>NC_137337.1:33262475-34462475 GCF_965287045.1 Carcharhinus amblyrhynchos
GGGTGTAGGGGGGAGTTGCTGTATTCGGGGGGGAGGGGGGAGTTGGTGTATTCGGGGGGGGGAGTTGCTGTATTCAGGGGGGAGGGGGGAGTTGGTGTATTCGGGGTGTAGGGGGGAGTTGGTGTATTCAGGGGGGAGGGGGAGTTGGTGTATTCGGGGGGGAGGGGGAGTTGGTGTATTCGGGGTGTAGGGGGGAGTTGGTGTATTCGGGGGGAGGGGGGAGTTGGTGTATTCAGGGGGGAGGGGGAGTTGGTGTATTCGGGGTGTAGGGGGGAGTTGCTGTATTCGGGGGGGAGGGGGGAGTTGGTGTATTCGGGGGGGGGAGTTGCTGTATTCAGGGGGGAGGGGGGAGTTGGTGTATTCGGGGTGTAGGGGGGAGTTGGTGTATTCAGGGGGGAGGGGGAGTTGGTGTATTCGGGGGGGAGGGGGAGTTGGTGTATTCGGGGTGTAGGGGGGAGTTGGTGTATTCGGGGTGTAGGGGGGAGTTGGTGTATTCAGGGGGGAGGGGGAGTTGCTGTATTCGGGGGGGAGGGGGAGTTGGTGTATTCGGGGTGTAGGGGGGAGTTGGTGTATTCAGGGGGGAGGGGGAGTTGCTGTATTCGGGGGGGAGGGGGAGTTGGTGTATTCAGGGGGGAGGGGGGAGTTGGTGTATTCGGGGGGAGGGGGAGTTGGTGTATTCAGGGGGGAGGGGGAGTTGCTGTATTCGGGGGGGAGGGGGAGTTGGTGTATTCGGGGTGTAGAGGGGAGTTGCTGTATTCGGGGTGTAGGGGGGAGTTGGTGTATTCGGGGGGGAGGGGGAGTTGGTGTATTCGGGGTGTAGGGGGGAGTTGGTGTATTCGGGGTGTAGAGGGGAGTTGGTGTATTCGGGGTGTAGGGGGGAGTTGGTGTATTCGGGGGGGAGGGGGAGTTGGTGTATTCGGGGTGTAGGGGGGAGTTGGTGTATTCGGGGTGTAGGGGGGAGTTGGTGTATTCGGGGTGTAGGGGGGAGTTGCTGTATTCGGGGTGTAGGGGGGAGTTGGTGTATTCGGGGGGGAGGGGGAGTTGGTGTATTCGGGGTGTAGGGGGGAGTTGGTGTATTCGGGGGGGAGGGGGGAGTTGGTGTATTCGGGGGGGAGGGGGGAGTTGGTGTATTCGGGGTGTAGGGGGGAGTTGGTGTATTCGGGGTGTAGGGGGGAGTTGGTGTATTCGGGGTGTAGGGGGGAGTTGCTGTATTCGGGGTGTAGGGGGGAGTTGGTGTATTCGGGGGGAGGGGGAGTTGGTGTATTCGGGGTGTAGGGGGGAGTTGGTGTATTCGGGGGGGAGGGGGAGTTGGTGTATTCGGGGTGTAGGGGGGAGTTGCTGTATTCAGGGGGGAGGGGGAGTTGCTGTATTCAGGGGGGAGGGGGAGTTGGTGTATTCGGGGTGTAGGGGGGAGTTGGTGTATTCGGGGTGTAGGGGGGAGTTGGTGTATTCGGGGTGTAGGGGGGAGTTGGTGTATTCGGGGGGAGGGGGAGTTGGTGTATTCGGGGGGAGGGGGGAGTTGCTGTATTCAGCGGGGAGGGGGAGTTGCTGTATTCAGGGGGGAGGGGGAGTTGGTGTATTCGGGGTGTAGGGGGGAGTTGCTGTATTCAGCGGGGAGGGGGAGTTGCTGTATTCAGGGGGGAGGGGGAGTTGGTGTATTCGGGGTGTAGGGGGGAGTTGGTGTATTCGGGGTGTAGGGGGGAGTTGGTGTATTCGGGGTGTAGGGGGGAGTTGGTGTATTCGGGGGGAGGGGGAGTTGGTGTATTCGGGGGGAGGGGGGAGTTGGTGTATTCGGGGTGTAGGGGGGAGTTGCTGTATTCGGGGTGTAGGGGGGAGTTGGTGTATTCGGGGTGTAGGGGGGAGTTGCTGTATTCGGGGTGTAGGGGGGAGTTGGTGTATTCGGGGTGTAGGGGGGAGTTGGTGTATTCGGGGTGTAGGGGGGAGTTGGTGTATTCGGGGTGTAGGGGGGAGTTGGTGTATTCGGGGTGTAGGGGGGAGTTGGTGTATTCGGGGTGTAGGGGGGAGTTGGTGTATTCGGGGTGTAGGGGGGAGTTGGTGTATTCGGGGTGTAGGGGGGAGTTGCTGTATTCGGGGGGGAGGGGGGAGTTGGTGTATTCGGGGTGTAGGGGGGAGTTGGTGTATTCGGGGTGTAGGGGGGAGTTGGTGTATTCGGGGTGTAGGGGGGAGTTGGTGTATTCGGGGTGTAGGGGGGAGTTGGTGTATTCGGGGGGGAGGGGGGAGTTGGTGTATTCGGGGGGGAGGGGGAGTTGGTGTATTCGGGGTGTAGGGGGGAGTTGGTGTATTCGGGGGGGGAGTTGGTGTATTCGGGGGGGGAGGGGGAGTTGGTGTATTCGGGGGGGGGAGTTGGTGTATTCGGGGGGGAGGGGGAGTTGCTGTATTCGGGGTGTAGGGGGGAGTTGGTGTATTCGGGGTGTAGGGGGGAGTTGCTGTATTCGGGGGGGAGGGGGGAGTTGGTGTATTCGGGGTGTAGGGGGGAGTTGGTGTATTCAGGGGGGAGGGGGGAGTTGGTGTATTCGGGGTGTAGGGGGGAGTTGGTGTATTCGGGGTGTAGGGGGGAGTTGGTGTATTCGGGGGGGAGGGGGGAGTTGGTGTATTCGGGGTGTAGGGGGGAGTTGGTGTATTCGGGGTGTAGGGGGGAGTTGGTGTATTCGGGGTGTAGGGGGGAGTTGGTGTATTCGGGGTGTAGGGGGGAGTTGGTGTATTCGGGGGGGAGGGGGGAGTTGGTGTATTCGGGGTGTAGGGGGGAGTTGGTGTATTCGGGGTGTAGGGGGGAGTTGGTGTATTCGGGGCGTAGGGGGGAGTTGCTGTATTCGGGGGGGAGGGGGAGTTGGTTCAATTTTATTGGATGAGCTATGGGAAGAAACAAAGTTCCTGCATCTAGTTGGCAAGCTCCAGAGCCCAAAACAATTCGCAAAACGTCTGTGGGGTGCAAAGTTAAAACCAATCCTAATGAATAATAAAATATCAAAAATAACAAAATCTGTGGTGGGAGATTGTGAAATAATCTTTCTCTTGTTTTTGTGATGTGAAATCTTCCTAATGTATTCGTTGACATATATACTTTGTTTATTCTCAAAAGCCAGCTAAGATCAGGTATCTATTTCAGTAATGGCAATCTCCGCTGAAATTGTCACTCACCTAATTCTGGCAATTTTGCTTCTGCACAGAAAAGATTTTCTTAAAAAAATGACACAATAAACATGTTCCTCAAATTTATTTCCTCCAAGAGAATGTGTCCAATCAGTAGAAGAAAGAACATGAATGAAAGGTTGGGGAGTGCAGTGTGAGATAGGAGAGACTGAGGGACAGAGAGAGAGATAATGTGGGAGCTGAGGAAGAGATAGTGAGCTGGATGAGAGTGACGGGGTTGGAGGGGTGGGTGGCAGAGGGGGTGAGTGAGCAAGGTTTCACTGGTGCCCTGGTTTTGGTAAAGGTGAGGAGAGGTGAATTGGTTCGAGCTGAGCTGAATACTGATGTGTCAACTCAGCAACTGAGAAACCCAACTGGAGATCTGACTGGTACGACAGCTGGAGAGAGGAGTTAATAAAGTACATAATAGCCTGGGCTTTATTAGTAAGGGTTTAGAGTACAAGAGTGAGGGGGTCCTGCTGAACTTTTACAAAACATCAGTTAGACCTCAGCTGGAGTATTCTGTACAGTTCTGGGAGCCATGCTACAGGGTAGATTTGAATGCACTGGGGAGAGGCACAGTAGCACAGTGGTTAGCACTGCTGCTTCACAGCTCTAGGGATCTGGGTTCGCCTCCCGGGTGTGGTTACTGTCTGTGTGCAGTTTACACATTCTCCTTGTGTCTGCGTGGGTTTCCTCTGGATGCTCCAGTTTCCTCCCACAGTCCAAAGATGTGTTGGTTAGGTTGATTGGCCATGTTAAAATTGCCTTAGTGTCCTGAGATGCGTAGGTTAGAGGGATTAGTGGGTAAAATATGTAGGAATATGGGGATACGGCCTGGGTGGGATTGTGGTCGGTGCAGACTCGATGGGCCGAATGGCCTCTTTCTGTACTGTAGAGTTTCTATGATTCTATGGGCGTACAGAAGAGGTTTGTTTGCAAGAATGGTTCCAGGGATGAGAAACTTCAGGTATGAGGATAGATTGGAGGGGTTGTGACTGTTCTCCTTGGAGAGAAGAAGGCTTTGAAGGTTTGTTCACACCCATGTTGGACAGAGTGGATAGGGAGAAACTGTTCCCACTTGTAAATGGATCCAGAATTGGACGGCACAGATTTTTGATGATTTGCAAAAGAAGCAAATGTGATATGAGAAAGGAACTTTTTTCACACAGCTAGTGGCTCAGAGCTGAAATGCACTACCTGAGATCTGGTGGAGGCAGGTTCAACTGAGGCATTCAAGAGGACATTGTTTCTATTCTAATATTTGTCCAAAGTTCAGGGCTATAGGGAAAAAGCAGGGGAATGGCACTAAGTCATGACACTCCTTTAGAGTAGACACAATGGGCTGAATAGTCCCCTTCTGCATTGTAACAATTCAGTGATTCCAGTAGAATTACCAGTTATGAGGTTGACTGCAGTGGAATCCAGCTAGGGCCAGATCAAAATGGGTTCTGACTATTTAAGTCAGTCAATCAGTCAGTCAATTGTGGACTGTTCTTGAACTGACTTTCCTCCAAGCTGAATTTTTACTCATTCTTAGCATGTGAGTGTCACGGGCTAGGCCATCCCTAACTGCCCTTAAGGAGGTTATGGTATGCTGCCTTCTTGAACTGCCTCAAGCTGTGTGGTGTAGGTATGGTGAGTGCTGTTCAGAGATCCTGGTAGTTACGTCCTGTCAGTTGACTACTATCTATTTGGATAAAATTCTCCCAAAAAAAGTCGAAGTGCGAATTCCTGCAAAGACTGGAGTAAATCACATTGTTTTTTTCAGCACGATTTTTAAAAATGAATCTCGCACACTCTGTGCATGGGGGAGAGCACTAGCATGAACCTCATTAAAAAGCTGTGGGCAGTGCCTTCACCCACTGGAGAGGTTGGCAGCATAACTGTCAGAGCACAGATCAGCGCATGCACCTAGCCTGCACTGCCAGCCTCCCGACTGCTGGCCAGCTCAACTATTGCCCAGCCCCATGACCCCACAATGCTGACTGTACGACCCTGAACCCCCCCCCCACCACCACCACCACCACCACCCGATCGCTGGCCCCCCCAGATTTGTCTGGGCCAGCATTGCCTCCCCTTGGCCTGCCTTGACCTCCACCTGCTCTTCCCCTTCCCCGACCAGTCCCGATCTCCCAATCTCCCCAACGCTAAAGGTAGCCCCTCCCCCTTCCCTCTTCCCCCTTACCCCCACAGTCCCGGTCCCCCCCGCGGCAATCCAACTCTCCCCACCCCAATGTCCAGCTCTGATCGCTGGCCTCCCTCCCTTCGTCACCAAGCTCAAGTGCAGAATGGCAGTGGGACCCTCCCCACCCCCACTGATTGCCCCCCTCCCCAGGGGCCCTGCCCACATTAGGTCCCACCCCTTTTGGCCCTGCACCCTTGGCACTGCCTGGTGCCCAGTGGGCAGTGCCAAGGTGCTACCTGGGCATTGCCACTTTGCCCCTTGGGCTGAGTCAGGCGGCCAGGCTGGCACTGCTGAGGTGGCAATCAGGGGCACTTCCCTTACCTCTGATCCTCAGAGGGACCTCCATGGTCGCTCCACTCCAGCAGACTCGGGTTACCAGTTCCCCATTGGTGAGGAGCCGTAGTAAGCCCCACTGGAGTGAAACACTCCTGGTGGGTGGGGTGCGGGTGTGGGGGTGTGGGGGTTGGCGTGGTGGGGAAGAGGCTAGTGGGCCTGGAAACTTCAGTCCCGAGCCTGCTAACCAGATTTAAGTTCTAATTTAAATATTTTAATCATCTGTGCTCTGATTTCTGGCGCAGAGCTGACGGCCAGAGATGCTTCAAGGCTGTGGCACCCAGCGGAAAGCCCGCAACATGGTCTCCGCTTGAGTCTCCCAGCCCCATCCTGCAATAACTTCAAAGGTGACCTGTTGTGGCTTAAAGTTATGAAGGGTTAATTACCAACGATAAATAGATATATGTAAAAGAGATTGGGCAGAACTGAACATACGACCACTCTCCACTCCTCCCTGAAACCAACTGAGGATCCTCCCCAACCCAGGATGCACACCTTACACCCGACTGGTTTGGCTTCCCGTGCTGCCACTCCATTGGGTCCAGCCCAATCACATGGCCCTCACCCCCTTAAAAGCTACCATAGACCCCAACTAGAATGTCACTGAAGGTGCCATAGCTTGACCACAGATTTGGATATGCTTCCTCTGACGTGATGTGGAGATGCTGGTGTTGGACTGGGGTAAACACAGTAAGAAGTCTCACAACACCAGGTTACAGTCCAACAGGTTTATTTGGTAATACAAGCTCTGGGAGCGTTGCTCCTTCAGGTGAGTGAAGAGTTGTGTTCACAAACAGGGCATAGATTGATACAGACTCAATTTACAAGATAATGGTTGGAATGCGAGTCTTTACAGGTAATCAAGTCTTTACAGGTGCAGACAATGCGAGTGGAGAGAGGGTTAAGCGCAGGTTAAAGAAGTGTGTATTGTCTCCAGCCAGGACAGTTAGTGAGATTTTGCAAGCCCAGGCAAGTTGTGGGGTTACAGATAGTGTGACATGAATCCAAGATCCCCGTTGAGGTCGTCCTCATGTGTGCGGAACTTGGCTCTCAGTCTCTGCTCAGCAACTCTGCGTTGTCGTGTGTCTTGAAGGCCACCTTGGAGAATGCTTACCCAAAGATCAGAGACTGAATGCCCGTGATTGCTGAAGTGCTCCCCAACAGGAAGAGAACACTCCTGCCTGGTGACATGTCTAGCTCAGACTGATATGTTTTCCATACACTTTCCTGGGTGCCATTTGCTTTGTAGCAACTATCCGCCAGGGCGTGCAATAATAGGGCAGCAAAACTGCTAGTAAGCCGGCACCAGCCAATCAAAAAAATGTCCCTGATCAAAAACAATGCCAGAATACATCCAAGCGCCAGACCAGCTGTAACTGCCGCGTCAAGACAAGCCCCACTCATTCTGGCATTGTCACACTCTGTTTTAAAGGGTGAAACTAATGCCGTGGGTGGTGGATTCTCACTAAAATTCATCAAATTAGGCATGAGATCTGTTTCACCTCATTTGCATATTAATACAAGGCCTGCATTCTGTCTCAGCTTTTACCTCTCACAAAACCAGGCCTTCAGCGATAGTCTTGCCCATGAGCGAGGATCAGCCTCACAAGATCGGCACTAATTAGTATCGAACAGCTGGTTACCAGACTGCGCTAGTTTTTTTTTTCCGCATCACTTAATTTCCCAATAGGCTAATCCCAAATGAGGTCCCTCTAATTTACAGTTTATGTCACATCTTGTGTTGAATGGTTTCATTTTCCAATCCACTTAATTGGGCTCACCTTACCTCAAAGCTGACTGTCAATACAGGGTAGCAGAAGTCCTTTTAACACAGGCTAGTCAACCAACAGAATGTTCCCCGCAAGGCGATGGGACGTACACGCCAACCTCGAAAACTGGCAAAAGTTAACATGCAACAACGAATACCAAAAAAAACTGACAAAGATCTGACCCTAAACACAACTGACTCAAAACAACTGAATTAAGTTATTAAAACAAAAGCAAATTACTGTGGATGCTGGAATCTGAAACCAATAGAGAAAATGCTGGAAAATCTCAACAGCCCAGATGACCTTTTGACAAAGGGTCATCTGGACTTGAAACGTCAGCTCTTTTCTCTCCTTACAGGTGCTGCCAGACCTGCTGAGATTTTCCAGTACTTTCTCTTTTGAGTTAAGTTATTATGACATTTTTATTTCACTGGGTTTCAGGATGTTCATTCGAGTTTTGGGAAGATTTCAGTTTGATTTTGTGTGAAAACTAAAATTCAAGATGATTTATCTGATCACAGTACTGCGCAAGCAAGTCTGTAAATGTGAAACTGGGTTACTCGTATGTGGTTTAATAATGGAGAGCTCTGGGGGCTTGATTTTCAATTTGGAGTTGGACACCCAATATCCAGAAAATCTCTGGGTCTACACCATCATTGGGCTGTGCACATGCCACACAATTGTTAAATGTAAATACCTGAACTGGGCCTGTGGTGAATACGGTGCCCAAATAGTGCCCCTCACTAAGAAGCAGGTCCCATCTTGTAGAGCTGTTGGCTAATTAGATAAGTCAGCAGTTCAGGCACAGACTGCAGTGACCCGAAGAAGCACTGTAGGGACTACATCCCAGGGACCGGACAGCAAGATAATCGGCAGGGGTCCCAGGTCAGGGAGGGAAAAGCTTTTTGGCAATTAGTGGGATGGGGGTAGTGAGGGTGGGGAGTGGGGATGATTGTTCACAAGTGGGGGGCGGTTGTGGTCTCAGAGTTAGGCCGAGGATGGGCCTTAAGGTGATGGTGCCCCAATCAGATTGGGGCCTCTAATGGAGGTCCTCCCCCATTCCCCATCCCTACCACCCATGAGCTGCCATGCACCTTCCAGCCTAAAAATTGAGGCTGAGCGGGAAATAGCTGTTTAGTGGCCACTTAAGGGTCTTTGCAGGGGCAAGGGTGAGCTTCCCGCAACATTAAACCATTACCAGGTTGGGGCAGATCGGAACCCAGAGGAGATCCTGTCCATCCAATTACAAGCCATCCAAACCCAATCCCCCGCCTCAAAATCTGCCCAGTGCAGGGTGGGAACATGAAATTCTGTCTCTAAGCTTTCCTCCTGAATCCACTGGGCAGCACGGTGGCACAATAGTTAGCACTGCTGCTTCACAGTGCCAGAGACCTGGGTTCGATTCTCAGCTCGGGTCACTGTCTGTGTGGAGTTTGCACATTCTCCCCATGTCTCTGTGGGTTTCCTCTGGGTGCTCCCATTTTCTCCCACAGTCCAAAGATGTGCGGGCTAGGTGGATTGGCTGTGTTAAATTGCTGCTTAGTGTTCCAAGATGTGTAGGTTAGGGAAATTAGTGGGGTAAAGGGGGTGAGCGGGATAGGACATGGGATGGGCCTGGGTAAGGTGCTCTGTCAGAGAGTCAGTACAAACTCGATGGGTCAAATGGTCTTCTGTATCGTAGGGATTCAAAGATTATGAGGAAGTTCTGTATTACTGAGGCAAAGACTTTTCCAGGCATTCATTTCTTTCCAAACGCATGGTGGAAGTACTTGTTGTATGTGAGATGGTAGGCAGGCAGAGTCCGAGAGAATATCTAGGCTAAGATGGATCATTTAACTGTAGATCAGCCATTCAACGTAACAAATTGAAGCCTTAATTGGATTAAATGGATGCACTTCCTAATAGCTGATGACATTCAATGATATGTTAAGCTGCAATCAGAAAGTACTGGTGCATATATTTCCATGTGATCAAAGCAAGCATTTCTTAGACTTAACAATAGCTTATTAATCTTGGGCAGAATTGTACAGCTGCACGGCCTCAAGGCCAAAATTCCCGCCTGAGATCACCGGATCTTTAAATGGCCTACTGGATTTTCTATCCTGCCTGTTACCATTCCCGCTGCAGCCAGGATGGGAAATTTTCACTCCTTATTTCTGGGGAAAGGTTACAGATCTCAAGTTAACTCTTTTCCTCTCTACTTTGATTCTGCCAAAACTGCTGAGTATTTTCCATTTTTATTTTCGTCTCTTAAGTTTCCCCAATTGAATTCAGGTAAAATAAAGAGTTGGGCTAGAAATTGGATAGCTCCATTTCTTAGACATTCTCCCGGGTGAATGGCCATGCCTGACAAGGACTCAGGCAGTTAGGCTTTCTATAATGCCAAGATCAGTGTCCCTCTGTACGATCTCAAGGGCAGGAGAGTCAAGTGGGCTAGTGTGAGAGGGAAGCTTCCCACACATGGTTCACTTCACCATTGTCAAAGAGTGACATCCCCATACACTGGCATGTACGAATAGAAGGAACACCCATGTTAGCTCCTCCAGGATATTCTTCACCTGGAAAGGGTGGAATGCACACGACCGTTAAAGCCACACGCAGCAAGTTGAACATTTATTCTAAGTGCCAAAACAATATACAATATTTGTACACCCACACCACCAGTGTGTCATTGTTGTACAGCACAGAAAGAGACCATTTGGCCCATCATGCCAGGCATCAAGTACCTATCTATTCAAATCCCATTTTTCAGCATTTGGTCTGTAGCCTTGTATGCTATTCAACTGAATACTTCTTAAATGTTGTGAGGGTTTCCATCTCGTTCAGGCAGTGAGTTCCAGATTCCCACCACCCACTGGGTGAAAAGGTTTTTTGTCAAATCCCCTCTAAGTCTCTTGCCCCTTATCTTAAGTCTATGCCCCCAGTTAGTGATCTGTCTTTTAAGGGTAAAAGTTCCTTCCAATCTACCCTATCTCTGTCGCTCACAATCTTCAACGCTTCAATCAGGTCCCCTGTCAACCTTCTCTGCTGTAAGGAAGATGAAATAGAGAATGTGGTGAATTGGTGCAGCAACAATAATCTCTCCCTCAATGTCAACAAAACGAAGGGGATTGTCATTGACTTCAAGAAGCATAAAGGAAAATATGCCTCTGTCTACATCAATGGGGATGAAGTAGAAAGGGTCAAGAGCTTCAAGTTTTTAGGTGTCCAGATCACCAACTACCTGTCCTGATCTCCCCATGCTGACACTATAGTTAAGAAAGCCCAGTAAGGCCTCTACTTTCTCAGAAGGAAATTTGGCATGTCAGCTGCGACTCTCACCAAGTTTTACAGGTGCACCATAGAAAGCTTTCTTTCTGGTTGTATCACAGCTTGGTATGGCTCCTGCTCTGCCCAAAACCGCAAGGAACTACAAAAAATCGTGAATGTAGCCCAATCCATCTCGCAAACCAGCTCCTATCCATTGACTCTGTCTATACTTTCTGCTGCCTCAGCAAAGCAGCCAGCATAATTAAGGACACCACACACCCTGGACATTCTCTCTTCCACCTTCTTCCACTGGAAAAAAGGTACAAAAGGTCACGTACCAACTGACTCAAGAACAGCCTCTTCCCTGCTGCCGTTAGACTTTTGTTTGGTCTTACTTTGCATTATGTTGATCTTTCTCTACACCCTAGCTATGACTGTAACACTACATTCTGCACTGTCTCCTTTCCTTCTCTATGAACATACTGTTTTGTCTGTATAGTGTGCAAGAAACAATACTTTTCGCTGTATGTTAATACATGGGACTATAATAAATCAAATCAAATCAAAAACAACCCCAGCCCAACCAGCCTCTCTTCAAAAGTTTTTACTTTTTCTCACACTACCATTACATCTGAGTACAGCCCCAACATCTGCAGCTGAAGTGGTGGCAGCCTGCTGACTGCTATGCTCTGTTGTCCCAGATGACTTTGGTTGACATTCCTGGAGGTCTGATGCCTGGAGGGCCCTGGCCTGCTAAGGGCTTCCTACTCTGAGGCGGGTATACCCTCCTTGGCCTGACCTGCTGGAGATGGTGGGATCATCAGCAGGAAGGAGGTGGAGTAGTAGGGCACCCTTGGAGTATCCTGGGTGGACAGCCCCAGAGTACTTAGCTGATGAGTACAGTCCTTTCAACAAGATTCCCCTCTTTCCGTTCATTCTAAGTGTTCTGTGATGTTACACATATTGTGTCTGGTGAAGTGCAGTTTACAAGAAGGCGCTCCCCATTTCTGTAACTCCCTTCAATCTTCTGAGACTTCTGAAATCTTCCAATTCCAGTCTCTCAAACATCTTTCGATTCCCATTGCTTCACCAATGGCAACTGACCTGGGGGATGCTAAGCTCTGGAATTCCATCCCTAAACATCTCCACCTCCCAGCCTCTCTGTTTCCCCCTGCCTACCCTCCCTCCTGTGTCTCTGGCCCCCTCTCTCTGTATTGGGTAAACAGTGGTATTCTAGCTGCCTTGTTGTGTCCTTATTGGTGTATTATTATTATTGGTGTCCTTATTTGAGGAAGGATGTCCTCGCTTTAGAGAAAGCCCAGCGAAGGTTTACCAGGCTATTTCCTGAGGTGGCAGGTCTGTCATCTGAGGGGAGACTAAGTCAGTTAGGATTATATTCACTGGAGTTTAGAAGACTGACAGGGGTTCTCATAAAAACTTATAATAGTCAAACAGAGTTAGACGGGGTAGATTCAGAAAGAATGTTCCCAATGGAATTAGGGTCATAGTTTCAGGATAAGGGTAAGCCTTTTAGAATTGAGATAAGGAGCAATTTCTTCACCCAGAGGGTGGTGAATCTGTGGAACTCACTGCCACAGAATGTGGTTGAGGCCAATACATTGTCTGTTTTCAAGAAGAAATTAGCTATAGCTCTTGGGGCTAAAGGGATCAAGGGATATGAGGGGGTGGGGGGGAAAAGAAGGGAATCAGGATATTGAATTTGCTGATCAGCCATGATCAAACTGAATGGTGGAGCAGGCTTAAAGGGCCAAATGGCCTACTCCTGCTTCTAGTTTCTATGTTTCAGTGTTCCTATGATCGATCCTCTTCCCTTTGATTCTGAGGGTCCCTATGTAATTTCCTGATGGGAAGGGGAACCTGGAGGGAGGGCAAGGCTCCCCATTCTCCTCACACTTAGCCACTGTTGAAACAGACCCCTGGTTTGTTGGACCTGGATCTCCAGGGTAGCTGCTATCCTCCCTCTGGAGACTTTGATGCACTTGCATGTCAGAGCCATGAAATCAGAGAGAATGTGGACAGCTTATCCACCTGTCATCCCAGTCCATTGACAGCCTCTAGTGACTCTGCATGATGTTTCCCGAGTCTCCTTGAATCTCCAGCTTATGTCCTTGAGCTGATTGTAGAGGCTCATTCTCTGATTTGGACTTTGCAGAGGTCTGCTCAGCAGCAGCTCTCTGAGTGTCAGAGACCTCAGCTAACACTGCCTCTCTGGATGTATGTCTGTGAAATGAATCACCCCAAACCTACCCCGGATCTATGACTGACTGATGTGCATGTGTCTACCCAGGTGGAGGGTATGGGTGAACACAGTGGTGGGTCAACAAGTGAGAAAACATCTTGAAATCAAAGTTGATTTATTTATCACAAGTAGGCGTACATTAACACTGCAATGAAGTTATTGTGAAGATCCCCTAATCACCACCCTCTAGTGCCTGTTCGGGTACACTGGGGAGAATTTAGCACGGCCAATGCACCTAACCAGCACATCTGTTGGACTGTGGGAGGAAACTGGAACACCTGGAGGAAACCCTCACAGACACTATATACAATATAGAGAATATACAAACTCCACACAGACAGTGACCCAAGCCGGGAATTGAACTCCTTTCCCTGGCACTGTGAGGCAGCAGTGCTAACTACTGTGGCATCGTGCTGCCCCTTCAAGGTGTCCTGGGGTGTTGAGGCTTTCTTTACTGGAGGGCACTGGCCTCCCTCAATTCTGCTGGCAGGAGGAGTGGAGGAAAGAGAGTGACTACCGAGGCTGGGTCAAACATTACACATAATCACCATTTTGTTTGAAGTTGTCTCTGTATAATGGATGCTTCTTCACTGTGTTGTTGAGAGAGACCAGCCTCACCATCAGTGCAGACCTGGTCTGTCTCCTCCCCTACATCTCTGCAGCTTGCTTCTCAGATTGTGTGACGTTTCTCAGTCGTGGGGTTCTGTCTGTCTTCTCTTTCTCCCTCCTGTTGTGGGCTATCTTCCTCCTGCATAAAGACAGTCGGGATGAATTTGAGCATGTTGGATGATCAGGTCAGAGGCTGGGAATTCTGCAGAGAGTAATTACCCTCTGGACTCCCCAACCCCTGCCTACCATCTTAAAGCCACGTTTTATTCTCTCCACTTGCCACTCCAAGAGCAAGAATCGCTTGACACCATCAAGCAGGCCGTTTGATTGGCACCTTATCCTCTTTAAACATTCACTCTCTCCATCACCAACACAGCATCCATCGACAAGGTGTGTCACAACACCTCACCTTCTCAACTTGTGAATATACCACCTAGAAGGACAAGGGCAGCA
This sequence comes from Carcharhinus amblyrhynchos, assembly GCF_965287045.1. Classification (NCBI taxonomy): domain Eukaryota; kingdom Metazoa; phylum Chordata; class Chondrichthyes; order Carcharhiniformes; family Carcharhinidae; genus Carcharhinus; species Carcharhinus amblyrhynchos. Next base: position 33,276,487 of record NC_137337.1, read on the forward strand.
GATAGAGGGGACCACAACCACCTGTAATTTCCCCTCCTAGGCACACACCATCCTGATGAAATTGCAATGCTTTCTCTTTGCTGTCTCTGCATCATGATCCTGGAACTCCCTCCCTAACAGCACTGTGGGTGTACCTACATCACAGCGGTTCAAAGTGACAACTCACCACCATGGGCATGGACAGCAAAAATGCTGCCCAAGTCCCGTGAAGGTGTTGATGTCAGATGGTGCAAGGGAGAAGTTTAACTTAGCTTAGCAGAGTGGATGAGATCATCCATCCTGCACTGCAGAACAGTCCTCCTTTGGACCTCAAGGGCACTGATCACCCGGTTCCACTCCACCAGAGAAGAGGGTCTCCTGCCACTTTGGAAAGAAAATGTCCCACCTTCCACGACTACCTGGAGGAGGGACTCCAGGGAGACTGCTCCCTGGAGACCCTCCTATTGTGGGGTTGGAGATTGCTGCCTTCAGCTCACTATTTATTTCCTGGTGTCTGAAGGTTCTGGCGCTGTGACTGAAAGGCTGTCTGGAGGTGCTATTTAAATATGGCGTCCAGACATGATGGAGGGGTGAGTGTCTCCTGTCTCACCCAATCCTTGCTGTTGGATAGTTAATGAGCTGAACAGCACATGATTGTGCCCCGCTCTTCAGCAAAAATCACTTTGACCTCTAATTCTGTCCCTGGATATACTCTCTGGAACAGAAAGGTTTACGTTGACGCAGTGGTTAGCACTGCTGGCTCACAGCGCCAGGGACCCAAGTTCGATTCCTGGCTTGGGCCACTGTCAATGCAGAGTTTGCACATTCTCCCCATGTCTGCATGGGTTTCCTCCTGGTGCTCCGGTTTCCTCCCATAGCCCAAAAGACGTGCCGGTTAGGTGCATTTGCCTTGCTAAATTCTCCCTTAGTGTACCCGAACAGGCGCCGGAGTGTGGCGACTAGGGGATTTTCACAGTAACTTCATTGCAGTGTTAATGTAAGCCTACTTGTGACATTAATAAATAAACTTATAGTATGCTTCTGGAACATGATCCCGAGAATTTAGCAGCAGTGTTATAAGAAATCACAAGAATGGCCTCAAGTGGGTGATCAATGTCAGTGAATGTATCTTCGTGTGACATCTCCGAACTAACTCACCATCAGAGAGTTCAATGCATCACACCCCCAAGCATTCACTGGCACACAAGTTTCATTAATAACAGTCATAGAACCTCACACAGCTACCAATGCTGCCAACCTCACACCCATCTCATGCCTCCAAACATTCAGGTTTGGTAGGCACATTACCTAAACTAAGAGCTACAGAATCAGTGACATGCCACTCTCTTTCAGGGTAAGGTGACATGTAATAAAAAGGGTAGTCACAGTAAGAAATCTCACAACACCAGGTTAAAATCCAACAGGTTTAATTGGTAGCAAAAGCCACTAGCTTTCGGAGCGCTGCTCCTTTGTCAGGTGAGTGAGAGTTCTGTTCACAAACAGGGCATATAAAGACACAAACTCAATTTGCAAAATAATGGTTGGAATGCGAGTCTTTACAGGTAATCTTACATTGTCTGTACCTTTGAGTGGAGCGAGCATTAAGCACAGGTTAAAGAGACTTGTATTGTCTCCAGACAGGACAGTTAGTGAGATTTAGCAAGCCCAGGCAAGTCATGGGGGTTACAGATAATAAAAAGGAACAGAGTATAACTGGTGGGGGCTAAAGGCACCTGTATCTCTGAAGCCTCTTGGGAGATATAGTTCTCCATTTCATGGCACAGTTTGTAATAGAGCTCATTGCATTTAATGTCACTCAGGATATTGAGGGCAGTGATACCTTCCTGCTTTATGCCCCTTCTTGAGTCCCAGCTCACCCACATTATGCCAGTTGCTGATGGTGTGACCATGAATCTCTTGTTTCCCATCCCACCTACCCTCCCTCTCAACAACCTTTCCCTGTCTAATATCCTGTTTTCAAATGCCCCCCGAGTGACTCCCTGCCCAGGCGCACCAATCCCAGGAGGAGGAGAGACAGTGAGAGCACCACACCGAGGATGAGGGTCCAGTTGCCTGATCCAGCACTTACAGCCACCAGCTCAGATATTGACTTTGCACGTGCTTTCAAGTCTAGTTCAGAGCTGGGATCAGTGCGAGGTGGGTTCATGTGGCCTACAGCCAGGTCAGGGGTGAAAGATGTTTCCTTCGTGGCTCATTGGAGGTCAAGGTCACAGTCAAGGTCTGCTGCAGAGGATTTAAGTGGGGACCTCAATGGGGTGGGATAGGAATTCACATACAGAAACTGGGTGCATTGGCTGGTCTGTCACAATCTGGAAGCTGGGAGGAACTCCTCTCCAACCTGACAGAGGACAGTACACAGACCTCACCTTCTCCAAACGCACTGTCCCATCTCCCTGTCATCTGGAGGACTACCACTGCTGTCCTATTCCTGTTTCTGCTTTTATATGGAAAGACCATTTACTGTATGCCCACTGCTACCCACCATTACCCCATTCCAAGTGAGGATGCAGCAACAAGCTCTGGCAAATCCTGGAGCTCACAGCATGTTGAAAACCCAGAATACTTCCAGACACTCTGCAATAGAACAAGTTTCACAAAGTTTACATGCTTGCAATTTGTCTGCCTGACTCTTCTTACTACCTCCAAGTGCTGTCCTTCCCACACCCCTCAAGGCAGCGCCACATGAATGAATTTCTAATCCCTTTATTTACCTTCCAAACTTGATGATTTCCTACATGAAGAAGATTGTTGAAGTAACCCATTGATTCTGTTCTTTATCTGATAATGTAATAATTATTCAGCATCAGATCAAAGGCAGCAAAAGTTGAAAACCTAGAGATCTTTATCTTTCCATAATTCACCATTTGACCTGATATTGACATCTGTTTGTTATTAGAGGAAGCAGTTTCTGGAGGAGATAATCATCATTCAAAGCTTGAGCTTGGGATAAACCTGCCACCTAGCACTGCAAGTAAGATAATACATCTGCAAGAGGTGTTAACACATACTGCTTTCATAGGATTTAGTTTATAGAAGAAGCTCCCCTAACCCTCTCCAATACCCCCTTACCTCACTGTCCCCGACCCTCTGACTCCCCACCCACCCTACGCCAGCCCTCAGCCTCGAATTCCCCTTAACCCTCTGATTCAGCCCCTCAATCCTTCAGGTCCCAACCACGAGCCTTCAAACCCATGACCTTACTCCTCCAGACCCTGCAACTCCTCCATCCCTCTGACATCCCTGACCCTCTGACCCAACCCCAATTCTTCAACTCCTCTCTAACCCATCAACTTCCCCGAAACCCTCGACTCCTCCCAACCCTCTGACTCTCCCAACCCTCAAACTGTATCCCCCAATCTGACCTGACGTCACAAACTTACCACTCTGCTGCCCTGCCATCCTACCCATCCAGTACCTGCCACCCTGCCACTTACCCACACTGCCACCCTGCTCACTCTGAACATTTACCCACCCTGCCACCTTACCCCTTTGTCATCTTACCCACCCTGCCAAGCTACCTGCACTGCACCCTTAACAACCCTGCCATTTACCACCCTTTCACCCTACTCAGCTGGCACTATAACCACCCTACCCACTTACCTTACTCACGCTCATTCATCAACACATTTGATATCTATTTAAATGTTCCAAAGCATTTCACTGTATTGGTGAGTGAAGACTTATTAAAAACAGTAGGTTATGTTGTAAAGAAGGCTTTCCCCTGACGATCGTGAGGACTCTGATAAAAGGTACAATCAGCATTTCTGAAGAGGCACAATTCATATATCTGCACTCCATCTCATTGTACAGAAATACTTGTGTTTGGTGATGTGCGGAGTCACTCAGGTTGAAAGTTAATGGTCTAGGCTTCTGCTCCAATGATGTTTGCCATTCTGCAGAAGATTCCATCCTTTTGTGTTTTTGTTTTTCATTTTGAATTGTTTCTTTAAACGTTCCCCACTGTTTATTTACCACCAGGGGGAGGTGATGGCCAAGTGGTATTATCGGTAGGATATTAATCCAGAAACTCAACTAATTGTTCTGGGGACCCGGGTATGAATCCCGTCACAGCAGATGATGGAATTTAAATTTAATGAAAAAGGAATCTGGAATTAAGAATGAAATGATGAAACCATTATCAATTGTCAGAAAAACCCATCTGGTTCATTAATGTTATTTAGGGAAGGAAATCTGCCGTCCTTACATGGTATGGCCTACGTGTGACCCCAAAGCCACTACAGAGTGGTTGACTGCCCTCTCAGGGCAATTAGGGATGGGCAATAAATACTGATCAGTCAGCGATGCCCATGTCCCACAAACGAACATTTAAAAAAAATCACTTAAGCTATTTACCCAATCAACTTTAGCTGGCTCTTCCAGCGTACACACATAGTTGGCTTTGTTTAAGTTTATAGTTCTTGTTTGTGATTGGAGTAGGTCACTTTCAAAGTTAACAAGTAATTCAATTGTATAATGATCCTATTTTCTAGTGGATCTTTTACTATGAAATTACGAATTAACCCTGTCTCCTCATATATTACTAAATCTAATGTAGCTATTCCTTTTTTTCCCCAGCCGGTTCCAAAGTATATCGCTCCAGGAAATTATGATGAAAACATTTTGCAAACTCATCTTCTAGGACACTCTTCCCATTTTGATTTCCATACTCTACTTGCAGATTAAAGACCCTCACGATTATTACATTGTTTATGTTACAAGCTCCAGTACTTTCTTATTTAATGCTTTGCCCACCAAAGGAGCACAATGGATGTTATCATCACTGCATCACAGCTACAAGAGAATTGCAGGGAACAGCACCAACCCTTGTCTTCTTTAACCTCACAAAGGCCGTCAACACTGTCAGCCATGAGGGATCGTGGAGCATCCTGCTCTGTTTCAGCTGCCCCCAATGCTTTGTCACCATCCTCCCTCCAGCAGCTCTGCAATGACATGTAAGGCATGATCCTGACCAACAGATTTACCACAAACCCAATTAATGTTTGGACTGGAGTTGAGCAAGGCTGTGTCATCCCAACAACCTCTTCTCAATCTTCTTTGCTTCAACACTCCACCTCACTCTCAGCCAGCTCTCCACTGGTGTGGAGCAAAACTACAGAGCAAACAGGAATCTGTTCAACCTTTGCCATCTGTGGGTCAGATCCAAGAGCATCCCATCCTCTGTCATTCAATAATAACATGAAGATTATGCTTGCATCTGCACACAGAGGCCAAGCTCCAAGCCATTGTCAACATCTTCATTGAGGTGTATGAAAGCATGGGCTTTACTTTAAACATCTGAAAGATGAAAGTCCTCTATCAGCTTTCCCTGGCCACACAGCACTCCCCCCTCAGTTATCAAAATTCACAACAAGGCCTTGAACAACTAATTTCCACGAACCTACTGTCATCGAGTGCAGACATCGACAACAAGGTTCAACACGACCTTCAGTATATCAGCACAGCCTACCTGACGAAGAGAGAGTTTGAAGACCAGGACCTCAGACCCGGCACCAAAGTCATGATCTACAGAGCAGTAGTGATACCTGCCTTCCCATATGGTTTTGGGATGTGGACTATGTACAGCAGGCATCTCAGGACCCTGGAGAGCTACCAGCAGCGCTATCTTTACTTGATTATGCAAATCCAATGGCAGGATAGGAACACCAACATCAGTGATCTCACTCAGGCTGACATCCCTGGCATCAAACCTGGCATTGACCTGACTGGGTCAGCTGTACTGGGTGGGCCACATCATCTGTATACCTGGCACAAGACTCCTGAAACAAATGCTCTACTCAGTGAATAGGCAAGCAAGTCACAGGAGGGAAAAAGAACAGCTTCAAGGATATCCTCATAACCTCCTTAAAATGGTACATAGTCCCCACCAACACCTGGGAATGCCTGACCCAAAACCACCAGAAGTGGAGGAAAAGCATTTGGGTAGAAACTGAACACCTTGGGATTCATTGCTAACAGCAAACTGAAGCCAGTATCAACAGCGAAAGGAGCAAGTGGCAAGTGCTGGGTGGATGTGAAATTGGGAGTGTTCCAGATCCGACTTTTAGACGTTCTCAGGTGCCTCCATACGCGCTCTGCCTGAAAAAATATCAGCGATTCTGAATCGCGCTGCACAAGCCTGTGGGCGGGGCTTAACGTGCCCAAAATCCTGCAGCTCCGATTGGTGCCACCAGCTGCACATGCGCAGTAAAAAAAATAGAGAAATGCTCACCTGCCACGCTGCTCCTGAGCCAGATAATTCCTCCCCCAGCCCCCACAAACATTGTCCCACCCCCCACAACACTAATGACTCCCTCTTCCTCCCACTCCCCCACTACATAGACCAACTGCCACCCCCTGCCCTCTTTCCCCCCACCAATCACATGCAGAGTGGCAGCAGAACCCCCTTTCCCTCTCACTGAGCAGAGGCAGAGAGGTAGCGGACCCTCTGCCCTCCCTTGCCACCCCTTGCCCCCTGGCCCATTCCCCTGCACCCCCCCCCCCCCACCACCGATCTGTGTGGGGCCATCTGACCCATCTCCATCCCTCTCCCCCACCACCTCCCCAATGATCTGAGTGGTGCCATCTGACTCAACTCCCTCCACATCCCCTCCTCACTGACCCACCTCACCCCCCCCCCATCGATCTGAGTGAAGCCGTATGACTCGCTCTCCCCCGCCCTACCTCCTGCATCAATCTGATGCAGGGAGCCACCAGATGCTTAGAGCTTACCTCCTCAGAGGCTGGAGTGCCCAAATCAGACCTTTTCATGCTGAATCTGGATGGGCGAATGCGGTTATAAAGGGGGAAGTGCCGGTAAGTTTGGGTGTGCAGTCCACTAAGTGAATTTAAATGCATTTGAATTGACATTGCGCCTGTTTTGGACGGCAGCCACTTTTGACCCTTGGTAAAGGGTGAACCGGCATAGAGGCAGGCGCGGATCAAGCTACTTATCTCACGACCGACTTTACCAAGTTTATGCACCTGAAAACAGGCATGACTTGTTGGTAAAGTCGGGCCCTACTTCTCTGTGTCTGTTGGATATTTTTTATCACTGAACAAGTGTTGCCACGTATTCTGTATTCATCAACACAAATGACCTCTTTGCCTGTGCTATTAACTCATTTTTACGCAAATTTGAGTTTTTTACTCAGGCGAGAAGGAAAGAAAATTGTATACTTGATGTAAAAGAACATAAGGTGTGAAATGAAGCATGGGTGTGTATGAGACCTTCAGTGGCCACGTGTGCACTGAGTCAAGACCAAATCCAATTGTATCTGTGCCGATAATTCACCTCCAGCCATCAATTAATCCATATGTACATATAAAAACATGGATATAGGACACTGACCTATTAGGCTCTCTCATTTTTGTTAGACTTAAGTGTCATTATTGTCCTTGCTGACATTATTTCACCTCAAAATCCTGGATATGTTACATTGATGGCATTGATATATTTAACACAGGCGTTACGTAGGCCCTGCATTAAAGGTAGGTGACATATTTTTAACAGGTGCAGCCAAAATGTCTTAAACAAAACTTACCACTGTGCTACAAGATTTTTATTTTTCCTTCTAGGCCTGTTCAAAGTTTAAAATTTATTTATTAGTGTCACAATTAGGCTTATATTAACACCGCAATGAAGTTACTGTGAAAATCCCCTAGTCACCACACTCCGGCATCTGTACAAGTACACCGAGGGAAAATTTAGCATGGACAATGCACCTAACCAGCACATCTTTCAGACTGTGGAAGGAAACCGGAGAACCTGGAGGAAACTTATGCAGACACTGGGAGAACATGTACACTCTGCAGAGATGGTGGCCTAAGCCAGGAATCGAACCCGGGTCCCTGCTCTGAGAGGCAGCAGTGCTGTAGGGAGATCATAGCTGCCCAATTTTGATTCTCACTGATGACAATCATCAAGTGCTAACGCTGCCTTTTGTCAGCTTGCCCCACTTTATACAAGACAAAATAATGCAATCTGATCTAATGCACGATATTTGTAACCTGCTTGGTTCACTCGAGTGAAAGTAAGAGGAAAAGTGGGGCTATGAATGTTCTTTGACTCCTGACATTTTCTGTAAGGTGGAACTCAAATCAATCCCTTCAAAGATCGAGGAATAAAATGTTTAACCTTCACAATAACTGCTGCAAAAATATCACTGCAACATTTAAATGGGAGAAGGGGAAAGTTGTCTTTGCTGTTCTTATTTTCTTATTCTAACTGTGAAAGCAATATACTTTAATGTATAGCACCTCGGGGATAGCTCCCTCTCTCGAAGTGATAAAAATGTAAATCTCAACAACTGAGAATTTCGAGTCCTCCACTGAGCGGATAAACCGCTGAAACATCTGAAGGAAGCCAACAATAAGTAGGCTGATTAGATTCGCAGAAACAAAGTTTCATGTGCCAAACCCTCAATCCTCATACTCTGCTGAACAACCCACCTTCCATTTAATTCAATAGCAAAGTAAAATGTGAAGGCACTCAATTAATTTTACACCTTTAAGCCAGTCATGATGGAGATAATTTACTTCTGGCAGGGATTTGACAGCTGGAAAGGCCAGCCTGGGATTGCAGCATTTTCTGATTCATTTATGACACTGAGCTAGCTACACATTTCAACTCTGGCAACAAATCAGGGCTCCATTTCCATTTTGCTTCTGTTGAATTTCAGCCTGTGGTGGTGCAGGTATTTGACAGACCACATTGGGTTTTGCTATTTTTATTCTGGTGTCTCAACAGGAATATGTGACATTAGTTTGAAATGTTAATTGTGGCTCAAGTAACTTCCAAAATGCTACCTAGGAATTCACGGCCTTGCATTTATTTTTCAGAAAGAGGGATACTTAGTTCGTGTTAGCCCCTGCCTGCTGCGGATAGCACAATTAATACATTCAATGCAGCGGCCACAAGAAGGAAAGGTGGAAAATGGATAGGAAAATTGGAGAAGACCCAGAAAGAGGATAACACTCAAGAAGGCTGCACAAGTAATGAAGGCATCAAGGAAGAGGCAATGGAAGACTTCAGATTAGGTTGATTGGCCATGCTAAATTGACCTGAGGGGGATTAGCAGAGTAAATATGAGGAGTCACCAGAATGGGGCCTGGGTGGGATTGCGGTTGGTGCAGATTTGATGGGCCGAATGGCCTCCTTCTGCACTGTAGGGATCCTATGATTCTATTCTATGAAGCAATGGAGATCTCGGAGAAAAGGCAATGGACATTCTCAGGTAAAAGGCAACAGATGACCTCTGGAGAAGCAGTGGAAGATCCCAGAAGGAGAGCATCAAAAGACACTGAATGGCCAAATGAAGGACAATAAGAGAATTGCAGAATGGAAACAAGTCAACGTTTTGTGGGAGACAGACCCGACCAACAGTGAAGCCAAAAAGAGTTTAGCTGAAGTTAAGACAAGTAGAAATAAAGAATCAATTTGTGAAATGTATGTGTCCAGTAAGGACATGATGGATTCACCTGGCAAGAAATGCAGAAATTAAAGAGTTAAAAAAAACTAGGAACTATTGAACATAATGAGAAATCAGCAAAAAGAATCAAAGCTTGAGACGAAATATTAAAACGACAAGGTGAAATGACTGATAGCAAACTTGAAATGAAGAAGTTGCAAAAATTGACAAAACAAAATTAAGAAGGAAAACTTAATGAGAAAATAAGCTGAACTCCATGAAAAAGCAATTAGAAAATAAGACCAAGTCCACTGAAGGATTGAAGCAGGAGAATAAGAGCTTGGAGGAAGCGTGGCAATGAGAAACTAACTGAAGAATCAGCAATTCAGACAGAGAAAGAAACTGAGATTACATGCCAGAACAAGATTGCTGAATTGGTCACGCAAATGGAAAAGCAACAAGCCTACATGGTAGATTTCCATGCAAGACCATATTTGGGACAGTACATGGTTTATGTTTGGACACACAAGTCTCAAGACTTCACTGATGAGCCATCAAGAAATGATTTCGAACTTTCAAGCACCAAAGTACTTGGTTGATCTATTAAGAAACAAAACTGATGTTTCTGTGGAGGTAAGGAGTAATGAATTGCCTTTGCCAGAAGAGGTATCTGTTATTTGTTGTTCCTGTTAATGTCAATCTGCTGGAAGCATCTCAGACTATAGAATTACGCAGGAGAACACCACCACCTGCAAGTTTCCCATCAAGTCACTCACCATCCTGATTTGGAAATATATCACCGATCCTTCACTGTTGCAGGGTCAGTATTTTGGAACTTCCTCACTAACAGCAATAGTGTTGTACCTACACCACATGGAGTGCAGTGTTTTACGAAGGTGGCTCACCACCAACTTATGTAGGGCAATTAGGGCTGGGCAATAAATGCTGACCTTGTCAGCGATGCTCACTTTCTGTGAATACATTTTGAAAAGACAATTTATTTTTCATATTTTTCCTGTCTCTTTCCTCTTAATCCAGTGTTGTTGTCCCTCTCTTGGACTTGATTTGATGTTAAATTCATCTTTTTAATTCATCCTTTTTCTCTGTTCTCCAGTTTTTAATTTATAATCCTTAAATCTGATTGATTATGGAAATACCCTGTTTGTTACCCAGTTTATTCAGCTCCTAGAAGCACTATTTTCATCACAGCAGTTTCACACATTCAGCAACTTAATGGCAAATACACAGTGAGCTGGAGGGTGCAGGGTAAGTCTGATTAAAGGCAGCTGGTATTAAACGCTGTTGCTTCTCTATGGCAATACCTTTGCAAAAGACTTGGGTGAAGTATTTTGACAGTTATCTTCATCTTGATCTGCGATTTGATGTCAAAATACACATTCTTTTTGCAAATGATTTCACCACCTATAGGTTGATTACTAGGCAGTAAACCTATCAATAGATGTAGATAGACAGTGTGCTGAGAGTGTGGTGATATGTTAAACACTGAGAACACTTGAGTTAACTCATGAAAGCAAAGTTTGATTATGTTATTGTCTCCTACCTCAGTGCTTGTGAATGTAAATGACTGGGGGAGGCGGGGGGAATCATTCTCACTATCCAATGTTATGGCAGCAGAATAAGTACTAACCAATTACAATGGACAGTCATTTCAACTAAAATTCAGTAACCCCATGGCAACTATTGCTGTCCAGATTTCTGAAATGAATTGTTATATAAAACTGTCTTGACACAATGGTCCTCTACTTGACCCTAGACTTAACACATTCATCATTTCCTACTATCAAAATGTATTGCAATACAAATGAACTCTTCACCAAGTCAAAATCCAATTCTAGCCACTTATTATTCCAATAATAGATACTATATTACATGTGTTTTGCTACCTGATGCTTCCCCTTTATGACTGTGTACAGAAAAGATATTCTACCTTCCATTGTAGTTGGAAGGGAAAATAGGAGTGACTGGATGCTGGATGCTCCTGTGTGTTTCTTGAGCTGGTGATGGCTCTCTACCGCCTCCTGCAGATTAGCGAATAGCTTTATATCTTGTGAAATATCCAACACTGCAAACACTCCCTGGATCAACTTTCTGCTTGAATCATGTAAGTAGAATATTGGGATGGTGGTTGGGGCAGGGGGCTTGCATGTTGAATTTTTCCTCATTTGTGCCTGCTTCTACTGTGGTCTGTCATCAATGTATGGCCAGACCACAAGACTATAAGGTCCTTAAAGTCCTTATTCAGAATGCTAGCCAGCCAAACCCCCAACAATCAAATACAACAGACTCATAGGCACTGGAGATTAAGGTCTGTAGCAATAGTTAGTACACTCCCAGGAATAAGATTGCTGCCAAGGAGGATAATACATAGATGGCTCCAAAAGACCATATTTGTTCTAACATGCGAAGCTTTCTGTGAAGTTCTCACAGATGAACGGACTAGTGGATGCCTCTATTTTAACCAAAACACTTCTCTGTGTGCTTCACACATTCTCAAAAGATTCATAAGTCTTTTCTGCTCAGGAAGCAGCATTCTTCCCATGTTGCACCGGTTCCAGAATGTGACAGATGAGGCTCGCCTCTGTGCTAACTATCTCCTGACTCTTTACTGCCACCTCCAATCTTTGTTCCCTGTTGTAACCCCCACAGTTTGTGCTGTACACTGTGGATGGTGTATCTCCCAAGGTGCATTTGTTGATTCAGCATCTTTCAGCTCTGTAACCTGCTACTGCTCAGAGTAACCATAGGAGAAACAAACATCTAAGACAAAAGCAGCACATTCCTTATAAGAAATATGACTTGACATCACATGTTGTGCTGTGATGTACTAAGTTTAATAAGAGTATGGGACAGAAGGAAGGAAAGGCTGAGATGGCGGATAATCTTTGAGATATTGACTGCCTGCATGAACTTCTGAAATGGACTCCACTGAAACTACATCAATTTTCAAGGGCATTGGATGAAATTAGCTTAGGAGCTCAAAGTATTTGACTGTTAAACGTTCATTACTCCCTTCTCAGTATTTCTTTCCTACAATATTAATGTAATCTATGAGCTGATATACATTTCCAGCAAAGAGACATCCCTTAAATAGCTGTTAGTGGCAACATATTTCGACCTATCCTTTCCAGTTATCCGACCACTCCAAGTGAACTCCTGCAGAAAGGGGACTGGGAATGTGCTAAACCGTACTAGGGCACATTATTTTAAAAAGGTGACTGATTTGAATCTTGTTTTGAGCACAAAACCCAAATGGGGCTACTGCCAATGGTGAGCTCTCTGCCAATGTGGGAACAGTTAGGTCCAACCTGCCATCCTAACTCTTAGACAGTTAAGGATGGTGGTGGACTGTGGAAGTGAGAAAGCTTCACCTCTCATGACCATATCCAACACAACCTGCTACTCAATCATCATGGCATTCAAGTCATTGTTCCGTTCCTGGAAAATTTATGGTTAATATGTCTATAGAGGCATAAATCTCTTACAGTTAAATACTATAAAATACAAGTTGCACAGACAAGTCATGGAATGTTTTAATTTTTTTCCAGATTTATATATTGAACTTTGTAACTGTGACAGTAGTATACAACGCTTAATAATTCTGGACTTGAAGTTTGTATCATAATGGTCAGGACCTTGGTCCACCCAATATTGAAAATTGACCCTTATTCACATGAGAATGGTGAGGCATAGATATCTGTTGCATCTCCCCAAGTAACTCTTTGCCAAAGCCACAATACTGTAGCTCTGCAAATGCACATACGAAATGAGTTCAATGACTTCCATTAGTAGGAGAGACTAGGATCAAGGGGACAGCCTCAGAATAAAGGGACGACCCTTTAGAACAGAGATGAGGAGGAATTTCTTCAGCCAAAGGGTGGTGAATCTATGGAATTCATTGCCACAGAAGGCTGTAGAGGCCAGGACGTTGAGAGTATTTAAGACAGAGATAGATAGGTTCTTGATTGGCAAGAGAATCAATGGTTATGGGGAAAAGACGGGAGAATGGGGTTGAGAAACATATCAGCCATGATTGAATGGCAAAGTAGCCACGATGGACCGAAAAATCTAATTCTGTTTTTATATCTTACGGTCTTATGGTTCTTCACAGAAGCCCACGTTGTTTTACTCATTGCCCATGGTTGTCATTTAGCCCTCTTGATTCAAGCTTCCCTCCTAAGGCACAAGGATGCACTCCCAGCTGCCAATTCATTGCAGCACTGAAGGAACCTACACTGGTGAAGGCACTATCTTTCAGATGAGTCATTAAACTAAAGCTCACCTTGCCCTCTCAGGTGGTTTTAAAAGATCTAATGAGACTATTTGATAAAGAGCAAAGAGTTTTCCCAGTTTATTTATCCCTCACCCAAGATCACTGAAACAGGCATTCTGGCCATTTAACACACTGCGGTTTATGGGTTTTGTTGTGTATAAATAGACTGCCATTTTTTTCTGACATTACAAGATTTATTATATATCAAAAAGATCAATTAGCTATAAAGCTCTTGAGTGCCTTGTGGACAGGAATCTATACAAATGTAGGTTTTTTTTCCTTTGTCACATCTCTTAGGGAGCATGCCCAGTAATATGGTCCACTCCAAGACCTGGGTGGCAGCTTTTTGAGTTATCATGTCCAGCAGTATTCAGGAAAATGTGGTCAACATACAGCCCAATCAATGGCCCTTCACTGGATCACCAAGGCTGCCATCAAAATGTACTCTTTTTTTTAAAGTACTCACCTGCTGATGGAATGGGAAACAGAGTTTTCCTGGGATCCACCACAGTACTAAAGAATGTCGTGATTACGACTTGGCCCATTCCCATCACTGCTTATCCCTCTGCTTGCCTTCTCCCGCTCAGTAGCAGCCCTCAACACCTCCCCCAGGATCCGCCTGAAGACCCAAGTAAGCGGCACAATGGCCTTACATTGAAATCCTCTTCAGGAATGAGTTTCTTGGGAAGATGCAGCAGGTATCTGTGTCCCACCATTCTCACGTGAATGAGGCCCAATATTGAGTGGACCAAGGTCCTAGCCGTTTCGATACGAACTTCTAGTCCAGAATTAATAAGCATTGTACATTACCGTCGTAGTTACAAAGTTCAATGTATAAAGCTGGAAAAAAAATTAAAACAATCCATAACTTGACTGTGCAACTTGTACTTTATATGTTTAACTGTAAGAGATTTATGCCTCTATGGACATATTAACCATAAATTAGTCAGGAACAAAACAATGACTTGAATGCCATCATGATGATTGAGTAGCAAAGGAAACATACGTTTCCTGGGAACTTTCAACTAAGTTCAGACACAAAACTGAATGTATCTTCCAGACATCCTGGCACACAGCTTGAAAGAGAAAAGCAGCAGGAGAAATGAAAAAATCCGTTGTATTTAATCTCAATTGATCATATGACACTGAAGAGGAAATGGTTATTCAGAAAATGTCAGTGAGATTTTAGGTAGTAACAGAATGCAAAATGTGTCATTGAGTTCCGATGACATTTAATGTACAAAGACATCTCACAAGATAATAAAATGTTGACGTGAATATAAGTTTTCTGGAAAATCTCATAAAGCTTTCTCTTTTAAACACTTGCGGAATGTAAAGTGATGGGACTAAAGTGTCGCTGTCCTATAGCTACAGGCTATTTGTCGTAATTGTACTGTCACAGTCTGATTGAGCCAGTCATAGTCATCGGTAGTGGTGAAAGCTAGACCTTTGCTCCAGGACACAATCAATACTAAATTAGCCTTTAATTATAAGTCTTTCAATTATTCAGTGTTGACTTATGATGTGGTGTCAGTAGGCTGTAAATCTTGCTTGACGGTCTGAAGGTCTTGTTTGGAAGTTCCTAATTTATTTTCACCATAGAAGGTACAAAAATAGAAAGCCTTTCTTCAAAGTCATTTAATAATTCAAATTGAAATTCATGTACTGCATCATGTAATTTGTGGATGCTGGAAAATATGTTCCCATTTAAGAGGCTGTGTGGACAAATATCTTTTTTTAATAGATTTATTGGAATTTAAGAAATGAACTCCATTGTAAATTACTTTGAGAAGTCACCAGTAGTTTTGCACTCCATCCTTATTTGGAGATTGGGTTAAAATAAATGAATTTTCAATATGTCAGCAACAGAACTATGGGCAGCATGGTGGCACAGTGGTTAGCACCGCTGTCTTACAGCACCAGGACCCTGAGTTCGATTCCCAGCTTGGATCACTGTCTGTGTGGAGTTTGCACATTGTCCCCATGTCTGCGTGGGTTTCCCCCGAGTGCTCCTGTTTCCTCCCACAGTTCAAAGGATGCAAGTTAGGTAGATTGGCCTTGCTAAACTGCCCCTTATTATCAGTGGGGAGGGCAGGGGGGGCTAGCTAGGGTAAGGTTATGGGGATAGGGCGTGGGTGGGGTTGAGGTTGGCGCAGATTCGATGAGTTGAATGATCTCCTTCTGCACTGTAGGATTCTAATATGGTATGTAATTATTTCAATGCCAATTTTGTCTCGTCAATGTTACACTCCCTGGCAGGAAATTTAATTGACTCCATCTGAGGGAAATTGAGCAGGAAGGATAGTTCAAATGGTGGTAGGCAAACAACTCACCATGTCTCTGTTCCAGTGCCATTTTAAAATACCTGACCCTAGTATCTTTATGCAAGTCAGTGTCCAAGTATGTCAATGGGGCACCAATTTAAAGAAGTATTCTTTTCTCGGAGTTACAAAACCAGTTGTGGTCAGGGCAAGCCCTTAATGCATCTCCTTGCTTGCCCCAAAAAAAATTCAAGTTCAAATTGAATCCAATTCATGGTCCCCACGAGACAAACTAGATCCAAGCTGATAAATTCAGGGATTACACCTGATCTTGGCTTGATCATGGCCAAAAGGAAAAGGACCCCCAAAACGTCAATATAATAGGAAAGACACCTGTAGTGACCACCCCACAAGCAAGAACGTGGCCAGACCATGAAAGAACCACTGTAAAATAGCTTAAAAGTTTTGTTATAGGAGCTGAAAAAACAGGAGCACATTCTGGGCCAGGCCACCCAGACCCAATTACGGCCCTAGAAGGAAAAAAACAGTAAAATGGGGAAGTAAAAATACTGGCTTCCAACTCTTTTTCCCTTTTGGGGCTACTCCCCAAACCGTTGAGAGCAAACAGAACTCTGTTTCTCCTGTCTGCTCACCCATCAGCAGGACAGGACATTGCAGGCGAATGAGGCCTGGCTGTGAAAATTGGCTAGGCCACCCACTCCCGTGTAGATTATTTGCTAGGCCGGTTTCTGCATCTTACAACTTTCACATCAGATACACAACATTCACATTAATTTTGGAGCTTAAAACCGCTTCTGCAGGGAGGAGGCTCAATGCTTTCCCTTGGAAAGTCTGGCAGGTGAAGTGTAAATCCACATTAGACAATTCACACTGCATAATTGGTACCACCAACCGGCTGCAGGAACACTTATTTACTTTTGTGCTGTGTGTGTGTTCTTCTGAAATCCTTCACAAACTCCAGCGTGTCACAACTTGAACTGCCCAAGTTTAGTGCCAAATTCATCTTTTGGACATGTATTTACAGTACTCAGTGTAAGTTCACGTTCGATTGTTGACTTAAAGAATTGAAGACAGGTCAACAGTTGGCTGCATTAGTCATACTGCCAGCCTGATAAAGAACAGCTCATGTGTCTGCATATCATGACAGTGTGATATAAAACAAGAACTGACAGTCCAGAGAGTATGCAAGCTTCTGAATATTTCCCAGATGCTTAAAACATTGAAGACTTTGTGTATTCCCTGCCGTTCCAACCCACAATTCATGGCAGCGCCATGGTTATTAATAGAAATATTCACGTCTAACCCAAAAAGGAAAAGAGTTTCACTGATGTTTCGCTGTTCATTTGCAGCAAATAAAATTTTCAGAGAATTCAGATCAGTGACGGTTACTTTGACCGAC
Source organism: Carcharhinus amblyrhynchos (assembly GCF_965287045.1). Lineage (NCBI taxonomy): Eukaryota > Metazoa > Chordata > Chondrichthyes > Carcharhiniformes > Carcharhinidae > Carcharhinus > Carcharhinus amblyrhynchos. The sequence goes on from NC_137337.1 coordinate 33,293,866, forward strand.
AGTGTAAAATAATAAATAAATGGAAATAAAAATTAGGATAAGTGTAAAAGGCTATCACCTGTTATACTACTAATCAAAATCAAAATTACTGTCAGTAATTCTTTGGCAGCAATTCTTAACACTCACTAGGATTGTAGCTGTGGTTAAGCCAGAATAGGATCCAGGATAGCTCTCCCACATGTACACTTGCAGTCTTCCATTTTTCCCATATGCAAGATTGACTCACATGAAAGGAATAATAGTTTTTTATTATTATTTCATGGAATGTGGATGTTGTTACCCAACCCTAATTGTCATTGAGGTGGTGCATCGCCTTCTCGAACCACTGCGCTCCATGTGGTGCAGGTACTCCCGCCCCCCCCACAATGTTGTTAGGAATGCAGTCTCAGTGTTTTGCCCCAACGAGCATGAAGGAACAGCAATATGGTCCCAAACCAATGTGGTGTGTGACTAGGAGGGCAACTTGCAGGTGGCCTTCCCATGCATCTGCTGTCCTTGGCTTACTTATTGATAGAAAATATGAGTTCGCCAGGCACTGGCAAAGGAGCCTTAATATGTTGCTGCAATACCTCTTATAGATGGTACACACTGGGGCCTCTCTGCATCAGTCGTTGAGGGAGAGAGTGTTTAAGGTGATGAATGAGCTGGCAATGAAGTGGGCTGCTTTGTCCCAGAAGGTGACTGAAGAATTGAAAGTAACTGAAGACTAACATCTGTGATGCTAAGGGCCTCAGGAGGAGGCTGAGATGGATCATCCACCGTATTTGAAAATGCTTCAGTCTTATCATCTGCTGGACCACCACCCCACCACCCTACCCCTCCATTCACTGAGTTGGGTCCAAGGCAAAGGTAGCTGAAATACATATAATTAGCTATATAGGCCGGAATTTTACTGCCTCACCTACCCGAGAATCGGAACAGATGAGGCTCATGTAAAGGCATTCTCTGTTGGCCTCGGGCAGCATCTTATGAGTCTCGGGCAAGTGAGGTGGTAAAATTCCAGCAATATATTCTACTTCTCATATGATACTAATCAAAATGGAGTGTAACAGTTTGAGAAGCATCATGGGACCAGCTGACTAGTCCACATTCCAGTGGGTATTCAGAAATACAGACACAGAAAAACAACTCGCTCAACACAGCCTCCCACGTTAGTCTCCCACAGGCTGCTACCTCTGAGTAACCGTTAAGTTACTAGGCAGAGATAAAGTTGAGACAAAGGAGCCTGTCTATACAGAGAGAAAGTCCAAGGACAGTGAAACATGAGAGAGAACACCTATCATTCATGACCTGATCACACAGCCTCAAGATGCCCAGTTATTAGTTTCACTGGACCTATATATAATGTATGTAATCTGAAATCTTTATGATTGGATTTTATGTCCAGCTGGGATGGGTTGAGTAACTGTATAAGAATTGATGAATTTCTTTTTTTTTGGTGGTGTTTTGCACGCGTGGCTTCTGCCCCCTGGCGTAATTCAATAAACTGTTTGCCGATTGAATCGGGCTTGAGTATTGAATGATTCTTCTGACTTAATTCTCCCTAACAAGGATGGAGATTTTTGCAGAGCCTCTTCCTCGGGTTAGTTGTTTAATTGTCCATCACTATTCACAATTAGCTGTTCCTAAATCTGCCCTCTTAAATGCAACTCTTCTGAAGGTTAAATAATGGGACAGTGGACTAGCAGAGTTCCCAAATGATCTGCACCAGTGAAAAGAAGCCTGGAGATTTTATTGAAGGAGAATTTTTTTGAGTCTAAGGCATAGCAAGGATAATAGGATAGGGACAGTTATTTGAAAGTTAACTTCTTGGCGAATCATGGGAAAAAATGCAGAGAAGTTACAGTCAGGAAGAAGCCATTTGATTCATCGAAATCAAAAAGGTAGGTTTTAAAAACCTTCTCGAAGGATCTAAGAAAGCAAGAGAGAACAAGAGGTTCAGGGAGCGCATTCCATAGTTTAGGTAGTTGGAGGCAAGACTTCCATGAATGGTGACACATCTTCCAAGCCCACAACCACAACCATTTAAATTCTAGAAGGACAAGGGCAGCAGACACATGGAAACACCACCGCCTAGAAATTCCCATCCAAGTCACTTGCCATCTGACTGGGAAATGATATTGCCATTCCTTCACTCTCAAAATCCTGGAACTCCCTCCCTAATAGCTCTGTGTGTGTACTCTCCACTTACCTGACAAAGGGTCAGAGGCCCGAAAGCTCATCGCTTTTGCTACCAAATAAACCTGTTGGACTTTAACCTGGTGTTGTGAGACTTCTTACTGTACCTTCAGCACAGGGACTACACTCACTGCCTTCTCAAGGGCAATTAGGAATGGACAATAAGTGCTGGTCTAGCCAGCAACACCCACATCCTGTAAAATTAATTTACATTTTTTACAAATTGGGAATGCTCAAGAGACTTGAATTGGGAGAGTCCAGTTATCTCAGAACGTTATAGAGCTGGAGGTGGTTCCAGAGTAAGGAATGGATAATGCCAAAGAGAGACTTGAAAACAAGGATCAGAGATTTAACATCAAGGTGCTACTGCACCAGAAACCAGTGTAGGTGAATGAGCATAGAGGCAATAGGTGAATGGGACATGGTGCAAGTCAGGACATGGGCAGTCAAGTCAATCTGCTTCAATCTTCTGTGCCTTATCCTTCTATTATATTATACACTTCCAGCAGGCCTCTTGAATTTGAATTGCTCCACAGTTGGTGACTATGCCTTCAGCTGCCAAAACCTTAAGCTCTGGGATTCCTTCCTGAAGCTTCTCTGCCTCTCTAACACATTCCTTCTTTAGGGCACTCCGAAAGAATTCACATTCTACAGAAACATAAAAAAAATCTATAGCAATTGTCTCCTATCATCACAACTTGAAGAGGTAATTTTTTAAACTGCCCTTGAATATCTCAGTGCATTTGATGAGTTTCTCAAAGAGCATTTCAAAAGTTATCAATATTCATAGAGTCCTACATTGCAGAAGGAAGCCATTTAGCCATCAAGTTTGCACTGACCACAATCCCACCCAGTCCCTATCCCTGTAACCCCATGCATTTACCCTAGCTAGCCCCCCTGATGCTAAAGGCAATTTAGCATGGCCAATCCACCTAACCCACACATCTTTGGAGTGTGGGAGGACACCAGAGCACCCGAAGGAAACCCACAAAGACACAGGGAGAACATGCAAATTCCACACAGACAGTGACCCAAGGCTGGAATCGAGTCAGGATCCCTGACACTGTGAGGTAGCAGTGCTAACCACTGTGCTATCGTGTCTTTGGGAAAACCCACCATGGCTTTGGGAAGACCAACTTCTTAGCACACCATCCCAATGATGACTTCATCATTATAATTGCAGAGTGGCTCAGAAACCAATCCATTTGTGATGTAAAAGAAGCTAAATGCTATTCCACAATAGTTAGTTCAACACCAGATGTGAGTCATCTGGACCAATAAACATTGTTTTTAAGGTATGTGACCAGCGATGGTGAAGTTGTAGAGTGATTTCTCTACTTTGTTCGACTACAATCCCACATGTCTGAGTGTCTGGAGACAACTGTTTTGGAAATCATTGCCAATTTAGATTTGGACACCAAAAAATTATTGAGGGCAAGATTTGTTAATGCCCCAGTTAGTCTCAGTTAAAAGTTTTGTCAAGATTATAAAAGTTTGAAAAGATTATATCTCAGTGGAAGCAGAGACACTAACCTTAATAAAAAATACAGGACCCTCTGATGATGAGAAGTGTACAAGACGCAAAGGGGGTGATTTTCCTGGTGGGGAGGGGGGAGCCAGTAAACTTGTGAGAAAACAGAGAAATCAGGTTCGTGCCCGATTTCTCGTGTCTCACGATCTTACTGGCACTGAATATCCAGTGCATTCAGCCTCCTGCCCACTTCCGGCGAGAGGCTGAATAAATTATTTTAATATATGTAAAGGCTCATTTCCATGTGATTAGCCAGCCCGGGATCCAATCGTCTGGGCTCACTTGTGGCCTCGCCGGGAAAGGTTGTTTCCACTGAGGATCGTGCATAGTTTCCATGAACAGGGACCAATCACGAGAGCCTCACTGGTAGAACTGGAGGCCATGGAGGCCTCCAGGGAGGTCAAGGGCAAGGGAGGGTGGCTCTTGGGAAGTGCCAACCTGGCATCTTCGGACTGCTTAAGGGGCACGTTGGCATTGCCCACGCCTACCAGGTTGTGCCAGTGAGTGACACCTAAAGGGGTGGGGCCCAAAGGGGCAGGTCAATTGGATGGGGAAGGGAGGGGGCACTGCTGCCACCATGTAACAGATCGGTGGGTGGGAGGGAAACGAGCCCGCTGCCACTCTACATCATGATTGGTGGGGGAGGGAGGGGAATCCTGCGACCACTTGGCAAAAAATTAGTGGGGGGGGGCACAATCACTTTGGTCAGTAGGGGGTGAGGGGGTGAATGGGTAATATTTTCAGATCGTGTAGGGGTCATGAGTAGACGTTGGTCCCCGCGATAGCTGAGATTTTCCAGCATTTTCAGATTCCAGCATCCACAATAATTTGTTTGTACCTGTTCTTTAAATTCTGTTTTTCAAAATGGACCATTGCTGGTCTGATATAAGACTGCAGCTGGTCTCAATCTGGTAATTCTAACCACCAATACTCTCACAACTGTCCTTCAGAAAATCTTCCAGGACAAAGAGCAGAATCCTCTAGGCAGAGCCACTGACATCAGGCTAACTTGGCACTCCACTCATATGAATTCACAGAAATAACATTTAATTTTGTGAGATTACAACTTTCGAAAATGAATGAGACCCTGAAATATACAGATTGGCAGCATCTTATCATGTTGATTGGAGTATTTGCCCTGACACTGAACTAACTCATTGAGGGTAGCACAGTAGCACAGTGGTTAGCACTGCTGCTTCACAGCTCCAGCGATCTGCATTCGATTCCCGGCTTGGGTCATTGTCTGTGTGGAGTTTGCACATTCTCCTCGTGTCTGTGTGGGTTTCCTCCAGGTGCTCTGGTTTCTCCCACAGTCCAAAGATGTGCGGATTAGGTTGATTAGCCATGATAAAATTGCCCCTTAGTGTCTTGAGATGTGTAGGTTAGAGGGATAGTTGGGTAAATGTGTAGGGACTTGGGGTAGGGATTGTCGTCGATGCAGACTCGATGGGCAAAAGGGCCTCTTTCTGCACTGTAGGGTTCTATGATTCTGTCCTGCACTGGTGTGTGCTGCAATGATGCCTGATTTTTCCACCTTGTTGCTTATCAGCAAGTTTCATGTTTGTTCGCCTCCAGACCTCACATTGCAATAATGATCATCATTAATGCCATTCAGACAAGAGGTAAGCTTGGATTTCAATTCAGCAACAATTCTACAGGCTTGTTTTTGCAAGTTAAGAAGCACCAAAGCAGTGATCATTTTGTGTATTTCTGTAGCTTGTGCCCTTGTGTTCTGTGGAGGGGGGATCAGAAATGAAGGAGAACCCAGGGCGCCACAAAGTGTAACTCCATCTCTGCCTGGGAGAGATGGAAAAGTGGCAAGGGAATGGAATTTGTGATGGGGACTGAAGATGCTGGCGTTTGTGTCCCCAATATTTAATTGGAGAAAATTTCTTGATTAGATTTGATTTATTATTGTCACATGAAAAACATTGTTTCTTGCGTGCTACACAGTCAAAGCATACCGTTCATAGAGAAGAAAAGGATAGGGTGCAGAATGTAGTGTTACAGTCATAGCAAGAGTGTAGAGAAGGATCAACTTAATATAACATAAATCCATTCAAAAGTCTGATGGCGGCAGGGAAGAAGTTGTCCTTGAGTCGGTTGGGACATGACCTCAGACTTTTGTATCTTTTTCCTGATGGAATAAGGTGGAAGAGAGAGTGTCTGGGGTGTGCGGGATCCTTAATTATGCTGGCTGCTTTTCTGATGCAGCGGGAAATGTAGACAGTGTCAATGAATAGAAGGTTGGTTTGCATGATGGACTGGGCTTTATTCACGACCCTTTATAGTTTCTTGCAGTCTTGGACAGAGCAGGAACCATACCAAGCTGTGATACACCCAGAAAGGATGCTTTCTATGGTACATCTGTTGCTCATCCAGTACTGGGCATTTAATATTATTCAACATGCAGCTAAGTATATTGATGCAGAAAATCGATGAGAGTAGGAAAGCTTTCATATCTCAACAATTTTATTAATGTAGATTTAATTGAACCCAGCAATTAATACCAACTTACTTTGGAGTAGATGTTCTTGTACTCAGAGCATCGACAAGAAACTGATTCGCTGTCAAATTGAAAGGTTCATAAAAGCTTGGTTAATATCACAACTGCATATGTCAACGAAACTGCAGCAAAGGTTTCCAGAAACATGTTGCACAATATAACAATAGGCACTTTAAATGAAACTGCTAGCAACAGGTCTAGACTGTCAAGTACCTTCAGATTGGATTTGAATTTATGAAGATTACTTTATTTGGGGTTCTGGTAATCTATGTCACTGTAGTAATTCACATTCACTCTAATTTCAAATGCAGTCAAAGACTGCCGTATTTCAAAATGACACTGTAATCACAGATCCACATTAAAAAGTCATTATTGTTTAGAATCTAGCTTGGTTACGCAAACACTTACTATAAAATTCAGCAGCCTTTCGAAATTACCCACAGGTTCTTACTCGGGAATACAAGACAGGGGGATTTAAATCATTGGCTTACTATTTTATTGATTGCATGAGATTTTATGCTGCTATTTTGACTAGAATGCTTACTTAGTGGGCAAACCAAAAATGGACTTAACTGGATTAGTAAATAAAAAATTATACACTGCCACTCGCTCAAACTTCCTGGTGTGCAACAATTAATGCATACAGATTTTATCATGCCACGTTTTTTCAAATGTGACCTTTTTCGTTGGCAGGATGGTTATGTAAGCGTGCATCGTTATCATTCATCAACTGAAACTTAAAGGCCTTTTAAAAAGCATTCAGCATGTGTTATTTAAATAGTCCACTAAAACAGGCTTTTCATAAATGTAAAACCGCTGATATTTCATTTGAAATGCATTCTTAAAAAATACCTTCTTGGCTTTGATCCAGTAACAAAGAACAAACTAAGACAAGCAAGCTTTACGTTCGAGGTGACCTTGCCTTGCTTTGCCAAATATCAAATTGGTAAGCATTTAAAATACTGATTAAGATGAACAGTGAGAACGTAACTGTTTGTGCTGGCCAATATAAATAAAGAGGCCTTTAACTTAAAACTAAAGCTTGGGACAAAGACGACTTGATTCATATCATTTAAATGTAAATGCAACTTTTGTGTCTGTGGCGTCGCAAATTGGAACTACAAATGACTTTTTAAAGCATTTGTACTCCAATATACCAATATGGCAAGGTTCGCTTGTGCTGCTTTTCCTTAGAGGGCATTTTTCTTTGCCCTTGTACTGAAACAGTGAGAAAGAACAGTGAAGCACTGTGCGTTTTATGTGCCCTGACGTAACTCCATCAGTATGTCTGAAGTTGGTTTTCATTTTCAAGTTAAAGTTGATTCTTTGAATAGCTGTTGGAAACACATTTGGGGGGTGGGCAGAGGGTTTGGGGTGATACAGGGGAGCAGGAAGTGACATAGGTAGTTACATTGTGAAAAAGTTACAGGCCAGATTTAAAGAAATGTAGGCACTTATTTTGAAATAAGGATAACAATTTATGAATCACTTTCCTTGGTCAATATGGGAAATTAAAATTATGCAACCTGGAAAAGCCAACATGAGTGAGTGATTGGACCAACTGGTGGACTGATGCAGCACCAAACTCTGAATGTGGTGTTGGCTAGCTTAGAATGGGGAGAAGTTAAAGTAACTTCAATAGCCAGCAGAATATCTCCATGTTCAGGTTCCCCCTTCTGGATCTGTCAGAATGTATTTCCTGCTGTGACTGACTCCTTATCCTCTTTACCAGATCAGTTATAGAGCTCCCCTTCTGCCGACTGAGTTTCACCCTCTTTCATTTGGGTGCCCTTAACTATGGACAGATAATGGAGAGCACAAATGAACTTGGTGAGATTGTGCAGGAAGTCCCTGGTACTCCTCTTTTCAATAATATCATTCGCTCTGTTCCTCTCAATCATTTACAGACTGACAGCATCTTGTGAGCTTAGATAGTGAACATGATAAAACACCCAGCACCACTGAGTAGCAGCACTACTGCTAATAGTTTATCATGCAGAAAACATTATGGCCAGGAGTTTACCCATCACGGGAATCGGAACAGGTGAGGGGCGGACAATGGACAGGTCCATTTTACAGGATTTTACAGTTTTGGGATGAGCGAGACCGTAAAATCTCACCCTATAGCTCACAAGAAGGCCATTCAGCCTACAAAGTCCATGCTTTGGATGGCAAAGTTCTTTTCTCTTTCTGCCAAAGAAGACTTCAGGAGCCCAGTAATGGATTTTTTAAAAATTCTGCCTCACAGGCAGCTATATCAGGCTATGGAAGCTCTGCCAGGGGGGTTTCACTGATTGAATGGGTAGAGGAGTTGCTTCCTGCCAAGTTAATAGCATCTTGCTTGGCATCAGCACTCACCAGGGACTCTGCAATTGGGCCTTCATGAAGGGGATCAGTGTCACCATCCTATGTAGCTTTGATGGACACTCCAGTGGCTGTCCTGTTGGTTATGGACTCCATTGTACAATGTCCACCCTGCGTAAACTAGTGGACTGACTAAATATGGGTTTCAAGGAGTCACACATTTTATGCAGTCTTCATGGAAATGGTGAATCCCAACGCCACAGCAGTGGAAGCAGCACCATGGAAATATGCCATCATTTTGATCTCTCTCAGAGTGTTAACGTGTCTTCTCCCTTATCATCCCAGCAACTGGGCTGCGTGTCAATAAGTCAACTGCACAGCACCATCCCGGCAAATGCTGAGGTTCAGTCAGTAGCCGGGGGTCCAAAAGGCTTGAGTACTGAAAACTCACTAGCCACCAGGGGCAAGCTGCTAAAGTAATAGAACAGTAAGCCTATTTTGAAAATGATCATAGAATCATAGAATCATAGAAACCTACAGTGCAGAAAAAGACCCTTCAGCCCATCGAGTCTGCACCGACCACAATCCCACCCAGGCCCTATCCCCATATCCCTACATATTATACCCACTAATCCCTCTACCTATGCATCCCTGGACACTAAGGGGCAATTTCTTAGCATGGCCAATCAACCTAACCAACCTAAAATGAAGGCACTATGCAAATATCTGGAAGCACAGAGCAATGAAATCCTCTCAAGCATCTTTTCTCTGTCATGCTTTGAGGTGTCCCTCCTATTTCCTCAGCTTCGCTTGAGTCCCCCTGGTTCGAAGAGGGCTGCAGCTATAATGATGCCTCCTCCAAATGCAGGCCTCTCTAAACAGCAAGGCAACATAGGACACACCGTACCGCTATGGCCTGACAGACTCTTTGGGACGCCTGCGGACAGCAGACCTATTCAAACCCCTGAACTATTGTCTGGGGGACTCTCTAGTGTGTTCACTTCTGATCCTGATCATTCCTCTGGCTTTACTTTTACTTGTGCTGTTAACACCTGGTGTTTCTGTAAGGGTGCTGAAAGGGTTTCCTTAGCCATATTTTTGGAACGTATCTACTTACCCCCAGCAGAAATTCTGTCCTGTTCCTGGAAGAGTCAAATATTGCCGGATTAATAACCAAAAGTGCTGGAAAAACCCAGCAGGTCTGGAAGTATCTGTGGGGAGAGAAACAGGTGATTGAGGGTGTCCTCCAGTGACCTGCAGACTCTGCCATTGACAGTCAGCAGTTACACTGCAGCCATTGGGGATGAGCTGCATCAGAGCACAAGGTCAGAGAAAGGCACTAAGTAAATTCACAAGGCTAATTATATGACTTTGGCATTATTTAATTTATAAATTTGGTTTGGAATGCTTATGTTGTTGTGTTTTTATTTTTGCATTCCAGTCAAATGGACAATGACAATAGGAAGGTAAAGTTGTTGGACTGTTGGTGAACGGGGGATTAGGGTTTACAGCTAGTTGTCTCACTCTGATTAATTCTCAATGGACAGAAGGCAGTTGTCCAGGGTGCCGATGTCTACTTCTTTATTCCCTTGTTCCTCCTCCTGCTCTTCAGCTCTTTGCTGTATTTTACAGTAGGGCTGTTCTCTCGAGGTGTTGAAGTTGTGCAATATGTGGCAGTTCACCATAAAATGTGACACCTGCTCTGCTGAGTACTGCAGAGCTCCTGGGAGGTGGGTCCAGGCACTGCACACCAATGGTCTATGGTTCTAGGCTATCACATTCTTATGGCAAGTATGGTTTTCATTATATGCATGCTGTGTACATGTGCTGTTATTGCTCGGCTATTAATTTAAACACCCTCCAAGCATTCCAGTTTAATGAGACAAACAAGAACGAGAGTTGACTCTTCAATTTTTTCAACAATCTCCCTCTATTTAACATTTTAGGTACCAACTTAGACTTAAACATTTGTAACTCTTTAACTCTCTTACTGAACTTTAACTCTTAACTGAACATCAACTTTAACTGAAAATTAACTCTTAACTAAACATTAACTTTAATTGCTCAACTGAAAATGGATGCTACCGAGTTTAGGAAAACTCTGGCCAAGAAATATTACTGATGTGGAATCTATCTTCTTTCTGAAGAATCCTTCAGGGCACACTTCTTAAGATGGTGAATCTTTATAGAGTTGTCATTGGCAGACAAAGGACTACACATGTCTTTTATCTACAAATTCTTCACTAGCTCCCAGAAGATTCTCTGTCATCCAGCCTATTGTGAAACCAGAAACCGATCACATGGTTCAAACAGCCAATGAAATTACTTGTAAATGGCACTATTATGCTTAGTTCAAATGGCATGTCCCTCACATAACGGCAATAAAATTTGATGCCATGCAGACCACTGAAACTAAATAACTTCCCATATTTGGTCAACACAGGAAGCTTCAGATCACGATTCCCAGACCAAAACCATAACTCAGAGTAACTTTATGATCTGCATCAGGTTTAATTATAAATTGACCAAAAATCCCAGCATGCTTAACTCAGCCAGAATGGTCATTTTAAAGCCAATATTGCCATTATTGTTGTTAAGTCATTGTTGTAATCATTCTTTCCCCATCTACACTGTGTATGAGTCATGTCATCAGCAAATAGCCCAAAGAACTGATGCCAAATATCTCAAGTTCATATCCTCTATATCCTGGTAATAGTAACATACCTTTATTTCTGGTTGCTACTGAAAATTAATATAGCAATGTTGCTGCAGAGTTTGTCAATGATCACACTTGAAAAATACGAGTATGGATTTTATAACAAGAGAAATGATTGGAGAAATATTTTAACCATGAAATGTTAAGGATTTGAATTTGAAATAAAAGCAATACAGAACTAATTTTGTTTTAAAAAGACATTTGGGCAGCACATTTTGAAGTAAATGAAGTGGTTTTACTTTCATGGAATCTAATGGGACACAGTGTAGTTGCTGCCCATTTTCAGACCTTTTATAACTTTAACTAATGTTTTAAATGAAATATGGCACGTGGCGTTTAATTTTCACCAGTGTGGTCTCTGTTGTAGGAAACATACATGGAAATTGATGAATCATTTCCTATTTTGATTTGATTCTGGATTTTTGATAGCAAAAATCCACTTCAGTCAATTGAAATTCAGGATTAACTGAAATTTGCAGCGGAAATATTATAGAAACAACATTAAAAACTCGGCTGATGGTAAACACTGGATTATTAACCCCAAAAGGGAAACTTGAAACAACTGCTCCAGCTGTATTTTTGCAATATGGTATATTATGAGGGAAGGCTCAAAACCCAGAGAATGATATCCCAGACGTTTTGTGATGATTTTAAACAAAATAAATGTTTATTAAGCAATAAAATAAACAATACAATAAACTTGAAGTAGCCTCAACTAAGATAATATCTTTAATTTTACCAAGTTCCTAACAACCTTCAGAGCTCATTTGCACTGCGCATTCCACGAATTCTTATAGATTTTTAAAAGCTATAAAAAAATCCAGTAAGAGTTATCACACCAGACAGTTATATATCTTTGGGACTTGCTTCTGAAGTAAAACAAATAACTGGCTTTTCAAGACAGGCTGTCTTCACAGACATGGCTTAAACAGGTTTGGAATAGTGACCTTGCATTGGCTTAATATGATATACAACTTTTCCCTTAACCTCTTCAGAAGTCAGATTCAATTACCTTCATTTCATGAGCCTACCTTTTAGAGTGTAAATGCAATGTCTCCCCCTTTGAACCTCTAGCCCCATGTTCAAAAATGTTTTATGTTCTATTCTCCATTGTTGCCAACTTGCCTTCGGTAAAAATATGCATGCAGTGTTGCTAGGCTCATCAATATATCCAAAAGCATTAGTTCCATTGGCATAACAAAACTGTCCTTGCCTTAAGCAGCTTACATTTTCTAATCATTCTTAAAAACATAAAACCAGCAGAAGACATTCCAATTTGTTGAATTTCTGTGATATTATTGTGTCAGCGCTATTTTTCTAACAGCAGTGTGACTATTCTCATTCACAGTGTCATCATCACTTTTGGAATTCAGGTCTGTGGGGAATGGAAAACAAGAAGAACAGAAGAGTACAAGAAATAGGAGCAGGAGTAGGCCATACAGCCCTCTGAGCCTGCTCCAACTTTCATTGGTTGATCTTGGCCTTCAACTTCACTTTCCTTGTACCCCAAATCCCTTGATTGCCCGAGAGACCAAAAAGCTGTCTATTTGATGGAGCCTCGGGGGAAGAGTATTCCAAACCTTCACAACCCTTTGAGTGAAGCAATTTCTCCTCATCTGAATCCTTAATCATTGGCTTCTTATTCTGAGACTGTGCCTCTGCAAGTTAGACTGCCCGACCAGCTGAAACAAGCTCTCCGAGTCCACCCGAGCAAGACCCTTCAGGATCCTGTACACTTCAATGAGATTGACTCTCATTCCTCTCAAAGATTATAATTCTAATTTGCTCAGCATCTCGTCATGGGACAAGCATCTCATCCTGGGTACTAATTTAATGAACCTTTTCTCTACTGCCTCCAATACAAATATATATTTTCTTAAATTTGGAGAACAAAACTACACACAGTATTCCAGATATGTGCCCTCACCAAAAACCTATAAAGCTCTAGCTGACTTACTTTTTCCTGCACTCCAAACCTATTGCAATAAAGGCTAACATGCCATTTACCTTCCTGATGGCTTGCTAACTTTCTGCATTCCTTGTCTGAGCACACCCAAGTTTCTTTGGACATCAACATTAACAAGTTTCTCGCTTTTTGAAAAATATTCAGCTCTTTTATTTCAGCCAAAGTAAATAACTTCACATGATCCGGCATTATAATCCATTTGCCATCTTGTTGCCCACTCACCTAAATTATCTATATTTGTTTGCAACCTTTCTATGTCTTCCCCACAGATTTCCTTTTCACCTAGCTTTGTAACATCAGCAAATGTAGGTACGTTATTCTGTTTTTCCATTTAAATCAGATTGTAAATAACTGAGTTTCCATCACTGACCATTATGATCCTCCACTAATCATTACCTGACAGCTTGAAAATGTCCCATCTGTGCCCACCCTTTTTTGCTTCCTGTCAGTTAACCAATCCTCTATCTGTGGGCTGGAATCTTCTCAAAAATGTTGGCTCAGGTGAGAAAACCATTTTCAAGTTTGCAGGCTGAGCAATCAACTTTTCTTACCATACTAAGAGGTTTCACAACACCAGGTTAAAGTCCAACAGGTTTACAGGTTGGAATCACAAGCTTTCAGAGTGCTGCTTTAACCTGGTGTTGTGAGACTTCTTACTTTGCCCACCCCAGTCCAACACTGGCATTTCCACACCATGATCATCATATTGAACAGCACTCTGTGCATGTGCAAGTTCATAGGAGAAGGGAGATTCAGTCAGCTGGAGTGGTGGGAACAAAGAAAACTGCAAGGCCGGGAATCCGAAGATTGGGATGCCCTTTGAAATTCCAGTTCAAAATCATTTTTAACTCTCTGATCTGTAGGAATGAAACAGTGGAGCAGTTAATATGGTGAAACTATTTCCAACCAAGGTATAATTTTTTAAAATCCATTTATGGGACAGGGCATTGATGGTTGGCCAACATTAATTGCCTATCCCTAGTTGCCATTGAGAAGTTAGTGGTGATCTACCTTCTTGAAACACTGATACAACTGAATGGCTTGCCAGGCCATTTCAGAGGGCAGTTGAGAGTCAACCACATTAGAGTGGCTCAGGGGTGGCATGGTAAGGATGGCAGATTTCCCTCCCAAAAGGACATTAGTGAATCAGATGGGTTTTTCCAACAACCAACAATGGCTTCATGATAATCAGTCGATTCTTAATTCCAGATATTTTTCATTGAGTTCAAATTTCACCACCTGCCATGATGTGACTCGAACCCAAGTCCCCAGAACACTAGCTGAGTTTCTGGATTAATAATCTAGTGATAATACCACCAGGCCATTGCCTCCCCACTCTTATTTTGGCGATGGATGAAGCTCCTGTTGGAGTCCTCTGGAAGTCTCATGCAGAACTACAAAATTTTGGTCCAACAACATAAATGGGACCTCCAATGGAATTTTACCTGACTCTGGAGAGGGTTTTCCACCATGGTTGAATTGCCAGATAAACTTGTCAGGAAGTTAGTGTGGCCCACTGAGCAAGATTCCCCCCCTTTAACACTTGCAGAATACCTGCCTTCTGGGCTTAACCAGCCACCAGTATCCTTTTTTCAATGCTGACATGTGGTTACTAAGTCACCCCGTTTTAACCTTCCCACCATTCACCTCCTGCTTTCCAGTGGATACGCCCATACCACTGACAGACAGGATTCAAATGGGAATTAAAATTTGCCTGGCCTCTCACTCAATCAGAATCTAACAAAATGTATCTCAGCATCGAAAACAAGCCTTCAACAGGACTATACTCTGTTCTTTCATCCTACTTGTTTTGATCTGAGTCTCATTACAGCTGTTGTTCTCTTCTACAGAAGCCTGACTGGCACTATAAGCCACGACTGCAGGCGATAGCCCTGATCATGTATCAACCACTATACATGCCCACAATTTACTAGCATTGTACTCCAAATCTGCCCTAGAATGGGTAGTAAATCAAAGGGAAATGCTAGCTATTTACTCTTTCTAACATCGGATGAAATAAACCTTTTCTCTCTTTGCCCTGATTGTGGCTGTGAAGTTGGATAATTACATCGGCTTGTGTAAGTTGTTTTGATGTGAATCTCTGACCAGAGTTAATTTAGTCAGATAATCAGTGCCTTTATAAGTCTGAAGAAATTGCAGTCAGCTTGGGTCATCCTGATCCAAAGTGAACGCAATCTTTTGTAGTTGACATTATCAAGAGGGGACTATCTGTCTCAATATTGTTTGTTGTTCCATGGCTCTGCCTTCCTTTGAAATAATACTTATTCTGGCTCTTTCATGTGTAGATCGTGGAATGAAAAGAAAAATCCAACAAAGTATCGGTATATGTTGGCTACTGACTGCCAGTAAATGACAATGATCCTATGGTGGGGTTTGTGTGTGCAATTTAAGTTAGTCAGCGGAACCATGTGATTCGATTGGTGTGTGTAATTTGTTGATTCCATTCCACATTAATTAGACTATTTAAGAGAAAGTAAACATATGGTAAACTTAACAAACAGAACTCATTACAACATTTTGCGACACTAAGACAATGTTGTGTGACATCCATCAGATGATCATCCCATTTTCAAATGCAGAATAGGAAGACCATGGAATGGTTGTGGATAGAAGGCTTCTTCCTTTTTTAATAATGTTTAACACACTGCAAAGATCTGAGTTGTTACAGATCATGACACAACAAAACCTCTACTTAAACATAGCACAACAGTACCTCAGCTTAACAACTCACTGCAGTCCAAAGGGCAACCAAGAGCAGGAAACCACGTATCGTCTAAGTTCATGAAATGGCATTAATTTCAATGTGTAATTCAGTGCAAATTACTTTTTATTTAATTCATCTGTGGGACATGGACGCTTCTGGCTGGCCAGCATTTATCGCCCTTGTACTGAGTGGCCATTTCAGAGAGCATTTGAGAATCAACCACGTTTGCTCTGGAGTCCCATGCAGGCCAGATCAGATAAGGACAGCAAATTTCCTTCCCTAAAGGACATTAGGGAACCAAATGAGTTTTTCTGACAATTGACAATGGTTTCATGGTCATTGGTAGATTCTTAATTTCATATTTTTTTTTACTGAATTCAAATTCCACCATCTGCAATGGCGGGATTCGAACCTGGGTCCCCAGAACATTATCTGAGTTTCTGCATGAATAACCTAGTGATAATATCACTAGGCCATTGCTTCCCTAACTTGCTATGTACCACTTTTATAGGCATCAAAGCTGAAGCACATATAGAAGTTTATATGCCTCTACCTGTTTCCTGCCCAGATATTAGTTGGCAGGATTTTTCAGCCTCCCTCGTCCCGAAACCATAAAATCCCACCTAAGGACAATGGGTCATTCCATATTCCACCCCTCGCCCGCTCCGATTCCCATGGCGGGAGTTGTGGTAAAATTCCATAGTTTTATTCTCTAGCGAAGGTTATTTTCTAGATATGGTTAAATATTTTATTTGGCTATTATGGCATACAGCAGTAGGTCTGTTGAATATTTCCTTTGTTTTAAACTACCATCACCTCAATAATTGATGTGAAATGAATAGATGATGTTACATAATGTAATGTGATAATGCACAGATTTAAACTGTCCTCAAACTGTAACATACACAAATGAAACTGAACCAAACAAACGGCTCATCTGAGAGTTCATCTCTAAGGAAAGTAAATGCATTGCTAATACTGATTAAGTGTTTTGTTCTGCCTGAAGGTCTGCCAGATGTTTATAGACCTACATTGGAGAGGAGGAAGTGTAGTAACGTCCGTCATACTAAATTGTACACATGGTTATGCAGTAAATGTCTATGTTAATATCAAAGCCTATTAATGAAAAACAAAACTGATCACCCGTAACGTTTTGAGAGTGAGTAGAAGACAACTGGTGACTTTGGGGAATATTTGTAGGATAATAAGGTTTAGCCAAATTTATGAACTGTTCCATCTTTAGTTATTATCCCCAGAGTCCCACTGTTTACTGTAAGAGGGAATAAAATACTTTGGTAAAATATTCCCACTGCTGCCTTTTTTGATTAATGATGGGTTAGCAGGGGACTGTCATGAAGGCAAAAGCATTTCATCAATTGAAAATGATTGATTTTGAAAACAAACGTGTTGGAGGGAACTTTGACCAGGCCCTTGGAGGTGGATCTGGAGGCCGGGTAGGGAAGGGGAGCAAGGAAAATTGGGAAGAAAATGATGCCAATCGGGAATGCCAACATGGTCCTGCCTCCTCAGGCTTTTCCCAGAACCTGTGCACTGACAGCAGTCTGCCTGGCGATGGCGGGAATTCGCTTCAGACTGATAACGAAGGGATCAGCAGACAGTGGTAGCTGGTCACTTTAAAGGGTGTACATTGGGAACATGTTGGACATAATTGCTCAGTGGAGAATGAGCATGGGGATCTTGACACAGAGCACGGGCTTTTACAGCCAGTGTAGATCCAAGAAATGGAAATATCATGACATCTGTGTATATATGTGATTGTAAATAAACTGTTAGAGTTGGTTATACCAATTGGTAGTCACCAACCCTGGCAATTGGAGCTGAGGTAAATCAGAGTGACTCTGTTTGCAGCAAGGAACTGCAGAGTGGATCAGATCAATCCAAGCTTGAAAAAGAGGGAGCAGGCATGTCTCTCTTTGGGAAGTTAGGAACATTAGACGTGACCATTGAGAACAGGCTACAACATGTGGAAAGGTTGGTTTTTCAGGGCTAACAGAATAGGGGGAAAGGATAAGGAGAAAGTCATTTTATTTACCATGGGACCAATTCTCCCATCACAACCCAAAACTTTTCTGGCAGGTCCGGTCCAGAGAATTGTGTGTCAGCCATTTCCCAGAGCCGGAGAACAGTCGCAGTCAAGACTGTGCTGGTAAGAGAGATAAGTAATTTAAATCTTTTTTTAATGTAGTTTAAATATATTTTGCATGTAATTATCGGGCCTGCACGGAAATTGCTGGGCCCGATAGCATCTCCCACCCCGCCAGGAGTAATTAATTCTGATGAGGTTTAAAGTAGCTCCCCACGTTCGGGGAATTAGTGGGAGACCATGCCAGAATGAAAAGGGGCAATTGGGGCCCCCCAAAGGGTTGGGCGGCGGGGGTGGTGGTGCCTTCTGGGCATGCGCATCCTGGCAGTGCCAGTCAATGCTCCCCAGCACTGCCCAAGGGGCAAAGTGCCCATGCCCAGGGGATACAAGGGGGTGGGCCTATTTTGGGCAGGGCCTTGGGGCAATTGGTGGAGTTGGGGAGTCCCGCTGCCATTCCGCATTGGGATCGGTCTGGGCTGGAGGGAGAGTGATGACTGGGCAGGCTGGGGCATTGGTGGTCTGCCAGGGGTGGGCCTGCCTCCCGGGGGGTGGTCTAGCCCCACAGGGAGTGGACGGGGGGGTGGGGGGGGGGCGTCTGCAGGGCTGCAGGGGATGGGGGTATCACCACTGCTGAGGGTAGTGTGCTGGACATTGGGGCTCTCCAGGGTGGCGGGAGCAATGGGGTTGGCCAGGAGATTGTTGTGGAGACCAAAATCAGGCGGTGGGGGATGTTGGGAGGGGCAGCACTGTGGGGGCCCCGAGCTGGCCAGCGTTCGAGCTGGCTAGCAAATGGGGAGACTGACAGATCAGGACCACTGAGCATGCACAGAGTTCTGGAACTGTCAGCCTCCGACATGAGTAGGCCCTGCCCCCCTTCCCAGGTTTTTAATGATATTCACAGTTGTGACCTTTGCATTGCAAAGACTGGGGAGATCCAGGTCTGAAGCTGCACTGGAAAAACAGCCATGATCAAGAATAGTTTTCCCACCAATTCAGCACTTTTGGGAGAATTGCACCCCCACATATGGGAGCCAGACATATAATTTGTGCCAAAATTTAAGTTCCCTGGAAGCTCTTAACATGAAGAAATTTGCAGAGCTCATTGAGCTAGCAATCCTAAAGCCTGGTAACACTTCAAAGATATAAGTTTAACTCAATGGGGAAAGACCTGGGGGAGACAACTGCAATCTTTATAGTGAGGCTAAAGCAGATTGCAGAGCATTGCAACTTCTGGTCAGCTCTGAACAACGTGTTAAGGGATCAACTGGTATGCGGTGTTAATAATGCAGCTATACAGAGGAAACTGTTGGCTGAGTCTGAGTTGACTTTTAAGGTGATGAAAATGGCAACAGTGATAGAGAGCACAGAGAAGAGCACCCAGAGTCACAAAGCTAGCAAAGCATCAAGATCCACCAGTTAGAGTGGGAAATCATGAGTAGTAATGCCACCAGGACTGCGGATATAGGATCAAATTCAAGCAGTGAGTTGAATGCAGAAATGAGAAGAATCATTAAATACTGAAGATGCAGCTCACATCTTAACAGCACAACAAATTAAGTACTAAACTAATAGAGACTTACTGTTATTGAAGAGTAAACATATGATACTGCATGGATGGCAGAATGAGAGAGCTTCAGAGGCCATATCAGCTCAGGAAGAATGAGTTCAACTTCGAGGATGGTCTCCTCCTTTGGAGAGCAAGAGTGGTTGTTCCCATATCAGAAAGAGAGTTATTGAAGAATTGAACAGGGCTCTTCTGAGCATGTCAAAGATGAAAAATGCTAGTGAGAACTTATATCTGATGGCCTCACATTGGTACTGATATAGAAAGGGTTGTCAAACAATGTGACCAGTGCCAACAAAAGCTACCAGCTACAGCCCCCCTACACCTATGGAAATGGCCAAGTTGGCCGTGGGCAAGAGTTTACATGGATTATATTGGCCCATTTATGGTGCAATACTCTTTTTGTTCGGGGACACCCATCTGAAATGGATAGAGGTATTCAAAATGAGGTCCACAATTTTATATGCCACAGCCAAAAAAGCACAGGACAAGTTAGAGAAGAAACATGTGGATGATTTGAGGAGATGGGGGACTTCCCAAGATGCTACTGCACGATCTAATTGTGCCAGCAAGTAATGTTCTCGTTTATCCAAAGGATGATGCAACTGATCAGCAAATGGCAGGCCAAAGTGCTGCTCCCGGTGAAACTAAACAAAGTGAGACACAGATTCCAGAGACAGTCCTCATGGAACAAGTTCAACCAAAACTATCCTACAGTGGAACCACAACCAGGTGAGCTACGTCGATTCCAGAGGAAGAGGCAGTCCCCTGACAGACTGACTTTCTGATGAACTGTGTCAAAGCCGTTCATTATGGCTATTGTTTTGGAAATTATATAAGTTGTTAATGTCTTGTATAATTATGGACTTAAAGGGGGAGGGATGTAATATCTTTAAAGGGCATACATCAGGTTGGTCATGTCACCCAATCAGTTAATGGGGTACGAGTGTGAGGATTTTGGTGCAGGGCCGGAGTAGATCCTCGAGCTGGAAGTGTTAACATTGCGAAAGTACTCTGCATATTTATCCGCTTGCAAATTAAACTGTTCTAGTTTGTTATACCAGCTGATGGTCACCAATCCCTGCAATTACTACTGGAATTTTACAGGCAGTGTCTGGGATTCCCTTGTCAACTCACAGGAGGTGAGTACACAGCGGGAGGTCAGAGTACCAGGAAAATAACTAATCTGCACACTGAAGCTGAAAATCAGCAAGTCTAAGATTTCATCCAAAGACAGAGGCTTGCAATTGTACAGTTACCTCCTGGAGACTGATGTCATCAAAAGTGTTAAAGGAAAAGAAATGGTTGTCCATTTATTTCATGCCTCCATTTCATCTTCCCTTCTCTCACACACTCAGCAGCTGACTGACTGCTGGCACAGTTACAGTTACTGACTGTCCTTGCAATGGCTGGTGCTGAACAGCGCTTCTGTTTCCTGAGCCCTCCTCCCATCCATAATTAGACAGAGATCCCAGAGGTACCTTCTTCTTTATCAGGTGCCTTCTGAAAGATAGCAGTCATCGAATCATTGAATCCCTACAGTGCAAAAGGAGGTCATTCGGCCCATCAAGCCTGCACTGACAACAACCCCACCCAGGCCCCATCCACTTAACCTCAGGTATTTACCCTGCTAGTGCCCCCGACACTAAGGGGCAATTTAAAGCGGCCAATAACCCAACCTGCAAATCTTTGGCGTCTGGGAGGAAACTGGAGCACCTGGAGAAAGTCTACGCAGACACAGGGCGAATATGAACACTCCACACAGAAAGTCACCCAAGGCAGGAATTGAACCCGGGTCCTGGGAGGCAGCAATGCCACCGTGTTGCCCCACCTGCTGGTATAACAAACTAGAAGGTAAAGATAACAGTCCTCCCATTGTGCTTCTTGTGTGGGGCCCCAAGTGTCTCAGACACATCGCACCCAAATTTGTTTTCTCCTCATGAGCTCGTTTTATTCGCCTCAATCAATGTTTGGAAGCCTCAA
This sequence comes from Carcharhinus amblyrhynchos, assembly GCF_965287045.1. Lineage (NCBI taxonomy): Eukaryota > Metazoa > Chordata > Chondrichthyes > Carcharhiniformes > Carcharhinidae > Carcharhinus > Carcharhinus amblyrhynchos. Next base: position 33,315,443 of record NC_137337.1, read on the forward strand.
AGGAATGACAACCAGATTAATGCTCAGAAAATGGTCCCACTGTCAGGAAAGAAACCTAATAGGAAAATTCAACCCATTGCATCAACATCAACCAACTTAATCTGGGAGAAAAATACACAAATATCACTTGATAGTCAGTTTGGCTGGACAGATTGTCTACCTCAAATAACAACTACCTCACCAAACAGAAAAGGGTCTATTTCAAGCACAGTTTCATGTGTATAATCTTGATGTTCATCTGCTTTATATAGTGACCTGGCAGTATTTTTTAATGTAGAGGTGAGCTGACGAAGCGAAAGGATCTTTGAGTGTCGATCAGCAAAGATTAAATCAGGCCCCACAATGAGATCATGGTGCATACTGGGGTATGAATCAGCTTGACTGGAAGTGTGCACAAAGGGCTGGCATTGTCTTACTGCTGGATATTACTGGATATTCTCCTCAAAGAACAATCTGTGTCAGTCTTACAGCCAAGCTGTCTGGGTTTAGTATAGCCTTTTGTACCACTGAATTTCAAGTCTGCCAATGACAGAATAGTATCTTCACCATGATCCTAAAGATCCCATGCTGCTAATATCTAGAAACATTACATCATCACAGTCAATAACAAAATGAAGCTTTGAAACAAGCTAGTTACTCTAATGTTTAACATTTCACTGAATCCTACTCCTATGTCAAAAGTGATAATGTGGTATTCATATCAGTCAGAGTTGGGCTGCACAGTGTCCATGAGGTTTTCAGGATTGTTACATATTCAGAAAAGGCATATTTTGCAATACGTGCGTAAATGTAATAAGAAAGAGAGATAACAATATCTCTTTCTCCCAGCCTTTCTGTACCCTGATGGTGCATAAGTCAGACTTTCATCTGTTTCTGTCGTGAATTATTTCTAGAACAGGTTGTTAGTCTGTCACCAAGGGCCATGATGTGGAGATGCCGGCGTTAGACTAGGGTGGGCACAGTAAGAAGTCTCACAACACCAGGTTAAAGTCCAACAAGTTTATTTGGAATCACAAACTTTCAGTGTTGCTCTTTCATCAGGTGACTCACCTGATGAAGGAACAGCACTCTGAAAGCTTGTGATTCCAAATAAACCTGTTGAACTTTAACTTGGTGTTGTGAAACTTCTTATTTTCTCTGAGGGCTTAGAGCTGGAGGGCACTATACCACATCAAGCATAGCTACACTCCCACACACACACTAAATAAGGGGCAATTTAGCACGGCCAATACACCTAATCCGCACATCTTTAAACTATTGGAAGAAACCGGAGCACCCAGACGAAACTCACACATATGTGGAGAGGACGTGCAGACTCCACACAGACAGTGACCCCAGGCCAGGATTGAACCCAGGTCCCTGGTGCTGTGAGTCAGCAGTGCTAACCACTGTGTCACCATGCTGCCCACACATAACAATGAATAAAACAGTAAATAGGATTTGAGAGCAGACTTCTGCTAAAGTTATTTTGATGTTAAGTTGTGTGTGTATGACTGGGATTTTTCAGGCCTGCCCACGATTGGAATTTTCTGGTTCCGTCCACCTCTTGGATTCTCCGGCCCCGTCACTACTGGGATTTTCCGGTCCCGTCAAAAGCCGATGGGCTTTTGGCCAGACTGAGGCAAAACCAGAAAATCCCAACCTATGTTTCTTGTTAAGGCTGATAGTATATTTTATGATAACTTAATTAAGACAATTAACAACAGCTTCCAATAGCGCTCCGTGTGAACGTACTTTTCAATTTTCTAAACCGTAACTGTCAGCAGCGATGGGTTATAAATCGAGCAACTGACCGATAGCACCTGGTATGCCTGATATTCTAATAGAGAATTGGGAACCAAAGCATTAAGGCTACATTACTAGCATCATTTCTGTGAGTTACTGATTCTAAAGCGGGTCTATGCTGAACCCTCAGCACTGAACACAAAGCACTGCCCTCAGCCTGAACATCACTCATAGAAGCTGAGCACATCATAGTTGGTGAACTTGATCCTTTCGACCAGATGTCTTATAGAGCCAAGATTTTCAGCTAGTTGCTAATTACATTGTTCTGCATTTTGCTCTACACATTAGCCGTTTTTTCTGGGTAGTTTTCATTATTACATTCTTTCCTGTAAATTCATTTATAATTCTTGGCTGCAGCTAACATTTAAGTCACTCCAGGCACGGTGGTGAAGATAAAAATTCCTTTGGGGCTTCCAAACACTTTTGTTTGTTTGAGGCGACCAAAGTGAGTTCAGGAGGAGAAAACAAATTTGAGGGCAATGTGGCTGAGAGATTTGAGCCCCACACAAAAAGCACAATGGGGGGACCTAACCTTCCCCTAGTGGAATATTACTCATCATCTAGTGCCATGTATAAGGGGACAAACCTTCGGCTTCCTCTCATGTTTTTACTGTGGGGATGAATGACCTTCCGACCCAAACAGAGTCATCCTCCTTTACTACACTTCTCTCAGTAGGAACGTCAGACCTTCCATGCCAAAGATCAGCACTGTAGCGGTGTGAACAATTAATCAGCCATTCTGTCACTGCCGCTTCCCTCACGAGGGCTGCTACCATGGCACGTTTTCCATTCCTCAGTGAAGTGATTAGTCAGCCAAGTTCTCCAGGCAAGCTTAAAATGTGCCAGCTGTCATTTGAAATAAGGGAGAGCTTGATAACCAACAAGACAACATTTTTAAAGAAAATATTTTCCTTGTCTTAAAAAAAAAGTTTAGGATCAAGACCAGGGTATTGTGTTTGAAAAGAGTAAAATATACAATGCATATTTATGGTTTATAGTGTGACGCAATGGCATTATCCATTTAATCAGGCTGTGAAAAAGTTTAAGCATTGTACAAAAATAGAGCGGCCAAGCTGTTTGAATGCAGCACATCTACTTTAGAAAGCAAAGACATCTTAAAGCTAACACTCATTAATTCCTACTTCCAGTGTTGCACTGAGAAGATGAAAGATTGGGTTTAGCATTAAGGAGTTGATTTTGAATGATTCAATGCGGTAACCTTTGTCATCCTATTTTGTAGGTTCGATGATTGTAAGAACATCACTGCAATTTTACTAATGAATGTCATTAGGTTGTCCATAGCCGTTTATGCCCCAGGGACCAATTTATCATGTTAACTGTCCTTGCAAACTGTTTAAATCAATATTGTGTTATCATTCCTCATACCTTGCCGAAACAAAAATGGAGAACTATGGAAGTGGAGAGGGAACAAATTATTCCCTTTTAATAAGAGATGTCCACTCTTTTTCTTAATTTTTTCCTTATTAACTTTGTCTCCCATAGTGCAACTTCAAAGTGTTAGAAATGTTGGCTTTAACCGATTATGTTTGATTGTTCCAAAATCATCACAGAACAATTCGACCTATCGAGTCCACACTGACCACAATCCCACCCAGGCCCTATCCCTACAACCCCATGCATTTACCCTAGTTTGTCCCCCTGACACTCAGGAGTGTGGGAGGAAACTAGAACCAATCCACGCAGACATGGGGAGAATGTGCAAACTTCACACAGACAGTGACCCAAGCTGGGAATCAAACCTGGGTCCCTGGTGCTATGAGGCAGCAGCGCTAACCACTGCGCTACTGTGCCGCTCTAAGCTGATAAAATGAAAGTATAGAAATAACTTTCCACTAAAGTCAGGTTCAAAATGATAGCAAGCAGCTCACTGAAGGTAAAATAACAAACCCTAATTAATAATTATTGAATACACTGGAAATACCTTAATATATGCCAAACACACTTTTTGCAGTAACTTGCAATGCAGTCAGGGTTCAGGGACAGGAATTAACCAGGAAATTACTGCTGCCAATATTATCAGGTAAATGTTTAAAGCAATTCCTACATTTGTTACCTGAAACCAGTTTATCTTAAATCCTTAATGCCTGTGTGTTGCATCTTCACGTTACTCCAAGTTGGAACAAGGGCACTTTAAGGGATCGATCACATGATGTCCTGATGGCTTAAATGGCCATTTGCCTGGACAAGTGGGTAGTCTATCCTAACAGCCTGTAGAGCGATAGGGGGGTGGGAGGGGTGGTTGAGCGGAGGTGTTGATCCACACTGCAAACACCTGACAAAGAATTGCAGAAATTAGTGGAATATGAGATAACTTGTTGGTCCACAATGCAGATATCTAGCAAGGCTTACAAAGTTAAAAAAAAATCACTGCACCAAAACTGGTGATGGAAGAATGCCAAATAACAGTAGCAGCCATTGAAGGAGCCAACATTTAAATGAAGGTTTCGGAGAAGCAACATTGAAAGAAGCTCACCACGTGCCCTGCCCAGAAAGATCTGGAACAGTACAGGGAGCAGTGTGAGCAGTAAGTACCCTGCAGCAGTAAGTTCAGAACTGGGGTGTAGCAAAACTGAGGAGGAAATAGGGTGAGCTAAGGGGGACCTTGTTTGAAAAAGGAAACAAGGTGGTGCTAAAGCATTTTGTGGCATCATGCTTGCAACAAACCCTTTCCATGTAAAAATAGTCATGGTTGTGGTACCATGGGACCACATGATGCAAACACTGAGAGGTAAAATTTGATTATTTTGTTCAAGTGAATAAAATTGTGGCAGATATTGTAATCCCAACTTTCCTGAATACAGTGGGAAGGAAAACATAGAACCTCCGAGGACACCTGGTACAGCCAGAAAAGACAGACTCAAAAACTTACATTGAGATACTGGGAATATTTCTCACCTAAAACTTTGGTTATCATTGAGAGATTCAGGTTCCACCAGTGTAACCAACAAGAAGATGAATCAATCTGACAGTTCATAGCTCCTTTGAAGAAATTAGCTGAATACTTTAAATTTGGAACCGTCTTGAACACCATTAGAGATCGAACAGTATGTGGGTTAAGGAGTCAAACTATCCAAAAGCTGTTGTTAATGGAAAGCAACCTAAATACTCATGGGAATGACCAGAAGGGCCATGGCAAAGAATTCATATAGATTATGCGGGACCAACTGAAAGGCATATGTTCTCTCTGTGTTTGACACATACTTGAAAAGGCTTGACATTGCCATTACAGTCATAGAGTCATAGAGATTTACAGTATGGAAAGAGGTGTTTCAGCCCAACTTGTCCATGCCACCCAGTTTTTACCACTAAGCTAGACCCTATCGTCTGCATTTGGCCCATATCCCTCTATACCCATCTTACCCATCTAACTGTCTAAATGCTTTTTAAAACACAAAGTTGTACCCGTCTCTGCTACTATCTCTGGCAGCTCATTCCAGACACTCACCACCCTCTGATTGAAAGAATTGCTCATCTGTAGCAATTAAACCCTAAAACCGATGCCCTCCATTTTAAACTCCCCTACCTTTGGGAAAAGATATTGACTATCTACACCCCTCATTATTTTATAGACCTCTATAAGATTACCCCTCAGCCTCCTACGATCCCAGGATAAAAAGTCCCAGTCTATCCAGCATCTCCTTATAACTCAAACCATCAAGTCCACGTAGCATCCTAGTAAATTTTTTTTGCACCCTTTCTAATTTAATTATATACTTTCTACAATAGTGACCAGATTTGTACACAGTATTCCAAGTGTGGCCTTACCAACGCCTTGTACAACTTCAACAAGACATCCCAACTCCTGTATTCAACATTCTGATCAATGAAACTAAGCATGTTGAATGCCTTCTTCACCATCCTTTTCAGCTGTGACTCCACTTTCAAGGCGCTATGAACCTGTACCCCTAGATCTCTTTGTTTTATAACTCTCCCCAAGGCTCTACCATTAACTGAATAAGTCCTGCCCTGGTTCAATCTACCAAAATGCATCGCCTCGCATTTATCTAAATTAATGTGCTTAAAAAATTCTGTTTTATGGGCCTCCAGTGACAATCCCTTAAACACAGCGTGGTACATGCACAGGGAAAGCACCTATGGCTGACAAAGAAAAAGTGAATGGGATAAGACCACACTGACAGACAGCAAACCATGGGTTCAATTCCAACCTTGCGTCACTGTTCATGTGGAGTTTGCACGTTTTCCCTGGGTGCTCTAGTTTCCTCCCACACGATGTATGGGTTAGGTTAGGTTGATTGGCCATGTTAAATTGCCCCTTAGTGTCAGGGGGACTGGCAGGGTAAATATGTGGGATGGTAGAAATAGGGCCTGGATGGGATTGTTGTCAATGAGTGCGGACTCAATGAACTGAATGGCCTCCTTCTGAACTGTAGGGATTCTATGACCGTTTGGAACAAATTGATAGTTTAAAAGGCCAATGTTCCTAGCATCTTGCTGCGTGTCTGTGAAACATGGTTGATGTAAAATGGCTGGGAAAGGAAATTCAATACAATTCATCTCTGTTTGTGTGTGTATCCTAACAGGACAGAATTGTGAATGGGACAGCCAGCGCCAAAGCAGAGCTCCCAAATGTGTTGGCACTAAACAAACAGAGGTAGCTTTCGTGGATGAGGCACATTCGCAGAATGGAAGATGCTCACAATCCTGAGGACAGGGTTGGGAAGGTTGTCAAAGCCAGCCAACCAATGAGGTGCCCAAGGCTCTGCCTCAGGATTGCCTGCAAGATTTACATGAAGGCTGTAGATATTAACAATTGTGTCTGGGAGTCATTGGCTGGCTAAAGAGGGAAATGGCAACACCTCCTGTGAGCTAGCATGAACTACTGTGTTGAGCAGTTACTATAACAGCTTGGTAACAGGCACCAACACTAAAAACAACAACCCACATTGTCACTTGGCAGCTTCATGTGTGGCACTTGTGGTCGAACCTGCCTCTCAAGGATTAGTTGCTCCAGCTATCAGGAAATGAACATCCCCTCCTCCAGCTAAATGGATTGCTTGCTGCATGTCCATCATCTTATAATTAGGAGAGTGCCAACACACAATCTATACTTATTCAATGGTATGTTCACTTGTATCCTATATACAATAACATGCAAATCATACAGCAATTTTACTCAGAATGTTACAGAAATAAATAGAAATGTGTTGATAGGATTAACCATGAGAATTCTTTATGTTTTTAGTTTTTGTACATTCAGTGTAAACCTCTCTACGTGTCATTACCGACCTCCTGATTCAAGAAGGGCAGATTTGAAGAACATGATCAACAAATTTACTATCTTCAGGTTTAGCTCTTTTCAATCCAATTTTCTCTTTCTTCCCTTCACTTCTCCTCTCGGAGCATAGAATGATGTAGCAGAGAAGGGAGCCGTTCAGCCCACTGGGTCAATGTCAACATGTAAATGTTCTTGGCGCAAGATGGGATCTGAAAGGTTCCTGTGGCAGATTATTATTGTGGCTGAGACCCAAAATACATAAACTTGGATTTCCAGCAGGGGATACAGGAAAGCAGCCCAATTCTCTCCATGACTGGAGGTTCAGAACACCAAGTGTAGCAACATTTGGAAGTCTTAGTTGAGAATCCTTTTACCACAAAAAAGACCAGGGATTAAAGTTGGATTTTTCCCAATGTATGTGCCTTGTTCTCATTGGCTAAGCCTACTGGATGGCATCGTGGCACAGTGGTTAGCACTGTTGTCTCACAGCACCAGGGATCTGGGTTCAATTCCTGGCTTGGTTCATTGTCTGCGTGGAGTCTGCATGTTCTCCCCGTGTCTGTGTGGGTTTGCTCTGGGTGCTCCGGTTTCCTCCCACAGTCTGAAAGATGTGCTGGATAGATGTATTCACCCAAACAGGATAATGACCAGGGGAATTTCACAGTAGTTTCATTGCAGTGTTAATGTAAGCAGACTTGTGACACTAATAAATAAACTTTACTGAATCGAAAAACAAGCATTATTTCTGAGATAGACAGATTTTTAATCAGTAGGAGAATTAAGGATTCTGGGGATAAGGCGGGAAAGTGGAGTTGAGGATTATAACATCAGATCAGTCTGAATCAGTCTCATTGAATGGCAGAGAAGACTCGATGGGCCGAATGGCCTGCTTCTGCTCTTAGGTCTTATGCTATTTTTAAAAATGACCCGATTCCCTTCTCATGAGCAGCACAGTCACAGTGCGTTCAGCTAACTTGGTTTAGTGATTAACTACGCAAAATAGAACCATGAAAATACACAATTCATATATATTTAAAGCTCCATCTGAATAAAACAGTAAAGTTTATGTTTCAATTACAGTATTAAAATGCACTCTTGCATTTTATAATAAGCAAAATGTAATTAAATATAAATATTTATATTAATGTAATAGAGATGCAGCGGTGGGATTCTGCCGAAACAATGTGTTGACTGTTTTCTGTTTTAATGACTTACAGCAGCACATTCTTATTATGCTGTGAAAGTGGATTTGAACATTGACACAGCTCACAAATTATGTTAAATCATTTTCATGGTGGCATCCATTCCTTTGAAGACAAAATAATATGTCGTAGTCCGCATGATGGGATTCTTTCTTGAATTGTTGCTCTGCGGTACAGTCAATGGTTATCATAGTCAATCATTGCCAAGATAACTTAGTGATTGAGCAACTTACAACAACAGCTTGCATTTATATGTCACCTCTAATCCTGTAAAAACAGGCTGCAAAGCACTTCACAAATCCATGATTTAAAAAAAAGGCACTCAACCAAAGACAGAGATATTAAAGGGATGATCAAAAAGCTGATTGGAAGAGGAAAGGAAGAGCTGGAGTTGTGGAGGGAATTAGGGCAGGAATTCCAGAGCAGCACCTGGTACGACGAAAATAATCTCTCCCTCATTGTCAACAAAAAAAGGAGATAGTCATCAGCTTCAGGAAGCATAGTGGAGGACATGCCCCTGTCTACATCCAAGAGAATGAAGTAGAAATTGTTGAGAACTTCAAGTATTTAGGTGTCCAAGTCACCAAAGACCTGTCCTGGTCCCGTCATGTTGACACTATAGTTAAGAAAGCCCACCAAGGCCTCTATTTTCTCAGAAGACTAAGGAAATCTGGCATGTCAGCTACGACTCTCACCAATTTTTACAGATGCATCATAGAAAGCATTCATTCCGGTTACATCACAGCTTGGTATGGCTCCTGCTCTGCCCAAGAAACTACAAAAGGTTGCGAACGAAACCCATCACTCAGACCAACCTCCCACCCATTGATCCTGTCTACACTTCCTGCTGCCTTGGAAAAGCAGCCAGCATTTCCAGGAACTCCAGGGATCCCGGACATATTCTCTCCCATCTTCTTCCATTAGGTAAAAGATACAAAAGTCTAAGGTCACGAACCAACTGACTCAAGAACAGCTTCTTCCCTGCTGCCATCAGACTTTTGAATGGACTTACATTAAGTTGATCTTTCTCTACACCCAAGCTATGACTGTAACACTACATTCTGCACTCTCTCCTTTCCTTATCCGTGAATGGTATGCTTTATCTGTATAGCGCACAAGAAACAATACTTTTCACTGTATACTAATACATGTGACAATAATAATAAATCAAATCAAGTTATTTTCCAGTGCAATTGTTTAGGCAAATATTCTGCCCAGTAAGAGAATCATAGATTCATACAGTGCAGAAGAGGCCCTTCGGTCCATCATGGTTGCATTGACACACGAGGAACATCTGACCTCCCACCTAATCTCATTTACCAGCACTTGGCCCACAGCCTTGAATGTTATGTTGTGCCAGCTGCTCATCCAGGTACTTTTTAAAGGATGTGAGGCAACCTGCCTCTACCACCCTCCCAGGCAGCACATTCCACCCTGTGGGTAAAAAAAGTTTTTCCTCACATCTCCCTGAATCCTCCTGCCCCTCACCTTGAACCTATGTCCCCCTGTGACTGATCCTTTGACAAAGGGGAAACAGCTGCTCTTTATCCACCCTGTCCATGTCCCTTATAATCTTGTACACTTCAGTCAGGTCGCCCCTCAGTCTTCTCTGCTCCAACAAAAACAGCCCAAGCCTATACAACCTCTCCGCATAACTTAAATGTTCCATCCCAGGCAGCATTTCCTCTGCATCCTCTCCAGTGCAATCACCAGTGTAGGGCAGCACAGTGGCACAGTGGTCAGCACTGCTGCCTCACAGCGTCAGGGACCCAGGTTCAATATCTGTGCGGAGTCTGCACGCTCTCCCCGTGTCTGCATGGGTTTCCTCCGGGTGCTCTGGTTTTCTCTCACAGTCCGAAAGTTGTGCTGGTTAGGTGCATTGGCCATGCTAAATTCTCCCTCAGTGTGCCCAAACAGACACCGGAGTGTGGTGACAAGGGGATTGTCACAGTACCTTCATTGCAGGGTTAATATAAGCCTACTTATGACACTAATAAATAAATAAACGTTAATCCTTTGACACTGAAAGATTGGTTAGCACTCCAATTTACACATATTCAATGAGACTCCAACCAGATGCCCAGAGCATCCATCAAACAGTCTGAGTTAAAATGGTATCAGATACGGGACCAGGCATTAAGTTGCTCATCTTGAATTTAACTCTGCTATTGTTCATGGCCGTTGGCACAGGAACCAAAGATAAGACCAAGAACTCATACCAAATACAATGGTAATATATTACGCTAATGACGGAGTAGAAGGAGACGGTTTTCGAGTGGATAAGAAAGGACAAAAAGTAATGCTATGTCTGGTGGACTATGTATGTAAATTAAGGATTAGAAAGTTGCTCATTTCTCATTTGCTAAAATGAACTATAACTGCAATACAACTTTATGAATAGACAGAACACCTAGCAATGTATCCCACTGTATTTGTGTTCTCCTCACACACGAGTAATAAAGCATGGTAGATTGAGTACTCTTAGTGCCGAGGTCTTGGTTGTACCCAAGTCAATAACACAACTATCTCTGGAAGGAAATAATCTCAGCTGCCCACAAAGTCAGAACCAGCTCAGGCCACACCACTCCCTCCAGACCTTGGCAACTTCACCCAGCAGCACAAAAACACCAAATTTCTGTGACAGAAGGTAGAAATAAATCAATATATATATGTTAGGGTTTGGGGTTCGGATAGCCCCTCTAAGAGCGTGGGTCAGGTGATGCCTAAGCATTTAGCTCCTCCCAGTATTGGAGAGTCTGAGACCTGACTGAATCAATGCACACCTTCAATAAAGAGCTCCCAGTGTTCAAGTTATCCAGTCTACTTCGTGCTTTTTATGCCCCCTTAGTCCATAGGGACATACATATTAAAAATATTTGGAGGTTTTGTCCTGTTGATTTCATGTTTAGTTCATGCAAGATTAAAGGAAAGTTAAATTTGTTTGGGTGATCGGGTTGAAGATGGCACCTATGGTCTGCCAACTTGGCACTATTCCAGCCCACGTCTGCTTTAAGAGCCTTATCAAGATGGCATCCAGTATGGCAAGCACTGGACATGCACAGGGAGGTGATGGCCTAGTGGTAATGTCACTCGACTATTAATCCAGAAACTCAACAAATGTTCTGGGGACCTGGGATCAAATCCTGCCGTTGCAGCTGGAGGAACTTGAATTCAATAAAGAATATGTGGAATTAAGTATCTAATGATGACCATGAAACCATTGATGATTATCAGAAAAACCTATCTGGTTCACAACTACCCTTTCGCGAAGGAAATCAGCCATCCTTACCTGGTCTGGCCTACATGCAACCCCAGAGACACAGCAACGTGGTTGACTGTCAATTGCTGTCCAAGGGTAACAGTGGGCAATAGATGCCCATATCCCATGAATGAATAAAAAAAAGTGCACTGCAAAATAGCAACAAAAATATGGGTACTCAACAACCAAATTTCTCAACCACTGTCAGTTTAAAGTTTATTCATTAGTGCCACAAGTAGGCTTACGTTAACAGTGCAATGGAATTACTATGAAAATCCCTTAGTTGCCACATTCCAGCGCCTGTTTGGGTACACCGAGGGAGAATTTAGCAAAAGCAACGCACCTAACCAGCATGTCTTTCAGACTGCGGGAGGAAACCGGAGCACCCAGAAGACACAGGGAGAAGGTGCAGATCCACACAGATAGTGACCCAAGCACGGGAATCGATTCCAGGTCCCTGGTGCAGCAGTGCTAACCACTGTGCCACCGTGCTGACCCCAGTTATGCACCCAAAATAGGGCCATAGAGAAATTCCATCCCAATATGTCTATTGCTTTCATTTTTCGGGCTGCATTCACTAATCTCAACATCTATATGAAATGACTGGTATTGGATTATTTTGTTTGAGTTATACAATTATTAGATGATCTAGGATAGACTGGACTCTTCAGTAAGACATTTCATCAATCTGTATTTCAAGATGAAAGAAAAGATTTTCCCTTTGGATTGTAATACGTGTCAAAGCCAGTGACTGACACGGAAAATATGTCAGTTAAAAAATTGCTATGTGTTAGCATTTCTATTTCATCAGTTTTCAACTTCTGGTATCCTTTTACCACTTCAGTTATTATTCTCAGAGACTTACTGCTTCAACCAAACCCAGGTCAAACAAGGTTTGATCTCGAGATATTTCCATAATAATCTCCGTCATTTCAGTTCAAGAAAAAAGGAGCTCTTTTATTGCAGCAATAAAAACAGCAAAGTGATCTTCTGATGGTGCTTTATTAGATTCATTTTATCTCTTATCGACTGAGCATGACATACCAAAACCAGAATTTATGAAGCAAAAATTAATGTGAGGGTCCTATGATCCCGAACGCAATTGTGAACAATATTGGGTCGGTATTCATTATAATCTATACTTTCATCAATCTTAAGATAAAATGCAGGAAATTTGAAATGTCTTTCTGTCCTCTGCAAGTAACCATAACAGCCTGTAGCTGATGGCAGACTGAGAAATCTGTAGTGTTTTATCTGCCTGCTGTGATGTGGAGTTCAAACAGCTGAACCATTTTATAAATGAACACATTTTAGACCATTTTCTCCCTAAATATCTATGTTGTAAATATCAGCGTTAAGATCAGCGATAAACTAACGTTTTGAGCAATTCTTACTCGTAAATAGTTACTATCCAGAAGAGAATCTACAAATGCACTTCCTTGCAGTTTATTGTCTGCAGTCAGATGTATGAAAAATTCAAGCCATTTTATATATAATAAAGGGATTCAGAAATTCTCCTCAAGCTGAGGAAGGATTTATTCCTCTCGGGCTATCGCTGTAGTTGCAGGAGATTTCTGCAATTGCATATGTTACTGATTTGCATTGTAATTTTTAGTTCCGTGCACGTCTCCCATGTCGCAAAGCAAATTCGGTTTGCTGTACCTTTCAGAGCTGCAAGTAATGCGTATTTTTAATAGACCCCAAGAAAGAATATATGGGATGTGCTGGAACATTGTCCTGCTAACGTACTTTTGGTGCTCCAATGATGCAGAACATTGCTCAAAATATACAGACAACTTCAAAGCTCCCTTTGGTCCCCTTTTATGTCTGGATGCTGATGTTATTCTATTTAATAAATAAATAACGACGCAGCAGCACTTCAAACTGTTTAGCAATTGTGGTACATCAAGACAGGCCTTACGGTCATTGTGTTGAGTTTTACTGACATGTTGCTGCCCTCAAGACCCTGGCATTGGGTAAGATGCTGAAATATACTACCTGTGAAATAGAAATTGCTTTTCTATTTTAACCTCCTTATTCCTCAATCCTTCACTGTCCATTATTACCTGCACTCCCAAGATCCATAAGTATGATTCCCCTGCTGACACATTGTTTTGACTCATTTCTACCCCATTAGATATGTTTCCTCAAATAGTGTTTAATTGCTTCACACCTTGTCCATTCTCCTCCACCTGCAATATCCAGAGCAACATGGTGGCACAGTCGTTAGCACTGCCGTCCCACAGCGCCAGGGACCTGGTCTCAATTCCGGCCTTGATAACTCTCCATGTGGAGTTTGCACATTCTCTCTGTGTCTGCCTGGGTTTCCTCCCACACTCCAAAGATGAGCCGGTTAGGTGCATTGGCTGTGCTAATTTGCTCCTTAGTGTCCCACAATGCGTAGGTTAGGAGGATTAGCAGGGTCAATGCTTGGGTATAGGTCTGGGTCATATTCAATTATTTTAAGACTCTTCTAACACTCTCCACCACTTTGATAGTTTCAGGTTCACTGACCCCAATTCATTTGGGTGGCATCTTGGGACAGGGGTTACCTGCCTCATAGTGCCAGGGACCCAGTTTCAATTCTAGCCTCAAGTGACTGCATGGAGTTTGCGATACTCTGGTTTCCTCCCACAGTCCAAAGATGTGCAGGCTAAGTGGATTGGCTAAATTGCTCCTTTGTGTCCCAAGATGTGTAGATTTTTTTAGTTTATTTATTTATTGTCACAAGTAGGTTTACACAAACACTGCAATGAAGAAAATCCCCTAGTTGCCATACTCTGGTGCCTGTTCAGGTACCTGACGCAGAATTTAGCATAGCCAATGCACCTAACCAGCAGCTCTTTTGGACTGTGGGAGGAAACCGGAACACCCGGAGGAAGCCCACACAGACATGGGGAGAACGTGCAAACTCCACACAGGTAGTAACCCAAGCTAGGAATCGAACCTGGGTCCCTGGTGCTGTGAGGTAGCAGTGCTAGCCACGGTGCCACAGTGCCACCCAGATTTGGGGGATTAGTAGGATAAATACATAGGGTTACAGTGATAGGGCAGGGCGGGCAGAGTGATGGCAGTGGGCCTTTGTGGGATGCTCTGTCAGAGAGTTGGTGCAGGTTCAATGGGTTAAATGACCACTTTTTGCACTGTAGCATTCTGTGCTTCTATTCTATGGTTCACAAGCTGTTACATTGAGTGAACAATGTGCACCAATTTATCCCCATCTGGAATGCCATGGGCAGTTCTACTTACTGAATGACAGGAAGGATGCCATGACAGTCAGTCATGGAGCCAGTGATGACGAGTAGAGTCTTGACACCCCACCCCACCCCAACCCCCAATCATTGTAAGCATGAATGATACAGATTTGGAGGGTCACCTCCATTTTGCCCCAGGTGCCTTTGAGCCTCCAATTTCAGAGTGTGCGTCTCTGTGACTCAGTCAGGCCACAGACCAGCTTTGAACAGCATTCCTTATTCCTAACTCAATTCATTTCCTTTTAAATTGGTTAAATATCAGCTGATATTTTCCTCACCTGGCCTACAATTGTATCCCCTTCAATCCCCTTCATCTTCATTTCCTCCTCAGGCAATGGCAGGATTCCTCATTTTCATCTGTCTGATCATCTTGTGGCATCTGTAACATGGGGTGGAATTTTAAAAGCTGTAATGTTACCACCCTTCACACCGGCAGGATTTCCCCATCCCACTGCAGTGAACGGCAATATTGCTGGGTGCCAAATTCTCTGGCCTGGCTGCAGGAGTGTGGCGTGAACAGTCAGCAAGATCGCACTGTAAGAGTCTGATGGAGGCAAGTGTGGAAATTTGTATCATTGGCTGATATGCCTATTTGCCAGCTCAAACATATCCCCAGGCCATTTTCCCCAAACTGGAATTAAAGTCAGCAGTCCTAACTGCTGCAAGTAGCAGGCAGTCAATTGGTCATATTTAAAGGCTTGATTCTGAGGCTGACTAGAATTTTTCCCCTGGGCCGGTAGGTTACCAAAGTATCAGGGACGAAGTCAGCTGTTTGGTAGCAACATCCTGGTGGCACGCCGGAGGGTCAACGTTCCAGGCAGGCTTTGAGGCCTACTTTGCTTGCCTGGAGACAGCAGGGTTCCTGAGGGCACTTTAAATTTTGAGAGGGTGTCTTTAAATGGAAGTGCTTACCATCTCTCTTGTCTGAACTGCAAGTGCTGCTTCTTCATTGTTGGACCTCCTTCTGGCCCATGTCTTAATGGGCAACGAGCCTAACCTCTGGCTGCTAATTGACCAATTTGGATAAATCACTGTTAGGTGACTCATTCCCACATGGTGCTGGATTGTGACCCCAATTTGACCCCAACGTTGGGGTCCTAACCCAAAAGGCCTTGTTTCTTGTTCATTATCCTACCATAGGATGCATATCAAACTCTCTTTTCCTTTGTGTTTTCTGGAGGCATTACTCTTGCCGTGCTTGTTTAAAACCCCAACCACGCCTGCAACCTTTCCCTTTCATTTTCTAACAGAACTATGGTAAATCTGATGTGATTACGCGGACACCATTCCATCAAGAATTTGCCTTATCTTTATCCTCATCACTCTGCAACTCTACCCTGAACACCAACTGCAGCAACTTTGGACTGTAACTGTCTGTCCCCTTTTCCTGCCTATTTATACCAATTCACTTCCCCTTCATTGCCATCTATTTTGGTATTCTTTTCACTCTCTTTTTGTCTTCCAATGCCTTTTTTGTATAACATGAAGCAGTTTTTCAATTCTTTCCAGCAGCCTATAAAAATCCTGCTCACGAAATGTTTGAGTATTAACTGCACCTTTGTGATAATAATTAACATGGCTAATTCTTGGCTTGCATTGGTTCCCTTCCTTCACATTTCAGTTGGTTCGGTTCTATAACAGCTTTCTCTAATTTTCAACTTTAAACAACCTCCATACATCCAATCCATGTCTTCCCCCTTTTTCTCCTTTGCTGAAGGGACTAGCTCTGTATTCCAGCTGTTTCTGTTTTCATTCTTGAAGCGCAAGTAGGAATATATGAAGTGGATGCCATTCCTTGTAGACGCAAACATACCTGCAAACCTTAAACTATTGTTAACTACTTAGCATACCCAGAGTTGAAAGAGGTGTGCGAAATGCAGTGACGTGGGAATACTAACGTCTTTGCTTTCACTTCTGGTTGCCCAAATTCCTTTTGGATCCTGTTCGGAGAAGACCCCGTCTGCACTTCCCGTTGCCTCGGGAAAGCAGCCAGTATAATCAAGGACCCCACACACCCCAAATATACTCTCTTCCACCTTCTTCTGTTGAGAAGATACAGAAATCGGAAAACACATATCAACTGACTCAAGAACAGCTTACTCCCCGCTGTCATCAGACTTTTGAACAGGCCTATCACATATTAAGCTGATCTTTCTTTACACCCCATCTGAACTGTAACGCTATATTCTGCACCCTATCCTTTCCTGCTCCCTTGTGTACTCTAAGAACAGTACATTTTGCCTGTACGGCATGCAAGAAGCAATAAACACTTTTCACTGAATCCCAGTACACATGACAATAAATCAAATCAATTCAAATGTAATTATTTATTAATTACCAAAACATTATTTCAGAAGAGTGTTTTTTACCAGGGGCTTGAACAAAAATCAAATGGCTTCTCATTTTACTGGTCTTTGGGGTTACTATAATTACTGCAAAACTTGCTGGTGGGCTGTGCGTATTGACGCTTTGGCCTCTTGTAAAAGTGCACTGCTGGCCACAGAAATAGTAAATCCTGGTATCAGTGCGACACAAATCCATGTGCGGGAGCAAAGTGGCAGCGAATGCAGGTGGGAGATGAAAAAGTGCAAAATGATCAATAATTCTTTGCTGTCTGCTGACATAAATAGCCCATGATCTGTTTGACGAGATGCAAAGTAAATATCACGCAGGCATCCATTAGGCAGGAGGTGCTTACTAAAACCTAATCAAACATTGAGGTGCGCATCACAGTTCCGTGCAGGACCTGAGTTAGGATGAAGGGATTAGTTAACTTAAAGCAACCCTGTATATCCAGCTGCACAAACAGATGTTGCTTGAAGGCGTTCCTTTTTTCCCCTAAATATGGGATAATTTACAGTGTAGAGCACCCATCATGTTCCCATGCAATTATGTACGAGTGTAATGCAGTGTGTTGTGTATACTGGAATTATGCCTAGCCAGTTAAAATTCACCTACCCAGGCCATCGCTCTGGTTTATTGTTAAGGTTGAATGACAAATCATATACTTGAAGAACAAAGCTCCGGCTGCCTGCTCAACATGCACTTGCCATTGTCGGTCTTGTAATATCTGGCTTTGTTCGGAAAGCATAAACTTGCACAAGGAAGCAATTTTGCCTTCAATCTGTAAGTGTATAACTTGATGGGTGATCATTTGATGATAAACAGAAGAGAATTACTTCTTTCTGTGTCAGGGTGTCAGTTTCAGATAGAAAATAAGGCTAACTGGCTTGTCGTTGTTAGCACTCTCCTGGCATCCTTTCTTTAATATGAGCTTCATACTTGCCGTATCACATTGCTCCCTTCTTGCAAATCCTTAGAGGAGTCGTTTTGATTTGAAATGCTAACTCTTCTCTCCACAGATGCTGCCAGATCTGTCAAGCATTTCTGATGCTGTTGCTGGAATTTTACCAGCACGCCCATCCCAGGATCGGGGTGGGTGAGGCTCGCAGAATGGCATTCTCTGTTGGCCATCGGATCTTATGAGCCTCGGACGGGTGAGGTGGTAAAATTCCTGCTGTCTGCAGCAGGCAGCTCAGTGCTGAGAATGTGGGGGAATAATTGATCCGAGATAATGGGGTGTTTGTTTTAATCTGAGCGAATGCCTTTTTTGGTTATTTTGGTTTTCCCCTGGGGTTTCAGAGTGGGGTTGAATTAGATCGGTTGACAAGAGACAGAACCAAATGAATGGGAGCAGTTAAGCTAGCGGAGAAAGACAATTAGTTTTTGCTTGATCCTGAAAGCAGCAAGAGGTGTTTCTTTCTCTTTCTCTCACTCTGGAGGCTGCTGTTTAGGACCTACTAAGAGAAATATGTCTCTCTCTTGCTCCACAGGTGTTGAAAGACTCTGGGTGGAGGTGATTCACCCAGCCACCTGTGCTGCCGCTCTGGCAATGCAGTGTGCCGGGAAACATCAGCAAAGGCCATTTAGTGGGCTCCCCGCTGGACGCCACCACCTGCACATGCCTCCGGGGACAGGATTTCCAGAGTCACAGCTCCATGCCAGAAATCAGTGCAGAGCTGATTTAAATATTAAATTCCATATTTGAATCCCATTAGCGAGCCCAGAAATGAAGGGCCCGATTTTACCATTTTGATTCCAAGTGCTGAATCTGGGCGCAATTCAGGTCCAAGTTGTAAACCTGCTCTCAGGTGCCTCCATACACATTTAACCTGAAAAGAAAACCGTGAGTCAGAATTGCGCAGTGGGCGAAGCTTATCGCACCCGAAACACTGCAGCTCCGGTCGAAGCTTTGAACTGCGCATGTGCGGTGAAAAAGAAAATTGAAAAAGGCACCCCCGTCACATCACTCCCGGGCAGCAAAAAGCAGATAAAGCAGCCCAGGAGCGATGGCTCCCACAGACATCCCCCTTCCTACAACATAACTGTCCCCCTTATCCACCTAACCCCCCCCCCACCGCTTCCTAGACTGATCATGTCCCCCTGCCCCACTTTCCTCCTACCAATCACCCGCAGAGAGGCAGCAGATCCCCCCTGCCCCCCGCCAAATCTATCGGCACCCCCCCGCCCCCCCCCCACCAGTGAATGTTCTGGCCTCCTTCCAACACCCAACCAGGGATACATCTGACCCACCTCCCTCCCCCCGCCAGAGGATGATTGGGCCTCTCCCCCTGCCCCACCTCACCAGAGAATGATCAGGCCTCCTTCCTCGCCCCCCTCACCAGAGATACATCTGACCCACCTCCTCCCCCCATCTCCCCCAACCTTCCACACACCCCCACCACCAATCTGAATTGGAGAGCTGTTGGAAGCTCTGAACTTACCTCTTCAGAAGCTGGAGCGCCTGAAAAAGACCTTTGCCGAGCCTATCTGTTTCGCGCTGAATCTGAACGCACAAACGTGATGGGTAAAGGAGGAAATGCTGGTAAGACTGGGCATCCAGCTCATTAAGTCAATTTAAATGCATGCAAATGCCTATAAATCGCCACTGTGGCTGTTTCGGGTGCGGTTTGGATTGTGGCCATTTTTGGGCCTTGGTAAAGTAGGCATCTGTGCAGACGTAGGCCTGGATCACACTAATCGCCTCACACCCAACCTTACCAAGTTTTCGTGCCTGAAAATGGGCATGACACAATGGTAAAACCAGGCCCAAAGTCTCCAGGCTGGCTAGCGTCTCCCCCCTGCCAGAAGTGGTTCACTCCAGCGGGGTTTATTACAGTTCCCCACTAATGGGGAACTGGTGGTCCAACTCTGCTAGAGTGAAGGGAGGCCATGGAGGCCAAACTAAAATATAGCTGGGGTCTAGTCTAATTTCACAATATATCTTGGGGTTTCTGATCTGGCCCCTAACAAGCCGGACAGGGTTGTTCCATGGCGAGGCAACATTGACTTAGTGGGCCAAATGGACTCATTCTGTGCCACAGCCCCCAGCTTTCTGGCCCATTGACAAGACCTGCGCTTGATAACATTCTGGTAACATTCTGCCTATTATACCATGGCCAGAATTCTCCAGTCTCGCATTCCCATTACCGCTGCTCGCGAGAATGGGGAACTTGGCACTCAGCCAAATCTTCATTCACAGCAGCAGGATCAGATAATCCCAGCCACGGGTGAATTCGGAGAATCCTAGCCAATATTACTCCAGCACTATACTGAAGTGTCTGCCTGAAATGCTCGTGCAGCAGACATACAAACTTTCTGATTCAGAGACAAGCTTGCTACTGTTTTGTATACTATGCCATACAAAAACATCACAGGCAATGCATGGTATCTCTGCATAGGGTAAATAAACCAGAACATGTCATTAACCTGGGATACAGAAGCTGTTGTTACAATTTTGAGAAAGGTACCACTTTTTCAATACTGATTCAGTATATAATGTAGGTTAACTGACAAGATAATAAAATAGCACACTCAAATGATCTGTATAGTCATTAACTGTCTAAATATTTTGATAAAGTGTTATCATTGGCTGCACATAGCTGAGTAAGTGTTGTAGTCAATTATTTTGCGAATATTGCAATATTCAAATTGTAAGAAGCTAGGGGCCTCAAGTGCTCCACCCCAGCATGATGACCACTGAACAAAGCTAATTTTAATGGAGAGGTGACTTATGCCAATTTATCAGACATAGCCAGTCAAGGAAGGAGAGTGAAGGAGCAAAGAGAGGAAAGCAGGGGAAAGGTTTAGTCATTTGTCATATGATTTTAAACAGGCGCATTTGAATGGCAGTAACTTTTTGGTTATGGCTCATTAATACTAAATTACAGTAATTATGAATTTTACAGTCCAATAAAACATATTGCTGCATCAAGATTAAAGTTCTGCCGATCTGGGGATGCCTTTGCTGTACGAAGCTGGCATCAGAGGATGAGTCTCAAGTGTTATAAATGATTAGCTGTCAGGGAAACATTGACTGGAAATGTACAATAAATCTGCACTAAGAAAAACAGCGGCAAAGAGTTGGAAACGGCAGATTTAGACAGTTTTGTACATGCGCTTGCAAGCGTGATGAATGAAGAGGTGGAGTGAGGATGAAGCTGTGATAATCAATGTCAGGCATTTCGAGGACATGCAAATCCAGATTACATGGAAACTGGGGTCAAGGTGTCACAGAGTGCAATTAAATCTGATGCAAATTTCACCATACGAGGAAAAAACACTAAATGTGCTATATCAATGTCACTTCCTGCTCTTGTCTGGACCTGGAAAGATTTATTGATTTTTCTTGTAAGTTCCACCTCTCTCTCACCTTCACATGGTCCATCTCTGACACTTCCCTTCCCTTCTTTAACCTCGGTTTCCATTTCCAGTGATATACTGATCACCCATATTCATTACAAACTCACTGGCTCCCACAGCCACTTTGACTACAGCTCCCTGGAATGACTCCATCCCATTTTCCGGGTTTCTCCATCTCCATCACATTTGTTCTGATGATGCTACCTTTGAAGCTAGTGATTTTGACATGTCTGGGATTGTCCTCAACTGAGGCTTCCCCCTTACTGTGGTTACAGGGCATTAAATTGTGTCCGGCTTATCGCCTTGACCTTTACCCTCAACCCTCCCCTCTCCTCCCTACCAGAACCATGATACGGTCTTTTCGACCAACCAGCCTCTGCGTTCAAAGAATCACAGTGGCACAGTGGTTAGCACTGCTGCTTCACAGTGCCAGGGACCCGGGTTCGATTCCTGGCTTGGGTCACTGTCTGTGTGGAGTCTACACATTCTCCCCATATCTGTGAGGGTTTTTTCTGGGTGCTCCAGTTTCCTCCCACTTTCTGAAGGTTGTGCTGGTAAGGTGCATTGACCCAAACGGATGCCAGACTGTGGCGACTAGAAGACTTTCACCGTAGCTTCATTGAAGTGTTAATGTAAGTCTTACTTGTGACTAATAAATAAACTTTAACTTTATCCTCTGCTACTTCTGCCTACTTCAGCATGATGCCGCCACCAAACACGTCTCCCCCTCCCCTGCCCATCAACCCTTCCACAGGGAGCACCTTCCATGACACGCTTGTCCAATTTGCCATCGCTCCCAGGCCATCATCCCCTTCCCATGGTATCTTACTATGCAATCGCAGAAGGTGCAACATTTGCCCCTTTACCTCTTCCCTGCTCTCCACGCAAGATCCCAAACAGTCCTTTCAGGTTAAGCAGCATGTCACTTGCACATCCTTCAATTTGCTCTGTTGTATTGGCTGCTTCCCATGCAGTCTCCTCTACACTGGGGAGTCTAAACACAGACTGGGTGACTGCTTTGACCTCCCTGCTACTTACCATTTTTCTCTCATGTCCACATGTCCATCCTTGGCCTGCAGCAACATTCTAGTGAAGTCCAACCCAACTGGAGGAGCAGCACCTCTTCTTCTGATTACCATGCAACAGCCTTCAGGACTCAACATTCAGTTTGACAACTTTAAACTGTAACGTTTCTCCTCCATCTTGACCCTTTTTGTCTTATATTTTCTTTGTTTGTCCTTTCACGATTCCCTCCTCTCCTCTGCCTCCGCCCCACCACCGCCACCACCACTCCTCCCACAGGGCTATCTGTCACTTATTCTCTTATTTTACTTTCACTAAGTACTAGTGGTGAATGGAATTCTCCCATCCTTCCCACCACAGGAATCATAGTAAGCAGGGAGGTGGGCAAAGCAAAGATCCATTGACTTTGGGCAGAATTCTCTGGTTTTGGGGTGAGTGCGGCAGGAGAATCCCACCTCTGATCTTTGCTCTCCTGCTATCTTGCCTTTCTGCCATTATCAGCATCTTCTTTAGTCCTTAATGCTATCATTGACACTCCCTTTGTCTTGTGTACATGAATCTTTGTTAATCTCTCCTTAGCTCTAACCTATCTCTGCCCTCCTACCCTGCTCCATCTTCTCCTCCCTCCGCCCACTAAACAATCCATTAATTGTTATCCTCTTCAGCTCTGAAGAGTCATGCAGATTTGAAACATGAACTCGGTTTCTCTCTCCACCAGTTTAAGGCTGAGTTTATCCAGCATTCTGTTTTTATTTCAGATTTCCAGCATCTGCAGTATTCTGCTTTTAGGACTTATTGAAATGTTTTAAGGTGCAAAGTGTTCAATAGCTTAACAAAGATGATTTGTAGTATATGGAAAAAAACAACATTGGTTTATTGACGCCAACAGGAAAATGGAAATGTGGATTATTGAGTAAGTCCAATTGTGATAAAGTGGTAGCTTTGAATCGTCCCAGCTGAGACTGCAGCAGAGCAGTTTGCCTCTCCAACTCAGATTGAGTGAATCTTCTTATCACAAAAAAGGCTGAGATGGAGCAGAAAAAGTTGGATGAACACTTGACAGAGGAGGAAAAAGAATATGTTGATGGGGTTAGATGGAGAAAGGTGGCGGTTGGCTTGTGTGGAGTAGAAACACTCAGACAGATTAGATGATGACTTTGGGGGCGAGGTAATGTGTGCATATATCTGAGATACCTGCACTTCTCTAATTCTGATTTATTGGACATCCTTGATTTTAATTAATCCATCTTCATAGCTGTGCCTTCAGCGGACAGGACCCTAAGCACTCAAATTCCCTCCCTAATCATCTCCGCCTCTACACTTTCTTTCTTTTTATTCATTCAGTGGTTCTGGGTGTCGCTGGCTGGCCAATGTTTGTTGCCCATCCCTAATTGCCCCTTGAACTGGTGATTTTCTTGGTCATTTTAGAGTCAACCACGTTGCTGTGGCTCTGGGTTCACATGTAGGCCAGGTAAGGACAGCAGATTTCCTTCCCTAAAGGAGCCAAATGGGTTTTATGACAGTCAACAACAGTTTCATGGTCATCCATAGACTCTTAATTCCAGCTTTTTTAAAATTGAATTCAAATGCCACCATCTGCCATGGTGGGATTCAAACCTGGGACCCCCGAGCATTACCCTGGGCCTCTAGATTACTAGTCCAGTGACAATGCTGCTACACCACTACCTGCCCCTCCTTAATGGAATCATACCTCCAGGTTACTAGAGAAGCTGGAAAGAAAGCTCTGCTGTTCAGAACTACACCATAAAACCATAAATGCTACAGTCCAGGGGAGGCCATTGGACCCATTGATTCTGCATCAAATCTCCGAAAGAGCAGCTTGCCCAAACCCATCTGCCCAAATAACATTTTGCCAAATTTTGTTCTAGAACACTCTTAAGAAGGGTATATTTTATGCCAAAAGTTTTTTTTTTAATTCTTTCATGGAATTGGGCATCACTGGCTGGGTCAACACTTGTTGCCCATCCCATATCAACCACATTGCTGTGGGTCCAGAGTCCTAGGAAGGCCAGGCCAGGTAAGGCAAAGGACATTAGTAAACCACGTGGGCTTTACGACAATCATTTCATTCCAGATTTCTTTTATTGAATTCAACTTCCCATATCTGTTGTGGTGGGATTCGAACCCAGGTCCCAGGAACAGTACCCTTGGCTTGTGGATTACCAATCCAATGACAATATCACTATGCTACTACCTCCCCGTTATATAAATGCAAGTTGTTGTTACTTCCATAGTTGGAAGGGATACTTCAACCTGATGGGGAGAGTCGAAACGATGTGAATTTCCTACTGAATTATACCACAGCATCAATGATTAAATCTGTGATTTAATATCAGATTCAGATTCTTTTCCTTTTCTTAGTTTAACTAGTCATTAGGTACATTTGCTAAAGTGTGAGACAGGGCTTAATAAACCAACTTCCAATTCATAAGTGATTTGACATATTCCAGGAAACCTATAAACGAAGCTGAATATAATCTAAAATTAAATCTAACCAGTTGTGCGTTCCAATCATTTTGCAACTTTGCCAGTAACGAGAATATTGTATTAGTCCAGGGAACACAAAACATTTCACCAGCGACCTCGTATTCATAAACCAGCAGCATCAGAATAATGAATGAGTTGAGAGAATCATGCCATTAGTTGAAGATTTCCATTGCTGTCCAACATTATTTGCTAATATGCATTGCTGGTTCGATAATTTTGGGTTTGTTCTGATTATGGCACAGTGGTTAGCGCTGCTACCTCACAGCGCCAGGGGTCCAGGTTTGACTCCTGGCTTGGGTCACTGTCTGTGCGGAGTCTGCACGTTGTCTGCGTGGGTTTCCTCTGGATGCTCCGGTTTCCTCCCACAATCCAAAAGACATGATGGTTAGGTGCATTGACCATTTAAATTGCCCCTAAGTGCACCCAAATAGGCAACTAGGGAATTTTCACTGTAACTTCATTGCTGTGTTAATGTAAGCCTATTTGTGGCACTGATAAATAAACCGTAAACTTTATTTTTAAGCAGCATCTGGCATCACCTATTGTTGTCAGTCAGGATCTGGTCCCTGTTCCAAAAAATGCCCACGGTCTCGTAGTAGTCATTCTGGAGTGAGGAGTAAATAGGAGCTGGCTAAATGAGCAGAGAGGAAACTAAATATACTTCAGTGTATTTGCAGCAAGATCCACAGACAAATTAAAAAAGATAGTGTCAGCACTGGAGTTCTCAGCAGCCAGTGCCCAGGAATCATGTGGCACCTATGGTTATCTCTCACTGTTGGATTTCAGAAGTAACCGCAGCAAACGATATTCAACAGATGCAATGCAAGAAGGCATTGTTCTGAAGTATCTTGTGGAGCACTTATATCTATGTACAAAAAGAAGGAACAATAAGCTGATCAGTAATGCACAGATATCAGGCTGCTGTGAGCAAGTTCTTTTCATCCTGTTCTAAGTAGAATGAAAACCACATGACAGAAGTTTGCTGTGTTTACTATACTGCAACCAAACCCCAGCAGCCAATGTAAGGACAATTAAGAATCGAGAACAAGCTGCTTTTTTGCTCCAGGTTACAGAGACACAACCCCCGTCGTTGCTTTTTATTTGCAGTACACATGTGATTCACATCTCCTGAATTAGTTTTGGACCACATTTGTAAATGTAAAGTTTATTTATTAGTCAACAAGTAAGGCTTGCATTAACACTGCAATGAAGTTACTGTGCAATTGCCCTAGTCACCACACCTGGCGCCTGTTCAGGTCAATGTACCTAACCATTGCAGACTGTGGGAGGAAACCAAAGCACCCAGGAGAAACCCATGCAGACAATGTCCAAACTCCACACAAACAGTGACTCAAGCTGGGAATCAAACCTGGGTCCCTGGTGCTGTGAGGCAGCAGTGCTAACCACTGTGCCACTGTGTATGGGATATGCACACGTTCTACTGAAGTTAACATCCTCCGTGAATGAGAATTTATATTTGCATTTCATTGATGGATCTCTTTCCATGCTTTAATGATCGATTCTGATTATGAACTCCTTGCCTAGTTTCTCTAGAGGACATACTCTATATGTTAAACATCTTGTAGAACAGGATTTGATTATCAAATAAAGAGTAAAGAGATTATAATTTTTCCTGTAGTCTTAGTCAGTGAGGAATTATTGTAATATTTCACCCATCAAGGACATGACCTGGGTTATTTACAAACTATGATGAGACTGTCCAACTGTTTGATGTCACCATAAATGATTGCCTAGAAGGACTGAATTTCACACATCCCATTTTTGACCTGCTGGGTTGAGCTATTTAAAAAAAAATCTCGGTTACTGCAACTAAGAATTTATTATATCACATTTTGCCTTTGAGGTTTGAATTGTATATTGTTGTAAAATTCATAGTTGTGCACAATAACAAAGGCAATAACATTTTAAAAGATAAATTGTACACCAAATACACATGCATACTTATTGACATAAAATCACTGCAATAATATCCTTGGGTGACTATCTGTGTGGAGTTTGCACATTCTCCCCATGTCTGCATGGGTTTCCTCCAGTCGCTCTAGTTTCCTCTCACAGTCCAAAGATATGCAGGTTAGGTGCCTTAGCCATGCTAAATTTCTCCTTAGTGTTCCCAGATGTGTAGGTTCAGTGTCCCAAGATGTTAGCAGGGTAAATACATGGAGTGATGAAGAAAGGACCTGGGAAAGATAACCTGTCAGAGGGTCGGTGAGACTCGATGGGCTGAGTGGCCTCTTTATACACTGTAATGATTCTATAACTAGGGTAGTAGAGTCGACACTAAATTAAATAATGAGGGAAAGGGATCCCATGAGGATAGATGTGGTAAATTACAGGGAAAGGACAAGGCAAGAGAGAGAGGGTAATGATAATCAGAACTTTGTAGGAAGAGACAGAGCAAAAAAAAAATCCCACAACTCTCAACAAAGATATATTTCATTGAGAAAGAAAAACTCTGGAAGAGGAATGTGTTATCCGTGGCTCACTGAGGAAATTAAACATAATATCAAACTGAAAGAAAAAGCCTATAATACCATGAAGAGTTGTGGTAGGTCAGAAGCGTGGACAAATTTTAGAAATCAGCAAAGAATGGTGGCACAGTGGTCAGCATTGCTGCCTCACAGCTCCAGGGACCCAGGTTCGATTCACAGCTCAGGTCATAGTCTGTGTGGAGATTGCACATTCTCCTTGTGTCTGCATGGGTTTCTTCCGGGTGCTCCGGTTTCCTCCCACAGTCCCAAAGGTTGCCACACTCCCAAAGGTTGATTGGCCATGCTAATTTGCCCCTTAGTGTCAGGGGGAATAGCTCGGGTAAATGCGTGGGGATAGGGCCTTGGTGGGATTGTAGTCGGTGCAGTATCCATGGGCTGAATGGCCTCTTTCTGAACTGTAGGGATTTTATGAATAACTAAAAATATAATAAGGAGAGAATGTGAATAAATTCACTAGAAATACGATAGGTAGCGAGTTTCTTTAAGTATTTAAAAAGGAAAAGAAGTGAAGTTTTTGTTTAAAGTTTATTTATTAGTATTACAAATAAAGCTTACATTAACACTGCAATGAAGTTACTATGAAATTCCCCTCGTCACCACAGTCCGATGCCTGTTTGGGTCACTGCACCTAACCAGCACATCTCTCAGAATGTAGAAGGAAACCAGAACAACTAAAATGAGTGTTGGTCCTTTGGAGGCGAGGCTGGAGAATTAGTAATAGGAAACAAAGAAATGGTGGAAGTATTTGCTTCTGTCTACACTGTAGAAGCACAAAAAAAATCATCCCGAGAATACTTGAAAGATAAGAAGTAGAAAGAGGGGAAGGGTTTAGAACAATCATAACCTCTGGGGAAAATGCACTGGGAAAATTACTATAACTGAAGGTTTACAACTCCCTAAATCTTACATCCTGCCTACTAGGGTCTTAAAAGAAGTGGTTGCAAAGATAATAGCTACATTGCTGATAATTATCCAAAATTCCCTTGATAGTGGAGAGATTTCAGTGGAATAGAAAATTATTAATATAACACCTCTGTTCAAGAAAGGAGGGAGACAGGAAGCTAGAATTGATTGGACAGTTAGTTTAATGTCTACATTGGTAAAAAGCTAGGATCCATTACTAATGAGGTAATAGCAGGGTATTTAGAAACTCACTGCTCACTGACCTCAGTTTGAGTTCAGCTCCTACCCACATTATAGCCTTTGACAAAAGAGCTGAACTCAAGAGGTGAAGTGTAAGAGTCTGTCCTTGATACCAATGCAGTGTCTCATCGAGTGAGGCATCAAGGACTGCTAGCAAAACTGGAGTCAATGGAAGTTAATTGGTCAATGTCTTGGAATTCCCTCCCCCTTAACAGCACTGGGGGTGTACCTACACTTCAGGGACTGTAGCGGGTCATGAAGGCAGCTCACCACCACCTTCTGAAGGCCAACTAGGGATAGGAAATAAAAGCAGGCCAGCCAGCGATGCCCCACATCACACAAATAAATTAATTTTTTAAAAAATCAGGGTTGAAACTCTCCGCTGGTTGGAGTCATGCCTTGCATAAAGAAAGATGATTGTTGGAGGTCAGTCACCTCAGCTCCAGGACATCACAGAAGGAATCCCTCAGGGTAGTATCCTAGGCCCAACCAACTTCAGCCACTTCATCAGTAACCTTCCCTCTATCATAAGGTCAGAAGTGAAGGTGTTCTTGATGGTTTCACAATGTTCAGCGCCATTCATGACTCCTTGGATATTGAAGCCACCCATGTCCAAATGCAGCAAGACCTGGACAATGTCCAAGCTTGGGTTGGCAAGTGACATGCCATACAAATGCTACACGAGCGCAATGACCATCTCCAACAAGAAAGAATCTAACCATCATCCAATGATATTCAACGACATTCAGTCCAAAAATTTGCAGGTTAAATTGATTGGTCATATTAAATTGCCCTTAGGCAATGACATTACCATAGCTGAATTCCCTACTAACAACATCCTGAGGTTACCACTGGCCAGAAACTTAACTGTCAGAAGCTGGGGATCCTGCCATAATTCACCTCCTGACTCCCCAAAGCCTGTCCACCATCTACAAGGTACAAGTCAAGAGCGTGTCGGAATACTATCCACTTGCCTGGATGAGTGCAGCTCCAACAACACTCAAGAAATGAGCCACTATCTGGGACAAAGCAGCCCACTTGATTGGCACTCCATGCACAACCATTCATGCCCTCAACCACTGAAGCACATGGCAGCAGTGTGTACCATCTACAAGATATACTGTGGGAACACACCAGCACCTTCCAAACCCACTGCCACTACAATTGTGAAAGTGCCTGCGTACCAATGCAGATAATGACATGTATCTTTAAGAAGCTGCATTGTGATTTCACTATCAAATCACCATGCGTAAGGTCTTAACCTGTCTAGAATACTAAAGAAATTACATTGATACAAATCCTTTAAACATATTGCACAGAATTTTTTTGTTGCGTTTGCAAACCACCCCACAAAGTTGGTCAAGGATAATACAATAAACTTCAATATTATACATAAAACATTTAGCCTTCATTGCAAAATGAAAATAATATGCTGTCAGTTTCTTAATAATT
This sequence comes from Carcharhinus amblyrhynchos, assembly GCF_965287045.1. Lineage (NCBI taxonomy): Eukaryota > Metazoa > Chordata > Chondrichthyes > Carcharhiniformes > Carcharhinidae > Carcharhinus > Carcharhinus amblyrhynchos. Next base: position 33,345,538 of record NC_137337.1, read on the forward strand.
TCTTGTTTTATTTTCCCTAACTCAATTAATTCTGCAATGACTTTCCCCGCACACATTGATTGTTGACAATATAACTCGCAAGTGCTGTGCAAATGTTTTAAAATCTTTGAATAAATCTGCTCTCCGCAGTCAATCAGTGATTATATTCATGTTGTCATTCAGAATTGGTCGCAGCCAGTAAGATTAATGTCTTAAATTGTCCGATAGTACGGTATGTTTGAATAATTCTAATATGTTCATAAATTTGAAAAATTATTCATTCAACATAAAAAGAACATTTGTCCAATCCACTTGAACTTCTATCCTGCAGTCACTCCACTTAGCAAATTAAGCATTAGCAAGATTTAATGCTTCAATCCCAAACCCAGCAAGCTCACAAACTGGATTTCCAGGCAGTAGACTGCACGGGCAATGAAAAGATAGCTTTTCTTTTACTACCATTTTCTGAGTGGCAATTGCCAAATTCACAAATGCTAAGAACATGAGTGTTATAGTTTGGCAAAATATGAAGAATATTCATTCTAATTGTCAATGATTGCATGCAGGGCTGGAATATTGCTCTTCAAGGAGTTCCCTTCAACCTTCATAACTCTCAGTGTGATAAATTCAGATGACTATTCTTCCTCTGTGGCCCATACATATATCTCTTTCAGTACTTCAGTCTAATTTATGCAATTTGTGTGAATGCCAATTAAAATATCATGTGGTGGGGAATTTTAACCTCCATTTTGCCAGGCAGAAACTCAGTGCGGTAGGGCAGCTAAAATGTCATTTTAAATTGTGGGCAGCAGCGTTACCAACCAAACTGATGGAGTCCTCTTTAAATATGTGGATGAGGCTCCGGTGATGCTATTGTGCTTGATCTGCGGTGGCACAGTGGTTAGCATTGCTGCTTCACAGTGCCAGAGACTTGGGTTCAATTCCCAGCTTGGGTCATTGTCTGTGCAGAGTTTGCACGTTCTCCCCGTATCTTTGTGGGTTTTGTCCAGGTGATCCGATTTCCTCCCACAGTCTGAAAGACATGCTGGTTAGATGCATTGACTATGTGAAATTCTCCCTCAGTGTATCTGAACTGGAGTGTGGTGACTAGGGGATTTCCACAGTAACTTCATTGCAGTGTTAATACGAGCCTACATGTGACACAAATAAAATGCCTGAGCAAGGAAGCAGTGGTGATTACCTCACCAAGTCAAATCTATCTGTCACAGTAAAAAATTTTCCTTTCAACTTTAACAGAAGAGGTAAGGCAAGTTTTTTTCTTGATTCAGAGGGGGCCAATTATGATAACTCAGCAAGCCGCACTTCTTTGCCTTTACCCTGCAGCTCGCAAATATTTTCTCTTTAAATAATTATCCAATTTCCTTTGGAAAGTCACAATTGAATCTGCTTCCACCAAATTCTCTTGCAGTTCATTCCAAACCATTTTCTGCATAGGAACATTTTTCCTTATATTGCTTCTGGTTCTTTTGTCAATCACCTTAAGTTGATGTTGTTCAGGTTCTCAACCCTTCCACCAAAGGGAACACTTTCTCCCTATCATCTCTGATCAGGCCCCCTCTGTCAAATCTCCCTCCACCTTCTGTTCTCTGAGGAATCTTAGGGATTTCTGATAAGCCAATCACTACCTGCTTTGCTGCGATATTGATTTTCTCTCCCAATGTTCTTTATGATTGCTGCAAACACTCACTGCCATTTTCATTGTTTGGTCAGCTTTCCATCACCCCTGCCTCCCCGCTACCCCCCCTCCCCCCACATCCCCCCCTACCCCCACCCAGGCTTGTTTTCTCTCTTTCTCTCTCTCTCTGATTCACTCTACCTCTCTGACTCTTTCTCACTCTCTCTCTCTTTATCCCTCTGAATTTCTCTCTCTCTGACTCACTCTACCTCTCCGATTTTCTCTCTCTCTTCCTCTCTCTGACTCACTCTACCTCTCTCTCTCTCTCTTTATCTCTCCCTCTCTCTCTTTATCTCTCCCTCTCTCTCTCTCCCTCTCTCTCTGTATCTCTCTCTCCCTCTGTCTCTCCATCTTTCTCTCTGACTTTCACTGAGTCCACACCATTCCTTCATCTATTGGTCTCCAATCTCACTTACTCTCGTGTTTATTGTCTCAAATTGTTTTTTAGTTTCCTTGGGTCCCTCTGAGTCTCACGAAGAGACCTTAGGTCTTCCTTGTTGGAATTTCCTTCTTCTGGGATTACCCTAAGAGCCATCTATCTTGTGGTGGGAATGAGGAATTTTTGTTGGTGGCCCCCAGGCCAGGTAATTATAGTAGCTAGATGCTAGTTCCTGCTGGTGCTTTTGGTTGGGAAGTCAGGAGGCAGCATGTAAATTGGCCAAGTGCTCCTGATGTCTCTCTTACATGGGCCAGCCACTCGCTTGACTGTGTTCTATCCAGCCCAAGCCATCGGATGGAATCCTCTGGCCCTTCACCATTGCTGCCAGAGAAGATGGAGAATTTGGCTCTCAGCCAAATCTCTGTTCACTGCAGTGAAATGGGGGAATCCTGCTGGCACGAATGGCCAGAAAATCCTGCCCTTAAACCCATTTGGCTGGATTTTCTGGCCATTGCCGCCATGACACAGGTTCCCTGGCAGTGGAGAGTGCAAACCCCATTCGCAGTGGTGGGATTGGGAGATCTTGCTGCCAGTCAATAGTGGGTCACCTCCACCACCACAAGTCAGGCCGCAGGTGGGGAGGAGAAAATGCTGCCATTATGTTCATTAATGATGACTACCTGGGCATATGCTGATTTCTTAGTTCCTCAACGACTCCTTCTTTCCTCACAAGGTTGTGTCAATATCTGCTTCACATCAAATATTTGTGATAGTTCCCTCTCAAATAAGGGATATGGGGTGGTAAGACCTCACATTGTATAATGTTACAAAATATATATAGATATCCCCACAGCTATCAGTAAACTATTAAAAACTAGACAAAGACATTTTAAAATGGCTAAATCAATGTCTGTCATTGGCCCTTGAACAAAATGAGCTGTCTGGCAGTGTCGAAGAAACTTGCATCTGATTCTCCCTGAAGAGACACTGACACCACCCACCCCAAACCCTTCCAACCCCCACCCTCCTTGTCCCTTCACCCCAGCCCTCCCAACTGAGCTGCACAGACCAAATTCAAAGAGCAATTCAAATACAAAGACCATCTGCATTTCATAACACAGGATCATTTCAGCTGGCAAAAAGGTATGTCTGGATGAGACATGGATCTGGAGAACAGGGGGAGGAACGATGAGGCCTGGGTTCACAGCAGCTGTACAAAGTCTGACAACACCAGGTTTTAGTCCAACCGATTTATTTGATAGTAAACTCACAAGCTTTCGAGGTTTCCCTCTTCTCCACCTGATGAAGAGGGAAACCTCGAAAGCTTGTGAGTTTACTATCAAATAAATCGGTTGGACTAAAACCTGGTGTTGTCAGACTTCTTACTGTGTTTACCCCAGTCCAACGCCGGCACATCCACATCTTCACAGCAGCTGACAGCATTCTGATGGACTCTTGAGGAACACTTATAGTTCCTCCTAACCTCACACAAATAGTACATTTTCTCTTAAGGATTTCTTTCCTCTTACTTTTCTTCTTAGCCTTTGGTGGGCAGAGCATCCAGGCCGTGCACTTTTCTCAGTGGCTGTTAAACTTGCATCAATATCCAACGTATATCATAGAACCCTGACTTCTATGGGCTCACAAGGCTCCCGTTTGATTCAGACCATGGAGAAAGTCAAAATCTTTATCTATGACAGAACATTTCCCTAATAAAGATAGCCCATATTCAATGATATTGAGGAAGTTGAAATATATTTATTTATTAATCTATTAGTGTCGCAAGTAGCCTTACATTAACACTGCAATGAAATTACTGTCAAAATCCCCTAGTCGCCACACTCCGGCATCTGTTCGGGTACACTGAGGGGAAATTTAGCATGGCCAATGCACCTAACCAACACTCTTTGGGATTGTGGGGGGAAACCAGGGCACCCAGAGGAAACCCACGCAGACATGGGGAGAAGATGCAAACTCCACACAGTCACCCGAGGGCAAAATTGAACCCATGTCCCTAGCACTATGAGGCAGCGGTGCTAACCACTGTGCCACTGCACCACCCTGTTAACGCGGAAGGCTAGCAAGACGTTTCACAGACACATCTATTGACAAAACATGCTGTGATGGATCACAATTTTACAACTTTTATTACTGGATCTTGAGGTTGTCGATTTGGTTTTTGTACATTATATTTCAGCACGAGCTAAACTCCAATTGATGACTGCGGTGGTTTTAAGAATAAACAGCAGCAGCATGATGGAATATTGCGTGGGCCACTGAGGCAGGTATAACAACATTTCTTCATTATACCAATGATGCTTAGGATGTCATCCACATATATCAATGACACTTCATCCGTCAGCCAGAAGGATTGCCTTTGATTACTTCTATCATCTTGAGCCAGCGCGAGCCTTGCTCTACAAGTACGCTGAACATATTGCAGTGGAAACACGCTGAAAGCTAGGGGTTATAACTGGGCAATGATCCAATCAGCTTACATCATATAGCTGGATAATTAGTCTGCCCTAGGAGAAAGGATACCAGCTGGTAGGCAGCCTTGATCTGCTGCAAATGATGAAATTAGCTGCAGGTTATAAAGCAGCACCTTACAGGAGCAGGCCCTCTCACTTGACTTTCAAAAATTATCTTTTAAGAAAGAAAGGCTTATCCTTCTTCTATGCCGAGATAAAATAAAAAAGACTTGGGTAAATACTAAAACTATGACATTTCTTTGCATGCTATTTTGAAGGGATTAATTATTACTACATCTGTCCAGAATGCAAACAATCAGGCGTGTGCCTTAACCCTGCAGTAATGAAAAGTACTGAAGATTTTGTACGCTCTGGCCACCCTCACTCCAAAACCAAAAAATCCCACCCGGAATCAACAGATCTTTCCACGGTCTGCCCCTCGTCTGTTCCGATTTCCGTGGCGGCCGGAATGGTAAAATTTGCCCCTCAGTTTTTAAAAATAAATTCCCATTTTGTAGAATCGTAGAATCCCAACAGTGCAGAAGGAGGCCTTTTGGCCCATCGAGCCTGCACCTACAACAATCCCACACAGGCCCCACTCCCGTAACCCCGTGTATTTACCCTACTAATCCCCCTGACAATAAGGGACGATTTAGCATGGCCGATTGGCCTAACCTACACATCTTTGGAGTGTGAGAGGAAGCCGGAGAGCCCGGAGGGAAACCCATGCAGATGCGGGGAGAACGTGCAAACTCCACACGGTTACCTGAGGCAAGAATTGAACCCGAGTGCCTGGCGTGGTGCTAACTACTCTGTTGCCCTAATACGTAGAAACCTACTAATAGACCCATTTTATCAGCAAATACTAAAAATCAGTATTTCTTTTCCCCGAGATCACCCAGGTGTGACATTAAATGTAATAACTATAAAGGAGAAATAAGATTAAAGGAAACTTGATTATCAGCAAACGCTGCTGTATCAAAATACATCATAGAACCTTTTGGAACTATATGTGAGAGATGTTTAAGGAATGACCATTTATCCTCGATGGTTTTAATTTGAGCTTCACACTGGCTTTCAGAGCGCATGATGATCCGTCTCAAATTTTACAATCCTCTTCTTCAAATTCAAATTGCAAAGATGGAAGGAATTGTTGACAATGTACTGATTCGCTGTGGCTTGAGGTACGTTGGAAAAGATATTGCAGGGCAAAATTACTGATGTAAATTTCTCAGATTGATGTTTTAAAACAGGCAAGTCTTTGTGAACCAATTTCAAGGCTCAGACAGAAAGGTATTGAGTCATTCTGCAGCACTGGCTCATAACTAGATCAGCTGATGGAACCATGTCCATATAGGACGACTAACCAGCACTTTGAATACTAAGGTGTCGATTTAATGACCTCCTGGCTGGTGGAAAAGGATAGTTTGGGGGGGTTCTTGGTGTGGGGGAGGGTTTGGGGGGAGATAATGGGGGGTGTGGGGGTGTTGGGGGAATGTGGGGGGGGTTGGTCTTCTGGGGGGGTTTGTGTAGGGGGCATGTGGGGGTGAGGGGGGGGTGCACTGTGAATGGTGGGGAGTGACTAACTGCACCAATCCTGCTGTTGTTAAAACACCACAACCTTTACCCCACACCGCCTACTCCTGAGTAGCTAAAGATCATGCTCTCACTTCAAGTGAACCACACGATCCATTAAAATTTAAATCGGGACTCAGTAGTGCACAAAGGATCCTTTCTGCATGAAGACACTCCTGATAGAACATTCCAGCATGAAGGCACTCATGATTCCTGAGCTGATCTTTGATGGAACTGTCCATTTAGTCTCAAAGCCCTTTCACCAAGCTGTGCAAAGCTTTCCCCTTCAGATCTCTGTCCAATTCCCTTTTAGGAAGTTATTATTGAATCTTCTTTCAATGGTCTTTTCAGGCGATGCATTCCAGATCAGAGTAACTTGCTGCAAGAACTGATTGCTGATCTCCGCCTCGGTTGGTCAGTTAGCCACCCCATATTGAGATGACCCAGAATCAGTGGGATGCGCCAGGGGGCTGCTTGTTTTCCATCTGCAAAATACTAATGAAGCCCAGCTCTCAAAAGTAGATATTAGAAATTAGATACAGCTCTTAGAATTGAAAGGATCAAGGGATATGGGGGAAAGGAAGAGATCAGGTACAGAGGAAATGTCAGGGGTAAGTTTTTCACTCAGAGGGTGGTGGGTGAGTGGAATTGGCTGCTGTCGATGGTGGTAGAGGCGAACTCGCTGGGGTCTTTTAAGAGACTTCTGGATGAGTATATGGGATTTAATGGGATTGAGAGTTATAGATAGGCCTGGTAGGAATGGATATGGTCGGCGCAACTTGTGGGCCAAAGGGCCTGTTTGAGCTGTAGTGTTCTATGTTCTATCAGGGTATTGAATTTGATGATCAACCATGATCAAAATGAATAATGGTACAGGCTGAATGGCCTACTCCTGCTTTAGTTTCTATGAACCTGGCCTCCCACCAGTGCTATCAATGACTCCCCAGGCCAGTCAACCAAAGTCCATACAGACTAAAAACCTCAATTCGTATCTCAATATACTTGGTGGCATGGTGCACAGTGGTTAGCACTGCTGCCTCACAGCACTGGGGACCCAGGTTCAATTCCCAGCTTGGGTCACTCTCTGTGCAGGGTCTGCACGTTCTCCCCGTGTCTGCGTGGGTTTCCTCCAGGTGCTCCAGTTTCGTCCCACGGTCCGAAAGACGTGCTGGTTAGGTGTATTGGTCATGCTAAATTCTCCCTCAGTGTACCCAAGCAGGTGCCAGAGTGTGGCAGCTAGGGGATTTTTACAGTAACTTCATTGCAGTGTTAATGTAAGCCTAGTTGCGACACTAGTTAAAAAAAATCATGAACAGTGGGGGAAAAGTCACTGTTATCAAGAAAGAATGTAAAGATAAAACCAGCTTGTCCATCAGTAATCAAAAAAGTCAGGAATAAAGATGTCATTCAGCAGGCAGACAGGTCGTTTTTCTGTTGTGTGACTTTGGATTAATGTCTGTACGTTCCATCCACAGTACTGTGTGTCAGCAATTCATTTTCATTCATGCCGTATTGGATACTCTGATTAATGGCTAATTGTTGGCTCTTCCAGAATGTGAGGGGTAACTTCTATAGTGGGGGTTTTCTCACATTGCAATGCGCGCGGGGCAGGAGAGGGGGGGAAGGCTGGTAGATAAACTGACACAGACCATAGCAACTGTTAATGGAATTGGGATGGGAGGTCGTGACACGTGTATAGACCATTGTTTAACAACTGGAAGTTATGTTATTAATGAGCAAAAAATTCAAAGTCAGAAGGCAAAAAATAAAATGTAAGATGCCTCAAAAAGCGACGGGTAGAGGTGTTTGAATGGGGAATACTGTTGCGCACACTGCGTGCATACAATGCAATGAGATTGAGAAATGGATTGTATACTTAGCATAAAATGTGCCAAGAAAATGCCACTTCACAATTGAGTTATTCGCAGCAGCAACGGCAATCATCTTGGTTTAGGCCACCCAGGGTTTTTTAATGCTCAGCTGTGTTAATCAAAGAATTAGGACATCCATGACATAATGATTTAAGTCCCAGTCTACATTGGACCTTGTCACGCAATCTTAAAAAATGAAAACATGCACACTAATTCTGTACAAACTAATTGGTACAAATTTATCACCTGTCTTTGGGATGGTCATGAATATTGCGTGAACAAAATGGAGAACTCGGCAGTCAGATAAATAACCTCACATTTACGATTGCTATTTTTTTGGCTAGAAAAATAATTATCAAACCCTCAACTAGCAAACCGTGCTTCGCAGAATCTGCTTTCAGAATTACATTCACCCGGGCCTCAAGAGTCATCTGAATTTCAGAATATCAGGGGGATTTACACTGTAAAAATCTATACCATATTGTTATTAAGACTGATAGATCACAGCAGATAATTAGAACTTCAAACTCCCTATCAATCATTGTCGGTAAGATTAAGCTCCTGGCCAGTGCGCAAAACAAATGTAAAAGGAAATCGCTTGGAGAACAACTTTCGCCATCTTGTTCCTTTTGTAAAATAGTAATTGTTCTTTTCTGTTTATCCGTTCACATTTTAGTTCTCTTCCATGCTCTCAGGCTCCATTCCTTCCAGACGGTTCTGCAGATTTAATCGGTGGGTAACCTGGCTAAGCAGGAAGGTCTTAGGTTTAATCCTTGGATTGTGCTGAGTTAAGGCAACTCAGTGAGGGGATTCCAGTGATGGTTCTACATTTGTGCTTAGTATCCTTGGGTTAAGGTAAGGCGAAATCCCTCAGGGTTACCACCTCCAATTACTGACCAGTAACCCCTGCCATAACTCTGTGCTGAATTGGGATTTGACCGAGCTGTAATGCTGACTGCAATTGATCAGCCTACCACACCTCATTGTCAAGGTTCACACCCGAATAATTGCCAGTTGGGTGAAGGTACTAGAATGCTGGGAGCAAATCCTTGCACAGAATCAGTGGGCACAATTCTGTCAAGCCCCCATCATCAGGTTCAGTGGAGGGCATGGAGTGGGGGAGGAGAGATTATAGTGGGAGTACCCAGAAATTGGTTTCACACTGGTCTGAATTTACATCAGGATAGTGGGATCTTCCACTGGTGCCCGCCATGGCGTATCCTGCCAGAGGCCGGCATGAATGGGATGCAATTGAAGGCCACCCCGCCCCACAATGCCCATCACAACAGATTTCTTGTGACACTGGCAGGAAAACACAGTGGTTCAGGGTGGACCCTGAACCCTGGAATACCACAGCATTGTGTTGGGGAGAGCATCTGCAAGTGGACTTTCCAGATTCAGTTCCTGGAGGGGATCCATCTTCCAGCCTCAGAATATTCCTGGAGATCCATCTTTGTTGTCAGGTGGCCCATCTTCCAGTCTCAGATTGCTCTCTGAGATCCATCTTCATTTATAGGCAGCCCATCTCCTTTCTTCAATCATGTTTTTTTAATTCATGTTTGGGATATGGGTGTCACTGGCTGGCCAGCATTTATTGCCCATCCCTAGTTGCCCTTGGAGACCAATTGAGAGTCAACCACATTGCTGTGGCTCCTAAGTCCCAATGCAGGCCATGCCAGGTAGAGGCGGCAAATTTCTGCCCCTAAAGGACATTAGTGAACCAGATGGGTTTTTCCAACAATCTACAATGATTTCATGGTCATCAGTAAGTTCTTAATTCCAGATACTTTTTATTGCATTTAAATTCCACCACCTGTCATGGCGGGATTTGAACCTAGATCCCCCAGAACATTAGCCGAGGTTCTGCATTAATGGCCTAGCGATGATACCACTAGGCCATCGCCACCGACCCCCCCCCACTCCCTGCCAGGGATGTTGGACACCATTTTCAATATGGCGCCCGGATAGAATGGTGGGCAATGAGCCATCTGGCTTGCTCCGCCATTGGATAAGGTGTGAAATACCCGGGTGCCTAATGAATGAGGTCAAGGCTGGAAGATTTGACATCTTTTCCTGCCGGCATCCGCAGCGGGAAACACCCCAACTCTGCCACAACACTTTGGCCGGAATTTTACCAGCACGCCCACCCCAGAATCAGGGCAGGCGAGGTTTACGAAACAAAATTCTCTGTTGGCTTCAGGCAGGACTTTACAAGCCTCGCCCGGGTGAGGTCATGAAATATTGGCCTTTGTCTCAAAATGGGAGGATTGCGCCCAATGTCTTTGAAGAGGATAAAACGGAGGAAAACAATCGATGGAAAGCAATCGGAGGCAAAATCACAATCAACAAACAAGCAGGGAAATCCTGGTAAAAGATCCGATGGTGTGAGAGAGGGCTAAATTAATGGTTAAGCTCGATAGCCCAGGGTTTTCAGAGGCTGCATTGTTTGAACTGTGTAACGTGAATTCATCTCCCTTCGTACTGTCTGGCTTGATAATTCCTCCGAGTCAGTTTCCTTGATGATGTCATTAGTACACACTTTTAAGCAAAGTATCTTGAACAATGAGCAGAAGCAGCGTGTGGCTTAGTGGAACGGCAGGGATTCTCCCTCAACCTGCTGGGCCTTTCTCTGGTTCCGAAAACTATCAGTGTTAATAATGCATGTAGAGTACATTCAAAATTCTCGCTGATCTTCGAATATTAGAGGTTACAGCCCAGAAATTACAGCTGCTGATAAAAATAAATGGGTTAAAACCTCTATTAACACAGCAGACCAAGGAATACCACGTTGAAACATGAAATACGAACACAGGTTTCTCCGCCAATATATACTTAATTCTTAAATTGATGGTTACAAAGCAGAGGAGGCGAATGGAAAGGTCACTCGGTCTTCATAAATATTGGACTCCACAATAATTATCTGAAAAGACCAAAGACCACGAGGTCAGTTACATGAGTATTAGCTTCTGCCTCTGTGATCACGAGGGCCAGCTAATGAATGCTAAAATAACTGTTTAAAAAACAAAGAACAGCCTCATGACTTTGATATGATGACTTCATCCTTTTCCCCAACCCCCCACCCCACCTCAGTATTGTTTGAAATGTATAACCAGAGGGGTTGGTGCAATCTGTTGTTCTGTGCACATTTGGGGTGGCACAGTGGTTAGCCTCACAGTGCCAGTTTTAAAGTTTATTTATTCATGTCACAAGTGGGCTTTCATTAACACTGCAATGAAACTACTGTGAAAATCCCCTAGTCGCCACACTCCAGCGCCTGTTTGGGTACACCGAGGGAGAATTTAGCACGGCCAATGCACCTAACCAGCACGTCTTTCCGGACTGTGGGAAGAAACCGGAGCACCCGGAGGAAACCCACGCAGCACCTGGAGGAGACACGGGGGAGAACATGCAGACTCCACACAGACAGTCACCCGAGGCCAGAATTAAACCTGTGTCTCTGGCACTGTGAGGCAGTGCTAACCAGTGTGCCACCGTGCTGTCCGGGACCTGGGATTGATTACTGGCTTTGATAAGGAGTCTGCATGTTCTTCCCGTGTCTCCCTCAGGTTTTCTGGTTCCTCCCACAGCCCGGAAAGCTGTGCATCCACTGTCCGCTCCCACCCCTAGCTGTTGACACTTGGTAAAAAAGAATTTGCATTTATGTAGCATTATTCACAACTGCACTTCATGGCCACTGAAGTACCTTTTAAGTGTGGCGATGCAGGAAACATGGCCGTCCATTTGTGCGCAGCAAGCTCCCACAAACAGCAACATGAGCAGATTGACTTTATAATGACCTGGAGTGAGGGATAAACATTAGCCGGGGATGACTCCCTTGTTTTTCTTCAAAATAGTGCCCGGGGGACCTTTCACGTCAACCTGAGAGCTTTAACGTCTGATCTGAATGCTGAGTTATAGTCCCATTATTTCCTATTTATTCTTCAGAGCACAATATATATGTTGTTCTGTTAAGAGTGGAACAAATAACGGTGTAAGGCAAAGCTATTTCCTTATTCTCCAAAGCCCTGGGTGAGACTTCAGCAAGTCAAAAATGAACCTTTGCTCTATTTTAACAAACGCTGATGAGCAACTAATTAAAAAGAAAGATTCAAGCTGCAGTATTAAAGGTATCAGTCCACATTGAACCTGGGACACAGGCTAACTAATAAATGAAACTCAGTGAATGACAAATACACAAAGGATAAATTGCTCCTTAATTGTGGGTTTGACGGATTAGTCATGGTAAATGCATGGGGTTACAAAGTCCATTTTTTAGTGTCACAAGTAGGCTTACATTAACACCGCAGTGAAGTTACTGTGAAAATCCCCTAGTCTCCATAGTCCGGCACCAATTCGGGTACGCTGAAGGAGAATTTAGCGTGGCCAATGCATCTAATCAGCACGTCTTTCAGACTGTGGGAGGAAACCCATGCAAACGTGGGGAGAATGTGCAGATTCCGCACAGACAGCGACCCAAGCCGGAAATCGAACCCCTGTCCCCGACGCAGTGAGACAGCAGTGCTAACCACCACTCCGCCTTTACAGGGATAAGGCTTGAGAGTTGGCCTGGGCAAGATGCTCTGTCAAAGAGTCGATGCAGACTTGATAGGCCGAATGGCCTCTTCTGCACTGTAGGGATTATATGATCCTATGATACAGAAAGGAAAAAGTCAATGTCTACCAGAATATTCTGAAGGGGGTGCTATCTTATCCCTGTCAGCAGTGAATTCTTAAACACACTTAACAAGATACAACAGCACCCCAGGGAACATGTGTAAATCAGCACATCTTGCATATATAAACAACAGGAAATGTCAATCGCAGCAAACATTCGTGATGTAGAATCTATCAACGTAGGCATTTTGAGAAAATCTGGCAGATGTATAAAAGGGGCAAAAACATATAATCATTAACATTTCCATTGGTATGACGTCTGGTAATATTTACTGACATAAATGAGGCAGACAGCGATTTCTAAAGACTTGTGCTTATATACTATATTGTCAGGGCTTCACAGATAATTAATTCATTTAAAATACAACATTCATTATGAAGGCCAACGCCACGCAAATACCATTCAGCAATCTGGGGACCGACGGTGGTACAGAATAATGGTAATGATACTAGTCTAGAAATCCAGAGGAGCAGGCTAAGGTTCGGGAGCCAGGGTTCAAATCCCACCATGGCATCTGGATGGGATTGGAATTCGGGATTACGAAGCTAGTCTCAGCCATGGTGGACGTGTAAATTCTCCTATCCTTATCTGTTCGGCCCCATTGGTCGGCCTCTGGCAAGGTCAGTTCAAAGTCCATTAGGGATGAGTCACACTACTAGCCTTGCTAGTGATGCCCATATCCCCTGAAAGAATAAAGGAAAAAAACAAGGTGATTAACCAATGAATCAATTTTTAGTGGCAATTTAGACAAAGGAAATTGGCAGGAGACTTCCTTCTTTTTTCCAATCATATCGTGAGACCTTTAATGTCTTTAATTAAGCACAGTAGGAAGTCTCACAATGCCAGGTTAAAGTCCAATGGCATTATTTGGAATCACGAGCTTTCGGAGCACTGCTCCTTCATCAGGTGAGTTTAAATTAAGCAGAACAGGCAGACAGGAGCTGATTTTAAATCTCCTCTGATGGAGGTATCTAGAAAGATGACTACACCTTGAGGATTACATTGTAATGTCAGCCAAAATTATAAGGTTGTAACCTAATCACTTCTATGATCAATTTAATATAAAGCCAAGAGGGATTTACTGAAATTTTTTGTTATGTTTATTTATTAGTGTCACAAGTGGGCTTAACTTAATATTGCAATGAAGTTGCAGTGAAAATCCCCTAGTTGCCATGCTGTGGCCCCTGTTCGGGTACACTGAGGGAGAATTTAGCATAGCCAATGCACCTAACTAGACTGTGGGAGGAAACCGGAGCGCCGGAGGAAACTCACCCAGACACAGGGACAATTGCAAACTCCACACTGACAGTCAGTCGAGGCCAGAATTGTACCCGGGTCCCTGGTGCTGTGAGGCAGCAGTGCTAACCACTGTGCCAACATGCCGTCCTCGTAACCAGTGAAGGATAGCAAGACATTTCACGGACATATCTATTAACAAAATCAAGCACAGCCACACTCACAAGCTAAGGAGCAATTTACCATAGCCAATGCACCTAACTAGCATGACTTTCAGACTGTGGGAGGAAACTGGAGCACCTGGAGGCAATCCATGCAGACATAGGGAAAACGTACAAACTCCACACAGACAGTAACCCAAGTTGGGAATCATACCCGGATCCCTGACACTGTGAGGTGGCAGTGCTAACCACTGTGCCACCGTGAAGATACAAATGCCTAAATATTTATAGTGATCTGTATGGAATGAACCTAATTTTCTTCAGAGTTCAGTTCATCTGCCCAGAGTTAGCTTATTTTTAAAGCCAAGATTGAAAATCTAACCCCAGCTTTAACAGCAGGCTTATAAATCTGCCTCAATTCCCTGAAGACTTAGGTGTGTCCCAGCTACTAATTGGATTAAGGAAATTGGAGGATGAAGCCTATAATGGAAATGTTACTGGACTCGTAACCCATAGGCCTAGATTAATGCTCTGGAGACATGACTTTCAATTCCCACCACTGGAACTGGGGAATTTCAATTCAATTAACTAATAAATCTGGAATAAAATACTAATCTTATTAAAAATGAGCATGAAAATATCTGATTCTTGTAAAATCCCATCCGGTTAATTTATGTTCTAAAGGAGAGGAAATCTGCTGTTCTGGTCTGGCCTACACATGACTCAAGATCCACAGCAACGTGGTTCACTGATCTCTGAAATGGCCACTTGCTTATGTCAAACAGCGACAATGAAAAAACACTGCGGCTATTGCTTCAATACAAGATTTAATGGCTCAAGAAGGCAGATCATGACCATCTTCTCAAGGCCAGTGAGGAGTGGACAATAAGCATTTTTAAAATTTGTTTATAAGATGTGGACATCGCTGATGAAGCCCATGTTTATTTTCCCTATTGTCCTTGAGAAGACGGCAGTGAGCTACCTACTTGAACCGCTGCAGTCCCTATGGGGTGGTTACACCCAGAGTGCTGTTAGGAAGGGAGTTCCAGGATTTTGACCCAGCGACTGCAAAGAAACTGCAATATATTTCCAGGTCAGGATGGTGAACAACTTGGAGAGGAACTTCCAGGCGATGGTGTTCCCCTCCAAGTCACTTTTTGGCCTTGCTCGCATGCCATGTACAAATAAAAATAACTTACCTGTACTCACAAGGTTTCAAGCATAGGTTGCACTGATTAATCATCATAAAGACTATTAGTAGGAGCAGATACACCAGTATTACACTGGTAGTGATTGGGTTTTATTAAAGAGTGCATGTTGTATTACTAAACCTCTACCATTTTTCCCCAGTAGTGGGTACAGTGCTATATTCCTGGAAAATTGATGTCCCATTCCAATAACTTGGCAGCAGAAATAACATATAGACCAGAACTCTACCACCTTGCTCGCTATGGAATCGGAGTGGGTGAATACCCAACAAGGGAAATCTCCATTGGCCTCAGGTGGAAATTTCCGGTCTGATCTGAGTGAGGCCATAAAATTCCGCCCAGTTTTGTTCCATTCCGATATTTGCAGCCTGAGATTTCAGGCAGAATTTCCTGCCTCTTTTCGTGAATCTGGTAGAAGTATGACAGAATAGGAAAAAAAAATGGAAACGATTTCAGCATTTTGCTAATTATTCCGATTTGTTCCACGCTCTTTGGCCAGGATATTACCACCATTCTCGGCGACAGGATTTTCCCATCCCGCTGCAGTGAGGGAAGATTTGGCTGGACTCCAAATTCTCTGACCTCGCTGCAGCAGGAGTGTGGCGTGAATAGCAGGTAAGATCATGTTATTTAATGTCCTGAGCAAGCTTCATTGCCAAGTGGTTTCTAAGAGAGAATCTGCACATGGTCACTGTCTGTGTGGAGTTTGCATGTTCTCCCGGTGTCTGCATGGGTTTCCTCTGGGTGCTCAGGTTTCCTCCCACAGTCCAAAGATGTGTCAGTTAGGTTGATTGGCCATGCTAAATTGCCCGTACTGTCATGGAGATTAACAGAGTAAATGTGTGGGATAACGAAAATAGGGCCTGGATGGGATTGTGGTCGGTGCATACTTGATGGGCCGAATGGCCTCCTTCTGCGCTGTAGGGATTCTATCAATCCAGGAGAGATTGGGGGTTAAAGCCCAGATAGCCAATACAAGTTTAGCCTCCCAATATTATTAATGCTCCTCTGTAAAGTGAGAAGATTTCAACAATATAGGCTTCCAATTACATTTTCTTAAACCATAAAAATTAACAGTGCCTGTTAATGATGAAATACAGCCCATTACTGACAAAGGAAAGCAGGGCAGAAATCAAAGCTTTTTATGGTGAACTTATTTGATGGGGTCTTTTGTTTCCAGTACTCATATTGCTGACCTTCCCTTTGGTCCGCTCCGCTGTTGACTATTTAATTATTTTCCAAATCATGAAATTTCCTCTCGCTTTGCTTCCTTCCATACAATTTCTCTAATGGGCTCAAATGCTAATTGCAGACGGCCAGGGTTTTAAGGCAACTGTGAATCTAATCAGCATAATCAGTGGTCACATTTCTGGTTCTGCGATCACGTTCGGTTTGGTGCAGAAATCAAAACCCGGATAACCCAAAAATAAAACTGAGGCTGATAATCAAACAGGATAGGTAAGGAAAGTAGAATAAAAGAAGAAACACAGCAGGGTAGATCTGAAAGTGATTAGCATCTATGATGTAACCCTTCACTGGAACTCCCTTAGACTCACAGCACAAAAACTGGTCAGCCTATTTTTCTGCTTCCAGATATAAATTGGCTTGCTGTGCATTGCCAGCACTTTTTTGCTTCATTTTGAAATCCTGCCTTCCCACATTGTAATGTACACATGCCCTTTTTAAACTACAGAAGCAGATGGGAATATGCTGTTAACTGAATCTTCATGGTCATTTGCTTGTCTTTCATCATAGTGGTTAATGCTGTTATGCTACACTCATAATAAAATGCCGTGGCATTTGCAAAATGCATTAGGGCTACAGGAACACACTCAATACCTGTATCGCTTGCAGATTTTAATCACCCAGAGTAGACACCCTGATTTATTTTGTGCAGCACGGTGATGAACATTGCACCAAAGCTCTTAATGTTACACTGCTAAAGAATAACGTTATTCTTTAACTAACGTGCAAACACAGAAGAAAACTATCCATAGCATAAACTTCATTGTAACCGAATATCAACCATCATCTTAATTGACAACATTGCCATCTAGTGGAAGTACATTGAATACTACAGCGAGGCAATTATCTCCCAACTTATATCCTCTGAAAAAGAAATGGCTCAGGATACGACCAATTAAGATTTACTTGGCACAGAGCTATATAACTAAAATCAGGCTTTTTTGTTTCATATTCATTGCTTAATTTGTACCATCCTCTAATCTCTAACATCATTACAGGAACACTATTTTGCCCCAGTTCATTACGCCATTACACATTTTAAGCTTCATTAATTTACTTCTATCAGAAGTTTTCCCTGGTACCACTGGAAGCCTTAAGCTGAGATCTAGATGGTGTGAAATGCAAACTTTGACTTTCTGTTTTTTTTATGAAAATTAATCACTTCCCCCTTATTGATTCTGTAGCAGAAAATACACAGGCTGAAAGCTGTTTTCAGCTCGACTTCCTGGAGTCAAAATGGATCTTAATGAATTTTTCAATCAATTTTCTAATACAAACACGCAGTTTAACGACCTGGTTTTTGTCACTGCTCTGGGTGAATATGCTTGGCTCTGGGTTATAATGCTAATGGCACTTGGTATGTGGAAAAATCATTTCACAAGTTATGACTAATTTACAGGACGCATGTCAACCATCTCAAAATGCACCATGCTACAGTATTAAATGTACTGCCGGTGGTTAAACAATGCATTGAACCAGTTTGTATTTGTACTGAGTGTTAGAACATAGTAACACATTATAACAAATGTACTTACTTCAGCCTTGACCAGACTAGAAACAATATAGAGAATCATGGAATCCCTAGTGCAGAAGGAGGCCTTTCGGCCCATCGAGTCTGCACCAACTCTTATTCAGGTTTACCTCATAACCGCACAGATTTACCTTGGTAATCCCCCTAATCTATATATCTTGGGACACTAAGGGGCAATTTTGCATGACCTATCAGTAGGAGGAAACAAGAGCACCCAGAAGAAACCCACACAGACACGGAGAGGATGTGCAAACTCCACACAGGCAGTCACCCAGTCCCAGAATCGAACTTGTGTCACTGGCGCTGTGAGGCAGCAGTGCTAACCGCTGTGCCACTGTGCTGCTCAAATGCTTTCCACAAGTTGGGTACTCGATGCCTGCCCATTGCACATGCATCTCACTTCCCAAAGCACATTTGTGTAATTTCCTTACATTCCAATTCTCTTCCTGCACTTAGTGGTGCACTAAGACAAACTTTTATCTGTTTCCATATGGGTCACTAGTCTGTCACCAAAGGCTTACAGCTCGAGAGGCACCACTCCATGTCAAGCCTGGCTGACCAGGAGTCTCTCTCACTCTTACCGCCAGCCAACTTGCTTGGCCGCATTATGAATGCACCTTCCTTGGCCATCAAGTCCTGAGGTGGGACTAGAATCCTGAGCTTCTGGTTCAGAGGCAGGGACGCTACCTCCTACAAGACCTCCTAAGTGCCTTAAAGTTATGGTTTTATTAGTAACAAACATGTAGAAACAATCTCTCTAATGATTAATATGTGACTTTCAAGTTCTGAATCGACTTCTTGCTAGGAGTACCATGCTACCAAAACCTAATGCGGTTTTCAAGATTCTAAGGATCATGGTTTAGCTGAACCCTAAGAAGTTTCTTGACATAACCACTTATATTCCAGCTAAGCTGAGAAAGGGAAGATGAGCAGACACTTTACCTCGGTCATGAAGAGAGTGATGAATATGTAAAAGAGTTGCACGGTGGGGTGACATGGACACAGGGAATCTGAGCAAATTCTGGTGAAATTGGAAATGAAAAGAGGGACACTGGAATTTTCCATGCGGGGGTGCGGACCATGCAAAGGTCGTTGACTTTGGACGGGATTTTCTGGTTTTGGGACGAGTGCAGCCAGAAAATCCCACCCCGCCAGGAGTGTTACACAGCATTTTGAACCCGCCTGATAGGCCATGGCAATTTATCGAGCCCTGAACATTTCAATGCTCCCAGACTTTGTTCCTTCAATTGAATCAAAATAAGCATTTTATCTGAGGTTGCATATCTTCATCAAGTCTAATTTATTTTAGAAGCAAATATTTTCCCTTGCATATTTAAGAATTTTTTCTCACACTCAACACATGAGGCAGCACAGTTAGCACTGCTGCTTCACAGCGCCAGGGGTGTGGGTTCGATGCACGGGTCACTGTCTGTGTGGAGTTTGCACATTCTCCCCGTGTCTGCATGGGTTTCCTCCCAGTGCTCTGGTTTCCTCCCACAGTCCAAAGATGTGTGGGTTAGGTGGATTGGCCACGCTAAATTGTTCCTTACCATCAGGGGGACTGGCTTGGGTAAATGCATGGGATAAGGGCCTGGGTGGGACTGTGGTGGACACAGACTTGATGGGCCAAATGGCCCTCTTCTGCACTGTAGGATCCTAAGAACAAGAAATGTGTACATTGATCGATGCCAAGGATACCACTGGAAATCACAAGGTAAAATGAAGTGGCTCCATAATAGTTAAGCAGCATCCTGAGCATTTATCTGACACAGGCAGACAAATGCCACAGCTGCGGTGCCAATATAGCACTGAATTTCAAAGTCATTCTGATGCATAAACACGTTTAAACTTTAATAGCGTGATGATATTGACTGTAACGGTGTCCCTGCAGTGAAAGCATGAATTTCTTCGTAATAATACATAGCAGAGGAACCACACTGGGAGGGATGGGGGGGTGGTGTCCAAAGCTGATTGCAAGACACAAGCAGCCACTCTGTGTGTGTGTGTGTAAAATAAAAACAAGAAACTGTGTTGTTATATCTGAAGGCTGAAATTCCTATCATATTGCATGCCAGCCTCAGCTGAGTTTCAGATTGGGCTTGTGGAATGGAAAGGAGGGAGGCAAAATGCAAATGGCAATTGTATCAATGAATATTTTAGAAATGTGAGTGACAAATCACAGGTGGTAATAAAAGAGCAAATTCCCTCTGCAACCAGGGGTTTTGTTAGAAATTAGACTCAGCATTAGGTTTCACTGGCAGGACGCAACTGCAGCAGAGGGTAGCATTTGATTAAACAAAATGTGTAAGCTGCTATTTATATATATAAAAAAGGGGAGATTATTACATTCTTAAAGAGTTGAACTAATTCCTTCTGAAATCCTCCTGCGATGATAACATTTATTTAGAGCGTTGAACTTTTATCCTAGCGCACCGTGTGGATGTAAAATGACAGCAAAAGCTAATCCTTAACAATATTGTTCGTGCATTGCAATTATCTCCTCTGTGTCTTTTGTTGCACAGATCTGTCCAGCTGCTCTCTGAAGCTTACCATAGGGGTTAGTATTCAATTCCCAGGGTCTGTCATACATTTCTGATACTCTGAGACCTCAATTCATCTTCCTGTCATATTCCGCCATCACCTAACCAGGCTATTTTACAATAAGGATTATCTTTAAAAAGCACAACAGAATAATCATCTTCCTTGTCATCTGAAAAATACAAATGCTTTACGGTTCAGTGAAAATTCCACCTGAATATCGGCGGTTATCCTTTTTGAACTGTTGTCTTGTTTCATCGAATATTTATGAATTGACTTTTGTGATGATAATGATCTTCCTAATTGTGTGTTTCGTATTGGTTTGCACCATACACAGGATGAAATGCTGGTTAAATGTCCCAATGAGGTGTCTAAATATTTGGGGTTACGCTCATCTTTGATGTGCATCCTATTTCCCCAGCTCATGTGCTAAAATTGCCTTAATGGTTTTATATTGCAGATATTAAAGAATGCATAACTGGAAGCATTATGGATAAAGCAAAAACTTAACCCTTTGAGGACACATAATGGTATTGCTGCACTGGATCATTTGAGTGTGTGAGATTTTTCAGTGCACTGTTACAAAGGTATGTCCAAGTCCAATTATCTTTCCACATTTTTGACTGTTTCCCTAGTGTTAGGATACCAGATCAGAAACCCCAGGGTATATTGTAAAGCCAGACTAGATCCCAACAATTTGCTATTTTGGCATTACTGTGAGGATACGATGTCTCACTCCACCCATGATTTTACTGGCACACTAGGGAGCTTTTAAAAAAACAACTTTTACTTAATAATGTGGTTTAACCATAACAAATGAAGTAGCTTAACTTTTAAGAATTGACCAATACTTAAACATGACAATATATTAGTCTGAGCTGCTATCCTATTACTACGAGTTCCAATTCAAGCAATATGCCTCTTATAGAAATTATTAGTTAGCAAAACACAGATATACTTACTGTGACTTAAGCTATCAGGCTTGGCGTTTTCAGGAGAGGGAGAGAGAAAGAGACATAGAGGCGCTGGGTGTGATTTTCCAGCCATACACTCCAAGGTCAGAATATCCCACCTGAGGCCAATGAACCTTTGAATGGTCCGTGTCCCATCTGCTACGATTCCCATGGTGGGTGGGATGGGAAAATTGTGCCCTCTGTGTCTTCAGGCAGCCATAGAAACATAGAACATTACAGCACAGTACAGGCCCTTCGGCCCTCAAATGTTGTTCCGAGCTATGTCCAATCCCAAGATCAAGCTATCCCCTCCCTATAATTCTGGAGTGCTCCATGTGTCTATTCAATAACCGCTTGAAAGTTCCTAAAGTGTCCGACTCCACTATCACAGCAGGCAGTCTATTCCACACCCCAACCACTCGCTGAGTGAAAAATCTATCTCAGACATCCCTCCTATATCTCCCACCATGAACCTTATAGTTATGCCCCCCAGTAACAGCTACATCTACCCAAGCGAATAGTCTCCAGGAAGCAACTGCTTGTGTTTTAAAATGAAACTGAAACACTTTCTTTCCCTCATGCTTATGTCCTCACATTAAGCAAATATCCCTGTCAATCAACATAATCAAACCTCTGCTCTAAAATCCTAGGGGTAACCCAAGTAAACACAAATGCATTCGCTCAGCTTAATCAAACATTCCATGACGAAAATGAATACTTACCATGTGCTTCCAGCTACTAATTTAAAGATTTTCCTAGACAAATCGGCACCATGCAAAACAGAGCTAAATTTAAAATATACCCTTTACAGGAAACATGATATAAATATATCTCTTAAAGGCACCATTGCATCACACTGGCAGTTATTCCGGGAACAGGTTGATACTCTGTTACCAGAGGCTTATAGCCTGAGGGGTGGCATTCCATAACAAGCATTCATGACCAGGAATCTCTTCTACTTCTACCACCAGCCGTTGGCATGTGGAAGGATTTGCAGGTTGACACTCAACCAGTTTGACCGCATTATGAATGAATTTTCTTTGGCCATAAATTCTTGGGGTGGGACATGAACCTGGTGCTTCTGGCTCAGAGGCAGGGACACTATCCATTGTGCCACAAGACCTTCTACAAAGGTAGTTCTGTGTAACTCCCCAGTGATCTGTCTGATACTCAACCTTGCAAAGTCACTCTGTATCCATAAGTAGTTATGTTTATATGTATGTTTTCTAGTTTTAAGTTTATTTATTAGTGTGACAAGTAGGCTTATATTAACAGTGCAGTGAAGTTACTGTGAAAATCCTCTGGTCACCACACTCTGGTGCCTGTTCGGGTACACTGAGGCAGAATTTAGCATGGCCAATGCACCTAACCAGTACATCTTTCAGACTGTGAGAGGAAACCAGAGCACCCAGAGGAAACCCACACACAGGCACAGAGGGAACATGTAGAGACAGTGACCCAAGTCAGGAATCAAACCAGGGTCCCTGGCACTATGAGGCAGTGGTGCCAACCACTGTGCCACCAGGCCACCCTACTGGGAAGTCTATTTAAAGTTTTTAAAAACTATGGCATTAAGGGAACATTTGTAAATTCAAGGAGCTGGATAGCAGATGCCTAAGATCCTTATTACATTGAAGAGTTTCATGCTTGGGCAGAGTGGTATATTGGCATCATGTTGTTGTATATTCAGTTCAAGTTGGAGTACACCGTGAGAGAAACAATCTTCTCATCTTTGGATGATGTTATGACTTTAAAACACATAGGCCTACATTTTCCTATGGGCTTGCATCAAGGTAATGGTGCCTCTACATAAAGGTGCCCTGAAATAGGTCAAACATTACAGCAATTTATGGAAAAGGTTAACCTCTTCAAAAACAGAAAGAAAACTCTACCTTATTCAAATCATTCATGATTGTCGTTCTGATGCCAGTTTTCATGCTGTTGCCACTAAGAATTAAAAGAAAATGGTACCATGGTGTTCTGGCAGTGGTGAGGTGTTCAGCTCTGTCATCAGAATGAGAAAAGGGCCAAAATCAAATATCATTTCATGGCATTTTACCCTTCAGTTGGTAGTATGTTGATATAATAACAAAGAATGAAGCAGTTCCACGCTTCAGATTGAGCTGGCTGGGTCTAGCTGCTAGACTGGGCTTGCAGCAGGTGGCGAGGGATCCAACAAGAGGGAAAACCACACTTGACCTCATCCTCACCAACCTGCCTGCCACAAATGCATTTGTCCACGAAAGTATCAGAAGGAGTGACCACTCCAAACCCCTTTTGGAGACATTTTCACGTTGAGTATACCCGCCATTGAGTTGTGTGGCACTACCACCATGCTTAATGGGATAGATTTCGAACAGGTCTAGCTACTCAAGACTGAGCATCCATGAGGCACTGTGGGCAGAATGGTACCCAACCACAATCTGCAAACTCATGGCCCAGCATATCCACCACTCTACTATTACCACCAAGCCAGGGGATCAACTTTAGTTCAATGTAACGTGCTGGTGAGCATGCCAAGAGCCATACCACGCATACTTAACAATGAGGTGCCAACCTAGTGAAGCAACAACTCAGGGTTACTTCCATGCCAAATAGCATAAGCACCAACTAATAGACAGAGCCAAGCAATTCCATAACTAATGAATCAAATCTAAGTCCTACAGTCCTGCCACATCTGATTGTGAATAATAGTGGGCAATTGAACATCTCACTGGAGGAGGAGGTTCCACAGATATCCCCATTTTCAATGATGGAGGAGCCCAGCACATCAGTGCAGATGATAGGGCCAAAGCATTTGCAATAATCTTCAACCAGAAGTGCCAAGTTAATGATCCATCTCGGCCTCCTCTGGCAGTCCCCAGCATCACAGATGCCAGGCTTGCAGCCAAGTCAATTCACTCCATACTCTATCAAGAAACAGTTGTAGGTACAGGATACAGCAAAGGCTATGGGCCCTGAAAATATTCCAGCAATAGTCCCAAAGACATGAGCTCCAGAACGTGTTATGCACCTAACCACAAGCTGTTCCAGCACAGCTACAACACTGGCATCTACCCAGCAATGTGGAAAATTGCACGGATATGTCCTGTACACAAGAAACAGCACAAATCCAACCTGATCAATTACTGTCCCATCAATTTACTCTCAATCATCAGCAAATAATAGAAGGGGTCATCAACAGTACTAATCAAGTGACATTTACACAGCAATAACCTGCTCACGGATACTCAGTTTGGATTCCACAAGAGTCACTCAGCCCCTGACCTCATTATAGCCTTGGTTCAAACATGGGCAAAAGAGCTGAATGCCAGAGGTGAGTTAAGAGTGATTGCCCTTGACATCAAAGCAGCATTTGGCCTAGTGCATCATCAAGGAGCCCTAGTGAAACTGGAGTCAGTAGAAACCGGAGGGGAGATCTCTGCTGATTGGAGTCATACCTGGCACAATGGAAGATGTTTGTGGTTGTTGGAGTTCAAACATCTCAGCTCCAGAATATCTCTGCAGAGTTCCTCAGGGAAGTGTCATTGGCACAACCATCTTCAGCTGCTTTATCAATGAGCTTCCTTCCATCACAGAGACAGAAGTGAGGATGTTCACTGATAACTGCATAATGTTCAGCCCCATCAGTGACTCTCCAGATACTGAAGCAATCCATGTCCGAATGCAGCAAGGCCTGGACAAGATTCAGGCTTCAGCTAACAAGTGGCAAGTAACATTTGTGCCATACAAGTGCCAGATAATGACCATCTTCAACAAGAGAGGATCTAACCATTGTCCCTTGACATTACCATCGCTGAATTCCCCCACTCTCAGTGTCCTGGAGGTTACCATTGACCAGAAACTTAACTGGATCAGTCATATAAATGCTGTGGCTACCAGAGCAGGTCAACGGCTAGGAATCCTGTGGAGGATAACTCACCTTCTGACTCCCCACAATCTACAAGACACAAATCAGAAGTGTGATAGAATACTCTCCATTTGCCAACTCCAATAACACTCAAGAAGCCTGACACTATCCAGGACAAAGTAGTCCGCTTGATTGCTACCCCATTCAATCCCTCCACCACTGACAAACGGTGACAGTGATGTGTACTATCTCAAGATGCACTGCAGGAACTCACCAAGGCTCCTTAGACAGCACCTTTCAAACCCAAGACCACTACCATCTAGAAGGACAATGCTTGGGAACACCACCACCTGCAAGTTCCCCACCTAGTCACACTATCCTGACTTGGAAACTTATCACCGTTTCTTCACTGTCACTGGGTCAAAATACTGGAACTCCCTCCCTAACAGCACTGTGGATGTACCTACACCTCAGGGACTACAGCGGTTCAAGAAGGCAGCTCACCACCACCTTCTCAAGGGCAAACAGAGATGGGCAATAAATGCCAGCCTAGCCAGTGATGCCCACATCCCATAAATGAGTAGGAAGTTTTTTTGATCCAACTTGCTGGAAGAGAATTTGGGCAGAATTTTACCAGCATGTCTTTCTGAGGTTCGTACGATCCTGCCTAAAACCAATGGAGAATGGTGTTCTCCGAGCCTCGCCTGCCCTCAGAATCGGAGTGGGCATGCCAGTAAAATTCCTGCCTTTATTGACCACAATTCAAAGCAATTTTTAATCTTTTTTTCACTTGCAACTAATCTGGCTGGAAGAATAACAATGTGTTAATACCACACACCGATATTACTGTACAACTTGATCAACAAACTCAGGAGAGTAAGAGACACATTATGATTCTCCAGAACTCACTGGTCAATTTATGCTGCACTATTGGTTCCTTGCTCAAATTGTCCCTTACTATTTATCACCCCATCATAAGAACTTCCTTGATTTGTATATTGGTGCATGAATTAAACTACGATAGAAAGTTTGGGATCATAATTAAGGGAAGAATTGAAATGGTGCCATTTTGTTTCTGCATGTAGTAAATTGTTGTTAAAGATTTTAAGAATGTCAACTTCTATTTTTTCCTTATTTTCCTTTCTGTCTCTTTTCTGTCTCATAATTCAACCTAAGCTGGGTTCGATTCCCAGCTTAGATCATTGTCTGTGTGGAGTTTGGATGTTCTCCCATGTCTGTGTGGGTTTCCTCTAGGTGCTCCCGTTTCCTCACACAGTCTGAAAAACATGCTGGTTAGGTGCATTAGCCATGCTAAATTCTACCTGAACAAGTGCCGGAGTGTGGTGACTAGGGGATTTTCTGCAGTAACTTCATTGCTGTGTTAATGGAAGCTGACTTGTGACAGTAATAAATAAATTTTAAGCCATTCTGTCAAACTAATTTGGCTTCAGTGTTTAATATAAAACATGATTCTAAATTACAATTTATTGGAGTTACACCTCCATTCACTGGAACCCTCCATCAACGCAAGCATTACTTCAACTGTTAGATTGATGCTGGATGTCTATGCTCACTGAAATGATTTTTATTTAAAAACTAGCAGAATTTGGACCGGCACAATGGCAGGGGATGGCACGGTGACACAGTGGTTGGCACTGTTGCCTCACAGCACCAGGGATCTGGGTTCAATTCCGGCCTCAGGTGACAGTCTGTGTAGAGTTTGCACATTCTCCCCGTGTCTGCATGGGTTTCCTCCAGGTGCTCTGGTTTCTTCCCGCAGTCCAAATATGTGCGGGTTAGATGGATTGACAATGATAAATTGACCCTTAGTGTCAGGGGGACTAACAGGGTAAATATGAGCCCTGGCTGGGATTATGATTGGTGCAGGCTCGATGGGCCAAATGGCCTCCTTCCACACTGTAAGGATTCTATAATTCTATAATTTTAAAACAAATTGACCACAGCAACTTCAGCACATGAGATGGCAAGAGTCACGGTGCACATTGTCAGTCCGTCCCATTCAATTTATTCAGAGCACCCGCCAAGTTACTTTTAAAATTAAGCCCAAGTTCAAATTTAGCTGATCGGAGTGCTGAGTTTAAGTTTAGTCTTAAAAGTTTTGAACGATAGCATTAATGAATCACTTCCTGCCTATCTTTAGCTGTTGTATAAGCAGAGTACAGAAGTGATCTGGCATAGGGTTAAATTAATGGAATAATTGAAATTCTTTTTATAATGACTCCAATATAGACATGAACTGTCGATGGCCAGTTTAACCATGCAGCAATGATTTTTTTTGGCAATATTGTACTTTCACCTCTCAAGAGGGCCTGTGACACAGTGAGAGATTTGTGTGTTTATTTATCTGTGTGTTTATTTATCTGTAAGACATCGATAGCAATGCTCGAGATGTCAACTGCACTATAGAAATTGCTGTATTTATATGTTTTCACAGCTGAAGGACAAGGTAGTGCCAGCAGTCCCACAGACAAGATAAGCTGCAACCCAAAGTGACAAAGGGCTCCTGAATCGATCATTATTTTTCCACTTCGCCTGACTAACTCGAAAATCACCAACTGTTCACTTCAAAGAAAACACAGCTGCCAGTGACGCAAATACCATTAGGGAGAAAATGAATTATTTTTTTTAAAAAGATTATCATATTACAAAATCAGACTGCAGGTGCAAGTTGTTAATTTTGCAACTCATGATTTAAGCCTGGGAGACGGGGCCTTGCTAGCACTTTACTCTGAATCGCATCATTGTTAGGCTACTATTAAACATGACAGTCTAGGACTCGGTTAAATGGAAATTCGGTGCTACTGGTTTAGAACAAACATGAGAAAGTAGCCTGGATACAAAGGACTTGACATCAATTATTGAAGCCAATTCAGTATTATGTGAAGGAAATGGAGAAAGTGGCAGTCAATAGGATCATGTTCTGTCTCTTTTCTATCCAATTCCTCCTGCTGATAGTGAAAATCCAGTCCATACAGAGGGGCAGCTTCACATTACATAACTTTAAATACTGATTTAATCTGCTTTGGGTGGGATAATGCATTGGTTATGGACTTAACACAGACATTCCACTTTGCTGTATATGAATTTTTTTTGATGACTCACTCTTCTATTCAGCAACTAAACATGTTAACGTGATCCCACGCAGCACAATTTAATTTGCCAATTTCTTTGCTAATTTTGTGCCAGTTTTTAAAAGACTGAAGAACAAAAGCCACAGAAGAGCAAGCTACTGGCCAACTGACCTGAATCTATCAGATATTATTGGAACATACGCTACATGGTTTGTGCTGTCCCCTTGTTCATGCCCAAAGCACCAGGGAGAATGACTGCATAACTCCCTTTATGCCGAGCTGAATGGTTTCTTTAACTGCTTAATTATGCTTTCCCGGGCGTCCGCAAAAAAAGGGACACCTGTGGCGTGCTTCTCAGGCCAGTTCTCAGATTTAACCGGGTCAATGGTGCATTTATCTGCAATTGTCGCTTATTGTAAACAAGCTGGTGAAGAAATAAAATGAAATTAAACATAATATGAAGTAGCAACTTAATTGAAAAATACATGATGGACTCCCAATTACCCAGCAATCAGATGGGCTTTCACAGATCCATTCTGCAGGACTGATTAATTCCACAGAAGGAGGCAAATTGCTGCCCGTTTAAACGGGCAAAGTGGTCCAATTAATAGAAACGCAGTAAAAATCATTTTTTCCATTCAACTTAATAGATTTTCCAGACTTCCATTTTGCTTAAACAAATATTTACAGAGGCAATTATTTTCTCAGGTATTAGAATTGAGCGCTTAGAAAGTTCCAATTTATTTACCTCATGCATTACTTATGCACTAATCTCCTTGATATAAACGTCAGGCACCTTAAAGAAGCACTGGCTTAATAGAATTTTAATTTGATTATATGCAGGCTTCACTATCATGTCTGGTATAAAACCACACTTTAAATTTGCATGAAACTGCAACGAAGATGACAAATTGACTAATTTGTATTTAATTGCATTTTAGTAAAAACAAAATTAGCTCTGGTGAAAGGAATAATTCTGCAGGACATAATGAAGAATGCAATTTATGCAAATATGCTCGCTGTATAAATTACATGTTTGTGCTATTCTAGCATAAGACTCAAGTACGCGAATATTATATAGTCAACCAGAAGGGTTGTGGCTCAGAGACTGGGATTTTCGATTACCCCTTGGGATGAGAACAGGAGCAGGCACACTTTGAAATGAGCTCCAGGATGGTGTGCCCCTGTCGCAATGCCTTCAGGTCACGCTGGCATTTTCAAAGCAAGGACAGGAGTGGGGAGTTGGAGACACACGCTTCCCATTAAGCTGCTTGAGGAGCTTGTCAAAGGGCTGGGGAGGGGGGGTGGTTTCAAAGCTTAAATCATCAAGCCCAAAATTCTGGTGCACATCTGGACCCAGCTCATGTTAAGTTGATTTTAAATTGACCCCGGACATACTCTCTTCCACGTTCTTCCATCAGGAAAAAGGTATAAATGTCTGAGGACATGTACCAATTGACTCAAGAACAGCTTCTTCCCTGCTGCCAGCAGACGTTTGAATGGACCTACCTTATATTAAGTTGATCTTTCTCTACACCCTAGTTATAACTGTAACATTACGTTCTGTACTCTCTTCCTTTCCTTCTCAATGTACGGTATGCTTTGTCTGTACAGCAAGAAACAATACTTTTCACTTATACTAGTATATATGACAATGATAAATCAAATCAAATCTGAAACATCAGTGCACAGCAGCGATTGGGTTCAATAGCGGGGAACAAGTAACGTTTTTTATAATGATGGAGAAATTTTCCCACTGAGGCTTTCGGTTCCAGATTGAGTTCAGAACCCGATAGTTGGTCATTTCATTGTGTTTGTTTGCAGTGAAGCTGTGAGCCCTCTGAGGTGCTGCCTCTCTCCTCCATGAGGAATTGTCAGGCCTTGTCATGGCTGCCATCTGCCTTTGCCTCTGGTGCTTTGGAGGCAGCTCCCTTCTGGTAATGATCAGTCCCACTAACAAGGCACAAAGCTTGCTGACAGCTAAATTAGAGCACCTACATTTGAACAAGTAATACAGATCTTTTTCTAAAATATATTATTGGGATGTGGACATCACTGGCTCGGCCAGTATTTATAGCCCATTCTTAATTTCCTCTGAGAATGCGGTGATGAGCTGCCTTCTTGAACTGCTGCAGTCCATGTGGCGTAGGTACACCCACAGTGCTGTTAGGAAAGGAGCTCCAGGATTTTGATCCAGCGACAGTAAAGGAATGGTGATGTGTTTCCAAGTCAGGATGGTGAGTGGCTTGGAGGGGAACATCCAAATGATGGCATCCCCAAATGTATTCTGCCCTTGTCCTTTTAGATGGTAGCTGTTGTGGTGTCTTATGATCTTTTGCCACCATATATGTTGAGGGCCTCGTTGTGGACCTCAAGGAACCTGTCTCCACTCTATCTTTACCAAACAAGACATTGAGAAGGATGAGGTTCTGATTGAACACAATTACATGATGATTATTACCAGCAACAACTATTTGTAGCTTTTCAGAGGCCTTGTTCTAGCCTGGGTCATAACATTGGTTGATTACTTGACTATGTGCTTGACCTATGGTATAAACAAAGTCTTATTATTGTAGAGTCACAGGATGTAGTAAACATCTGCAGTCGGGATTACAGGCAATAATGAATACTTAACATGGAAACTGTACTTATATCCTCCAGCCTTACACATGGTGATGCAAAGGATGTCACTATGCAGCTTCTTAAAGGTACATGTCATCATCTACATTGGTACACAGACAATGTCACAATAGTAGTGGCCATGGGTTTGGAAGGTCTGTCTATGGAACATTCATGAGTTTCTGCAGAGCAACTTGTAAACGGTACACACGGCTGCCACTGTGCATCAATAGTGGAGGGTGTGAATGGTTGTGGATGGAATGCTAATCAAGTAGGCTGCTTTAGGCGTGTCAAGCTTCTTGAGTGTTGTTGAAGCTGCACTCATCCAGGCAAATAAAGAGTATTTCATCACACTCCTGACATGTTCCATGTGGATGGTGGACAGGCTTTGGGGAGTTAGGAGGTGAGTTACTCATCACAGAACGTCCCAACAACTGACTTGCTCATGTAGCCACATATGGCTGGTCCAATTCAATCTCTGGTCAATGGTAACCGCCCTGGATGTTGATAGCAGGTGACTCAGCGATGGTAATATCATTGAATGTCAAGGGATGAGAGTTAGATTCACCCTTGCTGGAGATGATCGTTGCCTGACACATGTGCCATGAGTGTTACTTGCCACTTGTCAATCCAAGCCTGGATAATGTTCAGGTCTTGCTGCATTTGAATATGGGCTGCTTCAGTATCTGAGGACATCATCAGCGAACATTCCTGCTTCTGACCTTATGATGGAGGGCAGGTCATTGATGAAGTAGCTGAAGATGGTTGGGCCTATGACACTATCCTGGAGAACACCTGCAGTGATTCCTGAAAATGAGATACAGCAGAGCCAGAACACAACATTATCCAGGTTTCTGACCCCAGACTGAAAATCAAGCACAGAGTATCATGATAGTCCAATTATATTTTTTAGAATTTACAATTCTTATTCTGATTTTTAGATCCCTTCATTGCTTTGTCCCTCTTTGTAATCTCTTCCAGCTCTGTAATTCACTGAGACATCTCCAATCCTCCTAGACCCTTGAGCATCTCTAACGTAATTGCTCCACCTTATCCTCTCAAAACCTCTTAAGATCTCTTTCCTCTAAGGTGCTTCTTATAGCTGATCTTTTTGACCAAACCTTTTATTATCTGTCCCAATAAAGTTTTAACTTTATTTATTAGTGTCACAAGTAGGCTTACATTAACATTGCAATGAAGTTACTGTGAAAATTCCTTAGTAGTTGCCACACTCCAGCACCTGTTCGGGCACACTGAGGGAGAATTTAGCGTGGTCAATTCACCTAACCAGAACATCTTTCAGACTGTGGGAAGAAACCGGAGCACCCGGAGAAAGCCACACAGACACGGGAAAATATGTAGGCTCCATGCAAACAGTCACCTAAGGCCAGAATCAAACCTGGGTCCCTTTCACTGTAAGACAGCAGTGCTAACCACTGTGCCACCGTGCCACTCAGATTTGGGGGAATTAGTGGGATAAATATGTGGGGTTACGGTGATAGGGCAAGTCAGGGCAGTCGGGCGGAGTGGGTGGCAGTGGGCCTTTGTGGGATGCTCTGTTGGAGAGTCAGTGCAGACTCGATGGGCTGAAAGGCCACTTTCTGCACTGTAGGAATTCTGTGATTCTATTCTATGGTTCACAAGCTGTTATATTGAGTGAACAATGCG
Organism: Carcharhinus amblyrhynchos; assembly: GCF_965287045.1. Classification (NCBI taxonomy): domain Eukaryota; kingdom Metazoa; phylum Chordata; class Chondrichthyes; order Carcharhiniformes; family Carcharhinidae; genus Carcharhinus; species Carcharhinus amblyrhynchos. The sequence continues at coordinate 33,378,285 of NC_137337.1, forward strand.
CACCAATTCATTCCCATCTGGAACGTCATGGGCAGTTCTGCTTACTGAATGTAAGGAAGGACACCAAGACATTTGGTCGTGGAGCCAGTGATGAAGGGTGGAGTCTTGACAATAGTTAACCACTAGCCATTGTGCCACCGTGCTGCCTAATATCACTTCATGTGGCTCAGAGTCAACTTTTGTTCGATGACACTACTATGAAGTGCTTTGGGACGTGTTCCTATGTTAATGTAATATAAATGAACGAATCCCAAGGGACCCACCAGCAAATTAGTGATGAACTGAGTTTCCTGATTGCCGAAAAGGCCCCGTTCCCACACAAATGCTCCTCTGTGTGACCCAATATGCCTATAACTGTGATCAATGTCAGAAACAGCAGGTTTGAATGCCAAATGAAAACACTATATCAGTAAATGTGTGAAAAAATCTTTATTCAATTTGGTCGAACCTTATACTGGCCTTACCAGTAAGAAGCTGGAACTTTGCATTGAAACAGGTCAAGAATTAGATCCAGCACATCACCATCATCTTATTCCACTTAACATGCTGTCTTCGGACCTGTGCAATGCAGCCTACAATGTCGTCAATGCAATCAAGCATGTTTTCAGCGTTTTAGTGTCACATTTCCTCACACCGGGCTGCAGCACCTTCACCTTCTCAGCCGGAATTTTACCAGCATGCCCGGTCTGGAAGTGTGGAGGTCGAGGCTTGCAGAACGGCATTCTCCTTTGGCTTCGGGCAGGATCTTACGAGCCTCAGGCAGACAAGACACTAAAAAATCTGGCACTCCTCCCTCTCTCATAGCCAACACTTTTAACTTTCTCACAGGTTTAACTGCACACACACGAAGATCTCAATGCCAACTGATGGCTTGCCCAGTGCCCCATGATTTTGCGCTGCTGTGTGCTGTAACTCTGCTCTGATTGGTCAGTACAGTCAGATAGCCTTCAACCAGGTCGGCCAATCCTGCAGAATTCTGGTTTTCTATGGGATTTGTTATTCTTCCGGCAGGAACAATTGACGACTTCCACATAACCGGAATGTTGTGTGATCCGAATTGAACTCATCACAATTTCACTGTTGTTACTGTGTGTTGGAGCACAACCTAAATCCTTCCCTTTCACCACTCAGATCACTGAAGTTAAACTACATCAATGTTTTTACATCTTACAATATCTTCACTTTGTTGCTCTCATTGGGCCAGTAATCCAGAATGCACTCGGGACCCAAGTTTGAATTCTGCCATGGCAAATGATGAAATTTGAATTCAATAAAAGTCTGAATTAATAATCTAACGATGACCACAAAATCATTGTTGATTGTCATTAAAAACCCATCTGGTTCACTAACGTGAAAACATTGGAAAATTCAGGGCCATATCTTTGATCATGACCAGCAACCTCCTCCTGCCCAAAATCCACACCCATCCACTGGCTAGCTGCTGCTTCCTGCCAGATTCTGGCTTACAGCTGACACCAGGCATGGATCTGAAATCCAAGTGTTACTCCAGCTGGGGTCTTGCATTGATGAGTTGACGAAGATGCGTTCCCTGTTGGAACCTGCCTTTTTGACTCTTACTGAGTGACTGGTTGCTTGTGCAGACATCTCTCCCGCCATCTAGTTGTCATCTTCACCACATTCAGTTAGTACCAGAAGTTTCCTTCCTTCTGCCCCCCCAACCGGCCCCTCCCCCAGCTCCCCACAGCCCCCGTGCAGGTCATGTCCTCTTCACCTCGCTGGTCCCACTCACTATCCATGCATCCTGATCGCCTGCCCTGACATGTGTCCTGCTTACACTCTCTCCATCTGTTTTCATGCAGCAAATGTTGGCTCATAACAGATGGGAGGAGGCATGCCAGAGCCCAAAGTCCTCATGGACCTTGAAAAGAGAGCAATCCATCTGGCTGGGGGGGGGGGATGTCGACTGCCCCTGTGCTGATGGTAAAGTCCGCACAGATAAACCAAGTGAGGATCCAGCGCTGCATCGTCCATCAGATGGCAATGCTATGAGTCATGCCTCCTGTTTCTAAAGGCCCCTGCCATGCACTGATGAAATCTCCTTTCTATTGCAGGCACATCTGGGAAGCAGCCCAGGATGCCCATCAGTCAGATCCTTGACTCCAAACAAGGGGAAGCAATGGCCTAATGATATTATCACTCGACCATTAATCCAGAAACTCAGCTAATGTTCTGGGGACCCGGGTTCGAATCCCACAGGATGGTGGAATTTGAATTCAATAAAAATATCTGGAATTAAGAATCTACTGATCACCATGAAACCATCGTTCATTGTCAGAAAAACCCATCAGGTTCACTAATGTCCTTTAGGGAAGGAAATCTACCATCCTTACCTTGTCTGGCCTACATGTGACTCCAGAGCCACAGCAATGTGGTTGACTCTCAACTGGCCTCTGAGGGCAACTAGGAATGAGCAATAAATGCTAGTCAGTCAGCAACATCCCACTAATGAATGAAAAAAAACACTGAGAGCCATGCAGAACAGGAATTCACAGATCCAATATAGAAGGCTCTTCACACCTTCCACCAGCACAGAGATGCAGACCTCAGTGGGACCTCATTCTAGAGAAGCCTCAGGGTCATAATCCCACTCTCAGAGCCAGTTGGAGGCAGGGACATCCTAGTGAGTTGACTTTCAGAGGGTTGCTGGAGGCCAGGAATCTGCTGATGGTGACCCTCTGGAAGGTCATGCCTCCGTTTCTAGACCTTCAAAGGTATCTCTTCACAGTGACTGAACTCTTCAGTCCCACCTGGATGTTGTAGGGAATGTGGATGTCTCCCACAATGTATAAGGCCAGTGTCACTCGATCCAGTCAATGTCAATGTGTCGTCTCTGCGTCTTTGATGTGTAGCTGATACCCTATACCTTATGCCCCAGCCTCCGGTGGCACAGACACGCAAGGGTGTAGCTGATGAAGGGTGATGTTAGATCAGGAGAGGTGAAACATTACCCACTGTATCTCCATAACATGACCCTGGTTATTGAGAGCAAGTGAGCTGCTATTAACCTGATATTCACAGAAGCTTTGTGAGGATCTATATACGCTGTTCCTATGGCAAGTTGTCCTCATCCTCCTGCAATGGAATTACAGCTGCCAGATGTTGGGGAAAGGAATGAGGGAAGCATGGTCCTCATGTAGGCCCAGGCAGTGAAGCAGAAAGTTGGGGAAGTTGCTGGGTTGAAGCAGATTACAAAGCAAGAGAGGGGCCAAGGCCACAGAACATACACAAGACAGTAAGACTTTTCAGGCTGAGGTATTGGGGAACTGGATGTCTGGCCGCTCTTCAAATTTCCTTGACCTATGACTTTTGTGACTTTTAAGGGGTATCTGGACAAAAACATGAATAGGATGGGAATAGAGGGATATGGTCCCTGGAAGGGTAGGGGTTTCAGTTCAGTCGGTGCAGGTTTGGAGGTCCCAAGGGGCTTGTTCCTGTGTTATAATTTTCTTTTTTCAATCCACGATGATGCCTGCCCCTGGCCGGGCCTGAAAATCCCACCCACCGATAGGCAATGGAATCAGAACTTTCCCCCCTCATTTGCGGCTGGGATTTTCCGGTGCCGCTGAAAGTTTTGGCTGGAGTGCCAAATTTTCCATTCTCACTGGCAATGGGTTTCACCATGGATGAGACGGGAGAATCCCGCCCACGGTCTTCGTGATGAAGAGGATGCAGGCTCAGAAGCTCAACGCAGGATTGATCAGGAAGCCGATATTGCAGTCTGGTCGCCCTGACTTCAAACCAGTGGCCAGAGTGCAGAGTTCGTGAGTGCTGAAGATAACTGACTTAATCCAGATTGAACTGAAAGAGATTGTGGCTGATCTGAGACTGCAATCTGAAAATTCATCTCAAAGATGCAACATACAGTAAAGGAAGAGGGGGATCGCCGAAGTTACTGGTGACAAGAGGAACCCATGCCTGGCAATGCTCTGGCTATCCAGGCTGTTGAGAGTACAATCAAATGGACACAACTGTTTGAACCAGAAAATGGAAGCAATGTTTTGAAGGAGGACGGTGTTCTTGAAATTGTCAGAGACTGCGACAAAGTGGATGAGGAGAGTTCAAGCACCATATTCACTGAGAATATGTGATTCATAACACTGGGAGGACTGAAAAGTGATAGATGATTGCACATAACACCTTGGTAACTAAACACACACAATACAGCGGCTGCAAACGCAGGTCAGAGGCTAGGCATACTGCAGAGAGTAACTCACCCCCTGTCTACCCAAAGCCTGTCCATCATTTAAAAGTCAGGAGTGTGATAGAGTAGTCCCCACTTGCCTGGATGGGTGCAGTCCAACAATACTCAAGAAGCTTGACACTATCCAGGACAAAGTGGATTGGCACCACATCCACAAACGTTCACTCCCTCTACCATGACGCTCATTAGCAGCAGTGTGTAATATCTGTATGATGCACTGCAGAAATTCACCAAAAATATTTAGACAGCACATTCCAAGCCCACTTCCATCTAAAAGGACAAGGGTAGCGGATGCAACTGAACACCATCACCTGCAAGTTCCCCTCCAAGCCACTCACCATCCCTACTTGGAAATATATCGCTGTTCCTTCGCAATCACTGGATCCCAGAATTCCCTCCCTAACAGCATTGTGGGTCAACCCACAGCACGGGGACTGCAGTGATTCAAGAAGGCAGCTCACCACCACCTCCTCAAGGGCAACCATGGATGGGCAATAAATACTGGCCAGCCAGCAATGCCCATGCTGCACAAAAAAAATAAAGAAACCTACAGTTCTGAGAATCTGAAATAAAAACAGAAAATCTGTAGAACTAAATCTATAGAGGAAAAACAGATCAGCGATCTGGGTGGAAGACCAATCATCAGCATTTAATAAAAACTCGTCATAGACTGAGGGAGAGAAAATACAAATTAAACATTTACAGCATAGAAACAAAATATTGCGGACGCTGGAATCTAAAACCAAGAAAGAAAATTCTGGAAAATCTCAGCAGATCTGGCAGCATCTGTAAGGAGGGAAAAGAGCTGATGTTTCGAGCCCAGATGATCCTTTGTCAAAGCTTTGTCAAAAAATCATCTGGACTTGAAGCATCAGCTCTTTTCTCTCCTTACAGATGCTGTTAGACCTGCTGAAACATTTACAACAACAGTTCGAAAATCATTTAAACTTTTTAAGTCTTCACCTGGAATTTCTGTCAGACAAAAATAAAATGCACTTCAGCTAATGTAAGAATTATAGAATGTAATAATTGCCATTAATGCGAGTCTATGGATGGACTTATTTTGTCAAAATGCACATCCCAGCTGTATGTGGTGCCGTTAGTAATGTTCTTAATAGATGCTTTGCGGTGAACTAAGCTGTAAACAAGAGTGGAATGGCTGCCAATGAAAGTAAAAGATTTTAAATCATTTTAATGATTACAACGCCTAAAGACAAAAATGAAAGAAATTGTTCTAATCGAATTCTTGTACTCTCATCCTCATCTCAGCACCTACTAATCACTGCATTACAATGATTAGAATGCTATCTGCAAGCTGCCAAGAACAGTTAAACAGGAAATTTAATGGGAGCAATAATGCTCGATACCCATAGCGGCAATTTTGCTTGCTGTGGCAATTACCTTTGAAGATGTGATATATTCATTATGACACTAAAAGGTTTTGAATGGCGTGCCAAAATATATGGCCGGAATTTTGCTTCCGAGGTGGGTGACTAGAGCTGGAAACAATTTCGGACCTGGTAAACCCTCTTCTGTTTAAAGGGCCCTCTGAAGCCCAATTTTTGCTTCAGGGAAGTGGGGTCAAGTCTGTTGACCCGAGAAGCAGATAAGAGACAGTCATGAGGGCTGATAACTGACAAGGTAAGCTGGTTAGAAGGACTACCTCATCTCTCTAGGACTCTGACCATGTTGTTTTCAGAGCTGTTAGACCCTCAAGCCCTCACACCTCCCACCCAACTCTAATCCCCCTCATTCCTCATACCACCACCTCAGCTACACATTCAATATCCACCATGGACTAATCGCAGAACCCATGTGGAGATGCAAAAAATAAACTTCTACAAGTCTAATACAGATCTCATGAATACACAATTGATCAAGAAAAAATAATTATTGAAACCTATTCATAGCTTTTAAATCCCCTCAAGTAGTTAATCTGTTATAAAAGCAAAAACATTTCTGTTCAGTAGCCTCATAAAAGACAGCTAATTCTCTAATAGCTTGTTTAAACTGTCGATAAAAAGTTAACCCAGTCACCACCTCCTGAGGTAAGTGCTTTTATAGCATTTGAAACTCAGCCAACCATCTTTATTGGAACTATGGAGCAGATAGTCATATTTTTTACCTAGCATACACTAGATGGCCTGTCAGGCAAAGTAGTCCATCAGACAGTGTGTTGTTTTAATGCTCACTAAGCGCTTAGGCCAGTTTTTCCCCCCGGTTTAAAGGGAAACTGGGTCAGTGCCAGATAGCAGTGTGAGGATACTGCCCAGGCATGCCCCATACCCGCGGGTGCTATACTAACCTGTATGCTCCCAGTGGGTTCCTGTGTCTGGTTCCCATTTTGGAAAACCTGTTGTAAATCTCACCAACATGACATCATATCAGTGAGGATGGAGATACCAATGTGGAGGGAAGATATGGCAGAGAAGCCTGTTTATCAGATTCTGATTTATTTAAATTAGGTTACTAACCTTTCTGGGCAGGAACCCTATTATGTCACCAACATCTCATTGGGTATCTTGCCAGTGATATTCTTGTTTTTCAATTCTCCCAAGATTTTGCACCTACGGCAAATGTGGATGCAAAACTGTGGCCTTAGGAGTGACCTTACCAGCTCATCCCGCCAGTCGATTGGCGAGGCAAGCCAATAAGTTCAGGCAAGAGGTGAAAAATCAGGCTTGTGATTCACCTCTCAAAATGTTACTAACAATGTTTTGCCAACAAAATCAGCTTCCAGATTTTGTGACTTCCGGACACTGTTGTCGGGGCTCACTTGCCCTTATCTCCTCGCTGGTCAAGGTCCACACCAACGAGGATCATGTATGACCTTGCGGTGGGAAAGAAGGACATTGGAGCGTCCCAGCTGGTTGAGGGCAGGGCTGAGAAGTACCCCTTGGGCAGTGCCAACCTGGAAGTGCCAGCCTGGCACCTTGACACTGCCTACCAGACACCAGGCAGTGCCAAAGGAATGGGGCCAAATGGGGAAGGGCCTGAGGGGGTAGGTCTATGACAGGTGGAAGCAGAGGAGGAGCTCTGAGGTGGAGAAGGGTATGGGGTGTTAGAAATGGGTTAACTGACCTTCTAATTAAGTCCTAATTTGTTGTCAATTATTCAATAGAAGTCACTGATATAGAAAGGGCCCACAGGTGGCATAGTTTGTTGAAGGGGAATTGTGTGTGCAGTTGGATCAACCAGCTGAATACTTCTAGCATTTTCTAAGGTTACAATGGGATCCATCTTCCCCTCCTCCCCCCCCTCCCCGGCCAAGAGAATGATCTGGCCTCACTCCCTTCCCGCCCCCCCCTCCCCGAGTACGATCTGGCCTCACTCCCTCTCCCCCGCCCAGGGAATGATCTGGCTTCACTCCCCTCCCCTCCCCAACCAGAGAATGATCTGACTCGCTTCCCTTCCCCCATCCCACCACTGATCTGAGTCAGAGAGCCATTGGAAGCTCTGAACTCACCTCTTCAGCAGCTGGAGTGTCCGATTCAGACTTTTATTCAGCATGTTCATTTAGGCGCGATTCTGTATTAGCGAACACAGTGGTAAAGGAGGAAATGCTGATAAAGTTGGACGGGCAGTTCATTAACTCAATTGAAATGTATGCAAACGCATTTAAATCACCGTTGTACCATTTCGGGTGCAAGTCGGATTGTGGCCATTCCCAGACCTTAGCACAGGCGCAGGCGCGGATCATGTTAATGGCTTCATCCCTGACTTTACCACTTTTTCAAAGCGCAATGGCAAAATAGGTCAATTAAATGCAGTAACCATGAATTTACATAATTTATACTATGATTTACAGAATTATTCCAGAAGAGTACTTTAAGAGACTGTTTGTGCTGAAGCAGATTGTTGAAGCAGTTGTCCCTCGCTGAGTCTCTGTCTCTTAAAAGTATTGTGCCTGGATTTGTAAAGTAACCACACTGAAAAGAGAAATGTATAGCAAACTAAAATCTCTTGGTAATAAAACATGGACATCTGCTCTGTACAACTATAGTAAGAAGTCTCACAACACCAGGTTAAAGTCCAACAGGTTTATTTGGTAGATTAAGCTTTTGGAGCGTTGCTCCTTCTTCAGGTGAGTGAGGAGTTCTGTTCACAAACAGGGCGAATAAAGACACAAAATCAATTTACAAGATAATGATTGGAATGTGAGTCTTTGCAGGTAATCAAGTCTTAAAGGTACAGACAATGTGAGTGGAGAGAGGGTTACGCACAGATTAAAGAGATGTGTACTGTCTCCAGCCAGAACCATTAATGAGATTTTGCAAGTCGTGGGGCTTACAGAAAGTGTGACATGGACCCAAGACCCCGGGTGTACAACTACACCCAGGCAGACAAAATGACCGCAACATTCTATCAGTGCATTGAGCCCAGCCAAGGAACAGTTAACTGTACACTCCTGTGTTTAATCTTCATCATGGACTGTAAAAGATCCTTAAGCTTAACTTCTCATATGGCGATACTGCTGTATGTGTGTGGGCTCAGGACAACGTGTGTGATCTGTGAATGATTTTTTTTTAAGTTTGGGAAATAGTTTGATAAATTTATCTTATCTGACTAATTCTTTACAAACTGAAAGTATAAACAGTGGATCTGCTGAAGTATTGGTAACACACATCCTCTTTAAATTCACAAGCTGTTACAGTCAGATATGAAGTGGGAAAATAGGGCAGTCATTTCACTCCTCCTAACATAACAACAAGCTATGTGCCTCCCATTCATGATATAGGCTCCAAAAGCAACACCAGTACAATGTTTGTACGGGCACGCCAAGTTGCTAATGTGGATTAAACACTCCTCATTTTTGACATTCTGTTCAGCCCAATCAGGTTGTGCAGGGCTATCAAAGGAGAAAGTTGCTCACATTAAAGTCAGTTGGCAATATAAAACATCGTTTCACTGTAATTCTCAGGGCACATTGTGATGGAACAAAAATGCCACCTTATATCACCTTCAAACAAAACAACTCTCTCCAAAAAAAATCATAAGGCCACTAGGAGTGACCAATACTGTACAGGAAGGAATTCAATGGATGAAGTTTGAGTGTAGACTTGTGTAGTGTGTGAAGCAAAAAGTCCTTTTATGCTGTGCTGTGAAATAGGTTTTTGTAAAATTGTCTGCTTTAAAGCTAGTTTTTTTTTCCATTTGTGGAGTTAAAAAGAGGTGCAGGTGCATACGGTACACAGACTGAAACATTGTAGTGCGAGGCCAAGCAGCAGTGTTGCCAAGACAATAGACTGTTTTTGAATTTTGCCCAATCAGTTTAAAGTAGGCATTTGAATAACAGCAGCCTATCAGATTTGAATTTGATGTTTTGGTAACCTGAGAACAAATCCTATTATGGGAATGTTGGTATAAGAGATAGCTCTCAGCTTGAGCCAGGCAGTCAGCCACTGTCTCTGCCACATTCACAGCGTTAGAGAGAGAAAGAACAGACAGACAGACTGACAGTTAGCAACTGCTCTCTGACACAGCACATTTATGTCTTAAAAGAAAGTCTAATCTCAATAGTGAAGACAGCAAAGAAGAAAGAAGATAGAAGATTCGGAAGAAGACAAACCTCATTGAAATCTTGAGAGTGACTAAAAAATTCTTTTTTTTTGTTAATAAGTGGGAATTGTATTTATCTAAACAACATTCCATTTGAAGAGTGTTTTATTCAGTTGTTAATAGTTTAATTAATCTGTTCACTGTTAGTTAGATAAATAAAGTTTTACTTGTTGATTTTACAGAGAGAATCTCGGTAGTTATTTTGATTTAACCACTAAAAGTTGCTGGAGTGTCGATATTATTCCTTCTCACAACTTTTATAAGATTATAAAACAAAGTAATCCTCTTTGAGTGGTTAGGTGTTAGCTCTCAGAGAGAGGATCAACCTTCCCTTTATAATAGCTGTCTCTCCGCACTTTTAGGTGTCATTCACTATCATGCATCAAGGATATATTAGATGATAACAGCACAGATCTTGTCATCATTCCTGAGGACATAATTGGCCAGTTCCTAGAGGTGTTCCCAAAACATAACAAGTGTCTCTGCTCTGGAACACCACAAGGCAACCTAATGAAACCAGAGGTGGGATTCTTTGGCCATTCACGGTAGCGGGATTCTCTGGTCCCACTGCAGTGAATGAAGATTTGGCTGAGTGCCAAATTCTCCATCCTCGCTGACAGGGTGTGAATGGCTAGAGAATTCTGGCCAAACCTTTTTTTTTACTCATTGTCCAACGGATGAAAAAAGCTTAGGATGCCAATGATTTGAGTGTTGTTCAACATGATTTTAGAAGCAAAAAGGAAAAGAAGCAAGGAACAATGTGTATTATGTTTGAGAAAAGATAGTAATGTGCAAATTATTAATTTTAATATAGTGTAAACATATATGCTTTTGGTACAAGAAGAGAAATGCCTGTTACAAAAATGTTCCAACAGAGAGGCATGTAAGGTCCATACACTGGAGCACTCCTTCTACCCATTTGGTAGCAGAGCTTGGTTATTGCTGAAAAAGGAAGTAATCATCAAAGCTTTTCATCTTGCACATATCAGGACAATTCACAAGAATAGCAAACTAAGGGAATTTAATGAAAATATGCTGTATTGCTGGTCTAAAATCCAGGGACATCCTTCCTAACAGTACAGTGGGAATACTTTAACCAAATGAGCTGCAGCAGTTTAAGGCCACAGTTCATCATTCCCTTCTCAGTGGGGATGAGAGATGAATATTGAACTTGCCAGTGCTGCCTGCATCTGTTCCTGAACAAACCTTTTTACATGATAATTAAAAATGCTAACCTGGTTCATGCCCTCGTTGGGTGTGAACCATATTCCGTCAGGACGTGGGGATGGTGAAAATCCCTGAGGGGGTTCTCCCCAGTGCTAATTATGCTATGACCCCCCCTCCCCCATAATTCTTAGACTCAGCACAGTCCCAGAACTATCTGTTCCTTGAGCATGCAGGGCTGGGGAATCATCACCAGTATGTTGGAGCACCAATACGTGACTACAATACTGACTTGAACTTCCATTTGGAGCCATGTATCTGCTCTCAGTTACACCGCTATGAGAAGGGAAATTTTGTGTCCCTCCTAACAGCCAGTTTGGAACACTGTAGGATGATACTCAGGCACAGGTCAACGGTGGAACAACACTCATCAGGACAAACAGAAGACTGCCAAATTTCAAACAATCAATAATTTATAACCCTAGTGAAAAGGGTGTTGATTTTATCAAATTATAGAATCATATAGTGAAGAAGGAGTCCACTTGGCCCATTGAGACAGCGCTGACCACGATCCCATCCTGACCCTATCCCCATAAACCCATTTACTTAACCTAGCTAGTCCCCCTGACACTAACAGCAATTTAGCATGGCCAATCCACCTGACCCGCACATCTTTGGATTGTGGGAGGAAACCAGAGCACCCAGAGGCACACAGACACAGGAAGAATGTGAGAACTCCACACAGACATTGACCTGAGACGGAATTGAACCTTGGTCCCTGGAGCTGTGGGGCAGCAGTGCTAACCACTGTGCCACCATCCCATCCTGGCATTTGTCGGCAAGTCAAGTCTGGTGAAGGAGTTGCCATGGAGAAAACAACAGAGAACTAGGGGCTTGTCAAGCTCCCTAGTAATTTAAAAAATACACAAGACTTGAATATATTCCTTTAGTTTGAGGAGAAATGGTCCATGGGCATAAATGTATGCTGCTCCTAGCAAGCATAAATGAGCCATGCTGTCATTGCTGGAAATTTGGCATTCTTGCACTGGCAACATGTCTCTCTTTTCAGCAATATTCATCTGTTTTTGATGTAATATGCTTTGAGTAGTGTAATTGGCACTGCTGCCTCTTAGCGCCAGGGCCTCAGGTTCAATTCCAGGCTTGGGTGACTGTCTGTGCGGAGTCTGTATGTGTCTGTGTGGGTTTCCTCCGAGAGGTTTGGTTTCTTCCCCAGTTCAAAAGACATGCTGGTTAGGTGCATTGACCACGCTAAATTCTCCCTCAGTGTACCCGAACATGTGCCTGAGTGTGGCAACTGGGGGATTTTCACTGTAACTTCATTGCAGTGTTAATACAAGCCTACTCGTGACACTAATAAATAAAGTTTAAATAAACTTTAATATATGTTTAGTGTATCATATTGTCATTCCACCAATCAAAAGTCATTCTTTAGCAGCATTTTTTGACAATTAATTTGGGAATCATTAGCTGCACGTTAGTTTGACATGAATTCATAATACAATGATTGTAAAAACATAAATCTAACAAAAACGTAACAATGAAACAGTGTTCACTATCAGTGCCGTTTAGTTAGTAATGCATTCTAATCGGTTTAATGATCTAGAAAGTGGCCCCGTAGCTTTTAGGCAAGTAATTTTTCTGCATTTTTGCCCATGTTCATTGAATGAGGGTTAGCTGCCATTAGTTCCTGCTGTGACAACTGCTGATTATGCCAGTTAAATAAGGTGTTCCAATTGTGTCAGATGTGCACAATTTGCTACGTTCACAATCCTGCCCATTGGCTCAACACCCCGTCGATATAAACTCTTCCAGCTGAGGCTGAAATGCCAAATGTGCGGCAGCTAGTTATTCACTTTCTGACCTATATTAATCGGAACTTAACTAGAACATTTTATACCACATCATGATTTATTCTCTGTTTCGACAAAGAAAAGACAACAGATTCTTTCGGGTTTGCCTCTGCAATTTCGACTTTCACTGGGTGATTTTTCAGCAAACTAGAATTAGTTTCATGTTAAAAAAAAACCTTGACCAGAATGTTACCACCATTCACCCAGCAGGATTTTTACCATTCTGCTGCAGTGAACGGAGATTTGGTTGGGCGCCACATTTTCCAACCTCATTGCAGCTAGTTCATAGCATGAACAGCCGGTAAGATAGAATCATAGAACCCTACAGTGCAGAAAGAGGCCCTTCGGCCCATTGAGTCTGCACTGACCACAATTCCGCCCAGGCCCTACCCCCTTAACCCTACATATTTTACCCACTAATCCCTCTAATCTACACATCTCAGGACGCTAAGGGGAAATTTTAGCATGGCCAATCAACCTAACCCGCACATCTCTGGACTGTGGGAGGAAATCAGAGCACCCGGAGGAAACCCACGCACACACGAGGAGAATGTGCAAACTCCACACAGACAGTGACCCGAGCCGGGAATCGAAGCCAGATCCCTGGGGCTGTGAAGCAGCAGTGCTAACCACTTTGCTACCATGCCACACAATCTTGCACTTTAGAGAAATCTTTCTAAGAAATAAAACAAAGACTTGAATTTATGCAGGAGCATTCAGATTATCAGAAAGTATTTTACAGTAGGTTCTCTAATCTGTATTCACTGTTGTAATGCGCAGCAACATGGCAGCCTATATGTGCACCACGTGGTCCCACAAACAACAATGCAGAAATAACCAGTTAATCTGTTTGAGTTGTACTGACGGGGGGTGAAATATTTTCCACGACAAGCAATCTGATATCCTTATTTTAGATTTAGCAGTTATCCATGAATAATACTGTCAGGAAAATTTCCATTTGTACACAGAAAGGGAAACTGAGGAAGACATCCTCTGCTAACTGATCCAAGCTGATCATTACAATGGGGGTGATTCTCCCATCCTGTTGTGTCTGCCTCTGTAGTGCAGCGGGCCAGGAAACGCGAGTGGAAGCCATTTCACCGGCTTCCTGCTGGGCACCATGGCCTCTGCCCATTGCCGGATTTTCAATGACATCAGTTCTGCACCAGAAATTTATTTAAATTAGCATCTCCATACTACTTTAATATCATTAACAGGCCCAGGACTGAGGTCTCTGAGTCCGCTAGCCTCTCCCCCCAAGAACAGTAGCAATATCTCACTCCGGTGGGGTTTAGTATCGCTCCCCACTTGCAAGGTGCTGGCTGCCTGACCCTGCTGAAGTGAAGGAAGGGCAATCGAGGCCCCCCTGAAGGTCAGGCGCTGGGGGTGCCATCTGGGCATTGCCACCTTGGCAGGGCCAGCCTGGACCCCCAGCTCTGCCCAAGGAACAGTTAAGTCCAGGAGGCATCTTGGCACTGCCCGCCAGGCATTGGGCAGTGCCAAGGGTTCAGGGCCTAATGGGGCAGGGCCTGCTGGGGGGAAATCATTGTGAGTGGGGAGGTCCCACTGTCACTCTGCATTTGGGCTGAGTGACAGATGGAGGAAGCCAGCAATTGGAGCTGGTTATCAAGCTGGGGAGGTGTCAGCCTGTTTGGGGTGGGGGGGCAGTCAGGCTGCAGGTGGGTATATTGGGAGATCAGGGCAGCAGGCATGGGGAGGGAACATCGAGGCAGGCTGGGGGTCGAGGCTGGGCCTGGGCATCTTTGGGGGGGCCAGCAATTGGGCTATGACAGGGTTTGAGGAACTGGCCAGTGATGGAGCTGCTCCAGTCGCAGTGTTGACAGGTCAGCGCACACGCAGTGGACCACTTAGCGCTATTCTGTTGGCCTCGGGAATGGGAATAGCCTGGTCCGGTGATTTTTAGACTGATTCATGCTAAAACACTCTGCATTGCACAGAGTGTCGGAGATTCATTTTGAAACTTCCTGTGATAAAAACAGTGTGATTTACTCTGATTCTAATGTAAATTTGACACGTCTAATTTGTTTTGGAAGCATCACTCCTGATCAGTTCAGTAGGGAGAGTGAGGTTAACTGGGAAAAGGGAAACATTTGGTGGAATTTCCCATTCCGGAGACAAAGTACAGAGGTGGGCAGGAAAGCTGGTGTGCTTCCTGTGGGGCAGCGAGACGGATTAATCCACCCAATTTCCCACTTTCCACTCATTAATTGTGCATCAGCTAGGAGCTCGTTGAATTTCCTGTTCGGGGCTCGCAGGAATTCATCTGTTTCACCATGACCTCATGGGGTTGAAAGTCCTGGCACCATGGTTATGTGGCACCCATGTAAACATTCACTCACTGCAGGTCAGATGGGTAGTAAAATGCTGCTTCACCCTGGCTCGCAAAAGGACAGAACCCTCTACAGTTCAGTGAGACCTTCTTGAGGATTCCTCTCCAGGCTGTTCATTAGTGTGAGGTAATGCATTTTGGAAGGTCCAATACAGATAGAAAATATACGGTAAATGGCAGAACCCTTAAGAGTATTGATAGGGCAGAGGGACCTGCGTGTACAAGTTCACAAGTCACTGAAAGTGGCAATGCAGGTGGAGAGGGTAGTCAGGAGGGCTTAGGGCATGCTTCCACTGAGTTTAAAAATTGGCATGTTGCAGCTTTATATGACCTTAGTTAGGCCGCACTTGGTATATTGTGTTCAATTCTGGTTGCCACATTACCAGAAGGATGTGGAGACTTTGGAGAGGGTACAGAAAAGATTTACCGGGATTTGCCTGGTATGGAGGGCACTAGCTATGAGGAGAGACTAGAGAAACTTAGTTTGTTCTCACTGGAATGACAGCGGTTGAGGGGCGACCTGATAGAAATCTACAAGATTATGAGGGGCATGGACAGAGTGAAGAGTCAGAAGCTTTTTCCCAGGGTGGAAGAGTCAATTACTAGGGGGCACAGGTTTGGGTGTGAGGGGCAAGGTTTAAAAGAGATGTATGAGGCGAGATTTTTTAAACAGAGAGTAGTGGGTGCCTGGAACTTGTTGCCGGGGGAGATAGCGGAAGTAGATATGGAGTGATTTTTAAGGGGAGTCTTGACAAATACATGAATAGGATGGGAATAGAGGGATATGGTCCCTGGAAGGATAGGGGGTTTTAGTTCAATTGGGCAGCATGGTCGGTACAGGCTTGGAGAGCCGAAGGGCCTGTTCCTGTGCTGTAATTTTCTTTGTTTTTTTTGGTCTTTGTTTAAAGACAGCAGTTCTCTTTCCTCAGGATGGGAGCAGGAGGTCCTCCTACCTTTCCACGCTGGCCCGGGGCAAAGGTCGCCACTTTAAGCCCTTACTGGGCAGTGGGAGGGGTGCAGTGGAGTGTTCAGCAGACATAATAGGCATGCATGCATTCTGTACTTTCATCCATAATGCTCACAGTCAATCCACCTGTCTTATTGCAGGACAAGAGCTCCCACAACAGATTGGAGAGGGCGATGACTGGACTGGGGAATAATAAAGTTGAGCAAATGCTACAGAGCTAGCTGTTCCTGTCCAGAACAGACCAGCCTCCCCCAACAAGCCAGTGAGGGCCCAACCAGTATACATCAACAATACCCAGACAATGATAGTGGGTAAGCTATCATGTCATAGCCTGTCTTCCCAATCACTGATTATTTCTTCTCTCTATTCCAGTTGCCGGCAAGAAAAAGCAAAGGAAGAACTCCAGTAAGCACTTCAATCTCATCCCCCAGATCACCTCTGATGTGGAGGCAGAGGAACCATCGGATGAAGACTCCTTAATGGGTTCACCCGCACCCTCCTGCAGCGCAGATACATGCACCTCGGTGATGCTCATTCTACAATATGCTCGGGGTCACGATCTGGTGATCATTTCACAGACACTTGTCCACAACAGGCAGAGACAGCTGAGGTCTCTGACACTCGGAGGGCTGCTGAAGATCAAGTTGGGATCTGATGATGAGCCGCTGAAAGAAACTGGAAGAAAGCCTCTGTATCGCGGAAGAGGGGCTGTAACGCCAGCTGCAGTTTGGAATATGTAAGCTCTGAAACGTCATCTGGTGCTGGAATGGGGCTTGCTGGAATGATTGGAACCAAAAGGTGTAACTTACTTTGTAAAGGGAAATTCTACTGAGGGGCCACCTCTGGGGAGTGCAATCAGGGAATAGTAACTGTTTATATTCAATCATAGCAAAAGCCCAAAGATGATGTTTGAATACTTGACTGTAATTCTCTAAAATGGGCTGTGCTAACCACAGACTGATTTTAATATATTAGTGGTTGATCTCTTGTCATGTTATTTAGAGAGAGTCTGGACAAAATGCAATCTTCAGGTGACACAGAATTGTGGGATAATTTTACTGCGGTGTATAAGTCATACATTCTGTCCACATTTTTATACAATACTTTGATGTAATATTAATATTTATAATCCAATAGCAACATTTATGGTATTTTGGAAAGTAGTGTGGTCAGTGCACTGCAGTTTCTTGGTTATTTATAACTAATTTAAGCTTTCCAAGGCATGTCACGGAAGTATTATCAAGCAATGTAAGACATCAGACCACATAAGGCAATATTAGGGCAGATGGCCAAAAGCTTAGTCAAAAAGTTAAGTTTCAAAGAGCATCTTAGAGCAAGTAAGAGAGGGAGACAGTCAGAGAGGTTTGGGGAGGGAATTCCAGAACTAAGGGCCTGTACAGTTGAATCATAGAATCCATACAGTGCAGAAAGAGCTTGTTCAGCCCATCAAGTCCATACTGACTCTCTGAAAGAGAATCTCACCCATGCCCTATCCCTGTAACCCCACATACTTACCCGACTAATCCCCCTAACCCACACATCCTGGGACACTAAAGGGCAATTTAGCACGGCCAATCCATCCAACCTGCACATCTTTGGACTGCGGGAGGAAAGTGGAGCACCCAAAGGAAACCCACGTAGACACAGAGAGAATGTGCAAACTCCACACAGGCAGTCACCCAAGGCTGGAATTGAACCCAGGCCCCTGGAGCTGTGAGGCAGCAGTGCTAGCCACTGGAATGGAAACAAACATATGAATTAAGAGCAGGCGTAGGCCATTTGGCCCCTCAAGCCTAATCTGCCAACTGATAAGACCATGGCCTTAACACCACTTTCCTGTCTACCCAGGTCAATGGAGAATCTATTTAATTCAGTCTCTAAGATATTCAGTGATTCTGCCTCCACTGCTCCCGAGGATAAAGAATTCCATAATATACAACCCTCTAAGACAAATAAATTCTCTTTGTCTCTGTCTTAAATGTAAGGCCCCTTATTTTCAGATCACTCCTTCTTCTATTTCTTATGAGGGGAAACATCCCCTCAGTGCCAAATCTGCCCTGTCATCTCAGGATCTTGTCTGTTTCAATGATGTCCCCTCTCATTCTTCTAAACTCCAATGCATACAGGCCCAGCCTTTCCAACCTTTCCTCCTGGGGTAACCCCTTCATCACTGGAATGAGTCAGGTGACTCTTCTCTAAACTTCTTCTCATGCTATTGCTATGACGAGATGAGGAGAGATGAACTGGCTCCCCTTTAGTCAGTCAGTT
This sequence comes from Carcharhinus amblyrhynchos, assembly GCF_965287045.1. Taxonomy (NCBI): domain Eukaryota; kingdom Metazoa; phylum Chordata; class Chondrichthyes; order Carcharhiniformes; family Carcharhinidae; genus Carcharhinus; species Carcharhinus amblyrhynchos. The sequence continues at coordinate 33,396,686 of NC_137337.1, forward strand.
GCAACAAAGACCTTTTAACATTTTATTTCCCTGCAGTTGACTTTTCCAATCCAAATGTATTACTTTTTAATCATTAATCATGTTTTATTGCACCAAACTCAGATGAAGTAAACTGGAGAGAAAAAATAATAAAGGCATGTTGACAGATACACGTAAATCTCAGAAGTAAGAAAAGTTGGAATCCAATCAAAAGTTAAAAGAATATACAAATAAGCCCTTGACTTGTCCTTGAGGTTTAGCTTGTTAAACACAGCAGCCAATTGAAGGTAGTTGGTTTACTTTAAAATCCTGGAGTTGAATTGAAGTTAAGTATCTGCATTTTTCTGGAGTCAATTTCAGATTCAGACAGAGAGGGAGGGAGAGAGAGATTTGTTACTGTTTCTTTCAGCTGCTTTTTCAGATGTATTCTATCTGTTTCTAGCTTGGCAAAACAAGTTCTTAAACCTCCTGTCTATATATTCCAAGAAGGTATTTCAGCCACTTTTTCAGATGTATTCTATCTGTTTCTAGCTTGGAAAAACAAGTTCTTAAACCTCCTGTCCATATATTCCAAGAGGGAATTTGATTACTGGGTTGGGGAGAGGAGGGAGAAGATTTTCTGGCCTCCCCACGGCATGTTTGTCATGGTGGGAGGTGATGCACTATTTGCCGGCACTGGGATTTTCTGGTCTCGCCACTGTCAATGGGATTTCCCAATAACTGCACTATACACTACTGGAAACTAACATTGGGCTTGCACCATCGGCAGGACCAAAAGATACCGTGAGCACGAATAGCTAGGAAATTCTGGCCCATATCTTGCAGTCAGTATTGTAGAGCACGTAATCACATTTCTGATCTTCCATCTCAGAAACTTTTGACACATTTCAAGATAATAGAAAACAGACAGGAAATGGAGTCATTTCATCATCCACATGGGGTTTTGAATGTCTATTGGGTATCTGGTTGGTTAGCAGCTCCCATTGTCTTGACAAAATTCCAGTTGATTAATGCCAACTTTACATTTTGCATTTGCATTCCTTTCAAGAATCCCTGTTTTAAGTGGGCTCACAATGCTCCCAAGTTGCGTAAGTCCATGCAACATGTCAGGGCAGGTCTGCAGTGCAATCCATGTAGGAACTTTTCAGAAAGGTAGTCAATTTACAACCAGGCATCAGGTGACTGGTAACAGCCATCTTTGGTCAATGCCATTTTTTAAAAATAAAAACAGGTCCACTTGAAACAGTTCCATTTGTTTTTGGTTAGCTGGTAAAATTATAGGTAGATTTCACCCTTGACCAGGAGCCAGCATTGGTCAGAGATGGGTAAACAGGATTTGGTTTCAGATTCCCTCAGGTTTACAGAAGATAAAATGTAAGATACCAGCCAACAGTATATTGTAGTAGTCAAGTCTAGAGGTAACAAGGAGCATAAGGGTTTCAGCAGTAGATGAGCTGAGGCAGGCTTAATGGAGGTAGAAATAGGTGGTGTTAATAATGGCCTGGATACATGATTGGCACTCTGGTCCATACATCTTCGTCACTGCCCAACTACATTGTCCATTCCACCTTCTGACTAATGGATTTCCCACCCCACTAATTCAATCCAGCACCTAACTGTCTATAAATAATGCAAGGGAAGCTGCACTGGAATCTACAAGAGAAATTCAAAATGTCCAGAAAATAATTTATGACCATGTGCAATTCAGCATAAGTTGAGATTTGAAGTTAAGAATAATTACATTAATTACTAGACCACAAGGTAAGAACACATCATGAATTAGGCATTTGATTTGGACTATCAAATATAAAGCTCAGGCTTTTTTCTCATCCACAATTGGTTGATGGAAAATCTAATGCGTTATATACATAGAATTTTATAAAGGACCTGCCATTTATCTTCCACCTGAGACATTTGTTCTGAGGCTTTGTTGACTCATAATTTATCTTTTCTACAAGTGATGAACGCGTGCATTTCAGATTTGCCATCCAAAATGACTAATAATAAAGTTTTTATTAACTGTTTTAAGTGTGCTAGTTGGTACATCAGGAATATGTTAATTTTAATTGATATCCTCTTGCAGTTATAATGTCTGATCTATGTCGAAAATGACTTTAAATTTGTATAGTAATTGAAACAGTTCATGGAAGATGATTATTATGTCTCATTATTCTTGAACATTTAAGACTGATTAACCACGTCAAGTCAAAGAATTCAAGGCTTTGGAGTTGTACTCGCAGCTCAGACGTACAAATTACACCAATCAGGGCAGCACAGTTGGGAAACATGAGCAATCAGGACATTAATCAAAGGCGAAGGAGACAAATTGACTTTTACTCTGCTGTTTAAACAATTGCTAGTTCATATTGTCTCTGCAGAGCATTACATTCATTGGACATGGTACTAAGTGGCTATATATAGCATAAACAGGGCATTCAGCAGTAGATATTCCCGTTGGCAATATGCGATGGATTCTATAAATGAGACTTTTTTATACATTCCCTTTGCTGTTCCTCTCCAGAAGGCATTAACCTTGTATCATTGAATATTTTGTTTTTTTTAATTAGTTGCTTCTTAACTAAAAGCATTAGTGAGTCATATTTCATTTTATTTCAATCAGCATAATCCTGGACATGTGCAGTTAATTGAGGTTCAGATGAGAGGTGTAAGTAAACATTTTCCATTCTCTTGTCTCTGCTCCTTTTCTTTTTAAACACATGCAGACAACTATGCAAACTTGTAAAGAGGAATGACCCTGGATGGTCAAAATGCAGAGTTGATAGAAGCTGCTAAATAACAAAGGAACAAAAATAATACAGTGACCATTATACATCTATGGAAATTCTGTTATCGTCATTATGGGTCTTAACTTGGGTTAACTTAATTTAACTTATAGTTTGGATTGACAGAGACTTTGGGAGGCAAGGCTATAGGCAAATTCTACCCTTTATTAAACACCCTTGTAACTATTTACCAGATAAGGCTTGGCAAGAGGTTCAGATAGAACCAACCCTCAATCAATTCTGTCTACATGTGATCTTACATCAATGATGACATTGATGATCTGTTCAAAGTTTTAACATTAACCCACAGTGACACAATGGTTAGCACTGCTGCCTCACAGTGCCAGGGGCACTGGTTCGATTCCTGACTTGGGTCCACTGTGTGGAATTTGCATTTTCACCCTTTGTCTGCATGGGTTTCTTCCAGGTGTTCTAGTTTCCTCCCACAGTCCAAAAGACATGCTAGTTAGGCACATTGGCCATGCTAAATTCTCCCTCAGTGTACCCAAACAGGCACCGGAGTGTGGCAACTAGGGGATTTTCACAGTAACTTCATTGCAGTGTTAATGTAAGCCTATATGTGGCTAATAAACAAACTTTAGTACTTTTACTTTACACTATGGGTGGAATTCTCTGGCCGCGCTTGCTTCAAAACCAGAAAATCCTGCCTGAGGTCAACAGACCTTTGCATGGTCCGACCCCTCTCCCTGTTAACCCCCGCTAGCTACAATTCCCGTGGCAGACAGGTTGGGAAAACTCCTCCCCCCCTTACATCTCCCCCAACTCTCTAACTCTGTTTGATACATTATCCTAGCAAAATTACATTGGAGGTACATTTGTCTGGGCAAAGCCTTCCAAGGGCTGATCTGAAAGCCTGAATTAACTTTAAGAAGTCAACCCCAATATAATGAAAGGACGGTGCGAATGGATGCAATTCAGGAACAATGAGACTGAAGTATAAAAATTGAAAGCTCAGAGGGGGGCTGGGGAGTGGTGTGGAGGAGAAAAACTGCTAGAAGTTCTGTTCATTTGGACCATTATTGAACTTGACTTTGATTCTTCAATAAAACCTAATGTCATCGTGAAACAGTTTGACTATTATCCATTTCCATGCTGATCAATATATTCGAGCATCTTTCAGAGTTTATTAATAATAATACATTGATTACTCAGACCATGTTCAATGCACAGATCAAAAATAAGAGATTATTATTGTATTTAAATTAGGGAAAACAAGGAAATATTGTATAGCAGTACAATATTTCAGATTCAGTTACTGTTAGCTTGGTCACACACTACTTCCCCAAGAGCTTCAGGCATTCTATTTTTCTTTTTACTATCAAACAGAAAACTTGCCTTTTTTGCAGTGAGCTTGGCTTTGTCCTAAATACACCAGGGTCAAAATTTTTGGGATAGTGAGGTTTCTTTTCCCACCATCCAAAAGGTTGGCAGCCAACATATCCCCACCAATACTAGCACCCTTCAGCCATTTAAGCCTCCAATGAGCATCAGTAGACTGGAGATGAAACTTCCACCCCTCAGTCAGGAGGAAGTCCTGCCTCACAGGACTGTGGCTGGCAGCTGTATAGGACCAGCAGTGCCAGAATCACATTGGCAGGACTAGGACAGAAGTACTGTCCAGAGTCAAAGTACCAGGAGTTCAGGACCAGGTAAATGTGGAGGTCTCATGGACGGGTCAGGAGGTGAGATCCAGGGGAATTGGCAAGGGTTGGGAGTCACCCAAGGCAGGAATTCAGCCAGGGTCCCTGGCACTGTAACTAGTGGCACTGTGAGGCAGCAATGCTAAACACTGTGCCACCATGCTGCCCTGTAGCCCTTAAAAAATCATTTTCTCTTCCTCTCCCAATCTCTCTTTTCTTGTGTTCTACTTTCCTCTCCCTTGCTCTTCCCTGCTGCCCAAGCCTCCTCCATGAGGCTAAAGATCATGTAGGAAACAGTGTCGTGGCCTGTCTAAAAATGAGCCACGTTTCTTGGAATTATGTATAGTTTTACAAAGTTAATTAATTTAAGGAAACAACATTATACATTTACGTAAACAGTGAAAAGCACCAATGTGTGTGTGTGCAGAGAAAAGTACTAGTAGATTGCCAGTTAATAAGTCGAGTTTATTTTTAAGTTTGTAAGAAGTCACACCAGGGTTAAAGAACTTGACACTTAAATAAACAGCTAACTGATCTCTGCAGTTTGTTCACACTAAAAAAAACCTACTCCAGAGCAGCTTTGATCAACCTGACTGCAAGGAAGGAGGAATTCGGTAAGTTTCTTATTTTGAATTCATCTAGTGCAGGACGCTCTGAATTTATTATTTATATTCTGGAAGAAATGCTCTTGCTTTTCATTGCTACATTTTACACTTTAGTATTTTTTTAAATTCTAGTGTCATTCAGTTTCAATACACTCGTTGGATAGGAACCGGGTTGAGAATTTCATAATTTGTACCAGGTGCACTTTTATATTTTATCATATTTTTTATAACCATTTGACCTAGAGTCCAAACAGTGACTTAAAGAAGACATTTAATACTTCTGATGCTGAAGTTAATTATACTTCATTTAAAATTTACTAACCATTTATAGTTAGTTTTTTTTGTGTGCCTAATTCACTCCTGGTAACCTCAGAAACTTTACTTGGATTAACTGCTTTCAAATCAGAAGTTTCCCATCCTGAATTTAATTTAAATTTTTAATGATTCATTGGGCATGGGGCACCACTGGCTGGCCAGTATTCATCACCCATCCCCAGTTGCCCTTGAGAAGGTGGTGATGAGCTGCCTTCTTGAGTAATTGATACAACTGAGTGGCTTGCTCGGCGATTTCAGAGGGCAGTTGAGAGTCAACCACATTGCTGTGGCTCTGGAATCACATGTAGGCCAGACCAGGTGAGGATAGTAGATTTCTTTTCCTATAGGACATTAGTGAACCAAATGGGTTTTTCTGACAATCGACAATGGTTTCATGGTCAACAGTAAATTCTTAATTCCAGATTTTTTAAACTGAATTCAAATTCCATCATCTGCCGTGGCGGGATTCAAAACTGAGTTCCCAGAACATTAGCTCATTATCTCGATTAATAGTCTAGCAAGAATACCAGTAGGCCATCACCTCCTCTTTCCATTATACTAGTCTGACAAAGGATATACAATAAATGTGCAGGTACAACGCACAGAGTAAGGAAATGTTTAATTTATCAGTTCATCTCTCATGGCATTATGGCATTCCACAAGGGAGCCCAGACACTGGGCTCACAGGGTAAGAAGGGTTAGAGAGCAACTGGACCAGAGCTGACCAAGGACAGTAATGATAGAGGATAAAAGAAGCTGCCGGGTAAAGCTGAAATGGTAGAGAAGGGATAAAAAGGGTTGGGTTAGAAACCTGGGCAAAAATGTGGAACAAAGTTAGAGGCCAGGAAGAGAAGATTAAACAGAGTTGGGTGTGGCTGAAGAGGAAGATACAGCACTGTAAGTGGTTAGAAGAGAGTTCGAGGTGGGAGAAGATGACAAGGAGAAGAAGTAGGACAGAATCAAAGGCTGATTGGTCATTGAAATGGAGCTAGAGCTCCAATGAAGTGACTAAATGACTGAAATCAGTAGGGAAGGAGAGACAGCTGAGGTAGTAGACTGAAAGGGAAAGGGAGGGAATGGGTGAGAAACGGCCAGTGAAAAACTAGGAAGAGGGGAGGCTGATAAGCAAAATGAAGAATCAAGTTTGGAAAAGTGTTCAGAAAATCAAACCAAAGTATAGCCCCATAAAATATAGTTAAAGAACAGAATCAGCAAAACTTTAAGCTGACTTAAGCAATGACAAGGTTTTTGTAAAATGTAGATCAAACAGAACAAAGCCTGAGAGAGCAGACCCAGTGGGTATAGGCAGGGAACTACGCAGTATGAACAAATGAGAAGTGATCGGTTGTAGATATTAGCCAGAGGCAGCATTAGAGCAGGAAAATCTTTCTCTTGTCTCTGTCCCCATTTCTCTCTCTCTTTCGTATTCTGCCTGTCAACACAAAAATGTGTCATGAGTTTCTATTTTGTGTCTCACTCACATGTATTCAGTCTCTATTTTTTTTTGGAAGGAAACACTCCATATAAATTTTATTTCAGTAGAAGTTTAGCAAATTCTCATCCATATTTGGTGGAATATGACTGGCCAGAAAATCCTAGCAACTTCAGACGCCTTATCAGTAGATTTTCTCTGCGTTGCTCAGGAACAGTGGGGAGGAAGGATTTATTACAACAATAATGCTTAGAGAAGGCTTTCTACTAGTTACATGACTTTTGGATTGATTCCAGTGTTCTCTTGCTTCCTGCATGCTCTGTAATGGAAACTACATTTTCAGATGGGCCTTTACTGAAATGTAATGCCCAATTTTAAACTCCTTAACAATCTTAAGTAGTTATAATAGCCACAGAAACCTGGGGGGTGCAATTCTAATTTTGTTTTAGTAGGCAAGTGGGAAACAAGCAATAGGCACCAAATAATCCTTCTTCAAATATGGAATTTTGGCTCCGATTAGATCATGAAGCAAGTCTGTAATTTCAGCTGGAGACCTGTGCTGGTAAACCACAACGGCTTCCCCACCAGGCCAACTTGGCAGGCAGAAAGCTGATCCTTGGCCAGCAGTGGCTGAGTGGGAGGGAACAGGAGCGCTGCTCCTCCAATTTCCCCAAAGGAAAACTCGCAGCTTTCTTGCCCCAAGATTCCCTTCCCCTGCCCTGACAAGTGACACCTCTCCTCCAAAGAGTTAGTTAACTGCTGGGGACTGATGTTATCTGGCCTCAGTGAATGCACCCAAACATTTACCTGCCTGTTTGCCAGGTAGTTCTTTCTACTGGGTTCTTGATGAAGCATAAAACAGGACTGCATTTCATCAACTGCTTCAATCATAGAATCCCAACAGTGTAGAAGGAGGCCATTCGGCCCATCAAGTCTGCACCAACCATTATCCCATCCAGGACATATCCCTGTACCCCTATGCATTTATCCCACCTAGCACCCTGACACTAAGGGGCAATTTAGCATGGCCAATCCACCTAATCAAAAAGTTGAGCATTTGTTTAATGCAGACTGTTTTGTGTGGCATTTAGGCGACGGGATATCTGCTCAGTTTCCTCCAGCTGTTTCAGATATTGTACGATCAAACTGAATTCCAAGCAGCAAACACTGCATCATTATTTATTAAGCACAGTGCCCTTTCCTACCATTTTTACTTGAACCCTTACTGTTTATCTAAAGTGGCAACATGCCAATCTTTGGCATCTTTTTTTCCTACCAGCTGAGAACAGGACTTGGTGACGTCTTTGTTTGATGGTGGTTTGTAACAGCTACAGATGAAGGAGAAAGTTGGAACTGCGGTGAAAAGTCTTTCACACAGGCCCAACGTTGCCAAAGGTTATCAGAAACTGACCAAACTCTGCATCATGAGCAACAGGTAAGGCTGAAAGAACAGCATGAGCCTTCATGTTTTAAACTAGTGGAGTTTATTATTTGATTGCTACCGGAAAGGTGGAGATATCGTTCATTAAGATTCCATCAGGCCAATCTGATTCAGTTGTAACAATACAATTTGGTTTGGTTAAATTGCAGTTTCTGCTTTGATATGACTGTGTTTGAGCTTATGCAAAGAACCCAGCCTAACTCAAGTTTGAGTTTGCACCAAGTACATATCCAGCAGAAAAAAAATGTCTCAGAGATCTTGTTCTGTTTGGGATTCTTGTAGTTGAGCTTCAAGTAGTAAGTTGTTAATCCTTGTCAACAACTATATAAGGATCTCAGTTTAATGTTGGTGAAGATCATTGCTTTTTGACTAATATTAACTGGAATTAATGAGTAGAGCTTTATTTGGGCATTTAATGTTCACAGTTCTGCTTTGCATGCATATAGAGCAGTGTGGAGCCAGCAGTGTAATTGCTGGCTAGCACAGTGTCAAACTGCTAGCTGCAATATAATGGCACCATTTATTTATTTCAAGAATGTTAGTTTTCCTATGTTCTCTTTCCTGGCCTCCTCTCTCTATCCTCCACAAACACCAGTTTATGTATAAAATACAGCTCAAGCCCTCACCCATACAGTGCCCTTAACTGACATCAATTTCCGTTGGTTTTTCATGCTTGAGAATTGGCTTTAAAATCTTCAGCTTCACTCACTTTATTCCCTCGGACTTCCCGATCTTCTCAGCTTCTCCAGCCAGACATACCGACATACAGCATCCATTCCATTCGTACTAGATTACCAGCACTATAATGAAATACCGTGGATGCTGTAAGTTTGAAATAAAAACAGAAAATGCTGGCAGGTCAGGCAGCATCTGTGGAGAGAGAAGCAGAGTTATTTCACAGACTTTTCAGGTCGATGACTGTATATTTTGATTTGATTTATTGTCACATGTATTAGTATACAGTGAAAAGCATTGTTTCTTATGCGCTTTACAGACATGCATACCATTCATAGAGAAAGAAATGTAATGTTGCTGTCATAGCTAGGATGTAGAGAAAGATCAACTTAATGCAAGATAGGTCCATTCAAAAATCTGATGGCAGTAAGGAAGAAGTTATTCTTGAGTCGTTTGATACGTGACCTCAGACTTTTGTATCGCTTCCCGACAGAAGAAGGTGGAAGAGAGAATGTGCGGGATGCGTGGGGTTCTTAATTATGCTGGCTGCTTTGCCGAGGCAGTGGGAAGTGTAATCAGAGTCACTGGATGGGAGGCTGGTTTGTGTGATGGACATGACGTGGAGATGCTGGTGTTGGACTGGGGTAAGCACAATAAGATGTCTCACAACACCAGGTTAAAGTCCAACAGGTTTATTTGGTAGCACAAGCCACAAGCTTTTGGAATGCTGCTCCTTCATAAGGTGAGTGGGAGTTGTGTTCACAAACAGGACATATAAAGACACAAACTCAATTTAGAAGATAATGGTTGGAATGTGAGTCTTTACAGGTAATCAAGACTTAAAGTATAGACAAAGTCAATGGATGGGAGGCTGGTTTGTGTGATGGACACAGAGTCAATGGATGGGAGACTGGTTTATGTGATGGACACAGAGTCAATGGATGGGAGGCTGGTTTGTGTGATGGACACAGAGTCAATGGATGGGAGGCTGGTTTGTGTGATGGACAGAGTCAATGGATGGGAGGCTGGTTTGTGTGATGGACACAGAGTCAGTGGATGGGAGGCTGGTTTGTGTGATGAACACAGAGTCAGTGGATGGGAGGCTGGTTTGTGTGATGGACACAGAGTCAATGGATGGGAGTCTGGTTTGTGTGATGGACACAGAGTCAGTGGATGGGAGGCTGGTTTGTGTGATGGACACAGAGTCAATGGATGGGAGTCTGGTTTGTGTGATGGACACAGAGTCAATGGATGGGAGGCTGGTTTGTGTGATGGACACAGAGTCAATGGATGGGAGACTGGTTTATGTGATGGACACAGAGTCAGTGGATGGGAGGCTGGTTTGTGTGATGGACACAGAGTCAGTGGATGGGAGGCTGGTTTATGTGATGGACACAGAGTCAGTGGATGGGAGGCTGGTTTGTGTGATGGACACAGAGTCAGTGGATGGGAGGCTGGTTTGTGTGATGGACACAGAGTCAGTGGATGGGAGGCTGGTTTGTGTGATGGACACAGAGTCAGTGGGTGGGAGGCTGGTTTGTGTGATGGACACAGAGTCAATGGATGGGAGGCTGGTTTGTGTGATGGACACAGAGTCAGTGGATGGGAGGCTGGTTTGTGTGATGGACACAGAGTCAGTGGATGGGAGGCTGGTTTGTGTGATGGACACAGAGTCAGTGGATGGGAGGCTGGTTTGTGTGATGGACACAGAGTCAGTGGATGGGAGGCTGGTTTGTGTGATGGACACAGAGTCAGTGGATGGGAGGCTGGTTTGTGTGATGGACACAGAGTCAGTGGATGGGAGGCTGGTTTGTGTGATGGACACAGAGTCAGTGGATGGGAGACTGGTTTGTGTGATGGACACAGAGTCAGTGGATGGGAGGCTGGTTTGTGTGATGGACACAGAGTCAGTGGATGGGAGGCTGGTTTGTGTGATGGACACAGAGTCAGTGGATGGGAGGCTGGTTTGTGTGATGGACACAGAGTCAGTGGATGGGAGGCTGGTTTGTGTGATGGACACAGAGTCAGTGGATGGGAGGCTGGTTTGTGTGATGGACACAGAGTCAGTGGATGGGAGGCTGGTTTGTGTGATGGACACAGAGTTAGTGAATGGGAGGCTGGTTTGATACATCAGAATTCATCAAACCTGAAGCATTGGGAGGAATTTTCCTGTCCTGCCCGCTATGGAAATCATAGTGGGCGGGGCATGGACGATGCAAAGGTCTGTTGATCTCGGGCAGGATTTTCCAGTCTTGGAGCAAACTCAGCTGGAAAATCCTACCCATTAACTCTACTTCTCCCACCACAGACTCTGCCTAGCCTGCTTCATATTTCAGTTTTGATACAAGATTGCTCCTTACTCACCTCACCAGGGAAATCTGCCCTATCAGCTACTCTCCTCTGTCCTCTGGGACTTGTCTGCTTAGTCTCCATTCTTTGAGCATTGCTATTGAGATATAATTTGTTTGTTTCTTGAACTTGTTGAGGAACTTGCGTGGGCAGCACAGTGGTTAGCAGTGCTGCCTCACAGTATCAAAGACCCAGATTTGATTCCTAGCTTGAATATCTGTCAGTGTGGAGTCTGCATATTCTCCCCATGTCTGCATGGATTTCCTCCAGGTTCCCTCCCACAGCCTGAAAGATGTGCTGGTTCGATGCATTGGCTATGTTAAATTCTCCCTCACTGCACTCGAACATGCGCTGGAATGTGGCCACTAGGGGATTTTCACAGTAACTTCATTGCAGAGTTAATGTAAGCCGACTTATGACACTAATAAATAAACTTCAAAACTTTAAAACTTTAAACTTGATTAACAATAATCAGTTTATCAATGACGTCTAGCATTTTTTGGTTTTATTTAAATACGCAAACACTAAAGACTGACTAACGAAATTAAGTTGGACAACTTTCAGAATAAATAGGGTCATTGATTGAAATTGTTTGACTTCCACATGATATGATGAGCCTAGCTGAAAGTTAAATTGGCCAGAGCTTACTAAATATATTTATCACAGCTATAGTCAATCAAGTAAAACAAGATTCCTTCATGTCTAAACGATTTCAGTGTATTGAATACTGAGTGACTTATACTGTTCTCCAGCGATGAAAGCTATTTGTATCATTAGGCCGTATATGTGTTCTCTTATCCCCCTGTTCCACTTACTTGAAACAAAGATACTTTTGAATTGTTCTACATTATCCAGAGCATAATTATGAAGCTGATTTGATGATCACAAATGTTGTATTGCCAAGGTAGAAATGTCAGAGGATAAAACCATATAAAGTTGAAGAATGTCTTGGTAAATTGCAAATGTGATTGAACAATGAGCCAAGAGAGTAAAAAGTTTCCCAGCTGTAGTTGTTTAGTGCTGAATTAGTCAGTCTCAAATCAGGCAGGTATTCAGGGTGTTATAACATCTCAAAGCACTGGGGGTTCTGTGCCCACTGGGCACCGCAGGAACTGGGGTGCATTATTGACCCCCTTCAATCACATTTTAATTTGATGTTTTAAGTTTCCTTTTGTTTTGGGTGGCTGTCCTCCTTTTGGGAGCTGCCCCTTTTCAATTGTCCTTGAGTTAGTTTGAGTTGGTTTATTTGGTTGGACAATAAAAGATGTCCCAAAGTACCTGGGGAGGGGAGAATTGCCGAAGTGATCAGGACAGAGAACCGATGTGCTGAACCCTGTTGAGAATGTGCATGTGTTTTGAACAGATTTGAACTGACTGTGAAGTTAACAAGCTTGCTAATAATAATATTCACTATCCACAAAGAATTCGGATGTGATCCACATCAGTGTAGGCTAGCTGCAGCATGTAGCAATGTACCCGCTACTGTCCTGCTACTTTCAAGATAGGAGGGGGAAACTGGAAGAGGAGTGTTGAATATGCCTCTATGGACTAAGGATGCATCAGGAATCACGAGGCAGGCTTAATAACTTGAGGACTGGGAGCTCTTTAGCAGAAGTCTGCACTAATTCACAGTCAGATTTAAGACTGACCAACCAGGTCCCACACTGGGAGGAGCTAATTGCCCAGGAGTCATCTGACCCATGCTCTTAAAGGGGCACTCCACACTCCAAGCCCCAACACACTCAATGTATAGATGTACATCACAGGGAAGACAGGAAAAGATACCAACTAAATGAAGAAAGGTGCAGAAAGTAACCCCAGGTTAAATTTATCTATTTTGTTGTTGTATTTGGTACATTCAGTATTGCCAGTAGTATACTAAAAGGATGTTCTTATACAGTTTTGTAATGTACTGCATCTTATAGAATGCAGGCATAATTGGCCAGCGAAAGCCAACAAATGTCAAGTGTAGGAAAGAATGTGCTCAGTTTCTAAATAATTTATACAGCAGTGTCAGATTAAATCCTCCTGGCTTTAACATGTGGAAATGTTAGAGGAAATCAGGAGGTATATTTCAATGGAAGAGTAAAAGAATAACTGGATGTTGAAAGGGATTGTGTGCAAAATATTGACAAGGGAATATGAGTGAAGTATTCTTTTGTAGTGCATGTAACACACTGCTTAAATGAGAGCTACAGGATTGGATATTATTTGACATTTACATAAAGTAGAAGTTCTTATTGCCAATTCCAAGAAGTCTCACTCCAAGGTTCGAGCACACAATCTAGGTTGCTACTTCAGCAGGACTGAAAAAGTGTTATGTTGTCAAGGATGCTGTTCTGTACAGATGTTAAACTGAGGCCATGGTGGCACAGTGGTTAGCACTGCTGCCTCACAGCGCCAGGGACCTGTGCTCAATTCCGACTGACTGTGTGGAGTTTGCACGTTTTCCCTGTGTCAGTGTGGATTTCCTATGGGTGCTCCAGCTTTCTCCCAGTCAAAGGATGTAAGGGTTTAGGTGGATTGGCCATGCTAAGTTGACCCTTAATGTATCAAGATGTGTAGGTTAAGTGGATTAGTCATGGTGAATGTGTGGAGTTATGGGGATAAGGTGGAGGAAAGGGCCTGGGTAACATATTCAGAATTGGTACAGACTTGATGGGCTGAATGGCCTCCTTCTGCACTGTAGAGATTCTATGATTTGTCAGTTCAGCTGAACAAAAAGATCCTATGGCATTATTTGAAGAAAGGCAGGGACTTAGGAAGTCTTAACGAATAGTCATCCCTAAACAACATCAAAGGTGGGTAGAAAATGATAGCCTTGCTGTGTTCACCCTGCAGTTGAATAGCCTTTTGGCAGCCTGCATGAATAATAATCACATTGACAATGGTTACAGATAGGAGAGAGACAGTCAGACTGGATTTAATTCCTCTCACTCCCTGCCCAAAAGCAGATATTTTAAATTCTTTTCTATGTATGAGTGGCTTGTTTTCACACAAACCCTCAGTTTGTGAGATCCAATTTACTAATAATCCACAGCAAACTCACAGTAAGATTAACTCAGAAGGTTACTTATTTCACATTCAAGAACTGGGACCATTCTACAAACATGCATGGACTCACAGACCGACAGATTCACAAAGGCACACATACATGCAGACGCGTACACAGACATAGAGCTTTCAAACGATGGATAATAACAATACAAGGTTCACAGAAATGAATGTTAATTCATGTGAGGGTGTTTCCTTTATGGCTAACTTCAGTTCCAAAAAATTTTGGTTAGAGTAGACTACATAAAATCATTAAAATTGTTCGGCTAGGCAACTGGAATCCTTTCCGATTGACATTAAAACAACAGTTTGAGGATTTCTCCACTCTCAAAGGCATATAGAGATTTCAAAATAGTCACTCGAATCATGCGATCTTTTATTTCTCCTACGGTGACTTCAATAGGGATATTTATCCAGTGTCTGAAACTGGTTTTGATTTCTGGACTGATAATGATCCAATCTTTAGCTGTTGAAAGCCTAACCATCCACATTGAGGGTCTGTTGTTGGAAAGCCATTGTCTAGACTTATCTTCTGAATCCATTAAAAGCGTTAGCTTATTAGATACAAATGACTTCCCTTGGTTCCCTTTTGAATTGGACCTGGATAGTCCAATGTGTCTATTGGCAGCTCTGCAAGCATAATGAGGTTCAATTTCTGAATCTCTTGGTTATGTGATTGAAAGGGGTCTGTCCAATGAGGTGTGAGATTCTACAGGCTGCAAAAAATAATTACTTTGTTCCTGTAATCCCTCTTGGTGCCTCTTAGAACAAGGGCCCAGCCCTGTGGTCAGGTGACCTGTAGCAGCTTTTGTTTTCAGCAAAAAAATTATTTTTTTCTTTAAATAGCAATGGAATAAAGTTCTGGATTTCTTTTCATGGCTTGGGAACCCAGTAGAAGGGACAGATTGAGGCTTGGAACTATACTCAGGCAAAAATTATTACCTTCAGAAGGGGAAAAAATATAGCAGACAAACAAATCAATACATGTACATAGAATCATAGAAACCCTACAGTGCAGAAAGAGGCCATTTGGCCCATTGAGTCTGCACTGACCACAATCCCACCCAGGCCCTACCCACATATCCCTACATATTTACCCCCTAATCCCTCAAATGTACGCATCTCAGAACACTATGGGGCAATCTTAGCATAGCCAATCAACCTAACCCACACATTTTTGGACTGTAGAAGAAAAGTAGATTCCCCTGGAGGAAACCCACGCAGACACGAGGAGAATGTGCAAACTCCACACGTTCTCAAGACTCAAGCCAGGAATTGAACCCAGGTCCCTGGAGCTATGAAACAGCAGTGCTAACCAGTACCTTTTAATTGTTGAGTTAAACATTGAATCATGCAATACGTAAGGAGGAAATTCAGCAGCTCATTGTGCCTGTGCTAACTATCTGGCAGCATCTGTGAAGAAGAAAACAGGTTTTGACCTTTCATCAGAACTGATTGTCTGCATAGAAACCAGAAGCAAGAGTAGGCCACTCAGCTCTTCGAACCTGCTCCACCATTCATCATCTTAATCATGGCTGATCACCAAATTCGATACCCTGATGCCTCCCCTTTCCTCCGATGATCTCTTTAGCCCCAAAATCTCTATCTAATTTCTTCTTGAAATTTGACAACACTTTGGCCTCAGCTACACTTAGTGGGAGTGAATTCCACAGATTCACCCTCTCTGGGTGACGAAACTTCCCCTCACCTGTTCTAAAAGGTTTGCCCTTTATCCTCAAACTATGACCCCTTGTCCTGGACTCCCCCACCATTCTTCAGTCCCTCTCACCTGGTCATTGTTTATAGAGTAGCAAATATGTCATTATGAAGTGGGCATCCAACACCCATTGAAAGTTACTATTGAAACCGCTTCCATCAATCTTTCCAGCAGTGTATTCAAGAGCTAAACATCATTAACATGGAAACTCCAGGCCAACTTTACCAGATTCGTGCTGGCCAGAGGGAGACGGAGGCCCATAAAATTATCTGGGTGGTCTCCCTGCTGCCCTTCTTCCAGGTCGCAATTTTACTTGGGTCAACTTGATTCTGTATGGTCTTCTGGACTCAACATTGAATTGAAAAACTTTAGATCATAACTTCTGCATTCTACTTGTTCTATGTGTTTATTTGTTTTGGTTGTTTAGTCTCTTCATGTTGCATTCAGATGGTAACTATGGCCTACATCTGGACACAATGTTTGTCTCTTTACTCCATTAATGTTCCCCTTGACTCCTTCAAGCATGAATTATTTTGTTATTTAATCTCTCCTACCCTCTACCCTATCGTAGAACTTCCCTTTTACTTTTCTTCAGAGTTCTGAAGAAGGGCCATATGGACTGGAAACATTCTCTCTGCACAGATGCTTCCAGACCCGCTGAGGTTTTCCAGCATTTTCTGTTTTTGTTTCAGATTTTCAGCATCGGCTGTATTTTGCTTTTATTAACTCTTATTCCGATAGCATCCCAACGCTACTTCTCAACTTCCACAGGCTACCAAACCCCTATAATATTTAAGAAACATTAAAATTTGAGAAACTAGTTATTTCATCAACTGACTCAAAATCATCATTGTTATTTGAAAAAGTCTCTGATAAGCCATTGTGGCCAGAAATCTCTGGTCTGCCAATGAGACCGCAAAATCCCAACTACAGGCGTGGTCAGAGAATTCCGGCCCTCACTCTTCTGTGCTCTAGCAAAAATAATCCCACTTATGTTCATAAAAATGCCAAAAAAAATCAGTTCTATAGTCAATATAAATTGAAGGCCAGTGTGATGGACCACATCAGATTTTTGAAAGAACTTTCATCTGACCATTGCATAGCACTGAGGTTGAGGGTCATTTTTGTGTCCTGCTGCCAGTGCTGAGTGTGAAGTGGAATCTGAGCACAGTGTTGTATATTGGGCATTGTTACACTGATCAATATACTGCACTGACACTAAACATCAACGTACCCTGACGACGAAGACAAGGTATTAGAATCGTAAATCAGGAAGGACACTCTCAATCAATGGTCTGAAATTCTCTGGCCATTCATGCTGGTGAAATCTCTGGTCTGGCAGATCCTGCCACCAGCAAACATGTACCACCTCCCGCTGCCAAGATAAACACTGAGGGGAGGCCAGAGAGTCTCGTTAGCTGTTTGAAAGAGCAGTCAGGTTTAAACCCCACACCCTCGCTCTTTGTCCATAACCCTTGTAAATTTTTCATCCTAAAGTATCTCTGAACCTGCGTTTGAAATGATGTGTGCTAATGATTTAGATTCCGAGAATGCTTACAGCCCAAGAGGAGGCCATTTGTTGCGCCACCTTTTCAGCTACGGCATTCTGACAATCATTTCCTTTCTGGATCCTTTGCAAGCGATTTTGGAACTATGACCTCTTGTTAACGTAGAAGATAGGAGCAGGAGGAGGCCATTTGGCCCTTCGAGCCTGCTCCACAATTCATTATCATCATGGCTGATCATCCAATTCAATAGCCTAATCCTGCTTTTTTCCCATAACCTTTGATCCCATTCGCCCGGTTATTGACCCATTAATGAGAACATCAGTTCCAACCAAGCCTCTCATCCTCCAAAGGCCTCAGTTAGATCACCTCTAGAGCTTCTCCTTATTGAAAGGCAGTCTGAACATTTCCACCTTTTCCTGAGACTTGAATTTCTTCTTCTCTGCTAACATCCCGCTAAACCTGGTTTGTACCATTTCTGACACCTGGACATATTTCCCACAGTAATTGACCCAGAATTGTTCACAACCCCCAGCTAAGACTTAGCCAGTAATTTATAAAATTATAGCATGAGCCCTTTGTTTTCTATATTTATAAACTCAAATAACCCACGTGTTTTATTCTAGTTCTAATATAAGGGCATCAACCTGAAATGTTAACTCTGGTTCTCTCTCCTCCGATGCTGCCTGACCTACTGAGTATTTTCCGCATTTTCTGTTTTTATTTCCGATTGCTAACGTCCACAGGATTTTGATTTTAACTACCTTATCAATTTGCCCTGCCATCTTTTAAGATTTCAATATATTACCTCAAGATCCCCCTGTTGGCACAGTGCTTAGCACTGCTGCCTCACAGCTCCAGGTTTGATTCCAGTCTTGGGTGACCGTGTGAGTGTGGCGTTTGCACATTCTCCTTGTATCTGTGTGGATTTCCCCTGGACGCTCCGGTTTCCTCCCACAGATTAGGTGGATTGGTCATGCTAAATTATCCGTTGGTGTCAGGGGGATCAGCAGAGTTAATACGTGGGATTACAGGGATAGGGCCAATAGCATTATTGTCAGTGCAGGCTTGATGGACTGAATGGCCTCCTTCTGCACTCTTTGGATTCTATGTTCGTATACATTTGTCAAAATCACAATATGAATAATGTACCATCACTTCTTATTAGTCTCCCAAAAGCTATTACTTCCAATTTCTCAGCATTGAACTTCATCTGTCCTGTCTCTGACTTTTTCACCCTCCTTAAGTCGACACTTATCAACATCACTCGACTACTTTGCCAAATTTTGCTAAACAATATATGAAACAATATGAAATAATTTGCACCTATCGCTCAGTAAACCAGTCATAATCTTGCTTTCTATAGCAAGAAAGATAAAAAATCTCCAGAAGAACATCAACAAAATTTTGAAAGCAGATCCATGTGTCCCTACACCAATTTATTTGATTTCTGTTCGGGTACTCAAGCTTTTTGAGTTGCTGGATGCTATTTTTATAGGGGTCATGACCTTTGTTAGAAGAGTATCTGGAAATAGCTTCACATCATAATGCATGTTTGCCTTGTTCTTGAGTAAGTTCTGGCTGCTGCTGTTCACTGATAAAGGTGAACTTTCTCAGCATCTTTTTAATACAGATATTCACTTCTTTCTTTAAATAGCTACACTTTTTTAAAAAGCAATCACTAAAGATATACAAGCATGTTAAACAATTCTACAGGAAGCATTGTTGTTTGTGCATGTAGCCTATGTGAGGAGATTCTGAAACTGAGCGCACCTTCAACCAATACAAAAGAGGTATGGGTCAGGTTCAGTCGGCAGTTGGAAGGCAAATGCAATGTTAGCATTCATGTCAAAAGGGCTAGAATACAAGAGCAGGGATGTACTTGAGGCTGTATGAGGCTCTGGTCAGACTCCATTTGAAGTATTGAGTAGTTTTGAGCCCCATATCTAAGGAAGGATATGCTGGCCTTGGAAAGGATCCAGAGGAGGTTCACAAGAATGATCCTTGGAATGAAGAGCTTATCAGACGAGCAACAGTTGAGGACTCTGGGTCTGTACTCGTTGGAGTTTAGACGGATGAGGGGGATCTTATTGAAACTTAGAGGACATGCGAGGCCTGAATAGAGTGGACATGGGGAGGATGTTTCCACTAGTAGGGAAAACTAGAACAAGAGGGCACAACCTCAGACTAAAGGCATGATCCTTTAAAAGAGAAATGAGGAGGAAGTTCTTCAGCCAGAGAGTGGTGAATCTGTGGAACCCTTTGCCGCAGAGGGCTGTGGAGGTCAGGTCATTGAGTGTCTAAGACAGAGATAGATAGGCTCTTGATTACTAAGAGGGTCAGGGGTTATGGGGAAAAAGCAGGAGAATGGGGATGATACAAATATCAGCCATGATTGAATGGCAGAGCAGACTCAATGGGCCGAGTGGCCTAATTCTGCTCCCATGTCTAATGGTCTTATGGGTCAAAGTCATTCTTTAAATTTTGTGAAAGAGAATAACCTATATACAATCATAGAATCTCTACAGTGCAGAAGGAGGCCATTCAGCCCATCGAGTCTGCACTGACCATAATCCCACCCAGGCCTTATTCTCGTAACCCCACATATTTACTCTGCTTTTCCCCTGACACTATGGGGCAATCAACAGTGGCCAATCAACTTAATTCACACATCATTGGACGGTGGGAGGAAACTTGAGCATGAGGAGGAAACCCACGCAGACACGGGGAGAACCTGCAAATTCCACATAGACAGTGACCCAAACAGGGAATCGAGCCCAGGTCCCTGGTGCTGTGAGGCAACAGTGCTAACCACAATGCCACCATGCCACACAATTACAGATCAGTTTTAGTTATGAAATGTGTTTGCTTTTGCTGACCATTTTGAAACTGCTTCTCAGGAATAAACTTATTCCACAGATAGAAAGTTATTAGGGCTGAACATGCTGTTCTTGTGATTTAAATAATTTAACACATGTTCTGTAAAGATAAACCAACCGTTATCATGGAGAGATCAGATATTCTTCCTCTGTTGAACAGGAAACATTAGGCTTAGTATTTATTTATTGATAATGTTTTTGTTGGTTAGCCTGTACCAATTGGATGTGAAACTTTTTTTCAAATGAAATATAGCCAATTTTCAGTGATGGTAATATCAGCACCATCTCATTCACATGTGGGGAAAATTTAATTTGTTTATTTGATGAGAATAATTCCAGCAAAACAGGGATCATTGTAAGGCCTTTGTGCCACTTACACATTCCTTCATCAAAATAATTCTCAACGCCAAGCAGCATGAAGTTACCAGCATGTACATAACCATTACTGACATTCTTAAACTTGCCAGTGTAAGGAATAATCCTGCATTCCCAGCAAGGAAGCCATCCTGAATTAGGGAATGGGTGACAGCATCGCAGCCACAATTCTCTGCCTGACCTTTCTATTGTCATGGCCACTCCCTAGCCTGTGGGAACACAAATTATCTTTACATTCCCCCTAATGTGCCCAGTAACAAATTATGCAACGGTTTCACAAAATATGTGGGCCAGGATTATTCCAAAATAAACTAAGTGCGCAACAGACGAGGAAATGGCCAACAAGGGAAATCAAGGATAGTGTTAAAGTCAAAGAGGAGGCATAGAAAATGGCCAGAAAAAGCAGCAAGCCTGAGGATTGGGAGAAATTAAAAATCCAGCAAGGGAGGACAAAGGATTTAATTCAGAAGGGGAAAATAGAGTATAAGAGTAGGCTTGCAGAAAACATAAAAACTGACTGCAAAAGCTTCTATTAGATACATAAAGAGAAAAAGATTGGTGAAGACAAATGTAGGTCCCTTATAGTTAGAATCAGGTGAATTTGTAATGGGCAACAATGAGCCCAGCTGAACAAATACTTTTGGATCTGTTGTCACCAAGGAAGACACAAAAAACCTCCCAGAAATACTAAGGGCAAAGTGTCTAGCATAAAGGAGGAACTAGTAGAAACCTTTAGTCAAGAAATTGTACCTGGGGAAATTACTGGGATTAAAATCTGTTAAGTTCCCAGGGCCTGATGTTCTGCATCCCAGTGTACTCAAGGAAGTGGCCCTAGAAATAATGGATGTATTGGTGATCATTTTCCAAAATTCTATAGACTCTGGGAAACTCATTAAAACTCATGGTATTGGGGGTAATTTTTTCACACGGATGGTAGGTCTTATGAGGAAAGGTTGAGGGAGCTGGGGCTTTTTTCTCTTTAGAGCAGAGGAGGATGAGAGGCGATTTGATAGAGGTTTATAAGATGATGATGGGGATAGATAAGAATGGACATGCAGAGACTATATCCTCAGGTGGATGTTACTAGGGGGCAAAACTATAAGGTTCATGGTGGGAGATATAGGAAAGATGTCCAAGGTAGATTCTTTACTCTGAGTGGTTGGAGTGTGGAATACAGTCCCTGCTGTGATAGTGGAGTCGGACACTTTAGGAACTTTCAAGTGATTATTGGATAGGCACATGGAGCACGCCAGAATGATAGGGAGTGGTATAGCCTGATCTTGAGTTTGGACATAGTTTGGCACAACATTGAGGACCAAAGGGCCTGTACTGTGCTGTACTGTTCTATGTTTGGATGAGTTCCAGTGGATTGGAGGGGAGCTAATGTGACACCACCCCCCCCCCAACCTTTTTAAAAAAGGAGTGGGAGAGAAAACCAGGAATTATAGACTGGTTAGCCTGACATTGGTGGTGGGGAAAATGCTGGAGTCAATTATTAATTGCAATAACCGAGCATTTGGAAAGTGGTGGCAGAAACAGTCCAAGTCAGCATGGATTCACTAAAGGGAAATCATGCTTGACAAACCTGGAATCTTTGAGGATGTGACCAGTAGAGTGGACAAGGGTGAACCTGTGGACATTGTATATCTGGGCCTTAAAGGCTTTTGACAAGGTCCCATACAAGAGATTAGTGAGCAAAATTAAAACTCATGGCACTGGGGGTAATGTATTGACACAGATGTTTGGCAGACAGGAAGCAGAGAGTGGGAATAAATGAGTCCTTTCAGAGTGGCAGGCAGTGACTAGTGGGGTACCACAGAGTTCAGTGCTGAGACTCCATTAATGATGTGGATGAATGATTTGAGTGCAGTATCTCCAAATTTGCAGACAATGCTAAGCTGCTGGTGGTATGTGCTGTGAGGAGGATGCTAAGAGGTTGCAGGATGACTTGGACAGGCTTGCTAAGTGGGCAAATATTTGGTAAATGCAATATAATGTGGATTAAATGTGAGGTTATGCAGTTTGGTGGCAAAAACAGGAAGGAAAATTATTATTTGAATGAAGGCCATTAGAGGAAAGTGCAACATGATCTGGGTGTCATGGTGGAACAGTTGCTGAAGGTTGGTATGCAGATACAGCAGGCTGAGGAAAGCTAATGGCATGCTAGCCTTCAAAGCAAGAGGATTTAAGTATAGGAGTAAAGATGTCTTGCTGCAGTTATACAGGGCCCTGATGAGGACACATCTTGAGTATTGTGTGTAGTTTTGGTCTTCTAGTCTAAAGAAGGACATTCTTCTTATTAAGTGAGTCCAGCGAAGGTTCACCAAACTGAGTCCTGGAATGGCAGGACTGATATATGAAGAGCAACTGAATCAACTGGGCTTGTACTCACTGGAATTTAGAAGATTGAGAGAAGAACTAATAGAAACATGTATAAAATCCTGATGGGACTAGACAGGTTGGATGCAGGAAAAATGCCCCCATACTAGGGAAGTCCAGAATTAGCAGTCTTGGCCTAAGAATAAAGTGTAAGCTATTCAGGACTGAGATGAGGAAAAACTTCTTCACTCAGTTGTGAACCTGTGGAATTCTCTATCACAGAAAGCTGTTGAGGCCAGTTCATTAACTATGTTCACAAGGGAGCTGGATGTGGTCCTCGTGGCTTAAAAAGATCAAGGGATATGGAGATTAAGCAGGACTGGGATACTGAGAGTGCAAGATTAACCACGATCATATTGAATGGTGGTGTAGGCTCGCAGGGCCAAATGGCCTACTACACCTATTTTCTATGTTTCATTATCTGAGGAGTTGCAATCATCAGTGGGTATCCTTACTTCTGACCTAATGGCCAGTGACAGGAAGTCAATGGTGGAACAGCTAAAGATGGTTGGGCCTAGGGTACCTCCTTGTGGATTTCCTGCAGCAATGTCCTGGGACTGAGATGATTTGCCATCAATAACCATAACCGCCTTGCTTTGTGCTCCAGCTAGTGGGAAGGTTTCCCCTGGCTCCCATAGATTACAATTTCACTGGGGCTCCTTACTACTACATTCATTCAAATGCTGCCCTAATCTCGAGAGCTGTCATTCTCAAATCATCTGGGCAATTCAGCTCTTTTGTCCATGTTTGGACCTTGACTGTGTGTTCTGGAGTGGGGTGATCTAGAAACCCCTAGAGAGTGTCAATGAACAGGTTATTACTGAGTAAATACTCCTTGACCATACTGCAAAGATCCCTTCCATCACTTTGCTGATCATTGAGAGTAGAATGATGGGGTAGTAATTGCTTTGGATTTGATCCTGCTTTTGTATATTCAACATCCATGGTCAATTTTTGACATTATCAGCTGAATACCAGTGTTGTAGATGTGCAAGAGGTATGTTAACTGTGAAGAATGAGTGTTCAACACTCTGGCTGGTTGTTGTCCAAGACCCACCGTCATTGGTGTACCTGGTGCTTACAGTTACTACTTGATATCATGCAGAGTGAATCAAATTGACTGAAAATTATAGTCTGTGATGGTGGCTCCCAACTTCCATACCTCCAATCTTCTCGGTGATCCATTCAGAATACGTTTGGTATCTCCAAGGCTATGGCCAATCATTGCATTAAAGAGTTGAGGGCTGGTGACTGTGTGCTACCCAACTGACCCAGTCAAGCAGGAGAAGAATCCTTTTGTCTCAAGGACCATAGGTGAAATGCCCTGGTGCAGGGCATCCTCAGTTGCATGCATCGCGATGTCATGGATCCTACAGACCAGCCAGTGGCCTTCAACAGCAGGAAGGACTTCCATTCTCTCAATGTGCAACTAGCTGGCAACCACCAAAAGTGGATTCTGCAAGTGTACACATGGTTCTTGGAAAATAGCAACATTGCTGACATACTAACACAGTGCTAGCTGTTTCTACCTCCGTGCACCTTCAGGGATGGGTTTTTGGGTACCCGTTGCTCTTCTCAGCTGTGAGAAATCCTTGTACTGCAGCGGAGCAGAAGTGCAATTCCTGCCATGGCTCCAGCCAAGCAAGAAATAGAGGGGACGTGATGGCCCAGTGGTATCATTGCTAGACTGTTAATCCAGGAACTCAGCTAATGTTCTGAGGACCCAAGTTTGAATCCCACTACAGCAGATGGTGGAATTTGAATTTAATAACAAACATCTGGATTTAAGAATCTACTGATCATGAAACCATTGTTGATTATCATAAAAACCCATTTGGTTCACTAATGTCCTTTTAGAGAAGGAAATGTGCCTTCTTTACCTGATCTGGCCTACATGTGATTCCAGAATCACAGCGTGGTTGACTCTCAACTGTCCTCAAGGCAGCTAGAGATGGGCAATAAATGCTGGCCTGCCAGAGATGTCCATGTCCCACAAATGGATTTTTTTTTAAAGAATGAGCAGGCTGTTTAGTTTCATGGAGGTGAAATTCAGGTGCCAAGACCAATATTGAGGAGCCTCCTCAGTCTGCCTAGTGTGGGTCTGGCACATTATGGTGGCATATTTGCAGGATCCTCCAAACCTTGCAGCAGGAAAGGCATCCAACAGCAGTATCCACTCCCCAGCCGATATGCCCAGCATTGAGGTACGAATCGCACAATACTAGCTCTGCTGTCTTTCTTACGCCTGACATTAGATTCCTGAAGCAACTGCTGTCCTCGGAACTCAATTGCAGCAGGAGATTCCCAGCAGGACAGTGGAAGTACTTTAGGTGTGTCAATTACACAGGTTAGCTAACAACAATAGTTGCTGGAACCTGCTAATAACAGCACCTTTTCTGTATGGCCTTTTGCCCTGCCGTAGAGCATCCACTCCCCCAACAAACACACTGACTAATCATCATCATACAACTTGCATGAGCTCCACCTATCTCCATGACAATGTAGTCTTCCAGGATTTGCTGTTACAATTAATTTAAAAGCATTCAGTAAGTCTCAAAGCCAAACTACTCTCTGGCTGCATTTTTCAAACAGTGACTGGAGTTTTACCACCTCGCCCATCCCAGAATCGGTGTGGCCGAGGCTCACAGAACGGAATTCTCTGTTTGGCCTCGGGCGTGATTTTACAAGCCTCACCCGAACGAGGTAGTAAAATCCCAGCCAGTTTCTCCAGTTGTCCAGGTTGGTAAGCCAACCTGCTCTCTGTCTTCCTAGCTGTTAATCATCTCGGTCTACTTGGTTCTATTTTTAGTGTAATAGTCTTCAAGCTGCTTTAGCTGCAGTTAAGCCAATTATCACAGCTGAACTTCAGTCTTCTCTGAAACAAAATTTACCTCAAATATTGCAATGAAGTATTTAAAACAGCATATGCTGATAGTAATAAAGCTATTTTGACATCTGGGCAATATTATTATGGTTCTAAAAAGAGAGGAGTTTCAGCAACTCGATGTACGAGCTGAAATATTATGAGGAATCAGCAGGTTATCACACGCTGAGGTATTAACATTCAGTGGTGTTAAATATCACACACCTATGAACATATGAATTAGAAGTATGAACAAATTTGGTTTTTGTAATTAAACAGGCATTATTTCCAACTAATTTAAAGATGAAAGAGTATCCTTGGACAAATACGCACCCCAGTGGATTAATTCTAACTATCAAGCATGTTATCTGCTTTTATCCATCAGTGTTTTATTTTTGAATAAAGTGGGCAGCACACTAGCGCAGTGGTTTAGCGCTGCTGCCTTACAGCACTAGGGACCTGGGTTTGATTCCAGGCTTGGGTGACTGTGCAAACTCTGCACAGACGTTCTCACTGTGTCTGTGTGGGTTTCCTCCAGGTGCTCCAGTTTCCTTCTACAGCCCGAAGATATATGGGTTAGGTGGATTGGCTATGCTAAATTGCCCTTCAGTGCCCAAAGATGTGTAGATTTGGCGGGGGCGGGGGGGGGGGGCTGTTATGGCGATAGGGTGAGGGATTGACCTGGTTGAGATGCTCTATTGGAGACTCGATGGGCTGAATGGCCTTCTGTACTGAAGGAATTCTATAATTCAATGAATATTTGTGATACAGCTAATGGTCTTACTTCCTATTTTTAAATTCTGTTTGTTTTCCAGGTCACATCTTGCTTTGGAATGCAATGGGGAGGTATGTTTTCCATCATTTTAAAACATCTGACAGATCTGCCAAGTAAACTAAACAAAAGAATTATGCTTGTTCTGCCTGCAGCAAATTTAGAGTTGGGAGTTTGTGAATATTCATGAAAGTAACAAGTCGATGTGAACTGCACCTACAAGGTCACAAAGTACAGGGGATAATTCCTAACAGTGTTTCACTGTAAGGATACATTTTGAAGTACAGCCTCGCAATATTTAACATTACTTCAGGGCATTATTGATACCTCATTTGGAATTTTTGTTCATTTTCTGAACACCTTGCCCTCAACAGAACGAGGAGATTGGAACATGTTCAGGGGATGATGAGACTGTTAACAAGATTGTGATTCAAAGCTATGAAGAAAGGCTCTGAGATTAACTTTTTTTGGTTGGGGAAGAGAAGTTTGTTAAAGAGGCAAGTTATGTTTGGACCATTATGTGCACTGCAAGGGCGTGAGTATAAAATTAATAAAATGAGCAAAGAGTTAAGCAGTAACTTTTGCTTCTCCAGTGTCAAATTTGTCATATAAATGTGTGTTCACGTCAAAGTGAATGCAGTCACAATACACTCTTCCTTTTTCTTAAAAAAAGGGCTAAGTAATTGCCCTATGAAGAATGGAAAGCAAGATTTAAGAATAAAAATATCTATGATAGAATCTGTAGGTTTCCTAACCACCTGTCTGTTCCATGTTACATATCACAATGTCTGTTCTCCTCTGAATAAGAGTCTCAACATCTAGAAACCCCTCAAGATTCAGAAATTCATCTTGGATGAATCTAAGACATGCTGGACCTGACTAAAATTTAGTTTATTACCATTTAACAACTACCCACTCGGGGAATACAACTCACTCAAACCACATATTCTGTCATATTCTCTGATCCTACACATTACAGGAAAGATGTAGAGATGCTGGCATTGGACTGGGGTGGGTACAGTAACAAGTCACTCAACACCAGGTTAAAGTCCAACAGGTTTTTTTTTTGAATCATGACCTTTCGGAGCACTGCTCCTTTATCACCTGAAGAAGGAGCAGCACTCTGAAACCTCATGATTTCAAATATGACTTCTTACCATTATAGGAAAGATATTGCCTTTACAAAAAACCTGGCATCTTTATACAGTCCATTCTCTATCATCCCATCAACATCCGCTTTAAATTCTTTACCTGCTGAAATGTAAAGCCCCTCAGCAACTTCCTTGCTTTAAGAGAGATGGTCTGTCTATATAGGCCAATATTTATCCCTCAATAGTTACAGATTATCTGGCCATTATCACATTGCCATTTGCTATGTGCAAATTGGCTCAGGGTTTTCAACAGTAAAACAGTGACTACATGTTAAAGTCCTTTATTAGCTGTCATACACTTTCAGACGTTTGCGAGTCAAGAAAGATATGATATAAATGCAAGTAATTCTTTCTGAAGTTTCCTCCCTTCTCAGAGTAATAGATGTTTACAGCATGGAAACAGGCCCTTTGGCCCAACTTGTCCATGCTGCCCTTTTTTTAAAACCTAAGCTAATCCTAGTTGCCTGTATTTGGCCCCTATCCCTCTACACCCATCTTATCCATGTAACTATCTAAATGCTTTTTAAAAAATAAAATTGTACCTGTCCTACTACTATCTCTGGCAGCTTGTTCCAAACACACACCACCCTCTGTGAAAAAATTGCCCCTTTGGACATTTTTATATCTCTCCCCTCTCACCTTTAAAACAATGCCCTCTAGTTTTAGATTTCCCTACCTTCGGGAAACCTTATTGACTATCTACCTTATCTATCCCCCTCATTATTTTATAGACCTCTATATAAAGTCACCCCTCAGCCTCCTGAAGCTCCTGAGGAAAAAGGTCCCAGTCTATCCAGCCTCTCCTCAAAACTCAAACCATCTAGTCCCAGTAGCATCCTAGTAAATTTTTTCTGCAATCTTTCTAGTTTAATAATATCCTTTCTATAATAGGGTGACCAGAACTGTACACAGTATTCCAAGTGTGGCCTTACCAATGTCTTGTACCAATGTTTGGAGGAGATGTGCAAGACATCCCAACTCCTGTATTCAATTTTCTGACTGATGAAACCAAGCATGCTGAATGCCTTCTTCACCATTCTGCCCACCTGTGACTCCACTTTCAAGGAGCTATGAACATGTACCCCTAAATCTCTTTGTTCTGTAACTCTCCCCAGTGCCCTACCATTAACTGGGTAAGTCCTGCAATGGTTCAATCTACCAAAATGCATCACCACACATTTACCTAAACTAAACTCTATCTGCCATTCGTCAGCCCACTGGCCCAATTGATCAAGATCCTGTTGCAGTCGGAGATAACTTTGTTCACTGTCCACTATGTCACCAATCTCGGTATCATCTGCAAACTTACTAACAATGTCTCCTATATTCTCATCCAAATTATTAATATAAATGACAAATAACAGTGGATCCAGCACTGACCGCTAGTCACAGGCCCCCAGTTTGAAAAACAACCCTCTGCAACCACCCTCTGGCTTCTGTCATCAAGCCAATTTAGATACCTCCACCCTGGATCCCATGACAGTTAACCTTTATGCAACAACCTACCATGCAGTACCTATGTGGTTCTCTTTGGTAGCCTTGGCATTCAGCCAGAAAATCTTTACCAAGGTGATTTTTAACATTCACCTAAATTTCACTAATTATTTCTCATCTTTTCTCTTTTTTTGTCTTCCTGTTTATTCTGAGAACACAGCCTCATCTTGGGTCACAATTCCTTCCCCCATGGCCGTAACTTCACAATTTTACAAGGGTGAGGTTTCTGTTTTCCACAACACTCATTTCTGTGCCATCCTCCCTATTACCACATTTAACCATGGTAAAACCTGCCGTCAATCTGTATTTAGTGACCTCCATTTACAAATGTCTCCACCAAAGTTGCATGGTTTGAAATTCAGCTTGGGCTAAGTCTCTGCACCAGTTGATTTTTGTGCTCTGGCCATTTTGCAACTACCCCTCTCACTGCCACTTTCAGTGAAAGTGTAGAATAGAATCCTTGCAGTGCAGGAGAAGGTCATTTGGCCCATCGAGTTTACATCGATTCTTTGAGAGAATATGTTACCTGGGCCCTATCCCTGTAACCCCACATATTTACACCACTAATCCCCTTTAATCTACGTATCTTTGGACACTAAGCAACAGCTTAGCATGGCCAATCCACCTAACCTGCACATCTTTGGACTGACAGAGGAAACCAGAGCTCCCAGAGGAAACCTACGCAAATCTGGGAGAACGTGCAAACTCCGCACACACAGCCACCCAAAGCCACAGTTGAACCCAAGTCTCTTGAGATGAGAGGCAACAGTGCTTATCACTATGCCACCCTCATATTAATCTGTAATACTGCCCTGCAAGCTATCTACCTCGTTAACTCACTATCCTCTGTCAAAAGATGTCCTTTAAAAGCTACCCATTTCACTGATAACTTCTACTGCCATAGCACTGGTTTGATTTTTGCCACCAGGAATCATTATTGCAATCAAAAGATTTGACAAATGGTCATCTGGATTTGAAACGTCAGCTCTTTTCTCTCCTTTTTAGATGTTACCAGACCACTTGAGATTTCCCAGCATTTTCTCTTTTGGCTTCAGATTCCAGCATTTCCAGTAATTTTGCTGTTTAATCATCATGTGATGTTTTATTGTGTTTAAAAATTACACGCAAATATAAGTTTCCAGTAATTTGCTTTATCAAGGAAGAAAAATTCGTCAAAGGTGAATAACATATAATGTAACATGGAGATGGATTTACCGTGGCTTTGCTTTTCTTCTCCTTTTATGGAGAGAAGGAGAAGGAACAACTTTGTGAAACCTTGCCTCAGAAGTTAACTAGATTGGCACCATCCAGAAAGTGGCATTTTGGGGATCCGTAGCAGGTGAATGACTCGGGATAAAATTCAGTTCTCAATTCTCAATTTTTTTCCTCTGTATCAGGACGTTTTACAGAAGAGTAAATGGTGGAACCCTTTGGAATATTGACAGACAGAGATCTGGATGTACATGTCCACATATTACGGAAAGTGGCAATGCAGGTAGTTAAGGTTGTCAAGGAGGCATACAGCATGCTTGCCTTCATCGGTCAGGGCATTGAGTGTAAAAATTGGCAGGTCATGCTGCAGCTGTACAGAACCTTGGTTAGGCCTCATTTAGAATATTGTGTACAATTCTAGTCACCACACTACCAGAAGAATGTGGATGCTTTGGAAAGGGTACAGAAGAGGTTTACCAGGATATTGCCTGGTCTGGAGGGTATTGAGTGGTTGGATAAACTCAGTTTATGAACACTGGAATGCTGGAGGTTGAGGAGTGACCTGACAGATTTCACAAGATTGTGGTAGGGACAGAGTGGATAATCAGATGCTCTGTCCTAGGATAGAAAAGTCAAGTACTAAGGGATGTATGTTTAAGGTGCATGGGAAAAAGTTTGGAGGAGATGTGTAAGGCAAATTTTTTTTTATACAATGAATGTCTCGAGCACAGTGCCCAAGGAGGTGGTGGGAGCAGGTGTGAAAACGGCATTTAAACAAATACATGAATAGGATGGGAATGGAAGGATATTGATTCCGTAAGTGCATACAGTTTTAGTTCAGGCAGACATCGTAATCGGCATAGGCTTGGAGGGCTGAAGGGCCATTTCCTGTGCTGTACTTTTCTTTGTTTTTTGTTTGTCAGTGAAAATCCAGTTACCACCAAAAGCTTTGGATTCTTGACTTTTGAATGTAAAGTGGTTGACAAAGCAGGTAACTTAGTTTCTTTATTAGTGAGATTACGCCCATAGCTTGGCAATGTGATTGAGCAGGAGGCCATTCTCTTGTGATGTATTTGTGGATCATAATGAAAGACGCAATGCAATTTGCTTAATTCTAGTTGATGAAATATATGAAGTTAACATTTTCTGCACTTGGTTATATGATTTCTAAGTGCTTTCGTAATCAGTAAAGTGGAATTATTCCCCACTTGGGTAATATTTGCTTAATTTTTCTGGCTGTGTACAATAATTTATACTCAATATTCAGTCCTCCCTCATTTGCATCTCATTCTTTATCGGCAGCGTCCATTAGCACGGGTCTGTCTCCCACATGAAAGCCAGTATTATCTAGCTTTATCTCTCTGCCACTACCCTTGGCTTGTCATACTGCTACCTGAGAGGGGATCGCATTGAAAAATATAACATTCTGACAGGGCTATGTTGACTGGATTGAGGGATGATGTTCCCTCTGGCGAGGGGATCCTTTAAACAAGGGCTCATAGAATCATAGAGTCCCTACAGTACAGAAGGAGGCTATTCAACCCATCAAGTCTGCACCAACCACAATCCCACCCGGGTCTTATCCCTGTAACCCCTCGTATTTACCCTGCAAATCCCCCTGACACTAGGATTAATTTAACATGGCCAATCAACCTAACCCGCACAACTTTGGACTGAGAGGAAATGGGAGCGCCCAGAGGAAACCCATGCAGACAGGGGAGAATGTGCAGACTCCACACAGTGACCCGAGTCTGGAATTAAACCTGGGTCTCTGGTGCTGTGAGGCAGCAGTGCTATCCACTGTGCCGCCCGTCACAGTCTCAGGGTTTGAGGCAGGCCGTTTAGGACTGAGATGAGGAGAAACTCCTTCACTGGGGTTGGTGAAATTCTCTAACATATAAGGGCTGTGGAGGCCAAGTTAGTGCCAAACTGGTTTGTTGGTGAGAGAAGTATATGTTGGGCTGTAAGATGACAGATTTGTAGTGGAATAGAACACTGCTGCTGCTGACTTAGAGCAGTGAATGGATGCTCAATTCTGAGCTGCAAGACCACTTAGCATGTTGCTGTTTATTTATTTACTCTTGGTGATGCTGTTGGCATCATTGGCAAGGCCAGCATTTGTTTACCATAATTAGTTGCCCTTAAACTGAGTGGCTTGCCCCACCATTTCAGAGGGCAGTTAAGAGTCAACCACATTACTATGGCTCTGGAGTCATGTGTAGGCCAAACCAAGCAAGGATGGCAGATTTCCTTCCTTAAAGGACATTGGTGAATGTGGTGGGTTTTTATGATAATCAGCAATGGTTTCCTGATCGTCATTTCTAAGATTAGCTTTTCAGTTCCAGATTTTTATTGAATGAAAATTTCACCAGCTGCCATGGTGGGATTTGAACCCCAGTCCCCAGAACATGAGCCTAGTCCTCTAGTTTACCTGTCCAATGATATTGCCATTATACCTGTAGTGTGGAACATGCCTCACAACATGATGACAGGTAGCCTCAGTGTGAAGATGAGTGCCTTGACAAGGATTGCAGTGGTCATATCTAACAATGATAGGTATATCTATGGCAAGTAGTTTGGTGAGGGTCCGATCAAGTAGGTTTTTGGCTCAAGATGTTTTTGTCACCACTTTCTGCAGGCCCGATCTGGCTGATATCTCCATCAGATTTTGCCATCTGGATTGGCAATGCTACCGAGTCACTCTTGTTGATGAGCTTTGACAAACCCCAGCCAGAGTTCATTATTTCCCATTACTAACTTCTCATCTTAGAATCCCTAGACTACACAAGGAGGCCATTTGGCTCATCAAGTCTGCACCAACCACCCAGGCTGTATCTTTCACATTTTTGGAATTCTGAAATATAACCCTTATAATCACAGGTTGAATGGCTGTAACCAATCATAGCTGTGTTGGCTCTCTGAAGGAACAATTCACTTAGTGCCACACTCCTACCTTCTCTCTGTAGCCTTGCACATTCTTCTTTTGCAGATGATGATCTAATTCTCTCTTCAATGCTTCAATTGACTTTACCTCCATCACTCTCACAGACAATGTCTTCCAGACCCTTAACCAGCTGCTGCATGAGAAGGTTTTACCTCCTGTCGCCATTGGCTTCTTTTGCCAATTATCTTAAATCAGTTCCTGCTGGTGCTTCATCCTTCCCCCATGGAAACAGTTTCTCCTGATCTTCTCTGCCCCAAATCCTTCATGATTTTCGATGCCATAGTTTCTCAGCTCACCGCCACCTTCTCGGGGCAGTTAGGGATGGCCAATAAATGCTGGCCGAGCCAGCAATGCCCACATCACGTGAATAAAGAAAATGTAATTGTGTTTCTGAAAAGTGCAATATTAAGTGAATCAGCTTTCCTCATTAGTTTAAAATTTATTTATTAGTGTCATTAATAGGCTTACGTGAACATTGTAATGAAGTTACTGTGAAAATCTCCTAGTAGCCACTCTCAGACACCTGTTAAGGTACACTGAAGGAGAATTTAGCATAGCTAATGCACCTAACCAGCACACCTTTCAGACTGTGGGAGGAAACCCAGAGCACTCAGAGGAAGCCATGCAGACACAGCAAATGTGCAAATTCCACACAGACAGTGACCCAACCCTAGTGCCGTGGTTAGCACTGATGCCTCACTATGCTGCCCCGAGTGTTTAGGTACTGTAGGACCTTTCCCATCAGGAAAAGGAATGAAAACACAGTATGCTGTAAATTTATTTACTATGCATCGCTAAATTATTATGGCCTGAGTCTTCCTAGCAGCAACAATGTTGAATGGAAAATTACCTTGACCCAACGTTGCTGCACATCTTCACCCAGGATCATCTGATCCCAGCCCTCCAAGCAATGTGCAGTGCAGTGTCTCCGAGGGAGCTTTATTGGACTGCGGTGACACTGGGGAGAGGGAGAAAGAGAGGACATATCTTTTTATGAGGCACTAGCAGCTGTATTCTGCTGAGTATTTGAAAGTCAATATTTTAATGAAAGTGCGTACTTGCGTGAATGAATAAGTGAGTGAGATGCGAAAATGGGTAGGTGGAGAGTGGGTTGGCAGGTGAGTGGGTAACTGGGTAGATGGGTGGTAGAGTTAGATGGGTAGGGTGACTCAGTGGGCAAGTGGGTAGTCCAACCATGATTGCAAGATTGTGGAGACTGCAATACAACACCATAAATTTGAGATACAAACTGTGCTGAGTAGTTGATGCAGTGATATTCTTCTGCAGCCCAATCACACCTTTGATGATGATTCTCCTGGCAGCTCGTGTTGTGTGCATTCCGATCAAATACAGTTGTGGAGAAGAAATAATGAAACACGTGTTGGGCAGATTTGTTACCCAGCAGCCACCCTCTGCTTTGAGAAGTTAAAAGATTGATGGCACAACAGATTGGCACAGAATGAATGCATCATGCCTGCTGTCAGGGTAGCATGATTCACCAGAATGATGTGCTGAGTATGGCACATGCCAACACAAAACAAGTGAATTTTATCTCACCACTGAGATGCAGTACCTGCTAAATATGTACATGCAGTCAATGTACCATGGCAAAGACTGCCTTCCTTGCAAAGCCAGCTGTGTGCCCTGTTTGCCTCTCACTGTTTAGACAGTACGCAACAAAATCTCTCCTGCCATTTTTAATAGAGCAAAATAAACGTCACCTTCTCCCCCTGGAAGGATCCTGACCCTGAAGTGAAGAAGTTCAGGATCATAGTTACTTTCACAGCCACTGGCAGCTCTGACCTCACCCTCTCCAAAGCTGCATGTCTAGCTGTAAGAGATGGCAGAGTTCTGTGAACACCACCTTTGTGAAGCAAAGATGCCACATACAAAATTCCTGGCTTAGTTGAGGGAAAATCAATTCCTCACAAAGGCCCCCAGTGGATAAGCTCTCCTGTTGAAAGCCCTTCTCCCATTCTTCTTCTTCCTCTTCCCTCTGTGGACAACTGACCTGCTTGTTTGCTACCTCTTCACCATCTCCATCTCATCCTACTATAGCATCCATAACGGGGAGCAATTTTTTCCGTATTTGCTGCACCATGCCCTGCAGATTTCACCTCCAAACGCACTGCACAGAGCAGGCAGAAAGCAATCAGTAACTCTAACCTGCAAGTTGCTGGTGATCAGGCAACACAGTGGCACAGTGGTTAGCACTGCTGCCTCAGAGTGCCAAGGTCTCAGGTTCAATTCCCAGCTTGGGTCGCTGTCTGTGTGGGATTTGCGCATTCTCCCCGTATCTACATGGGTTTCCTCCTGGTGATCCAGTTTCCTCCCACACTACAAAGATATACAGGTTAGGTAGATTGGCCATGCTAAATTGTCCCTTAGTGTCAGGGAGGTTAGCAGGATAAATATGTGGGATTATGGGGGTAGAGCCTGTGTGAGATTGTTGTCAGTGCAGGCTTGATGGGCTGAATGGCCCCCTTCTGCTTTGTAGGGATTCTATGATCACTTTAAATAACGTCGGTGAAGGGAGATTTTTCCTGCCATTAAATGCATGTTCGACTGTGCATGTTTGAGAAGGTGTTAACTGGAGCACTGAATTCCAGAATGTTAGCAGTGGTGTCAAATCGGTGTTAGTAGCTGACTGACATCATCATTTACCCATGTTGAGTACACCAGCGCAGGCGCACACACTAATGCCTTCACTAAGATGGCATCAGCTGCCAGCTGTTGGAGATGAACAGAAGTGCCCTGGCTGCCATTTTAGTTGGAAAGCAGCCTCTGCAACACCAGTAATAATTGCCACACAGGGCCAAATTTTTGCAGCCAATATTTTTGTTGACCAAGTGTAGTCTATTTGAAATATCACTGCTAATTTTATGCATTATATCCACCAACCTTCTCTAGATTCTTTAAAACCTTACAATTTAGTCATCTCCCAGGATTCCACCGCTGATCTCCTGCTAGATTATAGGATCCCAGAAGGAGGCCATTCAGCCCATCGAGTCTGCACCAACTACAATCCCACACAGGTTCATCCCCCGGACACTGAGAGATAATTTAGCATGGCCAACCCACCTAACCCACCCATCTTTGGACAGTGGGAGGAAAGCAGAGCACCTGGAGGAAACCCAAGCAGTCACGGGGAGAATGTGCAAACTCCACACAGACAGTGACCCAATCCGGGTCCTCGGCATTGTGAGGCAGCAGTGCTAACCATTGTGGCATCTTGCTGCACCTTCTCTCAAGATCTGAGATCTCTCAAATAAGCTTTTGCCGCAGAGATTTGAAAACACACCAGATGCTAGAAGACTGAAAGCAAATGTGTTATTTTCAAAAATGTGTTGTGCACCCAAGGTAATTTAACATGTCAGCGTGGGCTTCTGTGGGTCATTTGTATCTGTTCCTGGTCTTGCCATTAAAGAGAATGAACTAGGGCTACAGACTGGATTAGTTGTCATTTATATTTATACCCATCATTAAATAAAAATCAGATCAGGCCAAGTAGTGTTTAGCTTCTGGATCAGGTACTTTCAACTCAAGAGTTCAGTTAAGGGTCAATATTGACCCATGTTTCCCCTGGCAGGTTATCGCTTTCACGAAAATTTAATGACATGATTCAGGTTTACATGGATTTCAAGACGACAAACTGGGGATTCAGTGAAACGATGGGCAGCATGGTGGCACAGTAGTTAGCACTGCTGCCTCTCAGCACCAGGGACCCGGGTTTAATCTCTGGCTTAGGTCACCGTCTGGGTGGAGATTGCATGTTCTCCTCGTATCTGCGTGGGTTTCTCCGGGTCTCCAGTTTCCTCCCACGTTCTGAAAGACATGCTGGTTATGTGCATTGACCCAAACAGGTGCCAGAATGTGCCGACTAGGGGAATTTCACAGTAACTTCATTGCAGTGTTAATGTAAGCCTTACTTGTGACTAATAAGTAAACTTGTGACTTAAAACAAAACGATATTTGTATTGGAGTTAATATTCTAAAGCTGTTTGCTTAAACGCTGTACTTTTTTTTGGATTAAATCACGTCAACCACAAATAGAGAAGTATAGGTTTTAATTGTGACAGTGGATACAGAGGGAGCTTGATAAATAATTTTTTTTAAATCAGCAGGTGACTGTACGAAAATGTCCAACGTCCATACTGCGGAAGAGATCCAACATGACAACAAGGAAGGCCGACGGTTACGTTTCTCACAGAATGAGGACTGCAAGGAGAGTTCGGTTTCGAGAATTGGATGAGATCGTTTTTCACAGTATGTTTTGATTTCATTTTGACCATTTTGCATTGTATGAAAAGTGAAGCAAATGGATAAGGTGCACAATATTGAGTCGGGGGGGAAAGGGATGAGCCTCGATGAACTAAATGTCTTTTCTTTTTTCATCCCTGCCATTTTCTTGTGCTAATTCTGGCTTAATAACTCTCACTATTTCGTAAGAGTTTGACCCATTAGCTTAACTCACAGAATGGATTACCCACTGGGAATATTTTTCACAGTGCAAATTGTATTATAGCAGTTTTCTAAATTTTAACTTTTCTTCCACAAGTTTATCGATCTGGATTCCCTTGCACTTAACTGGGTCTCTGGTTCCCAAGACTTTGGGTGCAATTCTCCCATTTTGAGACTAAGGGCAAGATTCTCTGGTCTCCCCTCAGTGTTTTTCTCACTAGCTAAAGGAGGCATGCAGTTCACTGCTGGCAGGCTCCTCTGATCTCACCGCAATCAATGGGATTTCCCATTGAGACCACCCCATGTTGCCAGGAAAGCCACGGCAAGGGCTGATCCGTTTATTTGACCAGACAATGTGGCCTGTGTGAACAGCCAGAGAATCCTGGCCGCAGTGTGGTGTTGGGTGACTCCAGCAGCGCCTGCCCATCCAACAAGAATGGCAGGATTCTGTCCCTGTTTCTGCTCTTAGAAGCTCATTAATTATGTTTTTTTTTATTTGGCTGCTGTGTGTTCCTTTCTACCTTCTTGTCATGTTCATATGTACACATTGCAAATTCCATCGACTAAAATAGCAACCGACTGCTGGGAATATTTACAGCAGGTCTGACACTCAAAGCATTAAGCTATCTTTTTACTTCAAATATTTGTCCATCTGCGCTTTTCCAGAATTTGAAACATTCTGCATTCTCAGTTTTGTTATATTGACAGCTTTACTGGTATTAATTTGTTTATACATAAACTCTATAACCATATTTTAGATTAATTTACTGCATTGGAAAAGCATGGGTATTAGCACACATTATTGGTGCAAGAGAGAATGAATTTATTAAGGGTCTAGCAAAAAAAGATAAGATTCTAGGCTGGCACTAGCCAGCAGTCAACTGTATGGTGCGCTGCATTAATCTCATTATCCTTCTGATTAGTTTTTTCTAAATGATTTTAGCTCTGCTATTTCTGTCAGCAGAATCATTATATTCTTTTCAGATCCCATGCTAGTGGTTAACTTCCTCCACATAGACAGCACCAGGTGACCATTGGATAGTTCTTTCCCTCCTCTCAGTGCAGTGCTGTCATTGTGGTAAAGATAATGTCTTGGTAACTCCATTAGAAATTGTTTTGTGGTTATCGTCAATGTCATTTTACATGGTGTGTGCACACTCTCTCTCGATTAGATGCAGAGAAATTTTTTCTTCCCACCCACTGACAGGATTTTAGGCTGGGCAGGGGTGGGAGATGGAGCGTGAACTGCCATGAAATTAGCAGGTATGGCGGGAGATCCTTTGGGTTGTCCATCTTTTGATCTCAACGATTTTCTGCTGAGTCTGGCCAGGCCTCAAGTAGGAAGCCTGCCCTTGTTCGAACTGAAGTTCGTAAAAAATGGAAGTCCCTTTAAGGGCCATTTCCTCCCCAGCCTCAATTTTTATGCTGGCTGGCGGACTGAAGTTCCTCCGTGGGATAATCCAGAAATAAAGAGTTAGATCTTAGGTGGGAAGTGGAGGGGTGTGGTCATGGGCACTTACATCAGAAATCCTCTACTGTCTGGGTTCACCCTCCCTAAAGGCCCAGTGACCTCAGGATCTTCTTCCCTCACAGCCTTTTCCCCCAATAGCCTGTTGGCACCCCTCACCACATATCCCCCCCCCTCCCCCACATGATCACTCAGGCTTTCCCTCCTCCATTACCAGCCTGGATTCCGTTGTACTCAACTGGGTCTCTGGTTCCCAAAATTTTGGGTGCAATTCTCCCATTTTGAGACAAAGAGCAAGATCCTCTGGCTTCCCCTCAGCATTTTTCTCAGTGGCTGGAGACTGAGGAAGCGATCCAACATGGAAGGAAGGAGATTGGTTACGTTTCTCACAGAACAAGGATTGCAAGAAGAGTTTGGGTTTGGTTTACTGCTGGCAGGATCCTCTGGTCTTGCCACTATCAATGGGAATTCCCATTGAAGCCACTCCATGGTGCCAGGAATCCCCCAGCACGGGCTGACCCACTTGCATGATTAGAGAATCTGGCCAACACGAATGGCCAGAGAATTCTGGTTGAAGTATGGTGATGGGGAAGGAGACCCCTGTACTCCTCAAGTCCGGGCGCAGTACTGAACTGACACAGGGTTCATTGGTCCAGCAGCACGGTGCTCTCCATGAAGACCAGCTTGGCATGGAGATAGCGGGCAGGAACCAGTCTGACTTGGCAGAGTGGTGAACAGCACATCAAGAGGAGCACAGCAATATGGCAGAAAGCTTTGTTGCACTCATCCTGAAGTCACTTCCAACTGAGGACCATCTGTGCGCACAGTTCTTTAGCAATTGGGTTTGATGTTGATGTAATTTCCCACGGAAGTGTTACAAGATTGGAAGGCCTCACAGGATAGCGGCAGGCAACTGTTTTGGTGAACATTCCTGAGATACAAATGAATTAAATATTGTTCGCACCAACTGCCAGAGGAACAACCAACCCAGGCCAGAATCTTTATCACTGGAATTTTCCCATCCCGCCGCAGTGAACGAAAGTTTAGCTGGATGCCAAATTCTCCGCCTTCAATGCATTGGGAGTGTGGCGTGAACCGCAGGTAGATCGCACACTTAATTGTTTTTGATGTCCTGACAGAATCATAGAATCAACAGTGCAGAAGGAGGCCATTTGGCCCGTCGATCCTACACCAACTGTAATCACACTCAGATCCTGTCCTATCCCCATAATCCCACATATTTACCCACCTAATTCCCTTGACATGAAAGGACAATTTAACATGGCCAATCAACCTAACTTGCACATCTTTGGAGTGAGAGGAAACCGGAGCACCTGGAGGAAACCCACACAGACATGGGGAGAATGTGCAAACTCCAGTCAGATGGTCAACTGTGGCCAGAATTGAACTCTGGTCCCTGGCACTGTGAGGCAGCAATGTTAACCACTGTGCCACCTCAGACCTTTCTGCCACAGAGACTAAATCCAGTAACAGAAGCAGGGGTTGGAGTAAGCAAACTCCACACAGACAGT
Organism: Carcharhinus amblyrhynchos; assembly: GCF_965287045.1. Classification (NCBI taxonomy): domain Eukaryota; kingdom Metazoa; phylum Chordata; class Chondrichthyes; order Carcharhiniformes; family Carcharhinidae; genus Carcharhinus; species Carcharhinus amblyrhynchos. Next base: position 33,437,732 of record NC_137337.1, read on the forward strand.
CACCCAAGGCTGGAATCGAACCCCGGTCCCTGACACTGAGGCAGCAGTGCTAACCACTGTATCACCGTGCCACCATTTTCCTCCAAGGATTGCTCAGAGCTGTGTTCTGGGGATTAATCTTTAATTCCTGGAGAGTCCAGAGTAATCCTGGAGGATTGGCAACCCTATTAGGGCATTCGAGAAATGTAAAGATTTTCAGTAAATTCTTAGTGGTGATAAAAACACTTTTTTTTAAACCTGTTCTCGTAACTCTAAGGTCAAGTTCAGCTTTGAGTTTTGCAGTTTTCACTTGAAGTAATTGTTTGTGCGACTGAGATGTTCGTGCACATTTTCAGCATCCCAGTTATGCCGATTCAGTTACACACCCTTCCTCAATCAGACATTACAGACACTAACCGTATTGTAACCAATTACCCACACTGGTTGAATCTTATGCTTCACAGAGTCCTTGGTGATGGATCTGATCAGTCTTCGCCCTTTCTCCTGTGTAATTGGGGGAGAAAAAAATGTTTGTTTATTAGTCACAAGTAAGCCTTATACTAACACTTCAATGACGTTACTGTGAAATTCCTCTAATCGCCACACTCTGATACCTGTTCGGGTCAATGCACCAAACCTGCACATCTTTCAGACTGTGGGAGGAAACTGGAGCACCCAGGGGAAACCCATGCGGACATGGGGAGAATGTGCAGACTCCACAAAGCCGGGAATCGAACCTGGGTCCTTGCTACTGTGGGGCAGTAGTACTAACCATTGTGCCACTGTGCCGATGGAATTCTAACTTCTGGGGCAGGATTTTCTGGCCGCGCTCTCCCGAAAACTGGAAAATCCCACCCAAAGTCAATGGACCTTTACATGGTCCTGTCCTGTCCACTACAAGTCCCGTGGCAGGAAGGATGAGAAAATTCCTTCCCCTTGGACAGCAATATGCAGAGAATAATGGGGATAAAATATTGATTTTGTAAAAAATTGACAGTGCATAGTATAGCAAGCGATGGGAGCATTTCTAAACAGAGTGGCATAAAGAGGAGCTTGTAAGAATTATGTTTAAATATGAGGTAATCTTCCACCATGCAATTTAAATAACTTTTAAAGAGATATAACATTCTGCTTGCTATTGATTTTTATTTGGCATTCACTACACCACAGGGGCATATTTCTCCAAACTAATCTATTTGGTCCTCTCGAGGGTAACGTTACTCTTTGTCGTTTTATATCCTTTTGCTTTTTTTTCATTTTTAAAGGAGCTCTGATGCTGGCACTCCAGATGCATGAATCTGCCTTTCTAGTGCCCAGTCAATGCAGTACCTTTCCACTATGAATTTTTGTCTGTAACTGTGCTCATGTCTCAATACCATTTTAACGGGCAACTTGCTTTCATTATGGGAGCCAGTCCAGATGGCCTGGAGCTAATATCCAAGACATAAGCACACAGCACCTGCATTAAATTTGGTGTCATTATATGTGCAAAATAAACTGCTGAGCAAAAAATTTATTTTCTCTTGCTGTGCAAAACTGTCGTATTTCTCCTGTAAGTCAGCTATCATGTCTGCGATAGTCTGACTTCTGGGCAAAGTATCTCCTTCCTTGGTTCCCGTTGGTTTATACACATTTTAGAACCGGAATTGGTTTTATGCTCTAGTTAGTTTATTTATTAGTGTCACAAGTAGTCTTACATCAACACTGCAATGAAGTTACTGTGAAAATCCCCTAGTCGCCACGCTCCAGCACCTGTTCAGCTACACTGAAGGAGAATTGACCATGGGAGGAAACCAAAGCACCCGGAGGACGGATGGACACACACACACACACACACACACACACACACACACACACACACACACACACACACACACACACACACACACACACACACGAGAGTGCGCAAACTCTGCACAGACAGTGACCCAAGCCAGGAATTGAACCCAGGCCCCTGGTGCTGTGACGCACCAGTGCTAACCACTGCATTTTCTTTACACACTCATTTCAGTCTTCATACTTGAACAACATTTGCCAGTGTGGAATATCAGCTTTCAGAGGAATCAGTTACTGGTATTGGATATTTGTAGGGAATATGAGAGGCCTCCAGGGGGCGATGGCCTGATGACTGTTCCATTTGAAGTTGATAGAGGTCCTCATGGGTGGAATTGCTGAGGCAGCCATTCAGTTCCCCCAAACAGAATCTGTGAGATTTTGGGGTGGGAGAGAAAGATTTATCTATGTTCCTTTATATTGGGTTTTCTTTTAAACGTGCAAAATGGCAAAATCCCAGGGGAACCAAAGATTGCCCCATTTTTTTGGAACACAAGAATTAGGGCCAAGAATCGGCCATTTGGCCCCTCAGCATGCTGCCATTCAATGAGATTTGGCCTTGTTTTGCTTTCCTGCCTGCCCACACCCCACCACCACCATCACTTTTGACCGTTGACTTTCTTTTTTTGGTCCCCTGTTGGAGTACCTGGTCTACTTATGCCCTCTTTTCTCCTAGACTGGGATTTCAAGCCCATTACGGGGGAACAGTTGGACTAGCTCTGACCATCATCTGCTACCTTGCCCAGGCAGCCATTCCTGTATATATCGGGATATATATCAACAGTATGTACTCGGATATATAACCTGACCCTGATGGTGCATCGGTCAGACTGTTTCTGCAGCGAATTATTCTGGAACGGGTCACAAGTCTGTTGCCAGGGTCTTGTAGCTCAAGGGGCATTCCACAATAGCAGGCATAGCCATATTCACACCCACACGGACAAACTAAGAGGCAATTTAGCATAGTCAATCCACCTAACCTGCATGTCTTTGAACTGTGGGAGGAAACCTGAGCACGTGGAGAAAACGCACACAGATACTGGGAGAGCGTGCAAATTCCACACGGCAGACCCCAGGCCGGAATGAACACGGATTCCTGGTGCTGTGATGCAGCGGTGCTCATGTGATTTCCTCCTATCTTTATAATGGCTAAGAAAATTGTGGGCTGGATTTCAGAAGCGTGACAGCAGTACATAATTGTGCCCTAGCACGCACACTTCCCAGCAGCAGTCGTTCACCAGTGCTCGCTCTACCCCCAAGCAACTCTTGATCCTGAATTTTGCAATAAGGAGCAGAGAATGCTGGATAAACTCAGCAGGTTTGGCAGCTGAGTGAGAAACGGAGTTAATGTGTTGAGTGTGTGTGAGTCTTCAGAGCAGTCAACTGTAGCAACTAATTCAGAGTGGGTAATGCAGCACAGATCATTAGCTTCTTGGTTCAGGTACTTTTATTCTCAGCTTGGCTTTACCTCTTGTCTTTCAGATGTGACAAAACAAAATCCAGGGTGGGGTTCTCCAGTTGTATTCACACCAAAACCATAAAATCCCACCTGAGCTCAATAGATCTTAACATGTTCCTGTCCCACTCGCTACAATTCCCATGGTAGGCAGGATGGGAAAATGCCCTCCAGTTTCTGTTTGAGTGGTGCAAAAGATCCCAAAAAGCATTATCATGACATATATAAGTTTCAGCCATGTCTCAATACTACTCAATACGGTACGACCCTAGTATCTTAGAGTCAGAGGTTATAGGTTCAACTCCCACTCCAGCGGACACTTCAGTGCTGTACTGAGGGAGTGCGACACAATCATGGTTGTCCTGTTTTGGATGACATTAAACCAAAGCCCTGTCTGGCTTCTCGGGTTGACATAAGATCATGGGTGGGATTCCCCGATCTCATCTGTGACCGTCCCCACTACCACCGAGAATGGAGACTTTGGCGCTCAGCCAGAGCTCTGGCAGTGCTGGAGAATTCCAGCCGCAGATGAGGTTGGAGATTTTCAATGCGTTTAATACTATTCCAAAGAAGAGTCTGGGAGTTATTTCGGGTATCCTGCCCAATACTAATCTCACAATCAAGATCACAAGAACAGATGATCTGGTCATTATCGGATTGCTGTTTGTGGGAGTTTGCTGTATGCAAGTTGACTGCTACTTTCCCTACATTACAACAGTGACTACACTTCAGAAATGCTTAATTGGCTTTGGGACACCCTAAGTTTATGAAAGGTATAAATGCAACACTTTTTGTTTAGTTTTTCAAGAAGACAGCAAAAACACATTCCAAAATTACAGAGATAGTTGATGATAGACTTTAAATAACGAGATTGGCAATGTAGTGCTGGTTAGGTCATAGCTGACACTGAATAAACTGCTGTTTAATTGCTGAATAAAGATGTTGCAACACATATAAAAATAGATACATTAAGTAACTAATTCAGACTGTTACATTGTCCAGCTGTAATGAAAGAGTCATACTCCTTCAGAGGTGATTCATTGTATATCCCTCCTGCATCTTCATGGCTCAGCAAAGCAGTGTTGTTTTTAATGGAGACGTGTGAACATATTAAATAACAATGTTGAAATTGAGTACAATTGACAAATGTTATCAATGTAACTTTTTACAATGACAATAATTTTGCCCTGACACCTCCTGAGGGAGAATGGAGGAAGGCACCTACAGTGAAATAAGCACGCCTGTCAAGTTTCCAGTTAACTTTAAAACCAGACGATGAAAAAACAAATAGTATCATTAAATTGACTGTTCTGAACTCATGAGTCCTGGTTTGCAATCAGCGGCTGAATTCTGTCTGGTTCAGTAATCAGTCTTTTGGTCTGTACTACCCACTATCAAACTGTTGGCTTATCCTTCATCCAACTAATGATAGAATGCAACATGGGAAAGTGTGAGGTTATGCACTTTGGTAGGAAGAATACAGGCGTAGGCTATTTTCTAAATGGGGAGAGAATTCAGAAATCGGAAGCACAAAGGGAATCCTACTTCAGGATTCTGTTGAGGTTAACTTGACCTGGTAGTTAGGAAGACAAATACAATGTTAGCATTGACTTTTGGGAGGACTAGAATACAAAAGCAGGGATGTGCTGCTGAGGCTTAATAAGGCTCTGGTCAGACCATATTTGGAATATTGCAAGAAATTATGAGTACTGGAGATAGACGCTGGAGGCCAGTTCACTGAGTATATTTAAGACATATATCTCTTGATTGGTAAGAGAATCAAAGGTTATGGGGGAAAAAGTGAGAGAATCAGCCATGATTGAATGGTGGAGCAGACTCGATGGGCTGAATGGCATAATTTGGCTCCTATATCTTATGGTCTAATCAAATAAGGTATATTCGGAACTTTAGTACAATTTGCAAAGGTGTAATAATACATGAATTATAATTTTGTGACCCATCTTTTTTTTGTCTTTAACCAGCTAACGGATGTGATGCCCATTTGCCAGCAATGCTTCGCAACTTGTTGATGGTCATTTTGCTGAGTCTAGTGCTCATATTGCTGTACTGTAGCGAGACTGCGTCAGCCCTCTACGAGCTGCTTCAGTCAAAACTCCACAGCTGTTACCTGGAAATGAAGCACCTGACTTTCAGCTGGTTGGCTCGGAGTAGGAAAAATTAAAATATCCATCAAATGTCACGAGCACGGAAAGCAAACTCCGGAAGGATCTGTATGCAGAATAATCTTCACCCCGCAAATACAAAAATGCCTGCCGTAAGTGACTTCTTTTAGTGAGTTGAAAGATGCAAAAGAAAGAGAATTGACAATAAGCAAAAGTGTTGGATGTTAAAAGTACTGTTTTAGATTGCTTTTGTTATTCAAACATTGCAATTCAGTAAAATGCCATACAGTCAATTCATACCTGATCCCTACATTCAGTGTTATAAATTGATTAATGTACTACACAATAAAGTCACTTAAAGCAGTAACTTATTTATTTATTATTGTCACAACTTATCTTACATTATCACTACAATGAAGTTACTGTGAAGAACAAAGAAAATTACAGCACAGGAACAGGCCCTTCAACTCTCCGAGCCTGCAGTGACCATGCTGCCTGACTGAACTAAAACCCCCTACCCTTCCGTGGACTGAATCCCTCTATTCCCATCCTATTTATGTATTTATCCAGGTGCCCCTTAATACTCACCCCCTGCAGCGAGTTCCAGGCACCCACCACCCTTTGTGTAAAAAAAAACACCTTGCCTCGTACATCTCCTTTAAAAATTGCCCCTCGCACCTTACACCTATGCCCCCTGAAGAATTGATTCTACCACCCTGGGGAAAAGCTTCTGATTATCCACTCTGTCCATGCCCCTCAATCTTGTAGACTTCTGTCCCCTAGGAAAATCCCTTAGTCACCACACACAGACGCCAGTTCGAGTACACGGAGGGAGAATTTAACATGGCCAATGCACCTAACCAGTACATCTTTTGGACTGTGGGAGGAAACCAGAGCACCCAGAGGAAATCCATACAGACATGAAGAATGTGCAGACTCCACACAGGCAGTGACCCAAGCCAGGAACTGAACCTGGCACCCTGGCACTGTAAGGCAGTAGTGCTGACCTCTGCCTGAAGCAAGGACTGATCATTGCTATGCACAGATAGGTGGATAAGTCCTATCGCTGCCTATCAAGCACACGATGTGGACATGCTGGCGTTGGACTGGGGTAAGCACAATAAGAAGTCTCTCAATACCAGGTTAAATTCCAACAGGTTTATTTGGCAGCACTAGCTTTTGGAGTCTCAAGCTTCTTCATCAGGTGAGTGAGGACTTGTGTTCACAAACAGGGCATATAAAGACACAAACTCAATTTACAAGATGATTGTTGGAACACAAGTCTTTACAGGTAATCAAGTCTTTAAAGGCACAGACAATGTGAGTGGGGAGAGGGTTAAGCGCAGGTTAAAGAGATGTGTATTGTCTCCAGCCAGGACAGTTAGTGAGATTTTGCAAATCCAGGCAAGTTGTGGGGGTTACAGATAGTGTGACATGAACTCAAGCTCCTGGTTGAGACTGTCCTCGTGTGTGCGGAACTTGGCAATCAGTCTGTGCTCAGTGACTCTGCATTGTCGTGAAGGCTGTCTTGGAGAACGCTTACCAAAAATCAGAGGCTGAATGCCCGTGACTGCTGAAGTGTTCCCCAACAGGGAGAAAACACTCCTCCTGCTTGGTGATTGTCGAGCGATGTTCTTTCATCCATTGTCATAGCATCTGTATGATCTCCCCAGTGTACCATGCCTTGGGACATCCTTTCCTGCAGCGTGTCAGATAGACAACATTGGCCAAGTTGCAAGGGTATGTACCATGTACCTGGTGGATGGTGTTCTCTCGTGAGATGATGACATCTGTGTGGATGATCAGGCACATCTTGCAGAAGTTGCTGTCGCAGGGATGTGTGGTGTCGTGGTCACTGTTCTCCTGAAGGCTGGGTAGTTTGGCTTGTGCTACCAAATAAATCTGCTGGACTTTAATCTAGCGCTGTGAGACTTCTTATTGTGTTTACCCCAGTCCAAACGCTGGCATCTCCACATCATGGCTACCATAGTCAGCAGGCCAGGAAATAGCTGTGGAGATTTTCTAGCACCCCCAGAATGTAACCAGTGACAACATTGGTTACATTGTAACAGATTTCAATGTGAGGATCAGTTGAATAGCTAACCTAATAGAAAGCAGATGGGATTGTGTGGCCCAGGGCTTGATCTGAGTGTTGATGTAATGAAGTTTCTTTATTAAGCCTTTTTTCTTTGATTTACTTTGTGCAGTTAGTTTTTTTTTGCTTGCAACTGAGGTATCCTTACTGCCGGATAAACACATGGTATGTTTTCCAGCAGCGGGGGCGGCTCACTATTAGCTAACAGCAGTACCTTCCAGTCCTGCCGATGTCTATGGTGTTTTGCGTGGCTTGCCTGAGGGGGTGATGTGGGACTGGAAAATTCTGCCAGTGGGAAGTGCTGGAAAATTCCCACCTAAATTTTCAGAGCAAATGCCTTTTTTATTCAGCTTTCCAACAGTTTTTAAATTAGCGATTTAGATGACAAAAGGGTTGAATGGTGCATGATAAATGGGACAAAGAAAAACTTGATCTAGAGGAGCTATAAACAGTGATAACAAAATCCATACCAGCATTTTCCCAAAAACCTGGAGCACAGGTACTTGTTGTCTATATGTGTTTTGAAACAACCTATCACACTGTTTGCATCCACTGTGTTTCTTGCCAATGCAAGATGGCCACTCCTACCCATCCTCAGATGCACACCTGTCCTCTCCTGTGCAAGAGAAACCAATGAAGCAATCGATCAAAGACTGAAAAATAACTTCTGTGATAGAGGGGAATGTTAAAACAATCAGGAAAACTTTATTTTCACTTCACAATTATAAAAAAAAACCCTGAATGACAGGCTGCGTATATCATAGAATCCCCACTGCACAGAAGGAGGCCATTGAGCCTATACCAACAACAATCCCACCCTGGTCCCATCCCCACGTTTACCCTGCCTATCCCCCTGCCACTGTGGGACAATTTAGATAGCCAATCAATCTAACCCACACATCTTTGGAGCATGGAAGGAAACCGGAGCACCCGGAGGAAACCCAGACAGACACAGGGAGAAGGTGCAAACTCCACACAGTGACCTGACAGCAGAATCGAATAAGCTTATTGCATTGAACTGAGTTAGGGATTGAGGGGAAAGTGGTGCACACATTTAGGTTCTGGCTCGCATTTAACTGCGTCATTTTTTTAAAAAGTTATTTTGGTTAAACTGCATGTTTTTAATTTTGGAAAGTCAGTTTAAGTTCTCTAGCTTTGATTCTGATCACCATCACTGGCAATGACCATGAGGGATAAACCGTTTCAACTGTTCATTCATTGCATTGGGCCACAAACTCAGTTATTTTCATCAGATTGATTGAAGTGGCAACATTCTTCTAAAGTGAGTATTTAAGAACAGCAATGCAGTCTTCAGTGCTGTTTTGATGTGTTCAACTGGGCAGAACTGTCTTGTGAACCACAAGTGACTGTGTTCTTTTAAAGTTTATTTATTAGTGTCACAAGTAGCCTTACATTAACACTGCAATGAAGTTACTGTGCAAATCCCCTAGTCGCCACCTGTTCGGGTAGACTGAGAAAGAAGTTAGCCTGGCCAATGCATCTAACCAACACGTCATTCCGACTGTGGGAGGAAACCGGAGCACCCGGCGGAAACCCACTCAGACTTGGGGAGAACATGCAAACTCCGCACAGACAGTGAATCAAACCCGGGTCCCTGGCACTGAGGCAGCAGTGCTAACCACTGTGCCACCCTGCTGCCAGTGGTTAGACTTTGCCATGGCTTCTTTCAGGAATCATTTCAGCTGGATGGCGACTTAAAAGGATTTAATTTGATGAAGTTCATGACTGCAAACAAAGGGCAGGTTTTCTCCCACAGTCTGAAAGACGTGCTGGTAAGGTGGATTGGCCTTGCTAAATGCTCCCTCAATGTACCTGAACAGGTGCTGGAGTGTGGTGACTAGGGAATTGACACAGTAACTTCATTGCAGTGTTAAAATAAACATACTTGTGACACTAATAAATACACTTTAAATTTGCTGTGGTAGCTAATTTTAGATTGGAGACTGAATGGGGAAAAGACTAATTATTCTGGAAAACTACAGTTTGCCATAACCAATGAGCTTTTTTTAGAAGTATTTAACATGATCATAAGTGGAAAAAGATAGTTTGTTCTTAAACTTCTACTGGACTGTCAAGAAGATAAAATATAACACTTTTGCAGATCTAAATTCTTTCCACTGAAAACTTCCACTAAGTTTTAAGCTACTACTTCTGCTTACACTCCCTGCAAAATTTATGTTACATTGTACACATATAAATACTTGAACTGTCTTTCAGACATTTGCAGATCTGCATCTTGCTATTAAAAGAAGGGCATATGATTCTCACCCCATAAAACTAAGGGCTTAGAAATAACTTAATTTTACCATGCAAAACTCATTGTAAATTGCTTTTCAGTAAGCATTAGGCCCTTTAAAAATGCATAACATTTTAAATGTAATATAAATAAAAGAGCAAAATGTGGTTTAAGATTCATATTAATACAGTCAATTTATGAAAATAGACCTATAAAGTTGAATTTAAAGTGTACATTTTTCAAAAATTTGCATTTTTAAACTCTGCTTCCTTTATCTTGGCTGCATTTGAAACCTGCAAAGTCATTTAATTGCCTCCATTTGGATTTTTATGATATAATCCTGACCATTTTTCATTTAAAAGTTATAGTATATTATAGTTATCACAGTTATCTGGCTGCTCATAGTCCCTAAAGGGAGCAGTATGTTTCAAATTGTATCTGTGGTTCTAAAATGAAGGAATATTAATAAAGTTATCGAGCTGTGAAACTGTAACCCCTGCTTTTATTTCCACCATATCCTAGATGTGCTTTGTTAGGGTTAAAGTGAGAGCTTGAAACATGAAACACTTGGTCATCCACGTTCAACCTCGCTATTTGAACGCAACAGAATCATTAGAATCCCTGCAGGGCAGAAGAAGGCCATTCAGCCCATCAAACCTGCACCAAAACCATCCCACCCAGCCTCTTTTCCCTTCACCCCACATATTTACCCTGCTAGCCCTCATGAAACCAAGGGGCAATTTAGCATGGCTAATCAACCTAACCTGCACATCTTTGGAGTATGGGAGGAAACTGGAGCACCCTGGAGGAAATCCATGTGCAGACATGGGGAGAACATGCAAATTCCACAAAGTCACCCCAAGGCAGGAATTGAACCCTGGTCCCTGGCACTTTGAGGCAGCAGCGCTAACCATTGTGCCACCATGCCACCCTTATCATTTAATCATTGTTGGAGGTCACCATGCCAGCTTGAAATGGGACTAAGTTCATCTCAGATTTTTGTAAGATCTAGGACTGGACCAGAAGCTGGGAACCACAGCAGGGAGGGGGGAGAGTCAGATGGACAAAGGTCACAGTTGTTAGCAAAGAGTCATTCAGTTTAAAAAAAAAATGGCTTCACCATCACTGGGCCACAATCCTGAAACTCGCTCCCTAACAGCACTGAGGGTGTACCGACACCAGACAGACTGCAGCAGATCAAAAATGCAGTTCACCACCACCTTCTCAAGGGCCATTAGGGATAGGCAATAAATGCCAGCCTAACTAACAACACTCACATCCCGTGACCAAATAAATTTTAAAACGATCGATTTAAAGGCCTGCTGCAATGCTCCAGTGAAGCTGAATGTAAACTGGAGGAACACTTGTCTTCTGATTGGACATATTACAGCCTTCTGGACTCCACATTGAGTTCAACAACCTTAGACTGTGAGCTTTCCCTTCTATCCTGACCACCTTTTTTCTGTTTTTGTGTCCCAATGCAAACAGCTTCCCTCCTCCATAGAGCTATCTGTCATCTGTTCTTCTGTTTTGCTTCCACTAAGCAATGACCTTTGTTCTCCTATTAACATATTCAGCTATGTTACCTTTATGCTACTATCAGCACTTCTATAGTTCTTAATGCTACTATTAACACTCACTTTGTCTTGTGTCCATGACATCTGTTGCAATCTCTCCATAGCTCAGACCTATCCCTAATGTTCTATTTTGCCGCATTTCCTTCACCCTCTTTCCAACTATGGAATCAATCACATTTCTGCCCCTTTTCAGCACTAAAGAGTCAGTCAGACTCAAAACATTAACTCTGTTTCTCCCTTCACACATGCTGATATTATCCAACATTTTTTGTTTTTATTATAGACTAAAAGAAATCTGACGCGATCTAACATCATTGAACTGTTTGTGTTTTTTTAAAATCACCATTAAATAGGAGCAGCACGGTTGTTAGCACTGCTGCCTCACAGTGCCAGGGACCTGGTATCAATTTCGGCCCTGGGTCTGTGTACAGCCTGCACATTCTCTCCATGTCTCCATGAGTTTCCTCCCACAGTCCGAAAGACATGCTGATTAGGTGCATTCTTCATGCTAAATTCTCCCTCAGTGTACCCAAACAGGTGCCAGAATGTGGTGACTAGAGGATCCTTCATTGCAGGTAAATGTAAGTCTACTTGTGACAGTAATAAATAAGCTGAAACTTAAGTAATATTAACACTGTAACAAGGAATCCTAGTTAATTACATTGCTTTTCTATTTCATTTTATTCTATCTTTAAGAACTTTTTCTTTTTACCCTTCATTCTTTTGCTGACTGATGGAGGGGAAAAGTGAGTTAGCTCCTCCTCTATCTGGTAATACAACTCTTCAGTCTACCAAGGTGAAGGTGTCTCCTTTCAATTTTGGCTGCTTTTATGGGGGGGAGCAGCATCTGTTCTTCACTTGGAATGTCTCCCTGGCAGCACAATTGAGAGAAAAGACAAATCATCATATGGTGAATCATGGCCACTGAGCCATGTCATAATATTTAATTTCACTCGGTGGAACTGAAGCCACATTAGCATCCCTTTAATTCAGGGAAAGTAAAGTGTGAGAAAATTAATTGAAAAGTGACAGCACAAGCTGATTTCTCCCATCTTGCCTGGAAGAGCTGGCAGCTCAACTACATTTATACCTTTCAAATTAGGAGAAGGGAGTTAATTTAATATGGTTTGTTAGACATAATTGTGACGCACTTCACCTTGAAGTCTACGTATGTTCAGAGTTGCTGGTTTAGTACTAACTTTAAACTGGCATGTCCATATAGAGGGAAGGGTGGCACAGTGGTTAGCATTGCTGCCTCATAGCTCCAGGGACCCAGGTTCAATTCCTGTCTCAGGTCACAGTCTGTGTGGAGTCTGCACATTTTCCCCGTGTCTTCGTGGGTTTTCTCCAGGTGTTCTGGCTTCCTCTCACAATCCACAGTTGGATTGACCATGATACGGTGGCACAGGGGTTAGTACTGCTGCCTCACGGTGCTGGGGACCCAGGTTCGATTCTCAGCTTGATCACTGTCTGTGTGGAGTTTGCATGTTCTCCCTGTGTCTGCGTGGGCTTGCTCTAGTTTCCTCCCATGGTCCACAAAATGTGCTGGTTAGATGCACTGGCCATGCTAAATTGTCCCTCAGTGTACCTGAACAGACGCCAGTGTGTGGCGACTAGGGGATTTTCACAGTAACTTCGTTGCAGTGTTCATGTAAGTCTACTTGTGACCAATAAATGAGCTAATAAATTGCCCCTTAGTGTCGGGGGATTAGCAGGGTGAATACCAAGTAGGGCCTGGGTGGGATTGTTGTTGGTGCAAACTCAATGGGCCGAATGACCTCCTTCAGCACTGTAAACACTTGATGATGCTACAGTTTAAAATGCTACTGAAAACAACCATGTCTCTGATTATGTGTACCTCCATCGTTATGGCCTACATATGATCCTGGCTCCATTTCAGCAAGAAGAAAGACTTGATCCCATCTCGGACATCTGCAAAGTCCAGATAAAGATTACAGAATTAAAATATGAAAGCTGAATTGAACTTGACTCCAACCTATTGAGAACAAAATTGTGTCTGATAGGATGTACCTGATTTTTAAAGCCTTTAAAAAAATGATACTTTAGACCTGTGGCAAATATATAGGTGTGGATTTTCCAGCCATTGCAGTGTTAAAGTCAGGATATTTCCTGGCTTCCATGAACCAGCCCCAGGACAGAGAGGTCTGCAAGGTGAAATTTCTGTTCTGGGGAGGGGCAGGGGTGCTGGCTAGATTGGATGTTGGGTCCACTGCCCCCCTCTCTCCGAACAAGTGTGGAAGCTGCCAACGATGAACTGGCTGGAAGGCTGCCCCTGTGCACTGGCACTGTGAAAGACTGGGGGGAAAAAAAACAGTAAAGTATAACACAGCCAACTCTGATCTTTTTTAATTCTACAAAGAAAATTACAGCACCGGAACAGGCCTTAACCCCTCCAAACCTGCACCGATCATGCTGCCTGACTGAACTAAAACCCCCTACCCTTCCGGGACCATATCCCTCTATTCTCATCCTAATCATATATTGGTCCAGATGCCTCTTTAAAACTCACTATTATATACTCTTCCTCTACCTCCCCAGCAGTGAGTTCCAGAGAACATTTCTATACAATTTGAATTCTTTAAATTGTCCAGCCGAGTTAAATATTTTGACAGATTTGACAGTTCCAATGAATTTTCATCGTTCTTTGGCAGCTTTCACAGTTCTTTGATAGCTTGACAAGTCTTTGACAGCACCAATGACTTTTTTACGCATTTCCAAGATAAAAATTGCAAAGAGCACCCAAACTCTCCCAGACAGCATCTGGCTTCTCCCAAAGTTGGCCTGGGACCACATCTAAAGGAGTACCTTACCTATTCAAAGGGAACCCTGGTTATCCAAACTAATATACAAGGTTCAGACATATTCCTATCAGGTCTAATCTGCGCACATCTCATTTCAGACTTTTAACTCACCAAAACTGCACAGGAGTGAAGGCATATGCTGATTTATACTGGCAGCTGCCTTCACGAACCACAAGGATATACAATTTGGAACCTTCCACCATTCCGTCCACCCCCACACTATGGAAATAAGAGAGGCCAGAGGTCGGGGTGGTGGGGGAGGTATTTCCCAATCAGGCCTCTGCCAACTAAACATTCAGACCACAGTGTCCATATTTTAACAATCTGAGGATTGTTCCTTTACCAGTTGTGTTAAATCCTATTTAGTAATTTTATAGCTCATTGGATTATTCCAATTTGCAATATTTACAATAGGACATTCTGCAAGGGCACATTAGACACTTAGCAAAAATAGTTATTTCATCGGATTAGGCACTGCTGGTCAATTTTAAGCTGGAATACATTTCTGACAGAAATACTAATATCATTGTATAATTTTTCGAGGAACTCAGCTGAGAGGCCTGGGTTCATCATTCATCTGCTTGGCTTACAAATGCTACTCTGGAGATGAGGGCAATTTGTAAACAATTAGGTTTTAGTCGCCTGAAGGTAGTTATGGCATGATGGCACCATGGTTAGCATTGCTACCTCACAGCGCCAGGGACCCCTGGGTTCAATTCCCAGCTTGGGTCACTTCCTGTGCGGTGTCTGCACATTCTCCCCATGTCTGCATGTGCTTCCTCTGGGTGCTCTGGTTTCCTCCAACAGTCCAAAAGATGTGCTGGTTAGGTGCATTGGCCATGCTAAATTCTTCCTCAGTGTACTCAAACAGACATTGGAGTGTGGCAACTGGGGGATTTTCACAGTGATTACATTAGTGTTAATGTAAGCTACTTGTGACACTAATAAATAAAAACTTTAAAATGTCAAAAACTCCAAAGTCTTTGATCTGCTGGCATTGCAGATGCGTTACAAACTGGTTGTAAAGCAGGGGACTGTAGATAAATGAAAGTTTGATAATACTCAGAACCCAATCAGACCCAGATGAATGGATTTGAACCTGGTTGCTGACTGGTTGAGGTTTGCATTCAGCTGATGTAAATCAAGTAGAAGTGCTCTAACCACGTCATGGCTATTATAACAGAAGGTCCCTTCACTAATGAAGAAGGAGAC
Source organism: Carcharhinus amblyrhynchos (assembly GCF_965287045.1). Taxonomy (NCBI): domain Eukaryota; kingdom Metazoa; phylum Chordata; class Chondrichthyes; order Carcharhiniformes; family Carcharhinidae; genus Carcharhinus; species Carcharhinus amblyrhynchos. The sequence goes on from NC_137337.1 coordinate 33,453,086, forward strand.
AAGATTGTGGTTGTGTAAATGTAAGCGCTGTTCAGTTGCATTTTGCTGTAAAATCAATTTACAATCTGATGGGTTTTAACTGAAGTATCACTTATCCTGTTTACGTTTGCAAGTCAATAAAAGACTTACTTAAAACCTGAGTGATGTCGATGGGTTTCTCGCCGTAAGTAGGTGCTGCAGCAGGATGCAACAGCCATTAACTCACAGAAAACAAATGCTTCCATTTGCAGTTATAATAATCACTGTACAAGTATAATCCATTCTGGAAAGGTGAAACCAAGCTCTTAGTCTGGTAGCTATCATTTAATCGAATTCTGAGAATTACAGAATCCTTTCAGGGCAGAAGGAGGCCATTTGGCCCATTCAGTTTGCACTGTCTCAGAACCAAGCTTACCCCATAACCTCACATATTTACTAATCGACATTGTGGGACACTAAGGGAGAATTCAGCATAGCCAATCAATCTAACCTGCACATCTTTGGACTGTGGGAGGAAACAGGAGCGCTCGGAGGAAACCCACACAGACATGGGGCCAATGTGCAAACTCCACACAGACAGTTATTCAAGGCTGGAATTGAACCCAAGACCCTAGCACTTTGAGGCAGCGGTGCTAACCACTGTGCCACCGCACCACCCTTAGAATTCTCTAAGTGTGGAACTCTCAGCTTGATAAATGCCATGGCTTGAATTTTGCCCCACTTGGTAGGCGAGGTTGGCGGGCTTTAGAAGTGGATGTAGAATCTGCAGCTGGTTGAGATTGTGTCGTAAACACGATTTCATGCTGAGTGGCCAATTATAATGGGGGTGATGAGGGCAGGCATTGGGCCCAATGGAGCCTGAGCAAGGGTTTTAAAAAAGGTACAGGAGCTGGGGGAAAGCTGCCAAGGGTTTTGGGGAGGCTGGGGGAGCTAACTGCAACAATACAAGGAAAGATTCCATTCAACAGCAGTAACATCAGCACCCTGTGGGCACAGAAGGTGGGAGGGCAAGTCCAGTGGGCACTCTTCCTTGAATGCCTGGGCATACTCTGAGAGGAGGTCAATACCAGAGATAAAGTCCTGACACCAAATGATGGCAAGAGGAGGCCACCGCATGTGCCCAGAAAGGCATAGGCAGAGGTGGCCACCCAAGTCAGTGGGTATGATTTGGTGCATCATACCTGGATTCAGTGCCACAAAGTGTTCAACTGTCTTCTGCAGTCAGCAAGGATGAGTACAGAGTTGGCATGGGACTGCTTGAGATGTGTACATTTGGGTGGCCGTTCCTCATCACAGTCAACAGTGTGCCAACTGGCACTGAGGCCTGAACTGACCAGGGCTGGGAGGTCTATCCAATTGGCTTGAGTGCCTTGGGGATGATATGTGCCTCTCTGTTGCACCTCGCACCTAGCTCTTGGAACCAGGCTGGAAAGATGCTGCAGGGACAGTGAGCACTAATGATGAATCCTCTTCTATCTCACTGGAGAACTGATGCCACAGTTTGGCAGGGTTCACAAGAGTGGGCAGTGCAAAGCCCAACCTACAGGTCTTGACCTGCAATGAGATGGGTGCCTCAGAGGCCGAATGTCACCATGGAGCACATTCAGCTGGTTGTGCTCAGGCAAGGGTCTCAGGGAAGGTAAGAGTGCAGTGCACAGACTGACAGGGAGGGCGAACAGTGTCAAAGCAAGAAGGGCTATTGATTCTCCAATCCAGATAGCACCATGCTGCTGTTTTCCACTATCTCAACAACCCAGCTAGCTTGTACATTAACTGTGTGATAATTTTATGTAGTGACATGTTGGCTTCCTCCAATAGATGAGCCATCCACAATAGATTCTAGGAACCCTGAGGAACCTGCTTTAATTCTGAGGAGGCGACACTAATCCTTGCACTCATGTCTCACTCTTTCTCTGAACCAGGCACCAGTGCAGAGACCAGTACGTTGGTGAACATTAATTTATTGTTTGCAATTGTAGTGCACAGTGGTGAGGGCCATCATCTGCCCCGGACTTAGCAAGGTCCTGGTCCCCAGAGATCTCTCGCTGCTGACCTCTCCCTGCCTCCACCAACTCCTTTGGTGACTGTGAGAGAAGGATGAGTCTTCTTGCAAGGTACACATCAATGGTGAGCAAGGAGGTTCAAACATACCCTACATTGGCGGATGAGCTGCTTGTTGTCTCTGTGGGCTCTTCTCAGGGCGCTCCAGATGAGGACAATAGCTCCTTCGTCTCTCTGACAATCACTATCACATATGGTGAGGCTGCGATGATTGAGGAGTGTCAGCCATGGAGCTGGTCCCTGTTCAGTTACCGCCAGCTAGAGGACAATTGCCAAGGTCATACAGGCCAGCACAGCAGTAGAGTCAGTAGTCTGTCTCCAGTGGCACTGCCAGCGAGGGGGGCATCAAGACGCAGCACCCGCAGATGTAAGTTTAAGGCACTTTGAGCACAACAGCAGCTTCTGACTGGTGACATTATTTCTGTCCATTATTGTAAACTTTCCTAATTGTGTAAATTTTAAAATCAAAATATGTTGTTTTTTTTGTTACTTTGCCTATGAGATAAAGATTAATGTTGCTTTAATGTTGCTGAATGTGCTGGGTGGCTATCATAGGAGCAGGGCACATGAAGGGCTTGCAAATTTATTGCATAGGCTGTAGATGGACTTAGGTTGCTCATATCAAATGCCTGATATGGGGGCTGTGCCCTTGGCATGAGGTAGATTTGATGCTTCGGCAGCCTGGCTGATGGTGCACAATATCAATGCCCCTCTGGTGTCCCTGCCTCACTGGAGGCTCCTGACATTTGCCTTCATGTTCTCACCCTGTGCCTCCCCGGACTTCTCATCAGATCGATCGGTAGGGTCATTTACCATAGCATGTGAAGCTGCCTCTTGATCCTCATCCTCTAGTGGGTCCCCTCTCGCAAGAGCCAGATGGTACAAAGTGCAGCACATTATCACTATAAACAAGGCATTCTCTGGTAGATATTGCAGTGTTACCCCAATCAGTCCAGGCATCTGAATCTCACCTTCAGCAACCCAATGGTCCCCTCAATCCACTGCCCTTTTGGACATGTGACTCCTATTGTACCTCTCCTCCAGTGTGGGAGTGGGGTCATGAGCCACTTTTTCAGGGGGATAGCCCTCTCACCCAGGAGGTAACTATCCAAAAGAGCTGAAGCCATGAACAGCTTTGGCACTTGTTAAGTGTCACAAGATGTATGAATCATATGAGCCATCATGGTAATGGGTTCAGACTTGCTGAATCTATGTCCTGTGGTCACATACAATCTGAACATTTATTGAGTGGATGTTCTTTCTGTTCAGAAAGGCACCCAACTCACCCTTGATGGTCACGTGGGTCAACTAGCTCACAGGATGCCCAGAAAGCCAATAATCGCAGCAAAGCCTCCGGCTCTCAAGGTCTTGTTAATGTCATTTGGCTGGTAATTAATAAAGGTCATAACACATCTAAGAGAGTATCAGTAATGAGCTTGACACAACTCTCAGCAGCTAATTGGGACACACCACAGAAATTCCCTACAGATTCAAGGAAAGAACAGGAGGCATAGAGGTTGAAGGCACTGTGACCTTCAGAGAGCCTGACATAGTGTGGCCACCCATGCAGTTGGAGGTGATCTCTGGTCCTATCATCCGGAATACAGTGGTGATAGTGTCTCTAGAGAGGCACAGCCTCCTTCGGCACTGCACCTTGGACATATTAAGCTGGTTGGAGTGCTACCTGCATACTTTGACTGCAGGGTAGTGGCATCTTCTACAGGCCCTTGTGCCTTGAACCCCTGATGACCATAAGACCATTAAAAAAGGAGCAAATCGAGTCTGCTCTGCAATGAGATCATGACTGATTTGTTCTGATAATCCTCAACTCCACTTTCCCGCCTTAGCCTCATAACTCTTGATTCCTTTACTGATTAAAGCTCCATCTGTCCTCCATTAGGCTGCACCCTGAGACACTGTCTTCGATAACCTGGCCTCCTCTCACTCTTGCCCAAGTCTTCTTTGGAGTTGGAGGTCCCACCAGCTGAGTATACAATTGTCATTGGCCAAAATACACTAGACACTGCCTCCTTCACCTTTGGATCATATTGGACCAGTTCAGCACCATTCAAGCCATGGAGGCGTACTTAAATGATTGAATGAATTACAGGCAAGTAACGAACGTCCAAGAGCCCTGGAACTCATGTGTTATGAAGCAGGGAAAATGAGCCAAGCATCTTTATTTTCCAAAATGTGGCTATAAACTCAGGTCTGCTAAAATCCTCCAAAAACGTTGGAAAGTCAATTAGTCCTAAATAAAGACTAGCCATCACATAGAATGAAACAAAAATCAAAAGGAAACCATCCATAAATTTAACAAAGCCAAGTTTTTACCAACTCTGATAGTGCTTGTGCTCCAGGGGCCTTTTATCCCTCACTTGGATGAGAAATGAATAAAAACGTGCTGGCTGTCCGGCTGTGTTACCGACTGACAATGTAACATCACTGTCAATATGGCCTTTAAGGGCCTTAATTGGCCGTTGTGTTGTAAACAGCTGTCGTCCCGACTCAAGTGCACCTGCCAATCTTAATATCACACTCGTGCCGTGATGATGTCAGGATGTACACGCAACATCCTCTTGCACGATCTCACGTGACTTCAGGTCAGGCGTGCACCCACTTTCATTGTGTAAAATTCTGGCCCATGGTCTGCTGCTGGACTTAAATTCTGAATGAATGGCTGCTGACAAATACCCTCTGGGCCACCTACAATTGTCCCAGTCTCATTAACTAGGCTTGAATTGTATCCCTTTTTCTCATCATCATAAAATGAAGTTAAAATGGAATGAACATTTTTTTTTTAAATGTGGATTTTTAGCACTGTTCCACAGCTGAATAGAATCCCATGCAACTATTTGAATGGACTGTGGGGAGAGGAGGTTCACAGGAAGGACAGGTTAACTTTTTTTGCATCACCACTCCATGTTAGTTTATTTGCATTTGTGTTGGTAAAACTGTCCCATTGAATCAGAAAACTCAGTTTCCAAATTCTTTGCTCTGAGTTTATAGCCACATTTTGGGAGGTAAAGATGCTTAGCTCATTTTTCCTGCTTTATAAAGCATGAGTTCCAGGGCTGTTGGACATTTGCTACTTCTCTGTAATTCATTTAATCATTTAGGTGTGTGTCCATGCCTTAAATAGTGCTGAACTGGTCCAATATGATGTATCACTTCCAATATTGTTTTTTAATAAACCAAATGTACATTTCAACTATATATGCTTGGAGAGAATTATGTGCCACAACCATGTGTTAATCTTGCTGGTTGTGAGGGAAAAAATAGGGCATTTTAATCTAAAACTATTTCACAGGATTGTTACAATGCAGAAGGAGGCCATTCAGCCCATTGTGACTGCACCAGCTTACTGAATAAGCTATTCATTGAGTGCCATTCTCCCATCTTCTCATAACCCTTCACCTTGTTCCTCTTCAAATAGCACATGTCTAATGGTAACCATGAAACCATTGTTGACTGTTGTGAAAATCCATCTGGTTTACTATCGCCCTTGAGGGAAGGAAATCTGCTGTCTTTACCTGCTCTGGACTACATGTGACTCCAGATCCACAGCAATGTGGTTGACTCTTTACTGACCCCTCAAGGGCAATTGGGGATGAGCAATAAATGCTAGCCCAACCAGCACCATCCACCCATGAATGAATAGAAAAAAATATAACTTTTGGGAGAGATATACTGTCAAAGCTTGTTCCTTCAGATTATCTCATTTTTGTAATTCATTCAAAAGATGTGGCCTTCAGTGGCTGGGCCAGCATTCATTTCCCCATCCCTAATTGCCCTTGAGAAAGTGAACTGCCTTCTTCCATCGATGCAGTCCCTGTTGTGTAGGTGCACCCACAATGTTGTTAGGGAGGGAGTTCCACAACTTTGACCCAGTGAAGGATTGGTAATAATCTTCCAAGTCAGGATACTGAATGGCTTGGAGGAGAAGTTCCAGGTGCTGATAGTCCCAGGTCCCTTTTCCTTCTGGATGGTAGTGGTTATGGGTTTGGAAGGTGTTATCTGGGGAGCACTGATGAGTTCTTGCAGAGCTGCTAGTTGATGATACACACTGCTACCATTGTGAAGGAGGGATTGAACGTTTGTGCATGGGATGCTAATCAAGCAGGTTGCTTTGTCTTGGATGGTGTCAAGCTTCTTGAGTGTTGTTGAAGCTGCACTTACCGAGCAAGTGGAGAGTATTCCATTACACCCCTGACTTGTGCTTTGTAGATTGTAGATCTACATATTCAATGGCCCCAAAATGACCTGTTTACAAAAGCATAGAATCCATACTGAGAAGAAAAAGGCCATTCAGCCCATCAAGTCTGCACCAATCACAATCCCACCCAGGCCCTATCCCCAGAGCCCCACCCATTTATCCTAGCTAGTCCTGCGACACTAAAAGGCAATTTAGCATGGCCAATCCACCTAACCTGCACGTCTCTGGACTATGGGAGGAAACCAGACCACCCGGAGGAAACCCATGCAAACACAGGGAGAACGTGCAGACTCCACACAGACAGCAACCCAAGCTGGGAATCAAACCTGAGTCCCTAGCACTGTGAGGCAGCAGTGCTAACCACTGTGCCACCGTGCCACCAACAAAGCCATGTGCATATTTGTGCTTTAAAGAAGGGACCAAGTTTTACTCAGCTCATTAAGCTGTGTATCGTGTACTCCTAATGTGTATTGTTCAATACAGTAAAAAGTCTGACAACACCAGGTTTTAGTCCAACGATTTATTTGATAGTAAACTCACAAGCTTTCGGGTTAGTCCCTTCGTCATTCACCTGACGAAGGGGCGAACCTGAAAGCTTGTGAGTTTACTATCAAATAAATCGGTTGGACTAAAACCTGGTGTTGTCAAACTTTTTACTGTGTTTACCCCAGTCCAACGCCGGCATCTCCACATATTGTTCAATACACCATTGGGAATCGTACTTACAATTTATCTCAACTTATGATATCTTGTAGGAGTACAGCTATATTTTCTACAATTAAACTCACTGGTTGCTTATAGATTTCCCAGTTCTCACTGTGCTTACCCTATCAAAATGCTGACTGATTAGTATAGTGTCTATGGCTTTAGGCAATCTATTAGCACTTATTTCCATTGGTCAGAGCAGTGTTCCACCTCCAGTCAGAGGGCTTCAGAAATTAAAAATTAACGTTCTTACTGAAAATATCTTTTTCTGATATATATGCTGGAAGAAACCTTGTTAAAGAATCAATATGGAAAATTATTAATTTACTTGTAAATCCACAGTCCGACCTTTCAGAACACATATATTCTGCCCGGCAGCTGACAAAGAACATAACCTTTAGTGAAAAATAAATCTTGCGTTCTGTTGCTTTATTTACAAGACTTCACAGCAAACTAGCTGATCAGATCTATTCTTAAGGCATGTTGGGTACAAAATCCCTTCAGTTGACTTCTGTATAATTGTTTTTAACAGTAAATTGAAGCACGAACATCCCTTCATTAATGATGCTTCCTTAGACCTTTACAGATATCAGACAAAATTAGGCAAATGTAATTTTACCTCCTGCACCAATGTATCAGTAATCTAAAGTTGAAACATTTTATTTAAAATTAAATATAATGCAAAAATTATACTAGCAGTGTAGGCCGAACACTGAAACTAGATTCCGTGAGTTAAAAAGAAAGAAATTATTGGTAACTCAAATTTCCAAACCCATAGGTCATGCTATTATTTATCCTGACACCTCTCTCTGGTCAATTTTGAACTAGCTACTGATCCTTGTATCATATCCCCACACCCTGTGGTGCAGTTTTCTGGAAAGATTATAAATTGTTATCTTTGGTCCACTGAAAATGATGGTAGGGAACCTATTTGTCTCTTCTTAATTGTATAACTTTTGACCCGTTTATGAAAGATGGATTTGCCCTATGTACCTTAAGTGACAGTAGTGAGTTTCTGACTGTGGGCCCTCTTCATCATTAAAGTTATATGCAACACATATTTTATTCTAAAATGGTCTCCATCATTACAAAGAAACAATTGACTACTTAATCCAAACATCTTTGTTGTTGTTGCAACTATACACAGCCTTGGGGAGGCCACACCTAGAGTATTGTGTGCAGTTTTGGTCTCCTTTTCTGAGGAAGGATGTTCTTGCTTTCGAGGGAGTACTGCGAAGATTTGCCAGGCTGACTCTGGGGATGGTGGCACTGATATATAAGGAGAGATTGTCTAAGTTAGAATTGTTTTCTCTGGAGTTCAGATGAATGAGGGGGGATTTCATAGAGACTTATAAAATTCTAACAGGGCTAGACAGGGTAGATGCAGGGAGGATGTTCCCGATGGTGAGGGAGTCCAGAACCAGGGGCCACAGTCTGAGAATTCAGGGTAAACCATTTCGGATGAAAGTGAGGAGACATTTCTTCACCTAAAGAGCTTGTGGAATTCATTAATACAGGAAGTAGTTGATGCCAAAACATTGAATGTATTGGATGCTGGATATAGCATTTGGGGTGAATGGGATCAAAGGTTATGGGGAGAAAGCGGATAAGACTATTGAGTTGGACAATCAGTCATGATCATGATGAATGATGGAGCAGGCTCGAAAGGCCAAATGGCCTTCCCCTGCATCAATCTTCTATGTTTCTATTTTTATAAGACTTTTCCTGTGGAAAACATGGATTTCAAGATGTGATGTATAGCCACTGTAAAGATTGCTCTGTATATGTTCATATATCCAACAGACAAGCATAGTTCAGCATTCTCATTTGCTAGGTTCATAAATGTGCACTACATTTAGGAAAGGCCTATTAAGAGGATACAATAAATAATTTTATGCAGTTATGTGCAATAATTGCCTTTGGTTATGTATTTGTAAATTTGCTCATGGCAAATTTTTCTAATATAAAGCCAATAGAAAACTCTAAGGAGGGCATTTATAGCCAAACCCAGCATGTCTTTGGTGTGGGTGGCACACCAAATATCACCATTGAATTCCTGCCCACCCCAACGCTGTCTCCATTATCCAGGGGAGAGTGTGGGTGTACGCTGTCCACCCTTAAGCCTATTGAGGCACGTAACTGTCCAACTGAGTGGCAATTCAGGGCCTCAATCTGCCTGCTCTGCCATAACATGGTGGGCAACAAAAGGCAGGTGAGCAAGGGGGCCGTTTCTTCATTAAAGCTGGTGAAAGGGCAGAAAAGTGAGAGGGGTTATTCCTTCAGATGATGTCTTCTACAAAGTAGGGGAACTCCCTTCCTGGACACCATCCCTCTTTGTGTCTCCTCGCCTGGCTTCCTAAACCCACAAACCCATGTATTTTTTTTTATTTGTTTATGGGATGTGGGCATCGCTGATGGGCCGGCATTTTTATTGCCCATCCCTCCATACAAACTGCCCTCCATTTCAACCAGCGGCCTGATCCTGCTTCAATGTAGGGGGAGCAATTGGGGCACACAGGGTGCTGGGGAGATAGGGGGATGAAACTCCCTGTGCATGGGCACTGCCCAGGGGGCAAAGTGCCAATACTCAGGGCAGTGCCAAGGGGATGGGGCCTATTCAGGGGTGGAGCATGGGGGGGGGGGGGCGGGCCAGATGGAGCAGGGCCTAGGGGGCGATCAGTCGGTGTCCCACTCTGCCCAGGGATAGGTCAGGGAACGAGCAAAGCCAGTGATCGGGACAGGCTGGAGAGGGGTGGGGACGGGGTTGGTCAGCAGAGGGTGGAAGGTTGGGACTGTGGGGGTGGGTTAACTGTTGGTGGGGAAATCGGGGTGGGGGGAACTTGGGCTGGAGAGATCGGGGCAGGCCGGGGTGGGGGGTGATCCTGAGGGGGGAGCGTGTCCAGGCCGGCAATCGAGAGGCCAGCAATGGCCTCCTGTGTGCACTCTGCTGCTGACCTCTCCAGTGGGTTAGGCCATGCACCCACCCTAACAGCTCCCCCCCCCCCACCCCACCCCCCACTATTGGCGTGAATCACCTGTATTGCACAGAGTGACATAAATTCATAAAAATCAGCCTGTGTTTTCCTGCTCATTGGACACTTTGATTTTTTGAGGGGGGGGTGGAATCATCCCCCTGGATCGACAGGCACAGCCTTACTTTCTGATAAAGCTAATAAAACAAAGGGTAATAGGGTTGTGGGTTTTATAAGTAGGAGAATAAAGTACTTAGGGAGTTAAAAAATGATGTATTGGTGAGCTTCTGTAAAGCAATAGGACACAATAAGAAAACCATCAGCGGTTTTATGTGTCCCTAAAGAAAGAACAATAAAGAAATAAGATGCATAACTAAGATGATGCCGTGGCTAGGGAATTCACTGGGAAGATATATTCTGAGATACTATGACTGTCTCCACTGTAGCACTGGAGATCATAAAGAGATTTATTCGAGGTTCTTACAATTATAAAGAGTTTGGATAGAGTGAATAAGGAAAGGCCATTTTTATCAATCTAAAATTATTACCAGAACAGTTAACAAAGGATTTCTGTGCAGAGGGTTGTTGGGAACATGGGATGCTTTGCCACAGAATATAATTTAGGCAGAGGCTACTGCATCTTTGTAGGTACGATTGAATAATTGTTTGAAGCAGAGTAAAATACAAGCCCATAAATAAATAAAAGGGCAGAGTCTTTCAAGATGTGTACATTTTGCGTTCCTCAGAAAACAAGCTCCAATGTACATAATATTGTACTGATAATATACCATTTTAGGCTCACTAACCCATCCTGTTAATAAAATGGAGAGTACCACTTGCAGGTGAATGAATTTTAGCAAATGCAGTCAATTGTACCTCCTATGTGAAGAAGGATGTGTATGAATTAGAAGTAGGAGTAGGCTACTAGCCCTTAGAGCCTGCTGTGCCATTTAGTAGGATTGTGGCTGATCTGATTTTAGCCTCAACTTCTCATTCCCAAGTACGCCCAATAACCTTTCACGCCTGCCCCCGCTCCCTCCCCCCACCACCCCCCACCCCCGACCTTAAGCAAAAATCTATCTACCTCTGCCTTAAAGATAAGCAAAGATTCTGGCTAGAACTTTCTAACTGTCCATGCCGGCAGGATCTTCTGGTCCTGACGACAACATTCCATCCCAAGCTTCACAGCAATGAAAGGTGCATCCAACAGGAAAACCCATTGACAATGGCAGGACCAGAAGATCCCACCGCCGTCCAATGGTAGGCTGTTCCTCGTTGCCGCAAAACATGCAGCAGTTTGTGTGGTAAATCTCACACTCTGTTTCCACCGCCTTTCCAAAAACTCGTAGACCTCTGTGAGGAAATACTTTTCCTCATTGCTGTTTTAAATGGACAACCCCTTATCAATGAACCTTCATTCTAATTCTCGGACAAGAGGAGACCTCCTCTCCACATCCACCCTGTTAAGACCTCTCAGTATCTTGTATGTTTCAATCAAGTCACCTCTTACTTGTCTAAATTCCATGGTTCACAAGCCTAGCCTGTCCAGCTTTTCCTCATAAGACAACCTTTCCATTCCAGATATTAATCTAGTAAACATTCTCTGAACTTCTTCAAACACACTGACATCCTTCCATTAATATCTTACAGGATACTCCTTATGTGATCTCACCAATGCCCTGTATAACTGAAGCATAACCTCCCTACATTTGTATTCAATTATCCTTGTAATAAGTGATAACTTTCTATCTGTGCTTCCAATTACTTGCTGTATCTACATAGTAGTCTTTTATGATTCATGCACTAGGGCACCCAGAACTCTCTTGATCTCAGAGCTCTGCAATCTTACATCATTTAGATGATATGCTTCTTTTACATTCTTTCTACCATTATGGACAATTTCACATTTTCCCACATTATGAAGTAGATCTTTGGCCACCTGCCTAACCTATCTATATCCTTTTCTACACTCCGTATGTGCTCTTCACAACATGCATTCCTGTCTATCATTATGTCATCAGCAAATTTAGCAAACATACCTTCAGTCCATATCATTTACATAAATTGTAGAGTTGAGGCTGCAGCACTGATTCCTGTGGCACACCATTCATTACATCTTTCCAAGCAAGAAATGACCCATTTTTGCCTACTTGCTATTTGCTGTTAACTAGCCAATCTTTTATCTATGCCAATATGTTGCCTCCTATGCCATGAGCTTTTACTTTCCACAGTAACCTCTCACTTGGCACCTTATCAAATGCTTTCTGGAAATCTTAGTACAGTGCATCCACCAGTTCCCCTTTATCTGCAGCATATGTTACCTCTCCAAAGAACTCCAATAAACTGATCAAACATGATTTCCCTTTCACAGAACCATGTTGGGATTATCTTGACTTTATCTATCTAAATGCCTTATTAGCTTCTAACATTTTTCCTATGCCAGATGGCCTGCTTTCTGTCTCCATCGCTTTTTAAGTAAAGGTGTTGCATTCACTATCTTCCAAACTAATGGAGCCTTCCCCAAATCTCGTGAAATTTGGGAAAATGAAGAAAAAAATACATCAACTATCTCACTAGCCACTTTTTGTTTAAGACTCCAGGATGAAATTCCAACAATTTGCTCAACATCACTCCCTCAATGATTGTAATTTCCTTGAGCTCCTCCTCCCTTCTGTTTGCTAACTTACAAATATTTCTGAGATGTTACTTGAATCCTCTATAGCGAATACCAATGCAAAATCCCAGTTCAATTCATCTGTCATCACCTTGTTTTCCATTATAAATTCTCCAGATTCACTTTCTAATTCTCACTTGGTTAACTCCTTTCATTTTTAAGTATCTGTAGAAACTTTTATGATGAGCGGAACTTCCCTGGCCGTTCACATCAGCAGGACCTTCTGCTCCCATGACGACGCACCCCAACCATAGGTTCACCAGCCGTGAGGAGTGCATTCGACAGAAAAGCCGTTGACAATAACAGGACTAGAATGTTCTGCCGCTGGCCAATGGTGGACTGTCTTCACCGCTATGATACACGTGGCAGGTTGCACAGAAAATCCCACTGTGTCTTTTTATTTCTAACTAGCTTTCACTTGTACTCTAATTTTTCTCTGCTTATTAATCTTTTCGACATTCTCTGTTGTTTATATTCTGGACAGTTTTTTGACCTGCCACCAACTCTTGTGCAATTGCATATTATTTTTTAAGTCTGAAACCATTTTCAACTTTTTAGTTCAGCACTGATGGGTTGGAGAGGGGTGAGGGGAGGGAGGGTGGGGGTCCTCCCCTTGGGATTTCTCTCTCTCATTGGAATGCATCAATTCTGTGTATTCTGAAATATCCCTTTAAATGTCCCCCACTGCATCTCTATGGACCCATCTGTTAACCTAAGCTGCCAGTTCACTTTAATTTTGCCTTCATGCCTCATAATGGCCCTTATATAAGTTTAAAATTCTAGTCTTAGACCCACTATTGCACATGATAAAATTAAATACCTTTCCATTGGTGTTGCAGGCCTTTGAATACAAAAATAAAATGAAACTCTATATTGCTTCTTAGCGTAGGGTGGCAGCTCACTGATGTGCAGGGAGCAGTATACTAACTGATCCAAATAAGGTCTTGTGGTGGCGACTGGATGCATCTCATAATGTGGAAGTTGAGAAGGAGGTGGTGAACTTCACAGCCATTAGATTGCCATCTGGATGTTGCTCCACAGTTGGAGGATCAGTCCTAGAGTTGACACTGGTCTGAGATGGTATCTCTATGATGGCACTACTTGCGTACCACGTTCCTTACTGAGGGCCAGATAACAAACACATCAGCAATACTTCAGCTGCACCAGATCAGCACAGTAGCACTGCTGCTTCACAGTTCCAGGGACCTGGGTTCGATTCCTGGCTTGGGTCACTTTCTGTGTGGAGTTTGCACTTTCTCCTCATGTCTGCATGGGATTCCTCCAGGTGCTCCAGTTTCCTCCAAAGATGTGTGGGTTAGGTTGATTGGCCATGCTAAAAATTGCCATTAGCATTCTGAAGTGCGTAGGTTAGAGGGATTAGTGGGTGGATATGGGGGTAGGGCCTGGGTGGGATTGTGATCGGCGCAGACTCAATGGGCCAAATGGCCTCTTTCTGTACTGTAGGGATTCTATGATCCAATAGTCTTGAACATGTCTTGGTTAATCCTAATTTCCCACAGTATGTAGCATTAACATCAATTCAGACTGTTTTTCATTAAGCGGAATATGGTGGCATTTGATTGACTTTATCACACTGATTTTGCTTGAAAGCTCCCCTCCAAGCCAGTCACCATCCTGACTTGGAAATATATCACCATTCCTTCACTATCACTGAGCCAAAATGTTGGAACTCAACCCCTAACAACGCTAGGGTCACAGTCTGAGGATTTGGGGTAGACCATTTAGGACGGAGATGAGGAAACATTTCTTCACCCAAAGAGTGGCGAGCCTGTGGAATTCATTACCACAGGAAGTAGATAATGCCAAAACATTGAATGTGTTCAAGAGGCAGCTGGATATAGCACTTGGGGCAAATGGGATTAAAGGTTGTGGCGAGAAAACAGGGTTAGGCTGCTGAATTGGATGATCAGCCATGATTGTGATGAATGGTGGAGCTGGCTTGAAGGGCCAAATGGCCTCCTGCTCTTATCTTTTATGTTTCTATGTTACTACTTGTGTGCATATATCACATGGACTACATTGGTTCAAGAAGGTAGCTCACTATCACCTCCTCAAGGCTAATTAGGGATGGACAGCAAATGGTCACCTAACCAGCGACACCTACAACCCATGGATGAGTAAAAACAAATTATTCAGCCCAGGCTCAGGGTACTTTGTAAAGGTGATTGCCAACTCTGCTGAATGATCATCATGGACATTTTTGTTGGCTGTTTTCCCCCATTGTACCTTCTGTAAGCTTGAGGTTGTTAAAATCTATATCTCTGTCCTTTATCGCAGCAAGTCCTATTCAACAATCACCTGTGATTGCTGACCTACATCAACTCCTATTGATAAGCAACGCCTCAATTTTGTGATTCTCATCTTTTTTCAAATTTCTACATGGACTCATGCCTCCCTATTTCTGTAATCTCCTCCAGCCCCCGAACCACCAAAATGTCTACGCTCCGCTGCTTCTGGCCCACTGAATGTAATGACCCCAATGATGTCCGAGGGGGACCTCTTGGCGTATGAGCACCCTGACTGAGGTAATGTCTGCCCAGTATATATATTGAGGAGTGTCACAGCTGCAGACACTCCAGACTCTGACTTTGTAGCTCACAGGAGTGGAATTGAGTTTGTAAAGAAAGGGAATCTGGTGAAGGGACACTGGCCTCTGAGGAGTTATTTCACTGTCAATCCCAGGGGTGGGGGGGCACACCCTGTTCACAGCATGGCATTCTCTGTTGGCCTCAGTGGGATCTTACTAGCCTCAGGTGGGTGAGCAGCAGCATTCTGCTACATGTCCTCAGCTGCCAAGATACTAATCTCTGGAACTCCTGCTGCCTCTCCCCACCACTCTTCCTGCCTGTAAGACCCTGCTTGAAACCTACCTCGTTCATCAAGTTTTTGGTCATCTAGCTTAATTTCTCATTGCATGCCTTGGTTTTGAATCCTGTGACGTGCCATCAGACATTCTGTTTTGTTAAAGGTGTGATATAAATACTGTTTGAAAAGCTGTATGAAAAATAAAACCTCAGTTTTTCAGATGTTTGTGATATAGATCTAGGATGAACTGACAGCAAAGTAGAAGTGCTGATAAAATGGTATGGTGGTATAACATCCTGACATACCAAACAACTGTGCCAGTAATCACAGCTCACAAGTTTACCCTTGTGATTCCCATATGGCAAATGTGTCATTTCTCCTATCTTTTGTAGACACGGGGGAAACATAAAGGGAGTATGGCCAACTATATCCTGACTGTGGCAGTTAAAAAGAATAGTTTTTATTAAGTAGCAGCAGAAATAAAAGTGTGCATTTGTTCCCACAAGGGGGGGAAATAAAACAACAGCACAGATGTAAACAAGCGTATGAATGAATTTAATTTTACACAGTTTTGAGCAAAGGACACCGTAATCAAGGTTAAAGAATTGACATTAATAACAAAGATCCTTTTTATGAGCAACATATGGCACAATAAAATCTGTCACTTTATACCACTAAGCTTCCAATAGCTGTTGTTCATTTTATTAGCACGAGAGAAGCTATTGATTTAAGGTAGAGCATTCAGTGCCGCAAGATAGCAGCTGCTCTTCGGAAACAATCATTATCATTTTCTAAACATTGCAGATGAAGTTTTCAAGTGTGAAGGCAATGCGTTCTGCCACAAGAAAGAATATTCAGGTATCGCTGAGAATTTAGCTCCAAACATCTTTGACATGTTGAATGCCAAATTCACCAACCATTTGCTGTGACAGTGAGCAATTTTGTTCATTTGCTTTCAGCACAACATCTTGCAGCAATGGGAGTAAGCTGAACTCTGTGTGAATGTAACTGGCTGGAACTTTTTTATTCCCTCCATTGTTTAATACATTACTAAGTTTATTTTTTGGCACAGTGTAGGCTATTTACTGTAAATCAGGATACTTTTTTTTCTGATCAACAACTTGAAGGTACAAACAGCTTATACTCTGACTTGGCAATGGAGCAGCCATTATCGTTTGTGCTGTAACATTTTAGAAAATCGGTCCATTTTACAGGCTAACATTTATTAGGCACTGGAAGAACAATAGCATCTATCAAAAGACACAATTATTACGATGCTACCTACCATTAAGATGGACAGTAAGGCTACAGAGTGGGTATCCTGTTTTACAGTAACTCTTCAGTGCCTTCACCTTGACAATATACATGCGGCATTGCTTTACTGATGGCAGTCGGAATTATCTATTTCCACAGTATATATTGCAACTGGCTTTAAATCATCGCATTCTTCTCAACTTGCTCGAATGCTCTCTTGGATGATCTTGCGAGAAGCAATTCCTTCTCGTGGACCAGGCTGTCGAGAAGCTCCTTCTGCCTGTAGTTGTCATATACTTTCAGGAAGGCAAGAACAGTGATTGCCATCCAAGCAACCCATCCAGCCCACAGGCCAAACTGCGGATGAAATTCCCAGATGTTAAACAAGGTTTGCTAATTAGTAATGTCAGCACCTGAATGCTGTCATTTTCACTTTCGAGTATTATCTGCAAAATGTCTTGTTAGCACATTGAAACGCAAGGTCTACAAATCGTTAAGAATTGAGTTAAATGCGGCGAAAAGGAGAATTTCATTGATACGATCCTGATTTAATTCAAACATTCATTTTGAGTATTCTCATAATAGATTTATGCTAATTATCAAAAGATTTTATTCCTATAAAATCACATAGAATCCCTAAGTGCAGAGGAGGCCATTTGGCCCATCAAGGCTACATCAATCACAATCCCACCAAGGCCCTATTCTCGTAACCCGACATATTTGTCCTGCTAAACCCCTTGACACTAGGGTCAATTTATCATGGCCAATCAATCTAACCTGCACGTCTTTGGACTATGGGAGGAAACTGGAGCACCCGGAGGAAACCCAAGCAGGCACAGGAAGAATGTGCAAACTCCACACAGACAGTGACTCGAGGCCGGAATTGAATCTCGGTCCCTGGCGCTGTGAAGTAGCTGTGCTAACCACTGTGCCATCGTGCCACCCAAACTGTGCCATCCATCTTTTAGATCTAAACATATATGCTACAAACACACATTTCCATCACCATTGTAACTAGTCTGTTTGGTTGTGAGCCAGTAATATCTGACTGCAGACTTTTAAGAAATGTCATTTTTGTAGGAAAAGATTGTTCACAAATATCAACAATTCTAATCTTGGTGGTGATGTAAATCAGGCAGATAGCTGAAAATTGGGTATAGTGTATAACAAGTGACTGATCTGATCTTGTCTGACACTATCACAAAGTCAAAATTACCTCCAGGCTGTATAAATTCAACTTTAATCATTTGCTCCAATGGGGAATTCCTTAAGGCGTGTCTACTCCTGAGGTGTGACCTCACTGCAAGTGCAGTGGAAACTCAGTTTATGTGTGTAACCTGGGCTTCTGCTGCCCTTTTTGACACAGCACTCTGAAGAACCTCTTGTCCATCAGACCCTTTCAATGTACTTGTAGCTTCTTCCAAATTATTCTGCAATCGGGCAAGATTTCTAAAAGCTCCTGAAAATATTTCAGTTTTTTCGGTAAATGGCTCAGTTCTCAATACATCCTCGGGCTGAACTTTACTGACCCCTGGGAGGTGGAATGGAGGTGGGGAGGGGGGTGCCAGTGGAACAATAGCAAGGAAAACTGGGTGAGCTCCTTCATGCAGTCCAAACTCTGGGGACGTTTCCCACATAGGCAGGCAGCCAAATATAAATCCTGATAAAGGCCATTCACAAGAGCTATGGGTAGAGGGTGGCCATCAGAATCAGAAGATGCCTGGCCTAAAGACAAAGAGCCATGGGGAGGAAAGAGTGTCCCCTGCAGTCCCCAGAGGGATTCTTCCTCCAATCCGTACAACCTGCTGCTTCTGATCCCCAACTTTTAATTTTAACATGCCAATCCGGGGGTGCCTCTACTTTGATGGGAACTATCAGGAGTGTGCCCACTATCCTTTATTGTCAAAAGGCTCACAAACAGCTAATTGGGAGTTTGCCTGCAGTAAAATCACTGAGCAGGCCCTGTTGCCAACAAGTATGGGCTCAAAGATTCACCTTTGACCCAATGTCAGGGTCCCAAAGGCTGAGGTCAGGGTTGGTGGGAAAATTCATATAACGTATGTTTTAATCTCACCTCTTCTGTTATTTATTTCCCATTATTGATAAGATAGAAAGCAGTGATTCTATTTCATGTATGTAAAGCGATGCTCAAACTTTACAGGAGCATCTGAGATTAACAAAGTCGTAATGCAACAAATGACCTTGACTCAGATCATCTGCAATGTCTTTCTTTACGAAAGAAAAGTTGAACCTAAGCATCTGTTGGATTTTACTGCTGTGCCCACTTTGGACATAAAATCTAAATGACGGTACTTTCGTAGTAATAGCTTATATTGTTATCGGCCACCTGGCTATTCCGTTAAAGAGTGACTCACTTTACATTCGCCATTGATTAAGAAACAGCCAGAGGCTGCTACACTATGTTCCAGCCCCAGGTCCTTCTGTCCATTCAGCTGTCTAACTCATCATTGCTTTTATAATCTTCAGCCTGCTTTTAAATTTTAGTATTCATCAACAAGATAGAAAAGTGACATTAAAAGAAACAGTTTTCTTTTCGTCTTACTTAAAAAGTGAGTGACGATCTGTAAGAATTATTATAAAGAATTAAGAACAAAGAACAAAGAAAATTACAGCACATGAACAGGCCCTTCGGCCCTCCAAGCCCACACCAACCATGCTGCCCATCTGAATTAAAACCCCCTACCCTTCCGGGGACTGTGTCCTTCTATTCCCATAAACTGTGATTGCATATTTAAAGATGCAATGTCAGGGTCATGAATTCTTCCACTGAAAAGCAAGCCAATTGTTGACTGGCAAACTTTGCTCACATCTGCCATCCAATTTTCAGGTGGCCTCCTTCTCAGATAAAGTTCAACATATTACAGGTCACAATGAGAGCAAAACACTCATATTACATGATCATTGAATACAAACACTAAAAAATATATTTGATACTTTTGATAAAGAAATGGTACTCCACCCAATAAAGCGCTAATTTTTAAAATTCATTCATGGGACATGGGTGTCACTGGCTAAGCTAGCATTTATTGTCCATCTCTAGTTCCCTTAAGAAGGTGGTGGTGAGCTGCCTTCTTGAAATGTTAATACAACTGAGTGGCTTGCTAGGCCATTTCAGAGGGCAGCTGAGAGTCAACCATATTGCTGTGGCTCTGGAGTCACATGTAAGCCAGAGAGGTACATCCTTCCTAAATGGATTTAAGTGAACCAGATAAGTTTTTCCTACAATAGACAATAGTTTCACAGTCATCAGTAGATTCTTAACTCCACATATTTTTTACTGATAGCAAATTCCACCATGTGCCATGGCGGGATTCAAACCCGGTTCTCCAGAACATTAGCTGAGTCTTTGGATTGATAATAGTCTAGCGATAATACCATTGGGCCATTGCCTTCCCTAATCATGCTTTTTAAAACAGTAATTTTAATTAATATCGCACCTTCAATGTAGAAACATGTTCCAATGTACTTCACCAAAACAAAGTTCAATCAAAAAAAAGGCGAATGATCGAAAGTTCAAAGACGCGAGTTTTAAGGATGTTCTTAAGGCAGAAGAAAGTGGAGGGGAAAAGGGTTGAGGAGGGAATTCCAGCTCAAGAGGTCCACACAGCTAATGGCACAACACCAACAGTGGAATGAAGGCAGTAGAACATAGACAAGAAAATAAAATTGGAGGTATAATGAGTTTTTAGAGCTGGTAAACTTAGAGTGCTCAAAAGGGGGGAGGCCAAAAACAGATTTATTTTTATTTATTTATTATTTATTAGTGTCATAAGTAGGCATACATTAACACTGCAATGAAGTTACTGTGAAAATCCCCTAGTTGCCACACTCCACCACCTATTCGCGTACACTGAAGGAGAATTTAGCATGGCCAATGCACGTAATCAGCACATCTTTCGGACTGTGGGAGGAAACTGGAGCATCTGGAGGAAACCCACGCAGACACGGGGAGAATGTACAGACTCCACACAGGAAGTGACCCAAGCTGGGAATTAAACGCAGGTCCAGGGTGCTGTGAGGCAGCAATGCTAACCATTGTGCCAAAAGAATGAAAAAAAAATTAAAAACCAAAGTGAAAATCTTGAGGCATTTTGGGATCAAAATCCAAATGTTCATTCATCATCATAGATGATATATGAATTTGTGTGAGCTAGATTAAAGGCAGAAGAGAATGTGCTGAAGATTATGAGAGAAAGTTGACCAAAAAAGAAAGTTTTGGAATAGTTGAGTCTGGAACTGGCAAGGCATGATGAATTTGCCTGCAGCAGATGTCCGCATCCTGGACATTCTCTCTTCTACCTTCTTCTGTCGGGAAAAAGATACAAAAATTTGAGGTCATGTATCAAGAACTCACGTCTCAAGAACAGCTTCTTCCCCGCTGCCATCAGACTTTTGAATGGACCTACTTCACACTAGGTTGATCTTTCTCTACATCCAAGCTATGACTGTGACACTACATTCTGCACTCTCTCCTCCCTTTCTGTATATATGGTAATGCTTTATCTGTGTAGCATGCAAGAAACAATACTTTTCACTGTACGCTAATACATGTGACAAAAATATATCAAATCAAATCAGATGGGCAAAGGCAAGCGATGTTGTGAAGGTGGGTACAGATAGTCTTTGTGTTGGAGAGATTACAAGTTTGGAAGCTCATTTTTACAGTCAAATCAGATGCCAAGGTTGAGAATGATCTGGCTCAATGTGAAATAATAGATGGGGAGAAAAATGGATGGCTGAATGGCTGAAGACACCAGGTGTAGCAAAGGTCCTAGGTGCAGTCAACATCATGGCTGTGATATTTCTGCTTCAGAATTAGCTACACTTCTAGGCACGCTGTACCAGTGCAGGTACAACACTGGCATCAATGTAGAAAATTGCTCAGGTAAGTCCTGTCCATAAGAAGCGGGACAAATCCAATCAGATCACTGACCGCCCCATCAGTTTACTCTCATTCATCAACAAAGTGATGGAGGATGTCATCAGCAATACATCGAACGGCACTCACTCAACAATAATCTGCTCATTGATGCTCAGTTTGCCTCTGACAAGACCACTTTGTTCCAGGCTTCATGACAATCTTGGTTTAAATAGAAAGATTAATAAATGAGTGGGATTTTAGAGGTGAGGTAAGGATAACTGCCATTTAACATTCGGGAAACTGAAGTTAATGGGAATCAGGCAAAACTTCCCACTGGTTGGATTTTGGGCTCGGCCAGAAAGAGGTTGTGTCCCCTTTTCCTCATGTTCTGCCACTTTTCTATCCAACTCACATCCAACCCCGTTACCCCTTGTGATGCCTTTCACTTATATCGTGGCTTGTAGTCTTCTTGACCCCTAAGTTTTTCCATTTTTATTCATGTTAGTCTTTTTTTGTGCGGAGTGGTGGATAGAGGGAGATGATTTTGCGCTGGAGAGAAAGAGGAAAAGATGGTTTCTTTTGTTCATGAGATAAGTTGGGGGGGGCAGGAGAAACTTGAGGAAGTAAAGAGGGGTTTGAGGCAGAAGAGCTTGTGTATTGCATTGGGTAGAATCCCAAAATATTCTGTAAATGCCTACAGCAGTAGTGGTTAACAAGAAGGCAGTTCAAACCCTTTGGGGACCGGGGGGGGTTATACATGTGTGAGAGAGCACTGGGTATTGTGAGGGTAATGAGTGAATACTTCTCTTTTCCATTTCCCTCAGGGACATGATTGAGCTATATACTGGACCTAGCACAAAAGATGGTGATTGTGGTTGTTGGAGGCCAACTCACCTCAATCCCAGGGCGTCACTACAGGGGTTTCTCAGAATAGAGTCCTAAGCTCAACCATCATCAAGCTGTTCCATCAAATACTGACTGGCCATCATAAAGTCAGCAGAGGTGATGTTCACTGATAATTGCCCAGTATTCCATACCATTCCCGACTTTGCAGATACTGGACCCTGGTCAACATTCAGGCTTGAATTGATAACTGGAAGTAACATTTGTGCTACACAAGTGCCAGGCAATGACCATGTCCAACAAGAGAGATTCCAACTATCTCTATTTGATAGTTAATGGCAATAATATATCTGAATCTCCCCCACCAATATCTTGGGGCTTACCATTAACTGGAAACCTAACTGGACCAACCAAATGGCTGCAAGAGCACATCACAAATGGGAATTCTGCTGAGTGATTCATTTCCTGACTCCCCAACACTTTCTACCTTCTATTATCTACTAAGAACAAGTCAGGGAAATGACTGAATACTGTCTGATTGCCACGGTAACAGCAGCCCCAACCACAGTCAGGAAGCTCAATACCATCCAGAACAAAGAACCCCACCTGAGTGACATCCAATCCATTACCTCAACGTTCACCCCCTCTACCAATGGTTCATACTAACAACAGCGTGTACAGTATACAAGATGTATTGGAGCAACTCAATAAAGTTCCCTCAACAGCATCTTCCAAACCCATGAATTCTATCACCCAGAAGAATAAGGATAGCAAGTGCATAGGAAGACCAACCCTTCCAAGTTGCACGCTGTCCTGACTTGGAACTATATTCCCTTTAATTTGCTGGAATGGCCTCTCTAAAAGCACTGTGATTATACTTGCATGATGTGGAGATGCCAGCACTGGACTAGGGTAAAAACAGAAAGAAGTCTCACAACACCAGCTTAAAGTTTTAAGGACTTTAAGCTGGTGTTGTGAGACTTCTTTCTGATTACACTTGCATGCCATGAACTATAGAGGTCCAAAAAGGCTGATCACCACCTTCTCAAGCACAACTGGGGATGGGCAATAAATGCTGATCTTTCCGATCTCGCTCACATGCCATAAACAAGTATTAAAATAAATCTATGGCAAAGGCATATATTGTATGCCAAAGTCATCTGCTTCAGCGTTCCCAATATTTAATTGGATCAAATGTCAAAAGAGCAGTCTGATAATACAGTCTGGTGAAGAACAAGCGAGGTGGTAGGCAGACAGAATTAGATGGCATGTTGCCAAAGATGTTCTGATGTGGAGATGTTGCCAAAGATGTTGCCAAAGAGAAACGTGTAGGTAAGGAACAGGATGGAGTTCAAGTTAGATCCTAGTAGGACTCTAGGGATAAAGCTGCAGAGGTGGAAAGGAGAGTGACTGCTGGGGATACTTCAATTGTGATTTTATGGTAAGAACAGAAGAGGCAATTTAGGCGGACGATGTAGTTGACCGTGGCACTGGCTGCTGTTCGGTTGTGATGGAGCAGGATGGTTAACGTACCACAGACACAGGCACAGGGGAAGTTACAGAACAGATTTGTCAGCTGTTGTCTTCACTAACTTCGAAACATTAGACAGACTTTATTGTGCTGCAGATATATTTATTTTTTATGAACAGAACACATTATGCTAAGGCTTTGGTCTTTTGGTGCAAAATTGAGCTGAGAAATAATATGTAGATGATGCAGAATTGGTGTAATAATGCTTCCTATGTCCTTTTCCGATCTGGTTAAATTTTGCTTGATAACACTCCTGTGAAGCGTTTTCGGACATTTTAATATTGCTGAAAGATGAAACATGCCATCAAAATTTTTTGTCTTGCACTCATCAGGCCAGAATTCGCAAAAATACAAATTGTAAAAGGAACGGCAATTTGGACTGCAGGAGAAGAGAGTGTTGATTTTTTTACATGAATGTGCCATGCACCATCCATACAACTGAATTATCAAACCCTTAACTGTACTGTTCTAACTCGCAGATTGAATCGCACCATAACGGGGAAATCTCCATCAACGCTGTAAATAGCTTTATGGAGTGGGTTTGCTATCCAATTTGAAGTGTTGATTATGAGTTGACTTCACTGCTAACTTTAAAACAATTCAGTAAAGTTAGTGTTGGAATCCATATCTCCAAGAACGTAAATGTTTTCTTTAACTGGAAGGATGTTGGATTATTTGGAAACTCTCCTGAGATTTTATTCAAAGGGTTACAAGTTGGTCCGTAAACAAACTGCTTTTTCCAAGAAATGACATACCTTCAGTTGTTATCAGTAAGACACATGAAGAAATATTTTGTTTACTTGAGTTATTCTTTTAAACTGCTGTTGCAAAGCTAGGGGCTCCTGCTGATTGGTTTAAAAACAGCTAACCTAGGAAAAGTTGTGGTTGAACATTTTTTTAACTCAGTGTGCATCTTAGGAGCAAACTATGTAGGAAGATTGCTTCTCTCCCCTTCCCCATCCACCCCCCACCCCCTGTACTCCCTGCAGTCCAGAATGGATGTTCACCTTCATCCAGAAAATTCTCATCTCAGAATAACTCATCTGTATTTGAAAGCCTGTGGAGCTGTCACAAGCAAGAGTTAACAAAGCCAGCATTTCATCAAAGTTCCTTTGAAAAAGATTTGCAGACAACTGCTGTAACCAGCACTTCCTGCTTTGCATGCAGGAAGACAAGATCAACAGCGTGAAGACCTTTTCAAACTTATTGTTTTTTATAAGGTGTTCCCTTACACCAGCCTCTGCAGGAACACTATTTGCCTTGTCTTTTTTTTTGTTTTTCAGTCATACAGTGAGATTTTAAAAGAAATATATCGTTACACTTCCAGATTGTAAATGTGTTAACCAGTTTTGCACCTCACTGTAAAAGAATTTTATTTTATAATAAATTAATTATTCTGAGCTTTTTGAAAGAAACCTGGTTGTTATTGCTTTTATTCTTGGTCTAGTCGTAGCAAAGGTAAAAAATTGGTAATTTTGCTGAGTGAATTAAACATTTGCACTTATGTTGTGAGCTGTACAGTGATGGGGCTAGAGAATCTGTGCACTTCTCCATCCCGGTCATAACATTAGCACATACAAGAATCCAAGAGACAGGAGCATAAGTAGACCATATAGCCTTGCGCCTACTCCCATCTGACTATCACTTAGATCATATCTGAGTGGCCTCTCACTGGAACATAAACAGAATTTCAGCTGTAAGATTTGAACATATGTAAAGTAGAAAGATTACCAGAAGGTGACAGTGCTGTACATCTGTACGGTGATGCCAATTCATAGCAAACCAACAGCCAATTTTCATCAGACCTGATCTTCACAGAATGACAGTTCAAGCTCTTTACGGAGATTTGTTTCCTAGTCAATTTTACTTGGTTCGACATTTAAATAATGGCAGTATTTTCCAAGTTTGTGTAAAATAAAGACTAGCGTGGCGAAAAATTGGCTGCCAATTTGCTAAGTGCCCATGTTGTGCAGTGGCTATATATGAATTTTACCTCCACATCCCTGATTGACACCCCAACAAGGTGAGGACAGCTTTAGGTTACGCTAAATTGCATTGATTATATCTCATCCTGGGCCCAATGTCCACCGTATCTGCTCTGTTAGCCCTCAGTTAATGACAGTTGCACAGATGGAAGCCTTAATTGAAAAATGTTCCAGTATCTCTGTTATCCTAAAAGTAAAAGACCACCGTCTGTCTACAGAACAAGTTGCCAATGTTCTCAGTATCTGATAAAATGAGTAAGTTACATGAAAGGGAATGTATTCCAGAAACTGGTCTTCAAATGTAAGAATTCCAAGGCTGCTAAGTTGAGGATCATAACAATATGGAATGACCTGTGATCTTACACTTCAATCCTTTTTGAAATATTTACTTACTTAGCAGTAATTTATTTTAAAATGTGTGAATAGGAAATTAAATCAACAAATTGGTTTATCTTGACTGGTGCCAAAGTTTAAAATTAATGGGTCAAATCTTGCAATGTATCCTTTGTACCGTGTTCTTATTGAAGCTACAGTCTATAGATGAACTTTCCAAAGGCTTACCTGGATAATTGCAAACTGGTCATAGAAAGAAGAATTATCCAAGTGCAGCTCCAGATCAATGTCCTGCAATTCTTCACAACTGCAGGCAAAAAAACACCTTATGTTATAGAAAGTTCAACAAGACATTGTAACATTAACATTAGGAAGTCTGGTTTGGAAATGTTTTTCCATAGATTCACAGAATCCTACAGTGCATAAGCCCATCGAGTCTGCACCAACCACAAAGCCACCCAGGCCCTATCCCTTGCACTGACCCTAGCTAGTCCCACTGACACTAAGCAGCAATTTAACATAGACAATCCACCTAACCCATACATCTTTGGACTGTGGGATGAAACTGCACCACCTGGAGGAAATCCATGCAGACGCAGGGAGAATGTGCAAACTCCATATAGACAGTGACTCCAGCTAGGAATCGAATCCAGGTCCCTGGCGCTGTGTAGCAGCATTGCTAACCACTGTGTCACCATGCTTTCCACAAATTCAAATCATTTCTGGCAGCGGTGGGATTCGAACCCACGCCTGCAGACTGGAGCCTTAATCCAGCGCCTTAGACTGCTCAGTCACATTTTTGTTTGTTTTATTTATTTTATTTAGGCAACAGCATTATTGAATTAGATTTTGATGTTAAATAGTAAGAAGTCTCACAACATCAGGTTCAAGTCCAACAGGTTTATTTAGAATGACAAGCTTTTGGATCGCTGCTCCTTCACAGGTAAGCACTCACCTGATGAAGGAGCAGTGCTCCGAAAGCTTGTGATTCCAAATAAGTCTGTTGGACTTTAAAATGGTGTTGTGAGCCTTCTTATTGTGCCCACCCCAGTCCAATGCTGGCATCTCTACATTATGGATATTAAATAGTGCTAACTATTCATAATCAATTCATATATCCATGTTGTTTTACTTTTCCTTGCTGGTTGATTCTAGAAAGCGCACAATGGTTCTTTATAAAACAAGAGAAATTCCTAATATTTTGTACCTGTTAGGCATTCTTCCCTCCTCAGTGATCGCATCACACCACATGTTGAAGCCAACAGTGACCAGAGTGCTTGCTACGAAGATAAGGAAAACCACAAAGGTGCTGACCAGCAGGTTCAGGAATGTTGCGAAGAAAGTGCTAAAACAAACAGGTAGAGTACAGGGCAGGGAGGGAGGAAGAAACACATCGGTAAGACAGCAAGATATCTGATAAACATTCTGCTAACAATGGACCCTGAGAATGTTGCACTAGTGATAGTTATATTTACAATGACAACAAGGCCAATGATGTTGATTAGCTCCATTCTAAAATAAAGCACAGACCTTTTACTCTGCAGGTTAATGATTTTTAAGTATTTTGCATTGAGAATAAGATGGGTTACAACTGTACTTCAATGGATTGTGATATTTACTGCATTACAGGCGACAGATTATTATTGTTTAGCATCTGGACTAGCTTTAAATTGTAAATGAAGGAATGCCCAACTGCTTCCTGAACACTGCCACGTGTCAGTGGATAGCTGGCAGAAGCTGCATCAAGTAGGTATGGGATTCTGTGGTTAAGAGCTTCAGTGGATATGAGATTTGTGGGTGAGGGCTTCAGTGGGTTAAGAATATAGTGGGAATGGGTATATGTGGGTAAAGGGGTACAGCAAGAAAGGTTTCAATGGGCAAGGGGTTCAGTAGGAAAAGATTTAGTGGGGAAGTGGTATGGTGAGGAAGGAGTACAGTGGGTTGGGACAAAGAAGGAAAGGATTCATTGGGTAAGGATTCAGTGAGCTGTGGATACATTAGGTTAGGGGTGCAGTGGCTATGAGGTACAGTGCGTAACGGGTCCAGTGAGCATGGTGTATAGTGAGTACGGTGTACCGTGAGTAGGGTTGGGACAAAGAAGGAAAGAATTCATTGGGTAAGGATTCAGTGAGCTGTGGATACATTAGGTTAGGGGTGCAGTGGCTATGAGGTACAGTGCGTAACGGGTCCAGTGAGCATGGTGTATAGTGAGTACGGTGTACCGTGAGTATGGTATACAGTGAGTATGGGGTACAGTGGGTTTGGTGAACACTGGGTACGGTGTACCGTGAGTATGGTATACAGTGAGTACGGTGTACAGTGGGTTTGGTGTACAGTGGGTACGGTGTACCATGAGTATGGTATACAGTGAGGATGGTGTACAGTGGGTATGGTGTACAGTGAGTACGGTGTACAGTGAGGATGGTGTACAGTGAGGATGGTGTACAGTGCTTTGAAGGTTTAGTGGGCATGGAATTTGGAAGGTTTTTATAGGAAGGGTTCAGTGACTAGCAGAATCAGTGGGTATTGGGTACATTTGGTAGAGCATTTAGTATGTACTGGTTCAGTGGACATTGGATACAATGGGTAGGGGTACAGTGGGCAGGAGACTCAGTGTGTATACGGTACAATGAGTTTGGGGTACAGTTGATGGGGGTACATTGGATAGAGGGTACTGTGGATAAAGTGTTGAATGGGTAATGGATCCAGTAAGTATTGAGTGCAGAGGGTAGGAGATACAGTTGGAAGGGGTTGCAATGGTATGGGTACTGTGAGTAGGGGTGCAAAGGGTATGGATACGGGGGCAGGGGCTGCAATAGGTATGGGTACAATAAGTAGGGTCTGCAATGGTAACGGTACAGTAGTTGGTGTTCAGTGGATAGGGAGTGCAGTAGATATGATTTACAGTGGTAGGGGTGCGGTGGATACGGAGGGGGTGCAGTGGACAGGGAGGGAATGCAGTGGATGGGGGGCTGCAGTGGGTAGAGAGGGGGCGTAGAGGGTAGGGAGTGCAATGGGTAGGGAGAAGGGCAGTGGGCAGGGAGGGGGCAGTGGGCAGGGAGGAGGCAGTGGGTAGGGGTTACAGTGGGTAGGGAGGGGGCAGTGGGCAATGAGGGGGAGGTGAGTAGGGGGTGAATTGACAGGGAGTGAAGTGGGCAGGGAGAGGGCAATGGGTAGGGGGCAGTGGGTAGGGGTACAGTGGGTAGGCAGTACAGAGGGTAGGGGATACAGAGGGTAGGGGGTACAGTGGGTAGGGGATACAGTGGGTAGGGGTACAGTGGGTAGGGGGTACAGTGGGTAGGCAGTAGAGGGTAGGGGGTACAGAGGGTAGGGGGTACAGTGGGTAGGCAGTAGAGGGTAGGGGGTACAGTGTGTAGGGGGTACAGTGGGTAGGGGGTACAGTGGGTAGGGGGTACAGTGTGTAGGGGGTACAGTGGGTAGGCAGTAGAGGGTAGGGGGTACAGTGGGGGGTACAGTGGGTAGGAGGTACAGTGTGTAGGGGGTACAGTGGGTAGGGGGTACAGGGGGTAGGGGGTACAGTGGGCACTGTAAGGGGGTTGGATGGAAATACAGCGCACACACAGCCGCTTACTCATCGTGTCCTTTGCAGAGGTAGAAGAGGAGCCGCCACGCCTGGATCGCCGAGAAGAGGAGGGTGAAGAGCCCGATGAAGGTGGTGAACTGGCAGGCGGACTCTGGGCCCCATTCCTCCACCATGAAGCGCTGCTTCTCCACAGTGATGTTCTCATTCTGCCACATCCCCCGGGTGAAGAGCAGGCATTTCCCCTGGAAATCTGTGCCGTTCTCCGACAGCGGCACCACGGCGATGAAGCCGAAGAGAAACGCCAGGAAATAGAGGATGCACTGAGCGAAGAGGAAATTATTCATCCCCATTTCTCACATTGAAGCAGCAAGCGGAGCCTGTGCCGCACGCCTGCGCTCATCGACCCACCCAGGCTGCTCACTGAGGCTGGGGGAGGCTCAGCCCATCTGCACTCAGACTGGCACACAGTCCATTACACAATGAACCACATCCACCCCTTAACCAGATTGACCCTTAACCAGATCCATTCCTAAACCAGACCCATCTCTTAACCAGAACTGTCTCTTAATCAGATTGATCCTTAACCAGATCCATCCCTTAACCAGATCCATTCCTAAACCAGACCCATCTCTTAACCAGAACTGTCTCTTAACCAGATTCATCCCTTAACCAGATTCATCCCTTAACCAGATCCATCCCTTTACTAGATTCATCCTTAACCAGAACTATCCCTTAACCAGAACTATCCCTTAACCAGATTCATCCTTAACTAGATCCATCCCTTAACCAGACCCATCCCTAAGCCAGATTCATCCTTAACCAGATCCATCCTCTTAACCAGATCCATCCCTTAACCAGATTCATCCTTAGCCAGATCCATCCCTAAACTAGACCCATCCCTTAACCAGACCCAACCCTAAGCCAGATTAATCCCTAAACCAGATCCATCCCTTCACCACAGCCATCCCTTAACCAGATCCGTCCCTTAATCAAATTCATCCCTTAACCAGATCCATCTCTTAACCAGATCTATCCCTTAACCAGATCCATCTCTTAACCAGATTCATCCCTAAACCAGACCCATCTCTTAACCAGATCCATCCCTTAACCAGATCTGTCCCTTAACCAGATCAATCCTATTCCCACCTTCCAGCGCTCCACTTAACCAGATCCATCCCTTAGCCAGATTCACCCCTTAACCAGATCCATCCTTTAGCCAGATTCACCCCTTAACCAGATCCATCCCTAAACCAGATCCATCCCTAAACCAGATCAATCCCATTCCCATCCTTCAGCCCAACTCCCCACTTAACCATATCTGGGCAGCACGGTGGCAGAGTGGTTTGCACCGCTGCCTCACAGTGCCAGGGACCTCGGTCTGATTACCAGCTAGGGTCACTGTTTGTGTGAAGTTTGCACATTCCCCCGTGTCTGCATGGGTTTCCTCCAGCTGCTCCGGTTTTCTCCCACAGCGTGAAAGACGTTCTGGTTAGGTGGATTGACTCAAATGGGCGTCAGAATGTGGCAATTAGAGGTATTGCACAGTACCTTTATTGTAATGTGATATAAGCCTTACTTGTGACAAATAAAAAAAAAATTCCATTCCCATCCTCCAGCCCAGCTCCCCACTGAACCAGATCAATCCCATTCCCATCCTCCAGCCCAGCTCCCCACTGAACCAGATCAATCCCATTCCCATCCTCCAACCCAGCTCCCCATTGAACCAGATCAATCCCATTCCCATCCTCCAGCCCAGCTCCACACTGAACCAGATCAATCCCATTCCCATCCCCCAACCCAGCTCCCCACTGAACCAGATCAATCCCATTCCCATCCTCCAACCCAGCTCCACACTGAACCAGATCAATCCCATTCCCATCCTCCAACCCAGCTCCACACTGAACCAGATCAATCCCATTCCCATCCTCCAGCCCAGCTCCACACTGAACCAGATCAATCCCATTCCCAGCTCCCCATTTACCCTAATATATGCAAAATACTGTGGATGCTGGAATCTGAAACAAAAATAGAGAAATGCTGGAAAATCTCAGCAGGTCTGACAGCATCTGTGGAGAGAGAGTAGAGCCAACATTTTGTGTCTAGTTGACTCTTCATCTGAGTATTTTTTTATTCCAGTTCAATCAAATCAAGTCCAATTCAGAGTCTCAACAAGTTGAGACATTCCCGCTCCAAGCTGACAAGACAGGGCTCTCACCTCCTGTCTTGAGCTTGATCTACATGATCCAAGCTGATTGGAGTAGGCATAGCTCCTCCTCCATGGCTTGATCTTATTTGCATCTTAGCCAAAAGACTGAGATGCCGCTTTTAAAAATTGCTTCAAATGAAGCTGAAATGTAACCTAATGACTTCGACCAAGTGCAGCATGTCGATACTACACTTGATCTTATCCAAAAGGCTGATCACTTTTTTATTTCAAAAATATACCTTATTCATAAAAAAACTCTCAAATAAACCATTGCAAAACGACATAGCCAAAACGGCAGTCCAAAGATGTGTGGGTTAGGTTGATTGGCCATGCTAAAATTGCCCCTTAGTGTCCTGAGATGCATAGGTTAGAGGGATTAGTGGGTAAATATGTAGCGGTATGGGGGTAGGGCCTGGGTGGGATTGTGGTTGGTGCAGACTCAATGGGCCAAATGGCCTCTTTCTGCACTGTAGGGTTCTATGATTTCTGTAATTTCTATGATTTCTATGAAAAATTACAAACATTGCAAAAAAAAGTCATTCTTACAGAACTATATGATACTTATTTACAGGACATTACATTCACTACATTTCAGTACTTGAAACTATATATACACACAGCAGATTTTACTGTGTGCTGTTGTTTTTCAGATGAGTACGCAGTTATGCAGGCCAAGGATGTTCTACAGTTTCTGGGCCCTCGGTCTGCCTCGGTTGAAAGGCTTTACACGGTGGCCTTTCCCCACTGTGCCTTGCAGTGGCTGCCCCAAGCTTGACATGTCCCTCAGCACATCATCCTGGAGCTTGGAATGTGCCAATCTGCAACACTCAGTCGAGGAGGAATCTTTCAACTGGAAGATCAGCAGGTTTCGGATGGACCAAAGTCCGTCCTTCACCGAATTGATGACCCTCCAGCAGCAGTTGATATTTGTCTCAGTGTGTGTCCCTGGAAACAGCCCACAGAGCACAGTTCTGCGTCACTGAGCTGCTCAGGACGAACCTTAACAAATACCACTGCATCTCACTCCAGACCGTCTTTGCAAAAGCACATTCCACAAAGAGGTGTGCGGCCATCTCATCATCCCCACAGCCACATCAAAAGCAGCATGCTGTGGTGTTGAGACCTCGTGCATGCATGAAGGATCTAACCGGGCATGCCCTTCTCACCACCAGCCAAGCCAGGTCTTGGTGCTTGTTTGTGAGTTCTTGTGATGAGGCAGTCTGCCAGATGCCACTGACAGTCTGCTCAGGGAACCATCCGACAGGATCCTCCATCTCCTTTTCTCTCAGGGCCTCAAGGGCATTATGTGCTGACCACTGCTTGATCGCCATGTTGTCAAAGGTGTGTTTCTGGAAATATTTCTCCATGAGCGACAGGTGCTGTGGTACGATCCAATTACCCTGAACCCAATGCATTCCTACCCACTATACCCTTCCTCACTTAACCATATCAATCCTATTCCCACCCTCCAGCCCATATTAAAGTGCAACTTGGATTAACCTTCATTTTAAAAAACATGTATTAGTTTAGCCCTATGTGTATTGGCACTTTTCTCCTCAATCCTCCTTCTGTGCTGGGGTCATGCATCATTTTCATCTGTGTGGGGAATTGTAAATCAGTTAATGCAGATGGATGCACCAGCCACTTTTTGTTGTTGTCCAATTAACCTGATGAATGTTCCTGTGATATTGTGTTTTTATTGTTATGTTCTTAAGATAAAAGCAAAATACAACAGATGCTGGAACCTGAAACAAGAATAGAAAATGTTGGAAAATCTCAGCAGGTCTGACAGCATCTGTGGAGAGAGAATAAAACTAATGTTTCCTGCTATATTTTACTGTCCCACCCACCGCGAGAATTTAACTTTTAGTTTTATTTATTGAAGTCACAAGTCGGCTTACATTACATAAGAACATAAGAAATAGGAGCAGGAGTAGGCCATCTAGCCCTTCGAGCCTGCCCCGCCATTCAATAAGATCATGGCTGATCTGTCGTGGCTCAGTTCCACATTCCCGCCCTCTCCCCATAACCCTTAATCCCCTCGCTTATCAAAAACCCATCAACTCGCGTCTTAAAAATATTTAGCGAGGTAGCCTCCACCACTTCAATGGGCAGAGAATTCCAGAGATTCACCACCCTTTGAGTGAAGAAGTTCCTCCTCAACTCCGTTCTAAATCGCCCCCCCTTTATCTTGAGGCTGTGCCCCCTAGTCCTACTGTCCTTTGAGCGGGAAGAGTCTCTCCGCCTCTATCCTATCCATCCCATTAATCATCTTATATGTCTCAATGAGATCTCCCCTCATTCTTCTAAACTCTAACGAGTACAAGCCTAGTTTATTCAGCCTCTCCTCATAGCTCAACCCCCTCAACTCCGGTATCAGCCTAGTAAACCTCCTCTGCACTCCCTCCAAGGCCAAAATATCCTTGCGTAAGTGCAGCGACCAAAACTGCACACAGTACTCCAGCTGCGGCCTCA
Organism: Carcharhinus amblyrhynchos; assembly: GCF_965287045.1. Classification (NCBI taxonomy): domain Eukaryota; kingdom Metazoa; phylum Chordata; class Chondrichthyes; order Carcharhiniformes; family Carcharhinidae; genus Carcharhinus; species Carcharhinus amblyrhynchos. Next base: position 33,487,572 of record NC_137337.1, read on the forward strand.
CCAATGCCCTATACAGCTGCAGCAAGACCTCCCTACTTTTATATTCAATCCCCCTCGCTATGAAGGCCAGCATCCCATTCGCCTTCCTGACCACCTGCTGGGTTTTTGCGACTCATGCACAAGGACCCCGAGGTCCCTCTGCACCGTCGCCTGCTGCAGTTTTTCGCCGCGTAAGTAATAGTCCTTCCTACCATTATTCCTACCAAAGTGGACCACCTCGCACTTGCCAACATTAAATTCCATTTGCCAGTTCCTGGCCCATTCGCCCAGCCTATCTAGATCCTTCTGCAGACTCTCCACACCCTCTGCGCAATTTGCCATTCCACCAATCTTGGTGTCATCAGCAAATTTCGACACCATACACTCGGTTCCCTCCTCCAGATCATCTATATAAATGGTAAATAGCTGAGGCCCCATTTTAACACTGCAATGTTAAAATCCCCTAGTCACCACACTCCGGTGCCTGTTTGGGCAGATTGAGGCAGAATTTAGCATGGTCAATGTACGTAACCAGCACATCTTTTGGACTGTGGGAAGAAACCGGAGCACGCAGAGGAAACCCACGCAAACACAGGGAGAACATGCAAACTCCACACAGACAGTGACCCAAGCAGGGAATCAAACCCAGGTCCTTGGAACTGTGAGGCAGCAGCGCTAACCACTGTGTGTAGCACTGGGACACGGATCATGCAAGGGTCGATTGACCTCAGGCAGGATTTTCCAGCCTTGGGGCAAGCGCAGCTAGAAAATCCCACCCTTCGAGTCTGGGTGATTCTTCGTCATTTTAATCTGTGTGGGCAATTGTAAGTCAGTTAATGCAGATGGATGCATCAGCCACTTTTTGTTGTCCCTTAGCCTGGTTAAATGTACCTGTGATATTGTGCTTTTATTTTTATATTCTTAAGTTAAAAACAAAACACTGCTGATGCTGAATCTGAAGCAAAAATGGAAAATGCTAGAAGTTCTCAGCAGAGCTCTGACAAAGTCACCCAGCCTCGAAACATTGGCTCTATTCTCTCTGCACATATGCTGTCAGACCTGCTGAGAATTTCCAGCATTTTCTTTTTTTGTATTTTTATATTTGTTGATTTGCTACAAAAATGTTATCCCTCCACTACCTCAGTGCATTTCTGACTGGGCTGCCACATTCTACTTTGCTGAACTTGAGACTATTCAAAGTTCTGCTGCCTATGTCCTAACCTACAGCCAGTGCTGTTCACCCATCACCCCTGCACTCGCTGACCAACTTGTAGCCTCCTGATAAGCAACACTTGAACTTTAAAATTATCACCCTCATTTTCAAATCCACCCCCCACACCCCCGGATTTGCCCTACCATTTCTCAGTCCCACAGACCACGGGAGTCGATTAGCTCAGTTGGCCGCACCGCTGTTTTGTGATATGGAGCAACGTCAACAGTGTAGGTTCAATTCCCGTATCGGCTGAACTTGTTCATAAAGGTCCTGTCTTCTCAACCTTACCTGAGGTGTAGTAATCCTCAGATTAAATCACCAACAGTCAGTTCTCCCCCTCAAAGGTGACAACAGCCTATGGACATAGAATAGAATAGAGCCATAGAGTATCTACAGTGCAGAAGGAAGCCATTTGGCCTATTGAGCCAAAAACAATTTCAGCCAGGCCCTATCCCCTCAACTCCACATGTTTACTCTACTAATCCCCTGATACTAAGGAGCAATTTAGCATAGCCAATCGACCTAACTCGCACTGTGGAGGGAACTGGAGCACCCAGAGGAAACCCACGCAGACATGGGGAGAACATGAAAACTCCACACAGTCACCCAGTCAGGAATCACACTTGGGTCCCTGCACTGTAGGGGTCTATGATTCTATGATTCTAAATTCCATCTGCCTTTTCTCCGCCCATTTTTCCAGCCTATCTATATTCTGCTGCATTCTCGGCCCATCAAGTCTGCACCAACCACAATCCCACCCAAGCCCCATCCCCATATATTTTACCCACTAATCCCTCTAACCTACACATTTCAGATCACTAAGGGGCAATTTTTAGCATGGCCAATCAACCTAACCCACACATCTTTGGACTGTGGGTGGAAACCGGACAAATGCATGTTGGTAGACCAATTCAGGTGGCAGCTGTAAAATAAATGGCGGAACCACCAGGAGCATAGACACACAGAGATCTGGGAGTACAGGTGAAAGAAGTGGTGAAGAAAACATATGGCATGCTTGCCTTCATCAGACAGGGCATCGAGCATAAGAGTTGTAAATTATGTTACAGTTCTATAAAATGTTGGTTATGCTAATTTGGAATACTGTGTCCATTTCTGGCCACCAGAACGATGTGGAGGCTTTGAAGAGAGTACAGAAAAGATTTACCAGGTTGTTGCCTGGTATAGAGGGCATTAGCTATGAGGACAGAGTGAATACACTGGGATTGTTCTCCCTGGAAAGACAGAGGCTGAGGGTTGACCCGATAGAAATTTATAAAATTATGACATGTATGGATATGGTGAACAGCTGGAAGCTTTTTCCCAGGGCAGAAATGACAATTACAAGGGGGAACAAGTTCAAGATAAGGGGGAAAGGTTCAGTGGGGATGTACAGGGGACATTTTTTGCATAGAGGGTGTTGTGGACCGAGAATGCACTGCCAAATGAGGTGGCTGAGGCAGTTCCATTAGTCACATGTAAGACTTATCTTGATAGGCACATGAACAAGCAGGGAATAGAGAGATATAAGTGGTTGGCTAGATAGGACAACCTGATTGGTGCAGACTTGGAAGTTCGAAGGGCCTGTTCCTGTGCTGTTCTGTTCTTTGTTGTTCTTTGTGTAACACCTATTCCTTTACCTCTGCCCTCATCACCATTCCAGACCCTAAATATTCCTTCCGGTTGAAGCAGCGATTCATTTGCACTTCTTTCAATTTGGTCTATTGCATTCACTGCTCATCATGCAGCCTCCTCTACACTGGGGGGACTACATTAAATACAGGTGACCACTATACAGAGCACCTTCACTCAGTCTGCACGTATAACCCTGACCTTCCTGTTGCCTGCCATTTCAATTCACCATCATGCTCACACATTCGCATTGCCGTCCTTGGCCTGTTACTATGTTCCACTGAAGGTTAATGCAAGCTGGAAGAACAGCACTTCATCCTCCAGTTAGATAGTTTACATTCTTCTGAATTCAACATCGAGTTCAACAACTTCAGGCCATGAATTTTGTCCCCAATTTTGAATTATTTTCCTCTGAGTGCCAGTCTGAATTTTGTTTTTTGTCTTTGCTTTCAGATGGAGCTGACCTCTTTCTCTGCTTTCAACATATTCTGCTATTTTGTTTTCAGACAGTTTACTCTGCTTTCATTCTGATGTTAACACCGATTCTGAAACAAAATATTCATCATTATGCTATCATTACCATTCCCTTTGTCTCGTGTTCCATGACAGCATTGCCCTCCAACCTACTTCTGATCTTCATTTTGCTCCACCTGCCCCTCTCACCCCCACTTTTACTCATCGCATTTCTATCTCACCCCAGTTCTGAAGAACCATAGAATAGAATCATAGAATCTATACAGTGCAGAAGGCGGCCATTTGGCCCATTGATCCTGCGCCAACCACAATCCCACCCAGGCTCTATTTCCGTGATCCCACAAGAAAAGCCATAGTGGACTAGAAACATTAATGCTCTTTCTCTCTCCACTGAGCCTTTCCAGCATTTTCTATATTTAAGTCGGATTTCCAGCAACCACAGTATTTTGCTTTTATTGATCATTCCACCATTTGTGGCTATACCTTCAACAGCCAAGGTCCTAAGTGCTGAAGTTCATTCCCAAAACCACTCTGATTCTCTGTCTGTCTTTCCTCCTTTGAAATATTCCTTCAAACTTACCTCTTTAATCAAGCTTTTGACCATTTGCTCTGTTATCTCTTTATGTGGTTCAGTGTCAAATTGTGTTTCATAATGCTCCTATGAAGCACTTTGGGATGTTTTATTATGTTGAAGGAGTTTTATACAGAGGGGCAACCATATATAAAGAGTTGGCAGGGTCATTGATCAGTTCATGAATTCAGGATGGAGATGGATAAAGGTGACTTGGAGAAGTTATCCTTCTCACTTCCTCCACTCTCTAATAGGTACAGACATATTTCATATTATGAGGTGAACCAATATATTTGCAAACCCAGAATAGTCATTGCACCATTAGGAACAATGAAAAGAAATATTGGTCTGACATATTCTCAAAGCAATGCTAACCTCTATTTTCCGCAAAGGAAATTCTAAGTGGGGAGGTAATGGCCTAGTGGTATTATCGCTAGATTATTAATCCAGAAACACAGCTAATGTTCTGGGGAACTGGGTTTGAATCCCACCATGGCAGATGGTGAAGTTTGAATTCATAGAATCCCAACAAATGCATTTGGCTCATCAAGCCTGCAGCAACAACAATCCCACCCAGGTTCTATTGCCGTAACGCCATGTATTTACTCTGCTAATCCATCTGACATTTAGGAGCAATTCAATACAAAATATCTGGAATTAAGAATCTACTGATGACCATGAAACCATTGTCGATTGTCAGAAAAACCCATCTTTGGTTCACTAATGTCATTTAGGAAAGAAAAGCTGCTGTCCTTACCCAGCCTGACTTACATGTGATTCCAGAGCCACAGAAATGTGGTTGACTCTCACCTGCCCTCTGAAATGGCCCAGCAAGCCACTCAGTTCGAGGGCAGTTGAAATACTCATCAGTCAGCAATACCCATGTCCCATGAATGAATAAAAATAAAGCAAATCAGTAGAAGCAAGATTTGCGAGATACGATCCTCAATGAACTTCAAGTCTAGCTCTCGCTAGGCAAAATAGAGCAACTCCATCCACAGCAACAAGTATTGAACAAGTGTTCTCAACAACTAAAGCTTCATTCCAAATAGTATAACTAATGCAAGCCTGATGTTGGGGGCTTGGATATAGATTAAGGAAAGCAACCTCAAATGAAGTGAAATCAGAAGATTAAAGATAGTTTTTCACCACAGGATGATGTGACAATGGTTTCATGGTCATCAGTAAATTCTTAATTCCACATATTTTGTATTGAATTGCTCCTAAATGTCAGATGGATTAGCAGAGTAAATACATGGCATTACAGTGATAGAACCTGGGTGGGATTGTTGTTGCTGCAGGCTTGATGAGCCAAATGCACTTGTTGAGAATCTATGCATTCAAACTTCACCATCTGCCATGGTGGGATTCGAACCCAGTTCCCCAGAACATTAGCTGTGTTTCTGGATTAATAATCTAGTGTTTATTAATTTCTTATGCTAATGGTAAAAAAAGGAAATTCCCAAAAGTAGATGTGTTTCCAACAAACCAAAACACACACTGCTCTACATGCTGAGAGTGGGATAGTGTACCACACAACTAATAATTATCCTGTATTGTCTAATGGAGCTTATCTGGCTGCAAGCCTTATTATCATTTTGTCAGGTTCATAATTTGTTTTGAACCATAAATTACAAAGGGAATAATTAGTGAATCACCCAAAGACTCTAGTTAAAAAAGCTTTTGTTGAAAAACAGGCATGAGAGATGAAATTGTTTGCAGATTTTCATGGTAACAATGCCCCTTTTAGTCAACATGTCAATCCAATTCCCTTCACAGAGTATCTGAAAATGCAATGGTCAGGACCTTCCCTCTGGGTCTATGTCCTGTGGTGGGGATGGGATCAGGGAGCGTTTTTCACCATGGAGGCCACTGAGAATTCACACCATACCACATGACCCCAGCCTCATTAATGACTTGGGGCTTTCCCGATGTTTTTCACGGCGGAGTTGGGCTCGATGGTGTGCTCCACACCATTATGTCCAAACGCCATATTTAAAAGGCATCCAGACAATAACGTCCTCACCAGGAAGTGGCCAGAGGAAGATACACAGCCCCACCAAGTGGAGCTCAAAAGGGATGCTCCCTTTTCAGCTGATGAGTATTTCAACTGCCCTTGAACTGAGTGGCTTGCTGGGCCATTTCAGAGGGCAGCTGAGAGTCAACCACATTTCTGTTCAATACTTGTTGCTGTGGATGGAGTTGCTCTATTTTGCCAAGCGAGACTTGAAGTTCATTAAGGATCTTATCTCGCAAATCTTGCTTCTACTGATTTGCTTTATTTTTATTCATTCATGGAACATGGGTATTGCTGACTGATGAGTATTTCAACTGCCCTTGAACTGAATGGCTTGCTGGGCCATGTAAGTCAGACTGAGTAAGGACAGCAGCTTTCCTTCCCTAAATTACGTTAGCGAACCAGATGGGTTTTTTCCGACAATCGACAATGGTTTCATGGTCATCAGTAGATTCTTAATTCCAGATATTTTGTATTGAATTCTCCTTAATATCAGATGGATTAACAGAGTAAATACATGGCATTACGGGGATAGGACCTGGGTGGGATTGTTGTTGCTGCGGATTCGATGAGCCAAATGGCCTCCTTCTGCACTGTTGGGATTCTATGATTCTATAAATTCAAACTCCACCATCTGCCGTGGTGGGGTTCGAACCCAGTTCTCCAGATGGGAGGAGGAGGCCTAGCAAGCAAATAACCCTAAATAAGAGCAAATCAGCAGGGAGGTCCATACCCAGGGCCTCCAGCCAAGGACTGCCCTGCAATGCCGCAAGAAGGTGATCCATGTTACCAGCTAAATGAACCCTCAGCTCCTCACTTTCACCTCGGTGAATGGTGCAAGGGCACACCGGTCTCAGTGGCACAGTAGTAAGGTGATGCTGCATAACCCCACTGCAGTCCATCCACTGTGCAGGTGGAAGTTCCACTGTGGCTCCCTCACTCTTACTCACACAGATCTCACACGCTGCCTGGAAGAGGGGGACGGATGGGGAAGGGGTAATGGTGGGGCGGGGGGGGGTGGGGGGGGGGCGGTGGTGGGGGAGAAGTGACTTGAGGCCATCAGTAATTTTCTCACTTGTCTTTCAAAATTCAGGGTATTTTAGTAGTAGCAGTAAAGATTACTAATAATAGCAAATTATTAGATATGTCATATTTATCTTGACTAGGGAATTGCAGTTGGGATAAGCAGATCATTGATTGAAATAATAAATATAGAAGGACTGGCAGGACTAGACACATTAATTAAATTGAACCAGTAAGATAATTAATTCATCGCAATAAAGCTGGCAGGGTAAGTGATGCGTGGCGGCTGAATGTGGGAGCTTATGGACACTTCTGTGTTCCAAGGCAAATACAACAGCAGTAAGTGTCTGTTGCTGGAGGAACCTCAGTTCAGAAACTTTGAACTGGAAGCTGAGTTGCAGACGCTGAAACATATCAGGGATGAAGGGGGAATGGGGCTTTTTACCTGGACATTTTGCTCAAGGAGGCAGTCACACCCCTGAGGATAGGGTCATCTAATTTGGCACAGTGGTTAGCATTGCTGCCTCACAGCATCGGGGACCTAGATTCAATTCCAGGCTCAGGAGACTGTATGGAGTCTGCACATTCTCCCCATATCTGCATGGGTTTACTCCGAGCACTCCAGTTTCCTCCCACTCTTTAAAAGATGTGCATGTTTGTTTGATTGACTATGCTAAATTACTCCCTCACGACAGGGAAATGAGATAGATAAATACATGGAGTTACAGGGATCGGGCCTGAGTGGGATTGTTGTCGGCACAGGCTCGATGGGCCAAATGGCTTCCTTCTGCACTGTAGGGATTCTATAATTCTAATTCGGTGCATGATCAGGCACAGGGGGATGTGACTGCGAGTGAGGCAGGTTTGGAGATCGGGAATGTGATACCAGAGTTGAGGGGGTTGAGCTATGAGGAGAGGCTGAATAAACTAGGCCTGTACTCGTTAGAGTTTAGAAGAATGAGGGGAGATCTCATTGAGACGTATAAGATGATGAATGGGATGGATAGGATAGAGGTGGAGAGACTCTTCCCGCTCAGAAAGGGCAGTAGGACTAGGGGCCACAGCCTCAAGATAAAGGGGGGGCGGTTTAGAACGGAGTTGAGGAGGAACTTCTTCACTCAAAGGGTGGTGAATCTCTGGAATTCTCTGCCCGTTGAGGTGGTGGAGGCTGCCTCGCTAAATATTTTTAAGACGTGGGTTGATGGGTTTTTGATAAGCGAGGGGATTAAGGGTTATGGGGAGAGGGCGGGAATGTGGAACTGAGCCACGACAGATCAGCCATGATCTTATTGAATGGCGGGGCAGGCTTGAAGGGCTAGATGGCCTACTCCTGCTCCTATTTCTTATGTTCTTATGTAGAAGCGGAGGAGCCTCAACCCTTACAGTTCTTTCAGCCTGTACAGGCAAAAGCACGATGAATGACTGACCATGACACTGTGGTACAGGAAGCCATTCAATGGGCAGAGTTAATAGAAATACAGTGTTGTAGAGGATAGTATAGTCCAGGAGATAGACACCATTCTCTGCAGGCAAGAGCCAAAATCCAGAAGGCGATGTTGCCTGCCCGATGCCAGGACAGCTCCTTAGGGCTAGAGAGAAACCCACAGTGGAAGAGGGAAAATCCAGTTGTCCATGTAGGTACCAACGAAATAGGCAGGACGAGAAAAAAGATTTTAGTTGGAAACTATGAGCAGCTTGGGGCTAAATTGAAAGCAGAAGAGTAATGTGCAAGAATTTTATGTTAAGTTTAAAAGCAATGCAATTCAATCAAAACTAGGGCCTTAAATCTAAATGAAGGAAGTTACGAAGTTTATGAGGGGCAAATTGGTTGTGATGAAATGGGAAACTACATTAAAAGGAAATGATGATAAAAGGTTAAACAGGTTGGGCATACTCATTGGAATTTAGAAGAATGAAAGGTGACCTTATTGAAGTATATAGGCCATGATTCTCCCATTCCGCTGCCCTAATTTTCCAGCGTAGTGGGGTGGGAGCATCTCACATCTGGGCATGTGCGGGATTCGCACATGCCAGATTTCCAGCGCCATCAAATTCGCGCTGGAAACTGGCGGGTACACCAGGTAAGTAATTTACATCTATTTTTAATGTTATTTCAATGTGATTAGTGAGTGCGGGACTGAGTTCTTTGTGCCCACAAGCCTCTCTCACCCTGCCAAAACATTTCACTTTAGTAGGGTTTACAATAGGTCGCCATGTTCGGGGAACTAGCGGGATGACCCTGCTGGAGTGAAGGGGGGCTAGAATTGGAGCCCCCAGGGGGTCAGGCAAAAGGGCGGGTGGTGTCCCCTGGGCATGGGCACCCTGGTGGTACCAGCTTGGGCCCCCTGGCACTGCCCAAGGGGCAAAGTGCCTATGTCCAGGTGGCACCTTCACAATGCTCACCAGGCATGGGGCAGTGTCCAGGGGGTGGGGGCCTGGTGGGGGTGGGGCCTGGTGGAGGCAGGACCTAGGGGGCAATCAGTGGGGGTTGAGGATCTCATTGCCTCTCTGCATTGGGATTGGTAGTAACAGAAGGGAGGCCAGCAATTGGTGGAGGGGAGGGGGTCAGCCAGGGGGATGTCTGCCTGTGGCAGTGGGTGGGAGAGTGGATCAGCCAGGGAGGGGGAGGGTCAGTGGGGGGAGGGAGGGGTGAGGGGAGAGGAGCTGGGCCTGGAAATGGTCAGGGGGCCGGGAGAGTTTGGGGGAGCAGCACTGCAGGGGCCCTGGGCTAGCCAAAAAACAGGGAAATTGACAATTTGGAGCCACTGCGCACGTGCAGAGGCCTACTGGTTTCAGCCTCCCAGGTGGGAATAAGCCCCTCCTCCTGAAATCTAATGATATTCGCATTGGGCCTCTGCAGTGCACAGAGTGTGGGAGATTCAAACAGTATGAATACTCCAGTTTTCCCACGAATTAAACATTTATAATTTTTTTTGGGAGAATCGCCCCCACAAGATCCTGAGGAGACTGGACAGATCAGATGCTGAGAGGATATTACCCCTTGTGGGACAGTCTAGAACTTGGGACTTGCAGGTATCTCCCACTTAAGACCAAGATGAGAAGATTCTTTTTTCTCTGTGAAACTGTCTTCCTCAGAGAGCAGTTGAGGTTCGGTGATTGAAAATATTCAAGGTCGTGTTAGATGAATTACTGATGGATGAGGAAGTCAAGGGTTATAGCCAGTAGTCAGATAGAGGCCACAATCTGACCAGCCATAATCTGATTAAAAGCGGAACAGGCTCAAGGAGCCAAATGGCCTACTCTGATTCTTAATGGAATGGCGTACAATAAGAAAGCTAAGCACAAGCTTGGACTGGGGTAAGTGGGAGAGCCTAAAGAGCTAATATTGTTCTTAAATGTTGCTCTCAGAGGGGTTGTGAGAACCCTTCTTCAAAAGGTAGTGTGAACATTTTTAAAGAAGAGTTAGATTGATTCCTGATCACCCAGGGAATGAAAGGTTATCAGGGTGGGCAGGAATGTGGGCTTGAGGTTACAATCAGATCAGCTTATTGAATGGTGGAGCAGGCTCAAAGGGCTGAGTGGTTCCTAATTCAGATGTTGGTATGTTCATAATTTTTGTGTTCTAGTATTATCTACAGGTTATACTTCAATAATTCATCAAAATTATTTCCACAGCAACCAACCCAACCCCATGATTCAACACTCAAGAAAGCATAAGAGCAGGAACATTGTTCCTGCCAGGTCACAAATTATCCCAAGGTGAACTTATATATGGTCATTCCTTCATCGGGCCTGGCTCGAATCCCTGCAATACCTAACCTTGAGCCATCATGCTGCGTGGTTCACTACTACTGTCTCGGGGCAATAACTCCTGTCTTGGCAGCATCACCAGCATTCCAAGAAACAATAAAAAAAATTATTTCCAAAGCATAGTAAACATGAGAGAAATGTCTTAATTTTATTTTAATTATGTAACCATTGATATATAAACAATATGATTACAATTTCCATTCTAAGTTTTTGGTTTAAGCCGATGCTGTTGCATCAATCTGCAGTTCTTTCTTTCTTCGAATAATTTTTGCTACATCGTTCTTCAGCCTGCCCACACAACTTTCCAATTCTTCTCCTAGTTCTTTGATCAGTTCACTCCTTTCATTGGCAAAATATCTGAGGCAATGAATACGTTCTTCATCCTAAAATGAATAACAGAAGGGGGACTAAATTAGTAGGTATCACTAAAAGTTTGGTTTTAGAGGGGAATTTTAAAACTATTATTCAAAGGAGCATGCAAAGTCTGAGTTCTTGTTAAAATGTGGGAAGAAATTAATGAGAGTCTGGATACCATGAACAAACGGCAGAGAATTAAATAAGCCCTCGTTGCTTAGATACACTAAGCTTAAAGAAAACTATATTTGGGCAACACGGTAGCACAGCAGTTAGCACTGCTGTTTCACAGCACAAAGACCCAGGTTCAATTCCCAGCTTGGGTCACTGTCTGTGTGGAGTCTGCACATTCCGTGTCTGTGTGGGTTTCCTCCAGGTGCTCTGGTTTTCTCCCACAGTCCAAAAGACATGCTGGTTGGGTGCATTGGTCACACTAAATTTTCCCTTAGTGTAGCCGAACAGGCACTGGAGTGTGGCGACCAGGGGATTTTCACTGCAGTGTTAATGTAAGCCTTCTTTTGACACTGATAAATAAACTTTAAACATAAATAAGCGATTTAGTGCTTATCATTATAGTATGAAAATACGTACAGAATGACACAGCAAAAGATAACCAAATTTTAATTGAGGAGTTGCAACAAAAAAACTGGAAATCTTATCTGACAATTAATGGATTTGACTGTTCCCAAGTTATTTTCTTGGAACTTCTCCAATCATCAATTTGCCCCATCTTACTGCTGGGATGATGGGCACATGACTTATTCCCAGAATATCACAAATGTCCCCTGTAGTAAGCAGCCAGGAGGCACAAAGCACTGCCTGAGTGTATTACTCCCTCCAATTTACATCACTGAAGTTAAAGACTTCACACAGTGTCTCCTTGCTCATCGTAGCTAAATGATTTAAATTTGTGTCTGTCCTTCCTCTAGGGCACTAAATATTATCATTCTATCATTTAGTGCCATTATGCTGCCTGATTATTAGGATTTGTATTAATTTTAATGAAGTGGGGAAGCTTTAACCCTGCGCCTTTTGTGTGACTGTGTTGTGTACAAAATTACTGCTGAGTTCGATGATGTAACTGAAGCCATTGAACTTTGATGACAGTAATTCATTGTTTGGAATGATTATGGCCAGGGTAACACAGCCCTGACCACCAGTCAATATTATGGTTCCCCAGTAAAATCCTGGCCTCTGAGGCTTTTTTGTAAGTAAGGTAGAAAGTGGCTCTGGTTAGCTCAGCTGGCTAGCGAGAGATAACGTGTGATGCAGAATAACTTCAACAGAATGGGATTCAATCCCCATTGAGCTCTGACTAAGGGTCATCACGACACCAAACGTTGGCTCTATTCTCTCTCCACAGATGCTATCAGACCTGCTGAGATTTTCCAGCAGTTTCTGTTTTTGTTGGAGTTCAATCCCCGTTGGGTTGAGGTAGATTTGGGATGTGCTTCATCGCTCTGTCCCATGGTAAAGTCATGATGTGGGTATGCCGGCGTTGGACTGGCGTAAACACAGTAAAAAGTCTGACAACACCAGGTTTTAGTCCAACCTATTTATTTGATAATATACTCACAAGCTTTTGGGGTTAGCCCCTTCGTCAGGTGAATGGAGAGTTCTGGCCTCAGGCAGAGCATATAAAGCACAGACAGTTTAGAGATTACTGATTAGAATGCGAATCCTTACACCTAACCTGCTGTTCAAGACCTGAAGTGGCTGATAATGTGAGTGGAAGGAGCACTGATCACAGTTTAAAGAGATGTGTATTGTCTCCAGACAGTACAGTAAGTGAGGTTTTGCAAACCCAGGCAAGTCACGGGGTTTACAGGTAGTGCGACATGAACCCAAGTTCCTGGGTTTGCAAAACCTCACTTACTGTACTGTCTGGAGACAATACACATCTCTTTAAACTGTGATCAGTGCTCCTTCCACTCACATTATCAGCCACTTCAGGTCTTGAACAGCAGGTTAGGTGTAATGATTCGCATTCTAATCAGTAATCTCTAAACTGTCTGTGCTTTATATGCTCTGTCTGAGGCCAGAACTCTCCATTCACCTGACGAAGGGGCTAACCCCGAAAGCTTGTGAGTATATTATCAAATAAATAGGTGGGACTAAAACCTGGTGTTGTCAGACTTTTTACCATGGTAAAGTCACAGCATAAGCTACGATTCAAGTGACACTCAAATAATCGAGGACCTTAAGGCACAAAACAGATGAAAGACTTTCTTCTTGCACTCTCCCAGATTGGAGACACTGAGGACATTTTCAAATCATGATGACTGCCAAAGCTGAGATCAGCAAGACTGCAAACTTAACTTTGGAAGGTACTGATCTGGAGGGCACTCTGCATCACAAGCTGCGTTCATTGCCAGGCAATGATCATCTCCAACAAGAGAATCCAACCATTGCTCAATCTCCCACTATCGATATCTTGCAGGTTACCATTGACCAGAAGCATAGCTGGAGTAGCCATATGAACACTGTGACTACAAAAGCAGGCCAAAGGCTAGGAATCCTGTGGTGATTAACTCATCTGCTGACTCCCTAAAGCCTGTCCTCTATTTACAAGGTTCAAGTACGGAATGTGATGGAATACTCCCCATTTTCCTGGATGAATGCAGCTCCAATAACACTCAAAAAGCTCCAGAACTATCAGCATCCTTGACTGGCACCTCATCCATCACCTTAAAAGTTCACTCCCTCTGCCAATGGCACACAGTAGCAGCTGAGTTTATCATCTACAAAATGTACTGCAGCAGGTCACCAAGGCTCCTTCGGCAGTACCTTGCAAACCCACGACCTCCTGCACCTGGACAAACAAGATATGGAGATGCCGTTGGACTGGGGTGGGCACGGTAAGAAGTCTCACAACACCAGGTTAAAATCCAACAACGTTATTTGGAATCACAAGCTTTCAGAGCACTGCTCCTTCATCACCTGATGCTCCGAAAGCTCATGATTCCTGTCGAACTTTAACCTAGTGTTGTGAGACTTTTTACTGCAGAAGGACAAGGGCAGGAGATACCTGGGAACACCACCACCTGCAAATTCCCCTCCAAGCCACTCACCATCCTGGGCTGCGGCAGTTCAAGAAAGCAGCTCACCATCACTTTTGCAAGGGTGATTAGGAGTGGGCAATAAATGCTGGCCTAGCCAGCAACACATACATCCCTTGGAAGAATAAAAAAAAAGTAAAACTGACACAAACACTAAAAAGGTTTTATAAATTGACGAGAGAATCTTACAGAAGATAGAAGGTTTGAAAATGTTATCGAGCTGCCTACATGTGAACAATGAACAGTATCAATACAATTACTATTATAACTGAGGCATGCATTTCGAAGTCACTTTACTTAACTCAGATTACAGGTTGAATTTTAACATTCTGACCACTTGGGGAACCCAGCGGAAGGGGAGCCACTACGAGAGAAAGCAGTGCCATTCTTCCTCCATGTATCTCTGGGCGAGATACTGAGGCTGTGAGGACTGACAAAGCGAATCTGTTCCCTGCAAACAGGAGGAAGAAGCTTGTACCAAACGCAAGTTTAAGCTTATCTTGTAGTATCACAAATAGGCTTACATTAAGACTGCAATGAAGTTACTGTGAAAATCCCCTAGTTGCCACAATCCAGCACCTGTTCAGGTAGACTGAGCACGCCAGGGACCCAAGTTGGAGTCCAGCCTTGGGTGACTGCATGTGTGCATTTTTCCTGCTCTGATTCAGTCATTGAACTCTTTCCAGCATTGTATGCAAGTGCATGGGACGACATGCCTGCTATCTCCTCTGCTAGTTCCCGCTACATAAAAGATGACATAGTGATTAGCATTGCTGCCTCACGGGGAGGCTGAGGAAGAATTTAGCATGGTCAATGCACCTAACCAGCATGTCTTTCAGACTGTGGGAGAAAACTGGAGCACCCAGAGGAAACCCAGGCAGACACAGGGAGAACGTGCAAATTCCGCACAGTTAGTAACCCAAGCTGGGAATCAAACTTGGATCCCTGGCGCTGTGAGGCAGAATGCTAATCACTATGTCATCTTTTATGTAGCGGGAACTGGCAGAGGAGATAGCAGGCGTGTCATTCCATGCACTTGCATACAGTGCTGGAAAGAGTTCAATGACTGAATCAGAGCAGGAAAGATACACACATGCAGTCACCCAAGGCTGGACTCGAACCCGGGTCCCTGGCACTGTGAGGCAGCAGTGCTAACCATTGGGTCACTGTGCTACTTTCCTGAACTTTCACCTGCAAATCATTCCTATAGCTAAAGATCTTGCAACTGCACCTCTCCCTCCCTACCTAGGCAACTCCTCTAATCCCCTATTGACCAATTATCACTGACACTGTCACTTTTACTGCAATGTCCCATCCATCCCCCACAGTAACCTTCCAAAAATGTTGTCCTTCCATCTCTCAAAGTGTTTCATTTCCCACTCTCAAAAGTCTCTCCTTTGCCTCCTTACAGGAGAAGAGATCTGAGAAGAGGCAGAGAACCTGAGGCAATGAAACCCACAGAGGAAGAAACACTGGAGATCTCATCATACCTAACTATGGGAGGTAGAGGGATGAGAATCTCCCACCTACCCGGTGATAGAATTTAATCTTAAGCAGCTCATGACATACAGAGCTCACTCCTGTTTACCTGATGTCAGAATTCACTAAAGATGATGGGGGTGATTCTCCCGGCCCACTGTGCTACTTTCATCACCAACAGGCCCTTCAAGTGCCCCTCAGGTAAGGAATGATACAGGAGGAGGATGAAGACTCCTTAGAGGAATTCAATCATTTCAGGAAACACCATCACAGACCTTGTGTACTGTTCTCAGACACACAACCAGGCAAGTAGTTAGCTGGGTTGTCCTGTGGTGAAGCAAAAGAATCCAGAGCATGGTGGTGGGGACAGTAGTGAACAGTAAACATTGAAGGGTTAGGGCCTCGGGAGACATCAACAAAGAAGATAATTCTTAGATGGGCAGCAGCAGGAATTGTGATTTCTGTCAGCCTTTCAAACCAAACTGCGTGTAAATGGAAGAGTGATTGGAGGAGACCACCTCCAACACAAGTGCCAGATGCTTCAGGGCTTCACACTGATGTCCCTGTCCGTGGGGAGAGGACATCAGATGGAGCAATCTACTGCATCCATGCTGGTCCTTACTAATGGTCTGCACTCTCAATCTACCATCCTAAACAATATGGAGGAAAAGCTAGCCTTTGCCATTGAGTGTCTCACTGAAGAATAACAAAATGCCCCCCCAGCTCTTGACTATTAGGCTGGCCTCAAGAGGGTCTCGTCCCTTCCCCCAACGCTCTCAGTCAGAGCCTCATCCCCTGTCTGAACATGAGTAGGTGTGGCAATCATTGTACTGGGGCTAGGCTGAGCAGGCCATATGTGCACAGTTGATTGGTTTCCAGGATCTGTTGGAAGCAAATCAGATGCCAGGCTGAGCATCCATTCACCCTGACTGGGTGTTATCAGTTAAAAAGTGCTTGACATGGCAGGCCTGACAAATATGGCCTCACCCACACACTTATAAGTGGCAGATTGCTATATTCTAGAAATATCACCCGCATGTGGACAGATAGAGTCATAGAATCGAGCCTGCCCTCTCCTCCCCACTCTCAAAACCCGCACATTTTGGTGAAGTAAAACTCTCCCCATACCTTTCAATATTTAAAACTATTCTGGTACAGTTTAATTATGATTTGAAGAGGTAGAAATGTAGCCTGAAATTATTCTGCTTGTGAGATTTTAACCTTTTTGTCTTCTTAAAAAAACAGATGGGGTGAGCATTATTTCTAATTGTCAATCCCAAAGATTTACTTTCCCAAATTGTTTCCTTTTCAGGTTCAATTGAGATCATGAGCCGGATTTTACCATTTTGATTCTAAGTGCTGTTTCTGGGAGTGTTTCAGATCCAACGTTTAGACCTGTTCTCAGGCGCCTCCATACACACTCTGCCTGAAAAATTTGAGCGATTCCAAATTGTGCTGCAGAAGCTTATGGGAAGGGCTTAACTCACCCAAAACCCTGCTGTTCTGGTTGGAGCCTTCAACTGCACACACACAGTAAAAAAAGTAGAAAAATGCTCCCCTGCCACATCGCTCTTGGGCTAGATAAAGCCTCCCCTCCACCGGCCCCCAAAGACATTGCACCACCCCTACAACATAACTGTCCCCCTTATCCTCCCCCGCCACTCACCAGCTACCCAGACCAATCATTGGCCCTGCACCTCCTTCCCTCCACCAATCACAGGCAAAGTGGCAGCGGGCCCCCCACCAGAGAGCTATTTGATCCATCTCCCTCCCTCCCACCCCTCAAAACCAGAGAGTCAGCCCACTGACCCTACACCGACAACAATCCCACCCAGGTTCTATCCCTGTAACCACATGTATTTACCCTGCTAACCTCCCTGACACTAAGGGACAATTTAGCATGGCCAATCAACCTAATTCTCACATCTTTGGAGTGTGGGAGGAAACCGGAGCACCCGGAGGAAACCCACACAGGCATGAATCATAGAAACCCTACAGTGCAGAAAGAGGCCATTTGGCCCATTGAGTCTGCACCAACCACAATCCCATCCATTCCCTAGCCCCATATCCCTACATATTTACCCACTAATCCCTCTAACCTACACATCTCAGAACACTAAGAGGCAATTTTAGCATGGCCAATCAACCTAATCCGCACATCTTTGGAGTGTAGGAGGAAACCGGAGCACCCGGAGAAAACCCACACGGTGGGTGGGAGAACATTCAGTCTCCGCACAATCACCGGAGGCAGGAATTGAAACTGGGTCCCTAGCGCTGTGAAGCAGCAGTGCCAACAATTGTGCCATCAAACTGTCTCATTCTCAGTGGCAAACAAATAGTACTAACTGTTCACACAGACAGTTATCCAAGGCCTGAACTGAACCCAGGTCCCTGGCAGTGTAAGACAGCAATGTGCAACCATGCTATCCCAGTTCTTAGGTATGGAAGTAGAGGCAGAGAATAGCGGGTTATCTGACCAACAAAATCCTTACAGAAGTGAAGGCATAAACTATGAAATAAATATTGAATAATGGAAAAAGAAAGTGATTACAAGGAATGATGAACAGGACCTATATCAAAGTGCAGGCCTGAAGATTAGTTGTAGCCCAGACTATTTCCTGGTATCTATCATTTTGTACAGGTATATTGTGGTTCATATTTTCTCTCTATTGTGCATGCATTTTTTTTTGGATGGCAGTGCAATATGAAGAATGTTTCATATGCTTGAATATTCATGCAAAAGATTTATGACTGTGCCACAGCCACTGCAGATTGAACAAAAAATGGTCCACAATTGATTGCCAGGTGATTTCACATCCAGGAGATGATATAAAAGAACGTGTGGAATCCCAGATTAATTCCAATCATGAGGCAGCGCTGATACCTTATGCATGATAGAGCTACAATAGTGTTTTGAAAATCTTTCACTCGAGCGTAATAAATTTTTCCAGATTTCCATTAAGTTTTCTGTTTATGTATCTGTTCATTTTTTAAAAAGGTCACAATGCTTGGAAACACAGTGTGTGCAGGTGAGATTTGAGGGGAGGGGGTAGTCACAGCCAAAGTAGATGGACTGGTAAAATGGATAGCCTCATGGCAAATGACATTTATTGCAGAGAAGTGTGAACCGATATGTTTTGCAAGGAAAAATGATGAGAGGTAATATAAACTAAATGGGAGCATTTTAAATAGAGGGTGCAAGAATGGGGAGACCTGAGGAATCACATAACAGGTGGCAGGATAGACTGATAAAACAGGGATCCTTGGCTTTACAAACATTGTAAAGAAATATTGTATCGGAGGCATTCGCCTCTGATCTTTGGGTAAGCGTTCTCCAAGGTGGCCTTCATGACACACAACAACGCAGAACCGCTGAGCAGAGACTGATAGCCAAGTTCCGCACACATGAGGACGGCCTCAACGGGGATCTCGGGTTCATGTTACGCTATCTGTAACCCCCTTGCAAAATCTCACCAACTGTCCTGGCTGGAGACAATAGACATCTCTCTAATCTGTGCTTGGCCCTGTCTCCACTCACATTGTCTATATCTTTAAGACTTGATTACCTGTAAAGACTCACATTCCAACCATTATCTTGTAAATTGAGTTTGTGTCTTTATATGCCCTGTTTGTGAACACAAGTAAATCCTCACTCACCTGAAGAAGGTGCCTAAGACTCCGAAAGCTAGTGCTGCCAAATAAACCTGTTGGACTTTAACCTGGTGTTGTAAGACTTCTTACTGTGTTTACAAATATTGTCAAAGAATACAAAAGTTATGAAGCTAAACTTTTATGAGTTACATCTCAGCTATTGGGCAGGATTTTCATGTTTCGCAGCAGTGGAGATGGCCCACCATTGACTGGTGGTGAGATCTGCTGGTCCCGCTGCTATTGACTGGTGACATGGTGGCACAACGGTTTGCACTGCTGCCCCACAGCACCAAGGACCCGGGTTCAATTTCAGCCTTGGGAGTCTTTGTGCGTGCATGTTCTTCCTGTGTCTGCATGGGTTTCCTCCCACACTCTAAAGATGTGCAGGTTAGATAGATTGGTCATGCTAAACTGCCCCTTAGTGTCCAAAGATGTGAGATAAGTGCTTGGTGTATGGGGATAAGATAGGGGAAGGGCCTGGGAGGGAGTCTGTTTTGGAGAGTCAATGCAGACTTGATGGGCTGCATGGCATCTTTCTGTACTGTATTCATCCTCCCACTTCAGGCAGGTTCACCAACAGCAGGGCCAGGGGAATCTTAATCTACACATCCTTGGAGTGCAGGAGGAAACCCACGCAGACACAGGGAGAATGTCGAGGCTAAAATCAAATGCAGATATAGAGCGCTGTGAGACATCAATACTAACCACTGTGCCATCATGTCTCTCCTGTTGGGGGGGAGACTGAAAAAGCTGGGATTGTGTTCTTCAGAGGCAGTGAAGATTAAGGGGACATTTAAGTAAAAGTGCTGAAAATAATGGGGGTTTTGAAAGAATACATAACGAGAAACAGTTACCGCTGGCAGGGTAGTCATGAATCAGAGTACACAAATGTAAAGTGATTGACAAAAAATAAACCAGAGGAAAAGGAAACTTCTTTTCAACTCAGTGAGTTTTATAATCCGGCATGGATTGTTTGAAAGAATGCTGGAGGAAAATTCAATAGCAAAGGGGAGGCAATGGCCGAGTAGTATTATCACTAGATTATTAATCCAGAAATTCCGCTAATGTTCTGGGGATACGGGTTTGAATCCCGCCATGGCAAGTGGTGGAATTTGAATTCAAAAAAAATCTGGAATTAGGAATCCATTGATGACATGAAACCATGGTCAACTGTTGGAAAAACCCATTTGGTTCACTAATGCCCTTTAGGGAAGAAAATCTGCTGTCCTTAGTTGGTCTAGCCTACATGTGACTCCAAAGCCACAGCAATGTGGTTGACTCTCAACTACCCTTGGGCAACTTGGGATGAGCAATAAATGCTGGCCAGCCAATGGCATCCATGTCCCATGAATTAATTAAAAAAAAGCTTTTTAAAAATTGGACCTCTCCTTGAAAAGAAAATTACTACAAGGTTATCGGGAAAGAGCAAGAGAGGAGGACTTATTGACAGCTGGAATAGCTGGATGTCTCCGACTGTTTTGTGTGATTCTATTGAAATTCAAATCTAAACGTGGTTACAACCAAGCATGCAAAATGAGGTGGCCCATTATAGAGCGAATGTTTGGCCTATTAAAAGAAGAAAGTTCAGCCCCACTGTTGACTTATGATATGAGCCTTGAAAAATCTGTAAATTCTCTGTGGTATACACACTCAGAATTCTGAAAGGAAAACATTCACATTGAGATTAGTGAGTAATGGATTCTGATCTGATTAGGAGTGAGGAGAGATTCCAGCAGCTTGCCCCTAAGCAATTTCCCCGTTGTGGATGTTAGGCAAACTAGCTTGTAATTAGCAAGCTGATGCTATTTCCTCTCCTCCATATCTAGGATATTACAATATTTATGGAATTCTAAAACATTTCAAAGTAACAATAATTGATCCTTTAACTCCTTGAGAATTCTCCAGCTGCAAGTAATTTGCATTTAATTCTTCCACTTTCTGTAACAAAAATTTACTATGGATCATTTAGGTTAACTTCATCTCAATTTTAAACTCTCATCCTCTTGTTTAAGTTCCTTCACTGGCCTCCCTCTCCCCATCTCTGAAATCTCCAGCAGTTCCACACCTCTCGGAGAACTGTTTTCCTCCATGCCTCTGGCCTCTTGTGCATCCCCCCACCCCACTCCACTAATTTCCTTTGACCAACGTTTGGAGACTGTACTTCAACCATTGTGGCCTAAGCTCTAGAAATTCCTGCCTGAGTAACTCTGCCTCTCCACCATTCTTTTCTCTGTTAAACTGGGCTTTTTTGTTCGCCAAGCTTTTAGTCACCTGCCTTAATATTTTTTGGCTCAATATCAAGTTTGTCTTATCATGTTTCTGCGAAGCTCCCTGGGACGTTTTATGGTGGTAAACACACTGGACCAAAAGAGTCATCTCCAGCGGGAAAAGCGGTGAAAGTTCTGTCGGATGGGTCGGCGCAATCTGAATCATTATTATGGAATCTGGAGAGATTCCCGCCAGCAGAGAGATGTGCAAGACTGAAAGATGCCGGCAAGACTGACAGAGATCAGGATAGCACTTTTAAAGGTACCCCGATAAAATGGAGGTGACGACACCTAACCTGCACATCGTTGGACTGTGGGAGGAAAACAGAGCACCCAGAGGAAACCCACACAGACACAGAGAAAACATGCAGACACTGTACAGTGACCCAAGCCTGGAATCGAACCCGGGTCCCTGGCACTGAGGCCACAGTGCTAACCATTGTGCCACTCTTCTGCGAATTGAGTCTCTACTTCTCACTTTTTTCCAATATTTTCTTCAGTTTCCTTTACATAGACTCTATTCCTCAAATTAAGATTCCCGGCATCTTTTAGAATCTTTCCAATCTCCTCATTAAACCACCGTTGGTTTTTGCTATGTTTAACCTTTTTAAACAGAGACATTTTCTTTCCTCGTCCTTGTAATCCTTCAATACCATGTTTCATTGAGAATTCAATGCCAGTCGCCAGGTTCTTTGGCCTAGGGGTAAATTATGCATACGCTAAATAATTGGCTCACACTGAACAACTATTCCATCCTGACATTGCCTGATACTGTTTTGTATTTTACATATCTGGATAAATCCTAGTGCATGTAAGGTCACAGTGCCACAGGTAGAAGCATATTTCTTAATTATTTCCCGCTTGTCTACCACCAGTCAGATTAGTTTTGTGAGGAAAGTGTGACCTGTTAATATTCAAAACAAATTTTAAAATCCTTCTTCCATATCCAGTGTTCAAAAAGACATTGGAAACAATGCCATTTTTCTCAATGGTATTTTTGTTATTCTGATATTTATTTTTCTCTAGCTAAGCGGTACACACGGGGAAATAAATTATATCCTGTGGACATTTATTTCAATATAAATATCAGTTTGTACATTTGGTGAATTTAGTAGAAGTAAATGAAAGATTTGGCACAGAGTTTATTGATATTAGATAGCAATCTCCTCTCCTTAGGGTACCCATCATTAGAAGAACAGCACATTGAAACAATGCCTTGTTAATCAAAGATCATTTTATGAAATCAACTAGCAATCCAAAGACCCAGGGTAATGGTCTGGGGACCCAGATTTGAATTCCACCATAGCAGATGGCAAAACTTGAATTCATTAAAAATCTGAAAATTGAAAAAATGCCAAATGGTGACCATAAGATATAGGAGCAGAATTAAGCCATTTGGTCCATTGAGTCTGTCCTACCATTCAATCATGGCTGATAAGTTTCTCAACCCTATTCTCCCACTTTTTCCCCATAATCTTGGATCCCCATTCCAATCAAGAATCTATCTATCTATCTCTGTCTTCAATACACTCAATGAACTGGTTTCCACAGGCTTCTGTGGCAATGAATTCCATAGATTCGCCATCCTCTGGCTGAAGAAATTCCTCTTCATCTCAGTTCTAAAGGGTCCTCCCTGTAATCTGGGGCTGTGCCCTTTGACCCTACGTTCTCTTACTTTTGGAAACATCTTCCCCACATCCACTCTATCTCAGCCTCTCAGTATTCTATAAGTTTTAATGAGTTCCCCTCTCATCCTTCCAAATTCCATTAAGCACAGACCCAGAGTCCTCAGACACTTCTCATACGTCAGGCTTTTTATTCCCGGGATCATCCTCGTGAGCCTCTTCTGGACCCTCTCTAAAGCCAGCACATCACTCCTTAGATACAGGAACCAAAATTGTTGGCAATATTCTAAAAGTGATCTCACTAAAATCTTATAAAACCTCAGCAGCTGTTTGTAACTATTGTCAATTGTTGTAAGAAAAACCCATCTGGTTCACTAATGCCCTTTAGGAAAGGAAATCTACTCTCCTTACCTGGTCTGACTCCAGACCCACAGCAATGTGGTTGACACTCAAATGCTCTGAAATGGAGGGCAGTTAGGGATGGGCAATAAATGCTGGCCCAACAAGCAACCTCCCTAATCCCATGAATGAAAAAAACCCTCAAATACGTTTTTGAATATAGATCAGTTCTTATTGATAGATGAATTTGAAATAGTTTTATCCAGTATCTTAGCTAGACTGATCCTTGGTTAAGGGAGTGAAAGGTTATCAAAGGTAGGCAGGAATGTGGAGTTGAAGTTGAGTCCGATCACCCAAAATCTTACTGAATAGCGGAACAGGCTTGAGAGGCCGAATGGCCTACTCCTGCAACTAGTCATATAAACTACTAACAGAAAACCACCCATAATTCAGTTCAATTGACACTGCTTTGGTTTTGCCCTCCTTCAGAGCAGAGCAACATAGGAAACATTAATAGGACAGTAGAAAGTACAGGTATTCTAACATCATTGAGACTTCTTTCCCTATACCCAACAATGATTTTGTATTAATGAATGCCAACTAACCTAATGGAAAATAGACAGCTATTTCAGATTTCCTACCTACGTTACAAGTTAAGTCAGGATGAACAAAATTGGTGTTTAAGGCATTTACCCTACTTCTATTGAAAGTGGACTGTTTACTACTATACATTATCAGCAGCATTGCAAAGTATGATTGGAATTAATCTTTCTGCCTCCAGCCCTGCTTTAATTGTCCTACTCTCTCTTTCAGTGATTTCATTCCACTCACCTTCACTGACATATCGCCTCACTCCAAATAGAAACAATGGTAAACAGATTTTAAAACTATCTGCATACACATCTGTGCATGGCACAGATATGCAAATTACACATACCGACAGGAGTAAGTTCTCATTATTTCAATCTGGGGACCTGGAGAGATTGGTGCGAGTGGCTGGCTTTGGTCAACATAATTCTTAAAGCAGTGGAAAAAAAAACACAGAAACCCGATTAATGCTCGATGTGACATAGGTTTGCAGATACATAGGGAGCGATCCTACCTTCTTGTCACACCGATCGATGGGCAGGGCGAGCCAGTAAGATCGTGCGAGAGGCAAAAAATCAGGTTCTCATCTGGTTTCTCACCTCTCGTAATCTTAACGGGCCTGGCTTTCCGGTGAGCTTAGGCCTCGTCCTCCCTTCCCCTACTGGCGGGAAACAGATTGTGTATGTTTTTTTCCACAAAGTGGTGTAAGATTGCAATTTCAAATTTGCCCAAAAACTGATCTGAAACACTCCTGTTTTCATATTCATTAGGCACTTCGAATTTCTTTTCATAAGATTGCCCCTATAATCTTATGCACTGGCTTGGCCGATTTCACCCTAATTGAGCTGATAAAAACAACACAAACCAATGGAAATTCAAAGCAAACTATGGATTTTCTTCCAAATCAGTTTGTAACAGTTCAAATGCTAAATACTGAGGATCCTGGAAATGCTGTTTGTATTATACTCAGCAGACCTGCCAGCATTTGTGGAAAGGAAATCAGTTAACAGGGACAATTTTAACTTTCAGCGATGGTTTGAGTTGCGTGAGAAACTACATCCAAAAAAAATTCAAACCCAACTCTTCGAATCCACCCAGTTCCAGTGACTAGAGAAATGGGAGGGGAAAGAGGAAGACTAATCCACTCTCAGGAGATGAGGTAGGGGAGAGGTGGGAGACTGATCCACACACAGGAGACTGGATTGGGGAGAGGGTGGGAGACGGATCCACACACAGGAGACTGGATTGGGGAGAGGGTGGGAGATTCCATTGAGGATGCTGGTCAGTTGGTAACAGCTTTGAAAGAAGCTACATACCTCTATTTTTACTGTTTTTAACACTTGACTGAGTTTCCCAGGCTCCAGGAAACCTGGCAGGTAAAACGAGACAAATCAAGCCAGATCATGAAGGCCTTTACAAGATTGCTAATGGGCAGCAGTTCCTTCCCCTGACTGAACAAACATACCTGCTTCCCTTTCCAGGATAATTAACCATGCCCGTAACTCTATGATCTCCAGTTTTCCTCCGATATTTCCCAGTGACCTTGCCCCACCTCCATGCTCTGTCCTCTCAGTGACCTCTCCAGCGACCATGAGAATCCCCCAAACATCCTCCAGCCCCAGTGCACTCTCCCCCCAACCAAAATCTCAGCACCCAATCACAATCACCCTCTAACCATGATCTCCCTACTAGCAACAGTTGTTTCTACACTAAATATTCCAAATATTCCTCTCCCTGCCCCAATCTGCCCATCCAATACAATCTGCTCCCAACTGTGCTGTATGCTCACCCTCAACAACAGCCTATACCCCAAACCAGGACCCCCGCTAACTGCAATCAACCGCAAACCAGGGACTCCCCCCTAACTGTGATCTGCTGCAAACCAGGGAACCTTCCCTAACTGTGATCTACCCCAAACCAGGGACTCCCCCCTAACTGTGATCTACCCCAAACCAGGGACCACCCCTAAATCTACCCCAAACCAGGGACCACCCCTAACTGTGATCTACCCCAAATTAGAGACCGTCTCTAATTGTGATCTACCCCAAACCAGGGATCCCCCCTCCTATACCGTGATCAACCCCAAACCAGGGACCCCCCTAACTGTGATCAACCCCAAACCAGGGACCACCCCTAACTGTGATCTACCCCAAATTAGAGACCGCCTCTAATTGTGATCTACCCCAAACCAGGGATCCCCCCTCCTACACCATGATCAACCCCAAACCAGGGACCCCCCCTAACTGTGATCAACCCCAAACCAGGGACTTCCCCAAAGTGTGATCAACCCTGAGGTCCCTATCTGTTTCAAGAAGACGACCATCATTCCAGTACCAAAGAAAAACCAGGCACTGAAGTGCTTCAAAAGGTTTGTCATGGCACAAATCAATTCCAGCTTCCCAGGTTGCCTGGATCCACTATAGTTCACCTACCGCCACAACAGGCCCACAGCAGATACCATCTCACTGGCCCTGCACTCAACCCCTGAACACCTAGATAACAAAGACACCTATGTCAGACTCCTATTTATCCATTACAGCTCAGCCTTCAACACCATTATTCCAATGAAATCCATCTCCAAACTACATGACCTGGGCTCAATTTTTCCCTCTGTGACTGGATCCTCAATTTTCTAACCCACAGATCACAATCAGTAAGGATAGGCAACAACACCTCCTCCATGATCATCCTCAACACCGGTACCCCACAAGGCTGTGTCCTCAGCCTCTTACTATACTCCTTATACTCCTATGATTGTGTAGCCAAATTCCCCTCCAACTCAATTTTCAAGTTTGCTGATGACACCACTGTAGTGGGTTGGATCTCAAACAACGACGAGACAGTGTACTGGTAAGAGATAGAGAATCTGGTAAACTGCTGCAAAAGCAATAGTCTCTCCCTTAATGTCAACAAAATAAAGGAGATTGTCATCGACTTCAGGAAGCATGGTACATCAATGGGGACAAAGTACGAATGGTCGAGAGTTTCAAGTTTTTAGGTGTCCAGGTCACCAACAACCTGTCCTGATCCCCCCATGCCAATACTATAATTAAGAAAGCCCACCAATGCCTCTAATTTCTCAGAAGATTAAGGTAATTTGGCATGTCCACTGTAACTCGCACCAACTTTGACAGATGCAGCATAGAAAGCATTCTTTCTGGGTGTATCACTGTTCAGTATGGCTCCTGCTCTGTCCAAAACTGTAAGAAACTACAAAGGGTCATGAAGCCCAGTCCATCCTCAAACCAGCCTCCCATCCACTGACTCTATCTTCACTTCCTGCTACCTTGGAAAAACAACCAGCATAATTAAGGACCCCACACACCCTGGACATACCCTCTCCCACCTTCTTCTGTTAGGAAAATAATACAAAAGTCTGACGCAAATATCAATTGACTCAAAAACAGCCCTGCTGCCTTCCCTTTGAATGGGCTTATCTTGCATTAAATTGATCTTTCTCGACACCCTAGCTATGACTGTAACACTACATTCTGCACTTCCTCCTTTCCTTCGCTATATATGGTTTGATTTGTCTGTATAGCACACAAGAAACAATGCTTTTCACTGTATACTAATACATGTGACAATAATAAATCAAATGAAATGTAGCTCATATTAACCTGAATATTAGAGTATAAGATAGATATTGTAAATTGTTTTATCTTTCTGACCTTGTATAATAAAGTTTATTTTTGTTTGTTTAGAACTGCTGGAATTCTGTGGCTTTATTCACTGAGCAAGAGTCTTCAATTTCAAACTTCGTCTACTTTAAACAAAATGCTATTGGTTCCTAACCAGGTCTTATCAATAACCTGGGATCTAGTCATGAATCACAACGATAATAAATAACCTTTCAAATAAAACTATTCATTTTGGAATTATTGCAAGTTTAGGGGCACATTTATTCATTCTAAGATTCAAACTGAAATATTGACAATGTTACATGATATAGAGTTGCGTTGTGCATTACTTACTGAGTGCTAACGACTATCAAATGCTGCTTATTTGCACCCTGTTACTCTTTAAAATCATATTTCTTTTAGAATCCTACAGTGCAGACAGCCATTCAGCCCATCTAGTCCACACTGACCACAATCCCATGCAGGCCCTAGCCCCATAGCCCTATGCATTTACCCTAGCCCCTGACACTAAGGGGCAATTTCAGCATGACCGATCCACCTAACGTGCATAGCTTTGGAGTGTTGGAGGAAATCGGTGCACCTGAAGGAAACCCATGCAGACACGGGGAGAACATGCAGACTCCATACAGACAGCGACCCAAGACGGGAGTCGAACACAGGCCCCTGGTGCTGTGAGGCAGCAGTGCTAACCACTGTGCCACCGTGCTGTTATTATTTTGTTTCATAAGTAAGCTAAAAAGATTGAGAGCCATTTGTGTATTTCCGTTGCTAGGCTATCAAAAACCAGGGAGAGTGAAAAGCAGGTAGAAAGGCAACTTTCCTCACCAGTGGCCTGACCTCCTTCAATTGGATAAGTCTCCCTCTCACCCCAATCATGTTGAAATAAAATGTCTTGAGCGCTTTGGCAAACTCGGCATCCCAGCTGGGAAACGGAGACTTTTGACCGAATCGATCGTCGGTGGATTTCACTGGACCGACATTTCCTGGCGAAAAGGTTAGAGGTTAAGTCTGTGGACAATGAATGAGGGGTGAAACATACAATGTGCAGCAAGGCGTAATAACATCTGGAGCTACCGTGATTCGAGGACGAGCTTCTCAACTTTGCCAATTTCTTTTGCAGCCGGATGTTCTCATTCTGTAAGATTCGGTTCGAATCTCTGAGATTTTCTGTCTCTTCTTCCAAGAGTTTGAGCTGCTCATACAGGTTGAATTTGTGTTCTTCGGGATCCTGGAGTTTAGACCAGCAAAGTGTGTGAAATACAGAAAGTTGTTCAAAGTGATTTGCGTCTGTCTAAAGGAAGCTACTCTTTCATCAGCAGGCAATACATGTCTAATTGCGGAATAAGTGCAATAACTCAACATCACTTTCTGCAGCTCAACAGAATGGTTATAAGTGGTCCATCTGCTTGAACATTGATGGAAATAAATATACATCAACTGCAATCTTAAACCTCTCTAATGCCAAATGATCTTGTAAAAAACTGATTTAGCATACCAGTGGCACAGGTGTCAATGGATTCCTGTAGCACAAATCCAACAGCACGCAACCATCACTTGCCAGAGGGACATTAGCAAAGTCTGTTTCCATTTCTTGGCAACCTTCTGCAAAACAGTTTGGTCACATTCCTAATTCCGTACAAGTTTATTTCTCTCCTGCTTTTGAGTATTTGACCGGATCCGCATTGAGCAAATAAAACCAACACTGAAAACTTCAAACTGCTTTGAAAATCTCTCTCTCTACAATTGTCCCGGAATGGATCTGAGCCAGCCGTAGAGATATTGTGGCTACAGGAATAGGTCAGAGGCTGGGAATCCTACAACAAGTAACACCCCCCACCCCCACCCCCACTCCCCAGTTCCCTTAAGCCTATCCACCATCTACAAGGTACAAGTTATTAGTGTGATGGCATACTCTCCATTTGCTTGGGCAAGTGCAACTCCAAAAACACTCAAGAAGCATGACATCATCCAGGACAAACCAACCCATTTGACTGACACCCCATCTACGACCGTCAACATCCACTCCCTCCACCGACGCACAATGGCAGCAGTGCGCACAATTTACAAAATGCATCGCAGCCACTCCCCAAGGCTACATTGCCAGCACCTTCCAAACCCATAGCCACTACCACCTAAAAGGTCAAGGCCACTCATCATCCTGACTTGGAAATATATCACCGTTCCTTTACTGTCGCTGGATCAAAATCCTGGAACTCCCCCCGCAAACAGCACTCTGGGTGTACCTACATAACATGGATTGCAGGAGTTCAAGACATCAACTCAGTACCATCTTCTGAAGAGTATTTAGGGATGGGTATTAAATGTTGGCTTAGTCAGTGATACCCATACCCCATGAAAGAATCATTTTAAAAAAACAGAGAGAACAGGAGAAATGAAGGAAAGAAGGGGAGAGAAGATGAGAGAGAGCAAAAAGAAGGTGGGGATGGAGAAGAAGTAGAGTTGTGGAGGAGGTGGGAATAGAGAGGGAAGAGAACCAAAAAGAGAAGAAACATGATGGTGTGCGGCATGGAGGGGGAAATTGCAAATGGTGGCATTTCCTGCTCTTGTTCTTCTAGATGATAGAGGTCCTGGATTTGGAAGGCACTGTTGAAGTAGCCATGCTGAGTTGCTGCAGTGCATTTTGTAAATGATACGCACTGCTGCCATTGTATGTTGATGGTGGAGGGAGTGAATGTTGAAGGTTGTAGGAGAGAGAGGAGAGGGAAGGGAAGGGATGTAGAAAGAGCGAAGAGTGGAAATTTTATTCAACTTCTTGTAGGTTAGGGAATATTCTGTGTGAGGGAATTACAATGTAGAGATGCTGAACCAATATTCGACAGGAAATTGGGTGACATGGCGGCATAGCGGTTCGCATGCTGCGTCACAGCGCCAAGGACCCAGGTTTGATTCTAGCCTTAGGTCACAGTCTGTGTGGATTTTGCATGTTCTCCCCATGTCTGCATGGGTTTCCTCCAGGTGTAGTTTCCTCCCACACTTCAAAGATGTGCAGATTGGGAGGGGGCCATGCTAAATTGCCCTTTTGTGTCCAAAGATGGACAGGTTAGGTGGATTAACCATGATAAATGTATGGGGTTAGAGGGATAGGGCAGAGGAGAAGGCCTGGATGGGATACTCTTTCAGAGAATCAGTGCAGATTCAATGAGCCAATTAGTCTCTTTCTGCATTGTAGGGAACTATGGATAAATTTAATGTAGGGAATTTGTATGGATAAATAATTGAAGACAAACAATTTTCAGGGGCTATCAGAAGTCCCTGTGAGAAGAATGTGATCAAAGATCCAGTACTGGCATGATGGGCCAAATGGCCTCCTTCACTATTGTATCATTCAATGACACTATGACAGGTGAGGCAGTCATTAATGAGGCTCTCGATGAGATGACAAAGGGAAATGTAAATTTTGAGGAGGCAGCCACAGAAGAATTCAGTGTGTCAAAAACTGCTCCTCCAACCAATATGACTGAGGTCTATATAGAATAGGAATCAATCATTTACAGTATCAACTCCCAAGTGCAGCTGGTACTGAAGGTTTATGCTTTAAAGCTATAGAATGAACATTTCCATTAATGAAACTGATCATGGGAATTTTCAATATCTTTTTAGACGGAATAGTGCATTACAGTCAACATTCTGATATTTTATGGTCAGATTCGACTTTTGTCACTGCTTCAGACATCATTTTGCTACCTGGCGGACAGCTAGGTACCGTGTTCCCAGATTTCTATTATTGCTGCTCTTGAGTTAGCCCAAGTGCATTAGAGTCATAGAGACATAGAGGCTTACAACATGGAAACAGGCCCTTCGGTCCAACTTGTCCATACCGCCCAGTTTTTAACCAATAACCCAGCTCCAATTGCCCTTGTTTGTACACCAATCTTATCCAAGTAACTATCTAAATGCTTTTTAAATGACAAAATTGTGCCCGCCTCAACTACTACTTCTGGCAACTTGTTGAAGACACTCACAAACCTCTGTGAAAAAAATGCCTCTCTGGACCCTCTTGTATCCCTCCCCTTTCACCTTAAACCTAGGCTCCCAGTTTTAGATGCCCCATCATTGGGAAAAAATGTTGACCATTTACATTATCTATGCCCCTCATTATTTTATAGGCCTCTATAAGATCACCCCTAAGCCTTCAGCACTCCAGGGAAAGAAGTTCCAGTCTACCCAGCTTCTCCTTATAAATCAAACCATCAAGTCCTGGTAGCATCCCAGTAAATCTTTTCTGCACTCTTTCTAGTTTAATAATATCCTTTCTATAACAGAGTGACCAGAACTGTACACAGTGCAGCCTTACCAATGTTTTGTACAACTTCAACAAGACATCCCAACTCCTGTATTCAATGTTCTGACCTATGAAACCAAGCACGCTGAATGCTTCTTCATCACCCTGTCCACCTGTGACTCCACTGTCAAAGAGCTATGAAATATACCCCGAGATCTCTTTGTTCTATAACTCTCTCCAATGCTCTACCATTAATTGAATAAGTCCTGCCCTGGTTCGATCTACTAAGCAGTTACCTCAATTAAACGTTATTTATCATTCATCAGAAAACTGGCCCAATTGACCAAGATCCCGTTGCAATCCGAGATAACCTTCTTCACTGTCCACTATGCCACCAATCTTGGTGTCATCTGCAAACTTACTAACCATGCCTCCTATATTCTCATGCAAATCATTAATATCAATGGCAAATAACAATGGACCCTGAAGCACACTGCTGGTCACAGGCTTCCAGTTTGAAAAACAATACTCTGCAACCATCCTTTGATTCTGTCATCAAGACAATTTTGTATCCAATTGGTTACCTCACCCTGGGTCCCGTGAGATATAATCTTATGCAACAATTTCCTCCCTAGCCTCCCACAACGTCCTGGGATACACTTCATGAGCTCTCAGGGATTTATTTACCTTGATGCGCTTTAAGACTTCCAGCACTGCCTTCTCTGTAATATGTACACTCCTTAAGATATCACTACTTATTTCTTCAAGTTTCCTAACATCCATGTCTTTCTCAACAGTAAATACTGATAAGAAATATTCATTTCGGATTGCATCCATCTTTCATGGATCCTTATATGATGACTTTGTTGATCCTTAAGAGGGTCTATTCTTTCCCTAGTTATCTTTCGCCCTTTATATATTTGTAGAAGCTCTTAGGATTTTCTTTTGCTTTCTCTGCCAAAGAAATCTTGTATCCCCTTTTTCCCCCTCCCCGATTTCTCTCCTAACTCTGCCCCGACTCCCTCTATATGCTTCAAGGGACCTACTTGATCCCAGCATGTCATATGCCTTCTTTTTTTTGACCAGGGCCTCCATATGCTGAATCACCCAGGGTTCCCTGCTTCTACCAGCCTTGCCTTTCACTCTAAAAGGAATGTGCTTGCTCTGAACCCTGATTTACACACTTTTGAAAGCCTCCCAGTTATCAGATGCCCCTTTGTCTGCCAACAAGCTCCCACAGTCAACTTTTGAAAGTTCCTGTCTTGGCCTTGCCTCAGTTTAGAGTTTTAACTTTTGGGCCAGCCCTATCATCCTCCTCAGCTATCTTAAAATTAATGGAATTATGGTCACTGTTCCTAAAGTGATCTCTTACCCAAATTTCTGTCACCTGCCCTTACTTATTTCCCAAGAGGAGGTCAAGTTTTGCCCTCTATCTAGTTGGGCCATCCACATACTGAATGAGAAGTTCCTCCTGAATACACTCAAATTTCTCTCCATCCAAGCCCATAATGCTATGACTGTCCCAGTCAATGTTGGGAAACTTAAAGTCGCTTACTATTACCATTCTATTTTCCTTGGAGCTTTTCTTGTAATCTCCTTACATGTGTGTTCCTCAATTTCCCACTGACTATTTGGGGACCTTGGAGTAAGCCTTCTTCCAGCTTTCCCCTTTCATCTTCAAGTCAAACACCTACCCTGCATTTGGCACCTTTTCCTCTCGCTGATGCTAAGATTGAGATCTCACAATGAAAGAAACTGGAGCGATGGATTTGACTGGACGACTAACGTACTCCTTCGCTATACCCACCAGAATACGGTAGCTTCAAGAATTACAGAATAATACACACATTTTTAAAAATTTAAGATTTTCCTCATTGTCTGTAACCCATTGGAATACCACTTCACCCACCTTGCAGACCCCACAGTTCCAATACTACCGCGTGTGTTTTCAGATAGTTGAGGAAATCTGTGGTGACACGTTGAATTGTGAAGCACATTGTGTAGTCCAGCAGAAGATTAGCGTGATTCCACACAGCAGGGGTACAGAACATTACAGGAAGGCCATACATCACAAACCTACACAGGCGAGAAGCTATTTGTAAACATAATCATTGTAAGTTTGAGAAATAGCAATGCAAAACTCTCAATGATGTTAAGATAGGAAAGTTTATAATGACTATCTTAAATATGGAAATAAAGTGCTGGTAGCAAATAATAAGTTAATGTCTGCTATATCAATTATAAAAAAGAGCAGTAAATCATTACAGGACAAAAATCTACAAAGTAACAATGTGAAAGATATCTGGAACTTTTATTGATTAACTGGGGAGTTCATTCTATTTGGAAGTATTGTACATTCATGTTGAGTTTACAATGACTATTGGTTGCCAAACCTAAACAACTTTTGCATGAAAGCAATTAGAGGGAAAACAATGACAGGATTTCATGAAAGAGGGAACAGGCTTTCAATTTTAATGCAATTGCTAGATAGCCAAGGGAAAACTTACAAAAAGCTAGTGCCTAGTTTTGAACTGCTAAGTTGTACAAGACATTGGTAAGGCCACACTTGGAATACTGTATATAGTGCTGGTCACCTATTAATAGAAAGGATATTATCAAACTAGAAAGAGTGCAGAAAAGATTTATTAGGATATTACCGGGACTTGATGGTATGAGTTATAAGGAGAGGTTGGATAGACTGGGACTTTTTTCCCTGGAGTGCAGGAGGCTGAGGGGTGATCTTATAGAGGTCTATAAAATAATGAGGGGCATAGATCAGCTAGATAGTCAATATCATTTCCCAAAGGTAGAGGAGTTTAAAACTAGAGGGCATAAGTTTAAGATGAGAAGGAAGGAAAAGAATCCAGAGGGGCAATTTTTTCACACAGAGTGTCTGGAAAGACCTGCCAGACGTAGTAGTAGAGGCAGATACAATTTTGTCATTTAAAAAGCATTTAGATAGTTACATGGACAAGATGAGTGTCAAAGGATTTAGGTCAAACGCAAGCAATTGGAACTAACATAATAGTTAAAAACTAGGCAGCATGGAGTAGTTGGGCCAAGGGGCCCATTTCCATGCTGTAAATCTCTATGACTCGACTTGGGTTGAGACCTCAGGTGTTTGAGCCCCTTTGTGCACCACTTCGTGGACAGAGATGAAAGCTGAGATTTCTCACCCAATTTGAACTCCTCTGCCGCTGTGCCCTCGGATCCACTTCACTCCTAAACACAGACTAATCTGCATTTGGAAGTCCATGCGTTTACCCAACAGGTCACCAGGATCAACAATGACAGACTCCTCTCCCAATGGGCTAGACAAGGAATGTACACATGTCAAATTCATTGCCTTTTCTTCTATAAATGCAATTTCTCTCAAGTGCTTTTCAAGTTTTACCAGTAGAAGGGGATGGGATGACTTGTAAGAGCATTTTGATCCAAATTTAACTTTGAAATCCTGGCTAAAGGAGAATTATTTTGAAGTCTGCAATGTAGCAACAAACATCTCCAAATATAAATGGTAATTTCTGACTCCAACAATTAATTGCCCAAAAGTATAGAGCACTAAACTGTGAGAAATATAAGAAAGGCAAGAGGCAGAATTTTATAAACAAGAGGCAGAATTTTTCAGCCGTATTTATCCCAAAGCCAGAAAGTCCTGCCTGAGATCAACAGACCTTTGCATGGTCCGCCTCTGCCCAATATTATTCACGTACCTTGCCCAGAATCGTTAGTGCACAGAATTCTATATAACGCACAGCATGGAAATGGACTATTTGGCCCAATGGGCCTTAGCCAGTATTCATGTCCCACAGGAATGTACCCCCCACCCCACATCCCCATCCCCCCCATCCCACCTGCCTCTACATCTAATACTAATCAGCATAATCTTTATTAAATTGCTGCTTGATGTCTTGCGTTAATTCCTTTTGCCTGAAACTCTTGCACAATGACTCTCTCATGATTTCGTTCGACATATTCCATAACCTTACATTTTCTGTTTTTCCTCAGGTCTTGCAGGAATGCCTGCTTGGGTAAATTTTGCAATCCTTATACTGCTGACAGAGCCTCACATGAAGCTAGTGCAAAACCTGGAGTTTCTGATCCGTGTGGTTTGCATGGGAAGTCTTGTTGGTGCCACAGATTCTGGCATCATTTACCATTCTATGTCCGATAACAAATACCTTTCAGCTCATGTAGAACTTTAGGCTCATTTCGGTGAAAGAAAGGGCACAATTTAAACTCACACACTTACAAAGGGCAGAATCCTGCACTCGAATGAGAAAGCCAGTTTCTAGCTCTCCAGTTACAAAGCTGAGTTCTTGCTCCAGATTTTCTGGCACACTGTACATGGAAAATCTGGAGGTCTGATTATTCCTTGATGTTGGAGGGGTGGGACGGGGCCTGAGATGGGGGAGCCTATCTAAATTGCACCCTGATTGGCATTAAAACAAAGCTCCCCCCAGCCCATGGATATGGGGAACTCCTCCCCCACCGGCTGGGTCAATCCTCACCCCCACAAGCACCACACACGAGGGGGAACCATCCCCCTTCAACAGAACTCTCCAGAGGGCTCATCCTGGCACAGGCCCCATGACTCTGCTAGGGTGCCAGGTGCAGAGCCAAGGCACTGCCCGCATATATCCTCATCCCCCAGAGCTACGCCTACTTTTGCGCCCCTGGTTTGTTCCCCTCGGCTGCTTCACATTTTTACATACCTGTCATAAACCTCGCCGACATGACTTCACATCAAGCAGGAGTTCTTTATCTGGGGGTAATGTATGACAGGAAAGCCCTTTAAGTGTATGTTAATTTATTAAAATGAATTCAAGTGAGGGCAGGACCCTTATGTCACAGGCAAGGGGCGCAGAAAAAAAATCAGAGAATGAGATCTCACCATTAAGATGCGGGATGACACGATGGCACAGTGGTTGGCACTGCTGCCTCACAGAACCAGGGACCCATGTTTGATTCCGGCCTCAGGTCACTGTCTGTGTGGAGTTTGCACATTCTCCCTGTGTCTGCATGGGTTTCCTCCGTGTGCTCCAGTTTCCTCCCAAAGTCCAAAGATGTGTGGGTTAGGTGCATTGGCCATGCTAAATTGCCCTTTAGTGTCAGGGAAAGGGCAGGGTAAATATGTGGGTTACTGGGATAGCATCTCGGCAGGCTTGATGGGCCAGATGGCCTCCTTCTGTACTGTCAGGATTCTATGAGATTTCCTTTCCCTGGCTTTGCGGGATTTTCCACTGGCTTTGCTATTTTTGTCTGTGGTGAATGTTGGCAGAATATCTTCCCCACAGAATTGAAATCAGGTCCCCAACTGAGTAACCATTATTTCTGAATGTCCACTCTGACTGAGGGGTACTCATCATCCCCCATACAATCTATCCAGGCTGATTTGTGACAAGCAGAGCCACGTTACTGAATAAAAGTAGCTGTATTCAATTTTCTCAGATACTTCTTTCTGGTTGTAGCTCAATGCCAGAAACAAAGATGGATTGTAAAAGTGAGAACACGAGGCCAAGGAGAGAGTTCAAAAGTCAAATAGAATTTCCAGTTACTCTTACATAGCCCCTGAGCACTTAGGATGGTTTTAACAGCTTCAGGCTCCGATCAAGTTAATAGCTGTTATAAGAGGAGTAAACATTTCACTGTGTGATGGCATGACCACATTATCCATTACAACTTCGACAGCTGCAGCAATAAATATTTATATTTTAATAGTGTTCTTGTATAACCCTGTTCTCCAGTTTATTTTTGAAATCAAAGTTAGTCCCAAAGGCTGTCTAGACAGAATTAAAGTTGTATTTATGGGGGAAAGTGACAAAATTCAGATCTATTCACCCTTTAGAGGAAGAAATGTCAGTGAAACCTT
This sequence comes from Carcharhinus amblyrhynchos, assembly GCF_965287045.1. Classification (NCBI taxonomy): domain Eukaryota; kingdom Metazoa; phylum Chordata; class Chondrichthyes; order Carcharhiniformes; family Carcharhinidae; genus Carcharhinus; species Carcharhinus amblyrhynchos. The sequence goes on from NC_137337.1 coordinate 33,525,367, forward strand.
TATGGAATAAAATATTTCTTAGTACCAGTACAATGCCATTTTATCTTTTTTAAGCCTATGGGTGGCACAGTGGTTAGCACCGCTGTCTCACAGAGCCAGGGACCTGGGTTCAATTCCTGGCTTGGGTCACTGTCTACGTGGAGTCTGCTTATTCTCCCCATGTCTGCACGGATTTCCTCCGGGTGCTCCGGTTTCCTCCCACAGTACGAAAGGCGTGCTGGTTAGGTGCATTGGCCATGCTAAATTCTCCCTAAGTGTACCCAAAACAGGCGCCGGAGTGTGGCGACTGGGGAATTTTCACAGTAACGTCATTGTAGTGTTAATGTGAGCCTAAATAAACTTAAACATACCAGTCACTGGGTGATGTGGTTATTTTTATTTATTATTTCTGTTTAAGAACATTTTAGAAATTGGTTTATGGGACGTTGGCATCGCTGGCTGGCCAGCATTTATTGCCCAACCCTAGTTGCCCTCGGTGGTGAGATGGTGAGCTGCCTTCTTGAATTGCTGCAGTCCCTGAAGTGCAAGTACATCCACAGCGCTGTCAGGAAGGAGTTCCAGGATTTTGACCCAGTTACAGTGAAGGAATAGAGACTTAATTTCAAGTCAGGATGTGGAAGAAGTAGCAATTAATTGCACCACTTTGTCCTGGATGGTGTTGGGCTTCTCAAGCATTGTTGGAGCTGCACTCATTCAGCCAAGCAGGGAGTATTCCATCACACTCCTGACTTGTGCCCTGTAGTCTACGGACAGACTTTGGGAGATCGGGAAGTGAGTTACTCATCACAGGATTCTGAGCCTTTGATCTGTTATGCCAACTGTCTGTAGTAATCTATGGCTGCATATAAGTCCAGTCGATGGGCAGAGTGAGCCGGTAAAATCACATGAGAACCGAAAAATCAGGATCACCCCCAATTTCTCGGCTCTCGCGACTTTGGGAACCGGATTTCCAGCAAGGTCAGCCACTCACTGGAAATGGGCGAGAGGCTGAATAATTTATTTAAATATATTTAAATTTGAATTTCCATGTGCTCAATTGTCCGGGCTACTTGCCTATGGCCTCACCGGGAGAGGTTCTCTCTGGCGAGGAAAACATCTGCTCCTCATGAATGGGGAACAGTCGTGTTGCCATCATTGGTGGAACCAGAGGCCATTGAGACCCCCCGGGAGGGCAAAGGGTGTTGCCTGTTGGGCAGTGCCAGCCTGGCACCTTGGCAGCGCCATCTGGTACCCTGACACTGCCAGCCTGGTAGTTGGGCAATGCGCAGCAGGCAGGGCCTGGGGGGGGACGGGGCATGAAGGGGGCCTGAAAATGGTGGGGGGGGGGGGGTAGAGCAATGCATTGCACACTCTGCAACGAGTTTGAGGAGGAGGGAGGGGGTGCTCCCACACTACAGTTGTAATCGGAGGGGTGTCCAATTTGTCTGGGCGTGGCAGAGGCTAGATGCAATCAGCCATGGGCCCCTGTGATTTATTATTGTCACATGTATTAGTATTTAGTGACTAAGTACATAAGGCTGGGCATGAAAATGCGCATAAAAATCAGATCAGGAAATCTCCCATTTTTCACACTAGCTGGACATTTGAAATCAATGTCTTAAAATTCCGCTACAAAAATGTATCTTCCCATGACACTGTAGATACTCATATCTGGTCGCCTGAGAAAGGCAGTAATGAGGTAATATGACAGGAGAGACGTATAAGATGATGAATGGGATGGATAGGATAGAGGTAGAGAGACTCTTCCCACTCAGAAAGGACAGTAGGACTAGGGGGCACAGCCTCAAGATAAAGGGGGGGGCGGTTTAGAACGGAGTTGAGGAGGAACTTCTTCACTCAAAGGGTGGTGAATCTCTGGAATTCTCTGCCCGTTGAGGTGGTGGAGGCTGCCTCGCTAAATATTTTTAAGACGCGGGTTGATGGGTTTTTGATAAGAGAAGGGATTAAGGGTTATGAGGAGAGGGCGGGAATGTGGAACTGAGCCACGACAGATCAGCCATGATCTTATTGAATGGCGGGGCAGGCGCAAAGGGCTAGATGGCCTACTCCTGCTCCTATTTCTTATGTTCTTATGTTCATATGTAAGTGGGTGGAAATGGGCTGACAGGAAGATGGTGGAAAATCAGGTGGCATGGCAGGGATGCTGTGCCACTCACTTATCTGTCTCCATTGGAATTTTACCAGTCTGGGAGGGTGGTTGGGGCTGGTGCGTGTGGTGCTGGAGTGGAGGTAGGTGTTCATACTGAGGTCTTTAAATGTCTGATTAATCACCACTTGAGAGTCACTTCCTGACACAACTGATATTTTACCAGTAGTGAGGGAGACCCATGCCACGTGCTGCCTGGTAACCCCAGTGAACCCCAACCAGGGATGGGGAGGGCAGCTTCTGTTTGGGCACCCATCTTTTAAGGATAAGTTGGAAAGGTTGGGCTTGTTTGCACTAGAGGTTAAGAGTGAGGGGTGATTTGACTAAAGTATCTGAGATTCTGAATGTCTTAACAAGGTGGACGTTGAAAGAATGCTTCCTTTTGAAGTTGAGTCCTGAACTAGAGGGCACCGTTTTAAAATTAGGGGTTGCCCTTTTAAAAGGCAATGACAAGGAGAATATATTTTCCCTCAAAGCGTTGTGAGGCTTTGGAACTGAAGGCAGTGGAAGTGGAGTCATTGAATATTTTTAAGGCAGTGATACATAGACTTCCTTGCCTAACAAGAATCTATACAGACAAAGCATACTGTTTATAGAAATGATAGGGCAGAAGGAAAGGAGAGGGTGAAGGACATAGTGTTACAGTCATAGCTACAGTGTAGAGAAAGATCAACTTAAAAAAAAGTATGTCCATTCATAAGTGTCATGGCAGCAGGGAAGAAGCTATTCTTGGATCAGTTGGTACTTAACTTCAGACTTTGATATCTTTTTCCTGATGGAAGGAGGTGGAAGAGAGAATGTCTGGAGTGCGTGGGGTTCTTAGTTATGCTGGATGCTTTGTTGAGGCAATGAGAAGTGTAGACAGAGTCAATGGTTCAGGGGTTGGTTTGCGTGATGGACTGGGCTACATTCACAACTTGTTCTAGTTTCTTTTCCATGATTACTGTTCCACAAGACACACTATCAGAAAGAGATAACTTCCCAACCTTCAGTGTCAGAAAGGCCAATCATTTAGCAACAGGAACATGCAACTTACGCTAATCATTCTGACAATTATTCAAAAAACATTGGTATTATTTGTGTAACTCACTTTAAGAGTGTTGGCATTTTCTAGCAGTGTTTGGGACTTACTTTCCACTTGGTGTACATGGGAGCAATCTGACCTGGATAACAGCTTCTTCTTTCCCTCGGTCATTAATAACATCCACCTGGTCTTCATAAGCTATGTAATACGCCAAAGTTTCCAACCACACATGGGCACTGCAACATAGTTACACTGTTTCAGATTGATAGGGAGATGGCAGTGATGAATGACTTTGTCATCTGTAATAATCTTACCAAGGCAAGGCATTCATCACCATCACCATTTCTTTACAGTGTGCTCAAATACCGTCCAGCAGTGACAGAGTGCAGGTCTGCACTGAGCCCTCTGACTGCCAGCCTGAGTGGAATCAACTGGTTTTAAATGCCTCGCTGCTCTTTCCTTTGGGGCGAACCTCCATTCACCTAACTGGGAGCTCATATTCTATGAGGTCCATGGTGAGTTCTGTTGACAATCCCCCAAGGCCATCGTAATATTATGTTTGAACATTTAAACAGCAAAATTAATCTACTTAGCACGTGGCACAGTGATTAGCTCTGCTGCCTCACAGTGCCAGGGACCCGGGTTCAATTCCCGCATTGGGTCACTGTCTGTGTGGAGTCTGCATGTTCTCCCCGTGTCTGCAGGGGTTTCCTCTGGGTGCTCTGGTTTCCTCCCACAGAGCAAAAGACGTGCAAGTTAGGTGCATTGGCCATGCTACATTCTCCCTTAGTGTACCCGAATAGGCGCTGGAGTGTAGCAACAAGGAGATTTTCACAGTGACTTCATTGGAGTGTTAATGTAAGCCTATTTGTGACACTAATAAATAAACTTAAACCCTTTAAAAAGAAAAACTTCCTGCGTGTACTCTTGCTATGAGGGTACTGGTAAATAGTTTCCTTCCCTTGTAAAGGCACAGGAAATGAAGATCACTGGATATTAACATTTTAATTAGCTCTGGAACATGGTTAATGGTCCATTGCCTCAAAACTGATGTGACAGGTTAGACTACACAGCTCTGGGCTGGTTAAATCAATCTGCACTTTGGCTTCTTTTGCATCCTCCATTTCAATTGTTTCATCATTGACATCTTGCTGTTGGCCACCTATGGCCTTTGGAATTCTCTTCTCTGTTACTCTATCCTCCTTAAAGATGTTCCTTGAAACTTACCAATTCAGTTACCTGTCCCAATATCCCCCTCTGTGACTCAACGTGAAATTTCGTTAAGTAATGCTTCTGCATTGTTAAAGGTGCTACATAAATGCAAGCTGTCGTTGGCATTCTAACTAATTGGGCCTAAGTACATTCCAGAAGTCCTTGTATCTGCAAGAGCCAACCATATGGGTGGCATAGTGGCACAGTGATTAGCATTGCTGCCTCACAACCCCAAGGGCTCAGTTTCCATTCCATAAATTGGATAAATGTCTATTTTGGAGTTTGCATGTCTGCACAAATTTCCTCCGGGTGCTCCGGTTTCCTCCCACAGTCCAAAGATTTGCAGATTAGATTGGTCGGCCTTGATAAATTGCACCTTAGTGTCCAAAGATGTATTGGTGAGATGGATTAGCCATGGTACATGTCTGGGGTTATGGTAATGGGGAAAGCGGCTGGGTAAGATAATCTGTTAGAGAGTTGGTGCAGACTCGAATGGCCAAATGGCTGTGAGGACATTCTGCACTGTAGGGATTCCATGAACATCATGATACAAATTGAACCAATACTGAGGCACAATATTGCATGTGCAATAATCAGTAATAAGCTTAATGGAAAGAATACATGCTGAACTTTACCTCCCAAGATGTAGAATCTCAACAGGATCCCAGAATGGATCTTGTTCCATTTTATTATGTACTGTTCCATTCTCTAGAAAGCGCTGGTAAATGCCTTCAATTAAAAGCTTTCGATCCGTGAACTTGTCTCGTGGCCAGATCTCGACCTTGAAATAAACAAATAGCCGTTTTGTTTCTCAGTCACAGAAATAAATGACCGTGAGGATCTATTGGTTTGGTCAAGTGTGTCATGTGAAAAATGAACAAGCTTGTACAAGTCCAGAAAACTAAATACAAAACAAATAGAAGCCAGGTTCAGACTTGATTAGCAGACTGCTTTCCCTGAAGGACATTAATGAATCAGTCGGCTCTTTCCAACAATCTGACAGCATATCATGATTTTCTTTTTCCTGCGTTAGACCACAAATGATCAAATGTATTGAATTTCATTTTATAACTTATCATGGTACAATGTGACCTTCTGACCTCTGGGTAGCTAATCCATCCTTTAGCCTGTTTACTAATGCACCCATATACAAGTAATGGGAGTGTTCCACTGTGACATCTTACTTAGAACTCCTCATGTGGCCATCTCTTGATCTTAATAGCTTTGTGTGGCTGAGTTGCAGTGCATTGCTACAGCGAAAAAAAAATCAATGTCGAAGTTACTCTGAACTTCTAAACCAGCATTCGGCTCAATGTTGAATTGGCAGAGGCCTGAAGAGTTTTCAGAGAAAAGCAAAGGAAAACACATACACGTTCATCCTTGCTGGGTAATGTAGTAAATTATCTGGCATCATTATTCTTACTGAGGGAGCAGACAGATAGAACAAATACTTAAGTTAACTTGGCTGACTCCTTTTCCTACTAACTCAGGAGCAGTGCTCTAAGTGACACAGTAGCTGGCATGATACTCACATCACATGTTCGTGCCACAATATCAACTAACACAGTAAGAAGTCTGACAACACCAGGTTTAAGTCCAACCAATTTATTTGATAGTAAACTCACAAGCTTTCAGGGTTTGCCCCTTCGTCAGGTGAATGGAGAGTTCTCCATTCATCTAATGAAGGGGCAAACCCCGAAAGCTTGTGGGTTTACCATCAAATAAATTGGTTGGACTTAAACCTGGTGTTGTCAGACTTCTTACTGTGTTTACCCTAGTCCAACGCCGGCATAATCCCCACATTATGACAATATCGACTATACAGCAGTTTAACTGCCAGGATCTCATGATAGATATGGTAAAAGACTTGTATGAAACTGAAGTATTTTTTAAGATGAAAGGTCAAAGCAAAAAAAGATGCAGGTTTTTAATTAATTTCTTTTCATAATTTTTTTTTCCTCAATTTGTCTCCAATTGACAATACTGCGAGGAGTGATGGATTAGTGGTCTGATCACTAGACTATTAATCCAGAAACTCCGCTAATGTTGTGGGGACATGGGCTTGAATCCTGTCATGGCAGATGGTGGAATTTGAATTCAATAAAAAATATATAGAATTAATGATCTACTGATGACTACAAAACCATTGTTGGAAAAACTTATCTGATTCAGTAATGTTCTTTAGGGAAGGAAATCTACTGCACTTACCTAGTCTGTGACACCAAGCCATAGAAATGTGGTTGATTCTCAATTGCCAATGGGCAACTAGGGTTGGACAATAAATGTTGGCTAGCCAGTGATGCCCATGTCCCAAGAATGAATCTAAAAAATGCTGGCAAGACTGCATTTGTTGCACATCCCTAATTTCCCTGAGAAGATGGCATCTGCCCTTTATAACTATATGGCTTGTCAAGGGGCATTAAAGCTAACTTGATCATCTGAAACTGCACTGAGTGAGGAACACACATATTTTAGTTGGAACATTATTTAATATTCAACGAATCTCAATACGTTTTTAAAAAATAATAGGCGAGATTCTCCGGCCTCCCCTCAGTGTTTTCTCTCGGTAGCATGGCGTTGGCTAGTGGTGGGATCCTCTGGTACCACTGCTGTCAATGCGATTTTCCATTGAAGCCATGCTACATCTTCGGGAAACCCATGGCAGAGGGTACACTGCCAACAGGACCAGAGAACGGCTGGGGAATTCGGCCAATGTTTTACTAACAACGCTGTTCAAGTCACACATCAGGAAAATACATTATTTGAATCTTCCCACTACATTTACACTAATGTGAACCAATTAGATTTGAAATTCTCTTTGAACAGTGCATAATTTAACATAACTTACACATAACAGCTGCTGTCGATATTGCTTACCTGTTTTGTCCGCTTGTTTGTTACTTTTACAATAACTTCTTTTTCCAATTCTTCCCCCTTGGCATTTGTCGATGTCAAGTTTTTCACCTCAACCTCGAAGGTGACCCCCTTTTGAAAAGTCAGAAATGCAGGATTATTTTGCTATTGCGCTCACGAGAAAATTTACGTTTCTTTGCACCATTTTAAACCTTTCATTGCAAGATTGCAAATTGGGAAAATTAGCTGTTCCCAGCCTCAGTGCACACATCTCTCTAATTAACCACAGAGAGTCTCACAAGATGACATGGACAGAATCACAGGTGAATTTACCTCCCTCCTTTCTGGCAACCTGCTCTTCTGGGCTTCTGGGCTACTGTCTCAATTTCAAAGCATCCCACAGAATGATACAGTCAATGAATTACCTCTAAGTGTTTCACTTAGGAAAGATACCATCCAATTTACATGCAGAAAGATACTCAAAACAGCAAAGGGATACTCAGTGGCATGTTGGTTGAAGATAATTATTGTTCTTGGATTCCAGGAGAAGGTTCCTGTTCTTCAGAGTGTCGTGGGATCTATCACATCCACCCGAGGGGATAGATTCAGTGGGCAGGATTTTATGACCTGGCATGGGTGAGGCTCATATAACCATGCCCAAGGGCAACTGAGAATTCCGTTCTCTGACTCCAAGGTGGGTGGGGAAGTAAAATTCCAACCAGTGTTCTTTCTCACTCTGACAGCACAGCACTCATGGCTAGACTCACTTTGGCTCTGGAGTTGTACTTGAATCCACAATTTCTGACTCAGCGCTGCCAGCTGAACTAAGTTTTGACAGACCAAAACTTATTACATCTGGAAACACACAGATTTACACCAGCACTGGCCACACCATTCAACATATTGGATAATTTAGAGGTAATTTTAACCTCCAAAAATGAGAAGCTTAGGATCGAGTGAGATGTAAAATATTTAAAACACTCAAAATCTGCCCCCAACCTGTCCAATTCCAGGTTTGTCCAAAGCAGGACAAGGGGACAGACTGTGGATGACCATTTAGAAATTAGAATAAGGCTAGCAGCCTCACATTTAACTGTCTTACAGTGGGGGTTACTGACTGACTGGCTTTCTGTGGCAGCTCAAAGGAAGCAGGGAATATCCCAGGGAAGAGGCATAGTGTCGTGACAGCACTGCTTGTGGGGCAGAGAAAGTAGAGGTGCTTCTCCCTGACTCACTCAGCCTCCCCATTTCCACAGGACTGAATCCTCATCCATACCTTCCTGCATCCAAAGACAACACCCCCTCCATGCCCAGAGCAGGGATCCAACACTTCCCCACCCATAGATATCCATGGGCAGGACGGTTTTGCTCCGTGCCAATTTTTATTTAAAATTGCTCTTCCACTCACACTGGAGGCAGAATCATATTGACAATCTTCTTTTATATACTATATAAGGAGAATATGATTTACAAACAAAGGTGGCACGGTGGCACTGCCACCTCACAATGCTAGGGACCTAGGTTCGATTCCCGGCTTGGGTCACTGTCTGTGTGGAGTTTGCACGTTCTCCCTGTGTCTGCGTGGGTTTCCTCCGGGTGCTCCAGTTTCCTCTCACAGTCAAAAGATGTGCAGGTTAGGGGGATTGACCATGGTAAATTGTCCTTTAGTAACAAGGGGGCTAGCTAGGGTAAATGTATGGGGTTATGGGGATAGGGCCTGGGTGTTATTGTGGTCATGCAGACTCAATGGGCCGAATGGCTTCCCCTGCACTATGGGGATTCTATGACCTAACATAGCTCAGGTATGCAGTAAAAAAAATTCATTTCCAAAGGCAAAGGTATATTATTTCATTGTCATTTTACCTCAGTCTAGGTAATAAAATGAAACATCGAACAGCCCAAAAATTTAGTCTGTAACTATTTTGGTATAACATACCTTAATTACTTTTCTTTCCTGCAGCTCCAAAGTATAAATAATCCCACGTTCTCTATTGTCCACTTGTTCTTTTTCATAGCTCGTTCACATGCTTACTGACAACTGTTCTTATCTCTTGACACAGTTGTGAATCAAAAACTCCCATGCCCCACTTATCATTCCAATAACAGCTACAGGCTCCTTAGCTAGGGGAGGCAATGGCCTATTGGTATTATTGCTGGACTATTAATTCAAAAACTCAGCTAATGTCCTGGGGATACAGATTCAAATCCCACCACAGCAGATGGTGGAATTTGAATTCAATTAAAAATTTCTGGAATTAAAAAATCTACTGATGACCATGAAACCGTTATCAATTATTGGCAAAACCTATCTGGTTCACTAATGCTCTTTAGGGAAAGAAATCTGCTCTCCTTACCTGGTCTGGCCTACATGTGGCTCCAAAGCCGCAGCAATGTTGTTGACTCTCAACTGCCCCCCGAGGGCGACTAGGGATGGGCAATAAATGCTGGCCAGCCAGCGATGCCCATGTCCCAGGAATGAATGAAGAAAGGAAGCTGAGGCTGCAGCCCACTCCAGAATGTTTTCTGCCCCGCTGGAAGGCGAGACAATAAATCAGGCTGACTTCCAGACAGGGGAACCTGTCACTATAAGTATGCTCAAGCTCCACAACATATAGGAAAAATTGCACCTTTTAGCACGTTCTCAGTCTTCTGCATCCTCATCTACATTCTCTTTGTCTCATTCCACCCCTTCCCATCCTCATAGTATAAATCTCTGCTGATTTTCTTTGCTCTCAGCTCTGATAAAGGGTCATCTAGACTCGAAACATTGGCTCTATTCTCTCCCCACAGATGCTGTCAGACCTGCTGAGATTTTCCAGCATTTTCTGTTCTAAAAAACATTGGGTTGTCAAGACTACACTCCTGTGAGAATCAAGGCCTATTACATTGTAATGCGAGAAAATATCTTTAACGAAGGGAGACAACATGTAATTAGCTTTATAAAATGACTGATCACAATAACAAAATATTGTGCACAAGAACTCCTCTGTAACATATCATTAGTTGTACCTTTCCCACCCATTCTATTGCCGGCTGCAGAACTGAGCTCCATGTAGATTTCATTGCTGAGGCAGGATTATAAAAGCAAGGTGTTAACCGTAGCCACAAGGATGGCCAAATCGTCGCAGGAAATGGGAAAACATACCTTGTCAAGTTCTTCACTTATTTGGTTCACTTGAGCCACCATAGGCATGATGGCTATGAAATCATGAAAAATTCCAGCTAGATTAGGATTTTCCTCCTGTTTTTCACCAGCTCCTGAGAAGTATAAGAAAGAAAAATTGATGTCAAGAGATAAAAATAGTCATCAGTAACTACATCAACTAGCTATGAAAAAGAACAGGTGGAAAATAGATATCACAGGCAAATTTATACTTTGGAGCTGAGGGAAAGAAAAGGAATGAATGCAGTGTTATATCGAAGTAATTTTGAACTAAATTGGTTGCTCAATATTGCATTTTATTGCCCAGACTGGGGCAAAATTACAAAGAAATAATACATTTTTGTCTTTGAAATTGCATAATTTCTTAGTGCACACCTGAGCAATGTTGGGTCCTTTGTTATAAAGCATATTGTCCTCAGACAAGATCTTTAAAGAAGACTGTCAGTGCGATTCTACCTCCAGTGTGAGTTCAAGAGCAGTCTTAGGTAAAAGTTGGTACGGGATAGAACCATCCAGTCCCCAACATCTATAGAACCTCTACGGTACAGAAGGAAGCCATTCACCATCCTGACTTGGAAATATATCACTGTTCCTTCGCAGCCGCTGGGTCAAAATCCTGCAATTGCCTCCCTAACGGCATTGTGGGTCAACACACAGCACATGGACTGCAGCGATTCAAGAAGGCAGCTCACCACCACCATCTCAAGGGCAATAACTGTTGGCCAGCCAGTGATGCCCACCTCCCACTAATGAATAAATCATTCTGCTCATCAAGCCTATACCCGCTCTCTGACAGAGTATCTTATCCATGCCCTGTTCCCCCAACCTTCTCCATAACCCCACACATTTACGCTGGTTAATCCATCTAACCTACACATCCTGGGACACTAAGGGGCAATTTAGTACGGCCAATCCACATAACTTGCGTAACTCAGTGTGGGAGGAAACTGGGGCACCTGGAGGAAACCCACGCAGACAAGGGGAGAACATGTAGACTCCACATAGACAGTGACCAACGCCAGAATTGAACCCGAGTCCCTGTGGCTGTGAGACAGCAGTGCTAACCACTGTGTCAGCATGCTGCCTATGATATTTAGCTGGCAGCTGTGTAGTGAATGTACTTAGCTACTCAGATTCAGGCGTTTTCCTCTTTTCGCTCAGTAATTTCTTTCCGAATGCACGTCACATTTTCATAATCATTTTAAATCAGGGAAGAGATCCTTCAGCTTGTGTAGTAAAATAACAATTACAATATTGTGTAAAAAGACTTTTAAAAAAAGGGAATTAAAATTTACCAGAACAACTGGTATAAATGATAATGGAGGAGGTTCTGAGGAAGTGAAGCTCAGTTTTAGTGACCAGCATGAGATCACTGAGCCACATTGACCAGGGTGGTTAATCCTTAATCAGTACTCCGTTAGTGGATCTTGGGTACAACTATTGCCAGGCTGGGAATTAGAAGATAAAATGGACTGGGTGGCATGGTGTCACAGTGGTTAGCGCTGCTGCCTCACAGCGCCAGGGACCTGGGTTCAATTCCAGCCTTGGGTCACTGTCTGTGTGGAGTTTGCAAGTTCTCCCTACGTCTGTGTGGGTTTCCTCTGGGTGCTCTGGTTTCATCCCACAGTCCAAAGATGTGTGGGTTAGGTGGATTGACCTTTGTGTTAGGGGGAATTAGCAAGCTAAATAAAGATTATGGGGATAGGGCCTGGGTAGGATTATAGTCAGTACAGACTCGATGGGCCAAATGGTATCCTTCTGTACTGTAGGGATTCTATGATTTTCACTCCCGGTCACAACTCAGTGACCCCCAGGTTTTAAGAATCTATTTCTGGAAGCAGGCTGGCATTGTGGACAGCCAGCAATACTATCTAACCCCAAATCGAGGCCATTATTCTTCATTAGGGCTGCTTTGGTTATGTTAAAATAAGCCTCCTATAATGTACATAGGGTTTCATTTGACATTCCAGAACAGAACTGATTGTAAACCACACCATCCTCTCTTCAACCAGTTACTCTGGCATTACAGCAGAAGGTGTTCTAAACAAAAGGAAGGTTTTGTGTGGCTTGGAGAAGCAGGCGTTTTGGGCCACTCCAGACTATCAAGTAGCCATTTGCACTGGCACTGATAATCCCAAACCTGTAAAGTGAAAAATTGCAATTCTTCCAGACTAATTCCTTCACAAAATTTCCAAGTGTCATAACAGTAAAAATGATGCAATGATCTGTGCCAGTTTCTCAGGCGAGCACTGGAAGACTCCCTCATTGGTGGCATGTTCCCTCATCTCTCCCTGCCACAGTTCACTGGCATCCTGGCACGCCCAATGGGTCCCCCTGCCTGACCCCGGCATGCCTTCACATCAGGATCCAATATGCCCCCCCATCAAGACTACCTTCACAATCCATCCCTGCACGATCTCCTTGGCAGACCCACTGCTGCAAAGAGACCCCCCCCCCACCCCGCCCAATATCATGGACCCCACTTAGGCCCCACTCCCTCACCACTACCCGTGGCATACTGGCAGTGCCTAACTAACACTACCAAGTTGTCTGGTGGCTACTGCCAGGCACTGCTAGCCACTGCTAAGCACCGCTAGTGTGTCAGTTGAGAATGGCCAGTGTGCCAGTTGGGCACTGCCTGACTGTGCAGCCATACCCCCAGCCACCAGGGGGCTTCAGTGGTCTCCAAGCCCCCCCCCCCCCCCCCCCCCCCCAGTGTGACCATTGCGCCAGGTCTCCACTAGTGGAGAGCAGTAGTGGTTCTCACCATTCTTGGGCTGTGACCAAAGGCCGGCAAATTCTGAGCACTGGGATTTGAATGGATTATGCATATTTAAATGCTATTTTAAATATGTTAATCAGGATCACACCCTCATCAGAGCCATGAAGAAGGGGCCAGCGAGAATCACAAACTGTTTGGTGCTGCGTGTGAAACAGATTTTTAGGCTCACACACTATTCTCTGGGACTGGTGCAATCTATTAATGGTGCAGTGAGGTCGGAGAATCACCCCCATGGTAACATCAGAAGGCCGCACTTGCTTTAATTTCAATCTCTGGCAGTGGTCAGATGGTCTCATTAGATGGATATCTCGAGGCTGTTGGAGATGCTTTTACTTGAATTTTATATAAGGGAAATAAAAAGGAAATAAAGAACTAGTGTTATTTGATTGCGATAAAACAAATGTACTTGTAGATGGTAACATTTTTTGTCTGACCTGTCATGATGAAGACCAGGGTTGTACAGGTAGAGCTTTGCTTTTACTCCAAAGCACTAGCAATATGTGAATAGATAAGACCAAACACAGTTAGACATCAAATGAAACATACCTAGTTTTGCCTGTTCAAATCCTTCGATAGATGCCAATTCGGAAGCAAAATATTCATAGCTGTATTTATGAATTTTATCTCTCCCACTTCGTTCATGTGGGAAACCCACGTATAAGTAGAAGGAACAAGACCCAAATATAACTCTGTCCTGTTGAGGCAGAAAGCAGCTATCACTGTCATCATTTACCGTACAAAAACATCATAGGACTGTGCAGGTCTTTGAGATCTGTACGAAATCATAGAATCTCTACAGTACTGAAGGAGGCCATTTGGCACATCTAGTCTGCACCGACCATAATCCCACCCATGCCCTATCCCTGTAATCCCACATATTTACCTTGCTTTTCCCCTTACATTAATCGGGAAATTTAGCCTGGCCAATCAAGTTTTAAAGTTCATTTATTAATGTCACAATTAGGCTCACACTGCAATGAAGTTACTGTGAAAATCCCCTAGTCGCCACACTCTGGCGCCTGTCGGGACACTGAGGGAGAATTTAGCATGGCCAATGCACCTAATCAGCATGTCTTTTCGGACTGTGGGAGAAAACCCTTAGACTTCACACTGAGAGTGACCCAGGCCAGGATTGAATCTGGCTCCCTGGTGCTGAGGCAGCAGTGCTAGCCACTGTGCCACCCACAATCTTCAATTTATTGCGTAAGTTTTAAAAAGCAAGCATTTGTATCAATGTGAGAAGACATTCCAATCATTATGCATGTAAATTGAGTTTGTGTCTTTGTGATCTGTTTGTGATCAGAACCCCACCCACCTGACGAAGGAACAGCGTGTTCCGAAAGCTTGGGGCGTTTGCTACAAATAAACCTGTTGGACTTTAAGCTGGTGCTGTGAGAATTCTTTCTGATGCACACAATCCCCCATTGGGAACGGCACCAGGTGAGCTTCGGTGTTGGTTCACCAGCATGGACCTGGTGTGCAAGACCCCTACGGGGAGCACCACCAGCCCCTCGGCTCCTTCCCCCTTCAGCCCCCACCCCCTCAGACCCCCCTCAATGCTTTTCTGACAGCCCCCTATTCCCTTAGCTCTTCGTTCAGGCCACCTTCAGGCCATGTACCTTGGCAGTACCAATGGTGCACTGACCCCTGGCACCCTGATACTGACATTCTGGCCTGGCATCTTGGGTCCCAAATGGGTGGGCAGGGGGGGAGTATGTCAAGGAGTTAAGTCCAGTGGCCATTTGCCCCTCTGCCACTGCCAAGCTGCAGACAAAGGGTCCTGGGGTTCAGTGGGCTCAGGCCAGGGGCAAGGAGTTGACTGCACCATTCTCCTTTGGGAGAGGCGTCTTGTGGTTGGACTGCCCCTCCCAGCCCGGGCAGATCTGAGGATCAGATCTGGCATGGTGATTTCAGGCAGCCCTGTGATCAACATCACCATTTCTGTCTGTCAGCTGTGAAAATGTTGAAGTGGTCAAATCACTTCAATCTCCATGCCACCTGGTCACTAGCAGGCTTTTAAATCATTGCAGCACTCCATTCTGCAGCAGACATTGTTCTGCCAGAGGCTGCAGGTGTGAGCAGATTCCTTTGAAGTCCTCTAACAGTGAGAGATGTCAATTTCACTGGGGGAAGTAACCCCAGTAAAAAGTCTGACAACACCAGTTTTTAGTCCAACCAATAAATCGTTTGGACTAAAACCTGGTGTTGTCAGACTTTTTACTGTGTTTACGCCAGTCCAACGCCGGCATACCCACATCGGAAGTAACCCCTCCAGAGCTGTTCAATCAGCTTTTATTTGATGTCTCTGAGCCTTCCTAGAGTTTTGAAACCCTCTCTATTGAACTGAAAACCTCTGATTTCTTTCAATTTCATGGTACAGTGCTTTGAAATAGGCTTCCATTGACAGCTTAATGGATTTCTACTCAACCTCCAGTGAGCTTGGTTTATTTAGGCTTGAAGGCATCTCAAGTACTTTTATTGTTCCTAAGTTAGATTTTACGAAGACTCTGGGTGGGATTTTCTGACCACGCTTGCCCCAAACCAGAAAATCCCACCTGAGTTCAACTGACCTTTGCATGGTATGCCCCCCGCCCACTACAATACCCGTGGTAGGTGGCATGGGAACATTTCCTCCTCTAAGCCTGATTGCGTGCTATAATTTTTCAAAGGGAATAAGAGGTCTGCAAAAGAGGAAGTGAAACTCTTCATTCCCTCTGGCTGAAGACTGGTGTCTGTGCTGCTTGGGATCTCAAGCAGAGGTCATGACCTCAGGCAGAGCCTTAATGGATCATCCAATTAGCACTTCTGGTTGAAGATGATTGCAAATGCTTCACCCTTATCATTTGCACTGATAGGCTGCACTCCCTATTATTGAGGATGGAAACATTTGTCGAGCCTCTTATTAGTTGTTTAATTGTCCACCACCATTCACAACTGATCCATTAGTTGTGGGATCACTTAGTTCTGTCTATCACATTTTGCTTATGCTGTTTGGCATGCAAGTAGTCCTGTGTTGTAGGTATTATTCCTAGCAGGATCTCCTGCACTCTTGAATTCCTGGCTTGGAGGTAATGGTAGAGTGGGGGATATGCCAGACCTGAGGTTACAGATTGTGGTTAAATACAATTCCGTTGCTGATGACGGTCCACAGCATCTCATGAATGTGGTTTTGAGTTGCTAGATCTATTGAAGTCTTTCCCACTTAGCATGGTGGTGGTGCCACACAACACGATGAATGATATCCTCAATGTGAAGGCAGGACTTTGTCTCTACAAAGAATGTGTGGCAGTCACCAATACTATCTTGGACAGGTGCATCTGCAACAGATACATTGATAAGGAAGAGGTCAAGCAAGCTTCTTCCTCTTGTTGGTTTCCCCATCACTTGCCAAATCCCAGTCCAGCAATTAACGTCCTTTAGAGCTAAGCCATCTTGGTCAGTTGTGGTACTACTGAGCCACTCTAGGGGATGGGCATTGAAATCCCCCACCCAGAGTATATTCAGCACTCTTGCTACCCTCGGTGCTTCCTCCAAATGGTGGTGTTCAACATGGAGGAGTACTCATTCTTCAGCTGAGGGAGGATGATAGGTGGCAATCAGCAGGAGGTTTTCTTGCCCTTGCATTACCTGATTGCATGAGGCTTCATGCAACCCAGGGTTGATGTTCAGGACTCCCAGGGCAACTCCCTCCTGACTGCACATCACTGTGCCACTGCCTCTGCTGGATGTGTCCTGGTGGTAAGATAGAACACACCCAGGGATTGTTTATGTCAGGCTATTGTTTGACTAGCCTGTGAAACAGCTCTCCCAATTTTGGCAGAAGTCCCCAGTTATTGGTAAGGAGGACTTTGCAGAGTGGACAGAGCTAGGTATGCCATTACTAAAACTTGGTAAATAGATTCGAAATGAAGGTTTGAGAAAAGAAAGGATCAGTTAGACAGGAAAAATAATAAAGAGCTGAGAACAGTGAGTAAACAAAAGAAATTTGCTGAGCATAATTAAAAACAAACAGAAAGTCTGGCTAGCACACATCGTAGAATCATAGCCAGGAAATGGCAAATGGAATTTAATGTTGGCAAGTGTGAGGTGGTCCACTTTGGTAGGAAGAATGGTAGGAAGGACTATTACTTACGGGGCGAAAAACTGCAGCAGGCGACGGTGCAGAGGGACCTCGGGGTCCTTGTGCATGAGTCGCAAAAACCCAGCTTGCAGGTGCAGCAGGTGGTCAGGAAGGCGAATGGGATGCTGGCCTTCATAGCGAGGGGGATTGAATATAAAAGTAGGGAGGTCTTGCTGCAGCTGTATAGGGCATTGGTGAGGCCGCAGCTGGAGTACTGTGTGCAGTTTTGGGCGCCGCATCTGCGCAAAGATATTTTGGCCTTGGAGGGAGTGCAGAGGAGGTTTACTAGGCTGATACCGGAGTTGAGGGGGTTGAGCTATGAGGAGAGGCTGAATAAACTAGGCTTGTACTCGTTAGAGTTTAGAAGAATGAGGGGAGATCTCATTGAGACGTATAAGATGATGAATGGGATGGATAGGATAGAGGTGGAGAGACTCCTCCCGCTCAAAAAAGACAGTAGGACTAGGGGGCACAGCCTCAAGATAAAGGGGGCGCGGTTTAGAACGGAGTTGAGGAGGAACTTCTTCACTCAAAGGGTGGTGAATCTCTGGAATTCTCTGCCCGTTGAAGTGGTGGAGGCTACCTCGCTAAATATTTTTAAGACGCGGGTTGATGGGTTTTTGATAAGAGAGGGGATTAAGGGTTATGGGGAGAGGGCGGGAAAGTGGAACTGAGCCACGACAGATCAGCCATGGTCTTATTGAATGGCGGGGCAGGCTCGAAGGGCTAGATGGCCTACTCCTGCTCCTATTTCTTATGTTCTTATGTTCTTATGTAGAATCCCACAGTGCAGAAGAAGGGCATTTGGCCCCCCCAGGGTCTGCACAAACCACAATCCCACCCAGGGCCTATCCCCATGCGTTTACCCTAGCTAGTCCCCCTGGCACTAACAGGCAACTTAGCATGGCCAATCCACCCAACCAGCACATCTGTGGACTGTGGGAGGAAACTGGAGCGCCCGGAGAAAACCTGTACACAGATGGGGAGAACGTGCAGACTCCACATAGACTCGAGCCAGGAACTGAACACTGGAACCCTGCGAGGCAGCAATGCTGACCACTATGCCACCATGCCACCCTACTCCTCCTTAAGAGGAAATTGATTTGTAAGCAATGTTACGGAGGGAAGCATGCATGAGAAAAAGTTGAGGAAGGAAAAAAGATATCAATGCTGGATAGCTTGAAAGTTGAAGGAAGTTATTGGCAAATAAAACAAACTGGCATGAAATGGGGAGACAATGGAAAGATGAATATGAACCAAGGACCTGCCTTCAAATGACACACACATGATGATGATTATCTAGTCAAGTTACAACTGTAAAGTTTCACAAATAGTTATCACAGGCAGAAATTCACACAAATGAAGTTACGCTTACGAGATGGTGGAGCTGATATTTTGTTAGAAGAGCTATTCCATTGACTGTAACCTTGGCCTTGTTTACGGGCTCGAGTAACACTTTATCACCACAAACAGTAAGCATGGCATGCTTGTCTAGAATCCTAAAAATGCAAGGCAAACCCAGTCATTTTCTAATCTTCCATTTTATTGCAGTTTATCTCATTAAGAAATTATCTCCAAATTTTCCTTATTGATGTCTATATTTTATCTTTCAAAATTGGCATCACAGCCCTGACAATGTGGAGAAGAATCGGAATACCAGAAGGTTATTTCACCCTTGGCTGCATTTGTCAATCTCCGGACACTTTGTCGCAGATTGGTATCAGCCAAGCTTGAAAAGAGGGTTGGAAGCCTGTGAACCCTGGACATGATATTGTGTGTATGGTGGGAAAGTGGAAAGATCAGTAAGTAAATGACAAAAAGGATCCATCGCAAATCAAATATTCCAGTTACTTAATCAATTGCTTTGACGCTGAGACAGCTTTGGAGGGGGCTTACCATTGGACATCAGCAATGTCTGCCCAAATTAGGCAGAAGGTCTGCTGCCCAAGCAAAGCAGTGCCCTCACTGTAGAATCATGGACTCAGAGAACCCCTACAGTGCTGAAGGAGACCATTCGGCCCATTGAGTCTGCACCAACCACAATCCCACCCAGGCCCTATTCCCATAACCCCATATATTTACCTTGCTAATCCCCTGACACCAGGGTGAATTGAGCATGGCCAGTCAACCTAACCTACACATCATCAGACATGGGGGGGAACCAAAGTACCCAGAGGAAACCCATGAAGACACAAGGAGAACATAAGAACATAAGAACATAACATAAGAACATAAGAAATAGGAGCAGGAGTAGGCCATCTAGCCCTTCGAGCCTGCCCCGCCATTCAATAAGATCATGGCTGATCTGTCGTGGCTCAGTTCCACTTTCCCGCCCTCTCCCCATAACCCTTAATCCCCTCTCTTATCAAAAACATACAAACTCCACACAGACAGTGACCCAAAGCTGGAATTGAACCTGCGTCCCTGACGCTGTGAAGCAGCAGTGTTAACCACTGTGCCACCACACCTGATTGTAATCCCAATGGCTATATCAACAACAAGTGTGTGGCGCAGACTTTGCCCATGTGTACTGGGATTGAGCATCCTGACTGCTGCTGGTCACTCAGAAAAAGGCCTTGGGTTCGCCTATCCACTTCTCAGGACCTACCAGATGTAATAAAGAACAAAAAACAAAGGACAAAGAAAAGTACAGCACAGGGACAAGCCCTTCAGCCTCCAAGCCTGTGCCAATCATGGTGCCCTAACTAAAGAAAAAAACCTTCTCCCCTTACTTAGTGTGACTTAGGTCACCTTAGTGCAAGGTTGATCTCGCTCCACACCTCAGCTATGACTGTAACAATACATTCTGCACTTTCTCCTTTCCATCTCTATAAACGGTATGCCTTATCTGTATAACGCACAAGAAACAATACTTTTCAATGCGTTTGATAAGGTACCTCACAAGAGGTTACTGCAGAAGGTCAGAGGACATGGAGTTGGGGGTAGGGTGTTAGCGTGGATAGAGGATTGGTTGTCAAATAGGAGGCAGAGAGTGGGGGTCAATGGGTGCTATTCGGATTGGCGGTTGGTGACTAGTGGGGTGCCCCAGGGGTCGGTGCTGGGGCCTCAGCTATTTACCATTTATATAGATGATCTGGAGGAGGGAACCGAGTGTAGGGTGTCGAAATTTGCTGATGACACCAAGATTGGGGGAAAGGCAAATTGTGCGGAGGGTGTGGAGAGTCTGCAGAAGGATCTAGATAGGCTGGGCGAATGGGCCAGGAAATGGCAAATGGAATTTAATGTTGGCAAGTGTGAGGTGGTCCACTTTGGTAGGAAGAATGGTAGGAAGGACTATTACTTACGTGGCGAAAAACTGCAGCAGGCGACGGTGCAGAGGGACCTCGGGGTCCTTGTGCATGAGTCGCAAAAACCCAGCCTGCAGGTGCAGCAGGTGGTCAGGAAGGCGAATGGGATGCTGGCCTTCATAGCGAGGGGGATTGAATATAAAAGTAGGGAGGTCTTGCTGCAGCTGTATAGGGCATTGGTGAGGCCGCAGCTGGAGTACTGTGTGCAGTTTTGGGCGCCGCACCTGCGCAAGGATATTTTGGCCTTGGAGGGAGTGCAGAGGAGGTTTACTAGGCTGATACCGGAGTTGAGGGGGTTGAGCTATGAGGAGAGGCTGAATAAACTAGGCTTGTACTCGTTAGAGTTTAGAAGAATGAGGGGAGATCTCATTGAGACGTATAAGATGATGAATGGGATGGATAGGATAGAGGTGGAAAGACTCTTCCCGCTCAAAAAAGACAGTAGGACTAGGGGGCACAGCCTCAAGATAAAGGGGGGGCGGTTCAGAACGGAGTTGAGGAAGAACTTCTTCACTCAAAGGGTGGTGAATCTCTGGAATTCTCTGCCCGTTGAAGTGGTGGAGGCTGCCTCGCTAAATATTTTTAAGAAGCAGGTTGATGGGTTTTTGATAAGAGAAGGGATTAAGGGTTATGGGGAGAGGGCGGGAAAGTGGAACTGAGCCACGACAGATCAGCCATGATCTTATTGAATGGCGGGGCAGGCTCGAAGGGCCAGATGGCCTACTTCTGCTCCTATTTCTTATGTTCTTATGTTCTTATGTGACAATAATAAATCAAATCAAATGTATACCTTACAATGGAACATCAGTAAAACAGGGAAATAAGAACACTGGTCCAAGCTGTATTTGCTATTGGATTCAGAATCTGGCCACTTGGTTAAGAGATAGTTAGTTGCCTTATGAATCCAATTGACATTAAATATAAGACCGTACAGACCACTGTTCTTTCTTCCCTGTTTTTTTTCCCTTCTGGGAATTGTGCCCCCACAAGCTTAAATTTAAGCATAAGTAACAGACTGCTCACCCGCACCAAACTTCAGTTTTCCTCGTTACACATGTCAACAATGGGAGTGAATTTATTCCCAATGTTTCACTTACCCCAGTCCTTTCAAAACGATGTCCTGCTCCGAAACAGCGGTTCGTCCAATTGCAGAGGTTCCTGAAATATTTGAATACGTTTTTGGCTTCACCACCCAATCATCATATTTAAAGAACACAAACTCATCCTCTCTACCTGCTTGGCACATAGCAAGAAGTCAGCTGACTCTATTGCAGATGAGAGTCAGGACCTCAGTAAGTGTTATCAGCCACAGGGAACACATGCAGACATCTCCCTGAATACTTATGAAGTACTCCCGAGTACTTCATAAGGTTAAAGTAAATGTAATTCTGTCCCCTTTGTTTTAACTCTTTCATGCGTGAATCAGTGGCGAGTGCTTCAGAACAGCAGTAAATACTTCAACAGTCAGATTGAACAGATTGGGTCTTTTCACACTTTAACAAGCTTGTCTTACTGTCACAGCAGCAATACACTATAAATGCATAAGGTGATTAAAAGTCTCAATCAGTGTTACCCTCGCACCATTAGTCATGCATAACGGAGATGTTCTCAAAGCTTTCCCCCTACCCTGATGAATAAAGTATCGAACCACCCCAGACAGTTGGGGATCTTCATTAACATTCAGAAAATAGGGAAACTCTGTCACCATTTTCTCTTCCTAAAAAAAATAAAAATTATTGGTTACGGTTCCATTCTCTCATTTCTTTATGGATTAAAGGACAAATCTCATTGCTGTTTAAATAGGAGATTCATTCAAAATCAATATTCGCAGATGTAAAGCAATCTTAATTGCTTGTACTTAATGTTTTTTAATTACATTGCCTGTGCTTGTTTTCCACCAGAATAACATGCTCATGTGGGCATCAGCTCCGGTGAAAACACATTTGATATTTATTTCGTTTTCGTGCTACATGGGCCTGAAAGAATTTTTTAAACGGATCAATTCTGCTTCACTTCATGAGCTGTAAATTCTTATGTCTGCGCTCTTTTGAAAATAACATGCCGATAAAAGACAGGAAACGCCATATGAAATGAGCTGTAAACTCCCAAGAAGGAAGAGTTGTAGCTCTTACTGCACGTAAACAGAATAGTGCACTCCTGATTTTGGAACCCTACATCTAATACTGCTTAGTGATTTACCACTAGACCATATCTGTACACTAGATAGGGGGGTGGTTAGCTCAGTTGGCTGGACACCTGGCTTGTGATGCAGAGCAATGCCAGCAGCGTGGGTTCAATTCCCATTCTTGCTGAGATGATTCATGAAGCGCCATCAGAGTAATCACCTTGCCCCTCATCTGAGGTGTGGTGATCCTTAGGTTAAAATCACCACCAGTCTGCCCATGGCCATTAGTGACTACAGTAAAGTATTTTACCTTTATAATAGCTAGTAAGATACATACATGAATGATTACCTTTGTAATACTGCTGTATCGTTGCTCCCATTCTCTCTTTGCTTCTTCTAGTTTCTGTTGCCATGATTTCTGCATTTCTTTCAACTGCTGTTCATTATCCACAATTAATCCTTTTAGCATCTCTGTATTGAATGATACATGTTATTCTTCCAATCATGAGTTTCAGATTAAGATCACAAGTTATTACTAGGGCTCCACTTTCATAGGGGGTGATCTTACCTGCTCGTCACATTGGTCGATCAGCGTGGTGAGCTGGCGAGGCAAAAAAGTCATGTTTGTACTGGGTTTCTCTCAATCTTACTGTTGCTGAATTGCTGGAGTAATCAGCCCAGGCGCGAGGCCAATTATAATATTCACGTGCTAATTTTAACTTTATTTGTGAGCCTGGGACACAATCATCCAGGCTCACTTGACTTAACAGCCTTGCAGGTGGAGATTCTCACCGGCAAGGATCACATGTAGTCTCCAGCAACAGGGACCTAATGTGATAGCCTCGCTGGTGGGACCAGAGGCCACTGAGGTCCCTTGCATGGTCAGGGGCAGGGACAGGCAGTGTCCCATGGGGTAAACAGGAGCAGCGATCAGCCAAGGGGAGTAGGGTGTGGTGAACCAGAGTGGCAATCATCTGGGGGGCTGAGGGTAGGAATTGGTCCACCATCGGGGGGCAATCAGTAGGGGGAGTCTCATATTCCCAGTGTACTGTGTACACTTTACACAGGGTGGTGGGATATCATGCGTAATGGCGCCATATAACAGTCAGCAGCTGGTTTCCTGACAAGAATAGACTCCATCCATTCCCCCTACTTGCCTCTTCTTTTTCTGTAAGTGGTATAAGATTTGAGTTTTTCTCTCGCCAAAAAAAGGACCTGAAACGTTCCAGTTTTCATGCCTGTTTGGCACTTGGATATTTTGGTAAGATCACCCCCCCATAGTTTCTCATACTCTTAGTATCACACCTGCAAATAATTTAAGTTATTTTAGAAATTAAAGAAAGCAATTTGATTTCCAGAATTGAAGGACTAGTGAATTTAAGAAAGTCAAAATCTGAGATGTGTAAATCTCAGAAAAGCAGAAGAATTATAATGAAGGCTCAGCTGGCTTATGAAGTGGGGGGAAAAATTAATGTAATATATAGTATTTTTCCTCAACTATAACGCAATTGAAAACATCCCTCATTCAACAGCAATTAATCTCAAGTCTGTACACAATGAATAAGGGCAAAAATGTCATAGATTCTGAAAATAGGCGTAGGGATTAGAATGGATGCTAAAACCCAATCCCTGCCTTCGGATACAGGTAGCATGCAGGCCTCATTGAAATAAGTGGAACATGCAGTTAGAATTAAGCATACTGCTGAGTGGTACGTGCTTGACCAGGGAGTGCAAAATCATGAGAGGCTCATTCAACTGTAAAGTTGACATGCATTCTGACTTGAGCACGTGCTAGAAGTCATTCTAGACATGACTCTCACATGAGAAAGACAGATGAATGAAACAACTTCACAGAAAGCTGACTCAAACATTTTTCAGGCCTTGGTAAAAGGGCGTGGTGAAGAGGAGAGGTTCAATCTACACATCCAATAAGAGCAAATTAAATGTATTTTGTTCTCCTTTTCATTCGGAACTCAGTTTCTTCCCTTATACATTTCCCTGGAAATGTTACGAGCTCCAGCCTTGAAGGAGCCAGGTGCCAAAAAAGTTCATGGCCACAGTCACCTACACAGCCACTAGCAATGCCATCCCCACGCTTCTCTGAAGCTACAGATCAGCCTCCATCAAATGGCAAGTTTCGGTGATGACCTCCTTTATGCAGTAGATACATCACACTCTGCTCTCACTGAAGTAAGTAAATTGTTCCATGAAAACCTTGAGTGAATTTGGCTTCTTCCTGGGAGCCCTTCTCCCCACCATTCATCTCCTCCCTCGTCAAGCAGCTTGTCCTCCTCTATATTGCCTGTGCCAAAGCTCCTTATGTTCCTCTGCATTGCCTGTGCTGATATTCCCTGCCTCCTCTGTATAGTCTATGTCAATGCTCTCTGTCCTCCTCTGTGTCGTCTGTGCTGATATTCCCTGTCTTCCTCTGTCTTGCCTGTGCCAACGCTTTCTACCCTCCTAACTGTAAGCTGTGCTGATGCTCTGTATCAGGGAGCAGGCCAAGGGGAAATAGGGAGCAGGTGGTATGAAGTCAGAACCACACATCACGCCACCTCCTGTAGACTTTAGCAACTTCAACTACCAGTACAAAGCACTCATCATTAACACAATTAACTCAGTTATAACCAGTAGAAATTAATCAGCAAAACATGAAAACAATTGATAAGTCCTTTAAATAGCACAGGTGGAGATCCTACTGCTAAACTCACATTCAGTGCAAGATTAAGTGGCAGCACTAGCTGGAGTGATTATCTTCTGAATGGTGAAGTAAGTGAGCTGAAATAACTGCATCTATTTTGGTGTTCTCCCACTCACACTTTCGGAAATTCTGTCAAAACAGCCAGAATCTTGGCTGAGATCCCAAAAAGAGCCCCAAATAGGAGTACGGTCCTCATGGAATATAGGATTCGAAGTGATTGGGTGGCAGTATTGAGGGTTTCTGGACAAATCCTTCAACATTCAAAGTAAACTAGTCACAATTCAGTGAATTGCAACAAAGAAAACACCCAAAGCAGGTGTTTCGTCACTGGCACACAGCACGGAAATGCAATGGTGCAGATTAGACCTTCTGAATATTAAATTCTTCAGCACTCTTCAGAGTCTGCGGGAAACCCAGCGTCAATCACAATGCTGTGGGGTAAAATGTCACCGGGGTCTGAATCACATCATCAGACCTTGACTTTTAAATCTCACAAGCTGTTCAAATCACGCCTGTTAGATTAGCACAGGGTTCAAGTGTAGCCTGCCAAGCTGCCTATGTATTAACGCCTTGCATACCCTATTCTCATGGGGTTAAGTTTTTGCATGTAAAGCGGATGAGCAGCACTTTACGAACTCTGTCCATCTGCTTTGCTGTGGCCCTTATTTGCCATTTGGCTCAGAGTTCCACATCGAAGACCTGGTGGCTATTTTCCCACTCTTTAATTGTAGCACCTTGCATGTGTCATTAACAATTTAGTCTCATTTTTACTCCATCTGTCTTGCATTCAATTACGGAATCTACAAATGCATTGATCCAATAACATATTAAAAATATAGAGTCAAATACATTAATATGTACATGTGTGTAGTCTAATGCATGTGCTCACAGAATTTAGCACGTTACCTGCAAAATAGGATTGCAAGAACAACAGTTCTTAATATAGTACCACCTAATCTGGCTCAATATTGAACCTGCCACAGTATTGATGCCTTAAAGTTGATTAACTAAATTGGATTAAAATCCACCAAGGATTTATGTTTGTCCTGGCATTGTGCAAACTGTCAGTTTTGGATCAGTGGTACACGCTTTCGTCATCAGAAGGTTGTGGACCTAAGCCCCTCCCCAGAGACTTGCATGCACAATCTTGGTGACGTTCGAGAGTTTGAGAGAATGCCACGTTGCCAGGTTGTAAGTAGGACGTTGAACTGAGGTTCCTTTCTAATGAACGCAAAAGATCCCAAGTTATTATTTCAGGGGGTTTAGTGGAATTGGGGTCTTGTGGCGCAGTGAGTAGTATTTCTGCCTCTAGGCCAGAAACCGTGAGTTTAAATCCCACTCTGGGAATTGGCAACCAAAAAGGCTGCATTCATATCACAGCCAGGTCAAGTCTCAACTTGGAAATCTTTCCAATACTGCCTATGGCAGACAGTAGAAGTGGAAGAGTTTCCAGGTTAGCCAGAACCTGCAAAAAGCAACAGCAGCACCTTGCCAAACATACCATGGATCAATACATGGAAGTCCATTGTCACTAATCTTAGGATAGGGTATCTAAAGAGGGAAAGAGAGTGGAATTGGCCTGATTGACATTACATATCTCAACCAGCATAAATAAAACAGATTATTTCATTATTTGGCGGGGGGATCACAATGTGCACAAATTAGCTACCCAATTTCCCAATATTCAAACAGGGATCACAGTTCGAAAGTACTTAAATTGGCTGTGAATCACTTTGGGCATCGTGAGGTTGTGAAAGGTGCTATTTAAATGCAATATCTTTGATTTATAGTACCTCTTGCACCTTCAACAGAAAGGAATAATGAAGCAAAACACATACATTTTTCACGAGATAGATAATGGCCTTTCGTATCAGGTGCACAAAAGTTAAGCAAATACAATACACAAGCCTCATTCAGCAGTAATAAGTCTGTCCAGGCAATAATTATCCTAAACTATGTTCTGAATGCTGGGCATGTTTTTTACTTGAATTGTTGACAAAAGCTGAGAATCATTCTGAACTGACAAAATTAATGACGGTAATAGCAAAACAAGGGCAGTAGAGAATATTAAATCATTTTGATACGTAAAATACCTGTAAGTTTTTGAGTCAACCCTGTAGCTATAAAGACATTTACTGACTTATCATTACTTACCATTTCACTGGACTATCAGGCGCCATAATACTGTATTTTTAATAAACTTTCAAATATCTCCACAGTAGGTGTTCAACTAACATGCAGCAAAGTAATAAACCAACCTTGCTCATCAGTGTAGATATCGCCTGCTTTCTCCAGCTCAGCAATTCTTGCCTGCAGCCTAGTATTATCCGCTTTCAGATCTATGAGAATTTGTTCGGTTAGGCTTTCATTAATCAATGCTCTGTTCTGGATATTCTTCGCTCTATAAGGATGCAAAATAATGCGCATGATGTGTGTGTGTCATTAGGCAGGCCTATGTGTCATTATAGTGTATAACTGTATTACACTACACGACGTCGGCTTATTTTAAAATCTCCAAGGTATCTTTATTCAGCAGGTGATACTGTTGCACAGAATGTGAGCATCAGGGGAGAACTTTGCACTGTGACTTGTACCATTCTGATTCAGAAGCCAAGCAGGTGAAGATGGAAAGCTGAGGCTTTTTGTGCTTTTAATAAATTATGCCAGTTAATAAATAATGAGTTTAATATATTTTAGTACTTCTTGACATTGGCTTTGGCACCACCATAAATAATTTCTTGACACCACACCGCTCCCCCCCACCACCCCCGCTACCCTCTAGTCTCCCAGTGAGGCAAACTGGGGAGGATACAGACTGCAGCCTAGATTTTTGCCTTGAAATCTAGATCTTGTTATGGTTAATGCTTAATGTGTGTGTTAGTGAGAGTTACTTTCCACATGGGAAATATGAACATTGGTTTGCAGCATTTTGAGGGATGATTCTCATCATTGCACTGCTGAACATTATTTCACCCCTGGTTAGCAGGTTAGAGTGGTTGTCAGCTCACATACTGGAGAATTCAACCATACAATTACACTGCCAATACTGTAATTAATATTCATAGTAAAATAAGATTTAAATAAACTTTCCCAATGTTAGAAACTAATATGAAAACAAAAGAATATTGAATATATACTTTGCGTCCAATACCATTTGTAAAGAGAACAGATCACTTCAAGTTTTCAGTATAGACTCTCACTTAGACTTGGGAACTTGAGGATAAGCAGACTGTTCTACAAGACAGAATGAAAGATGAAACAAAGGGGAAACTCAGTAAGAATCGTGACTCAGGTATATTTATTCATATTTGGGTCTGCACAGTAGCACGGTAGTTAGTGCTGCTGCCTCACAGTTCCAAGGACTTGGGTCCAATTCCTGTCTGGGGTCACTGTCTGTGTGGAATTTGCACATTCTCCCTATGTCTGCATGGGCTTCCTCCGGGTGCTCCAGTTTCTTCCCACAGTCCAAAGATATGCGGGTTAGGTTGATTGATCATGCTAAATTGCCCCTTAGTGTCAGGGGATTAATGGGTAAATATGAGAGGTTACAGGAATAGGGCTTGGGGTGGGATTGTGATTGGTGCAGACTTGATAGGCTGAATGGCCTCCATCTGCACTGTAGGGATTCAATGAAAGCAGCAGATCATGTTTGATCAAATTATGGAGCAAATGCAAAACTTGACAAATTATAACCTTTGTAATCAAAATAATATGATAATGCATATGGTGTGGATAGCAATCTGTTTGCACCAGATTTTTATGAATAGGGTTGTTTACATTAAGATACCAGCATAGGAGGGAAGATTGGCCTGCCATGGTGCAACCTAGATGTAGCACCAGCATCATTTCTCTCCATCCTACTTCCACACACTCTCACGGGAAAGGCAAAACCACAGAGAAAACCCTCAGGCCTCTGAAGGAAAGAAATATGGGGCATTTGCCTCAGATGCCCAGAGCTGATCAAACAAACATCTGAGCAATATGACTATGTGACATATTAAAGTCTATTTATTACTCACTTACATGAACACTCCAATGAAGTTACTGTGAAAATCCCCCTAGTCACCACACTCAGGTGCCTGTTCAGGTACACTGACGGAGAATTTAGTATGGCCAATGCGCCTAATCAGAACATCTTTCAGACTGTGGGAGGAAACCTACACAGACAAGGGGAGAACATGCAAACTCTACACAGACAATGACCCAAGGCTGGGAATCAAACCCAGGTCCTTAGATCTGTGAGGCAGCAGTGCTAACCACTATGCTATCGTGCCACGCTTACTACTCACTGAAGCACTTCCTTTCTATATGTAAAGATTCGCTACTTGCAGGAGCTCCCTAATCAGAATGCTTGCAGCTAAACTATACTCACTGTACATGATGGCAGCCCATTGCAGATGTCGAAAACTGTCTGTAAAAAGAAGAATTTCCTGATACCTAAACTATTTCTATGTTTTGTAGCAAGTCCTATTTTCTTCCCTAAACTATCCAGTTCAAGTAGCTATATGGACAGACCAATGTTTCCATTATTTCAAAAATCTCAACCATATCTCCCTGA
Organism: Carcharhinus amblyrhynchos; assembly: GCF_965287045.1. Taxonomy (NCBI): domain Eukaryota; kingdom Metazoa; phylum Chordata; class Chondrichthyes; order Carcharhiniformes; family Carcharhinidae; genus Carcharhinus; species Carcharhinus amblyrhynchos. The sequence goes on from NC_137337.1 coordinate 33,555,359, forward strand.
AATTTATGCTCATGGAACATTAAAAAGTCTCTGCGCACCAAGCTTATCTTGATGGCCATTAAACTTGGCCGCACTAATGAAGAGGCCATCATTCAGACCTTTTCTGGGTCTGTTATATCCCCCATCATGTGAAAGAGTATTGTTCCAAATGAGATTTGACAAAAGCTTTCCACAAACAATGGACTGCACTTTTAGTTTCATATTTTATTGTCCTAGCAATGCATCATAATGCCCTCACCACCATCTCCCAACTGTTAATGGGTCTTCAACTGATCATGTGTTGGAACTCCTAGGCCCTTATCCTGCATGGTGTTTACATGTTTGAAACTTTTCTACGCAAGTGCATCATGCTGCATGTGAGTGTTCATGTATATTTATCAGACATAGGTTGTAGGAGATGCAATAGAATCATAGAAACCCTACAGTGCAGAAGGTGGCCATTCAACCCATCGAGTCTGCATCAACAACAATCCCTATCCCCGTAGTCCTACATATTTAGCCTGCTAATCTACACATCCTGGGACAATAAGGGGCAATTGAGCAGGGCCAATGCATCCAACTTGCACATCTTTGGATTGTGGGAGGAAACCGGATACCCAGAGGAAACCCATGCAGACACATGGAGAATGTGCAAACTCCACACAGACAGTGACCCAAGCCAGGAATCAAACCCAGGTTCCTGGAGCTGTGAGGCTGTAATGCTAACCACTGTGCCATAGGCCTATCATTTCCTGGTCATACCCATAAATGTCTGCACCTCATTCTCAGACCAACATAAATTTCCCCCAATTTCTTCATCCAGAATATTTATAAAGATAGAAAAGGGCAATGTGTGTGAATTTCACCAATAAGCAGGTCCCTCACACCTTCTCTTTGCAACAAAGGACAGATAGGGAGGGTGAAAATACTATACATTCCTCTCAATACTTAGCTTTGTTGTTGAGCTGAAGGGAAGGTTTAGGAATAAACATCCCTCTTTACCTTTCTGCAAATCGTAATGTTGACATGGTCCCGTCATAATAGATGTCTGCTGGGCTGATTGTTGTAACCTGGGAATAGTTATTTAGTAGGTGATTAGAATGCCATGGCGAATGTTTATTAATCAAATATAGCTTTATTCATTTCAAAATTTGAACAAGAAATACCCAGAAAGATTCATTCAGCTACCCCGCTTTTCCCTTGAGTTAAAAACAGTCTCTTACATTAAAATACTACAAGGGTCTGATGTGACAGTTATTTAATTCTAAGCACAATCCTAAATATGCACATTGATAAAGAAAACAAGGCATTCATTATTCCATTCATTCAGAGGTAGTTGAGGGATTTCATTTCTTTTAGGTGATATGGGCATCGCAGGCAAGGCCAGCATTTGTTGCTTATCTCCTATTGCCCATGAACTGAATGGCTTGTTAGGCTATATAGGGCAATTAAGAAATTGCTGTGGGCCTGGAGTCACATGACTAGGCAAGGATACAAGACTTCCTTCCCCAAAGCACATCAGTGAACCAGGTGGGGTTCTTTTTAAATGACAATTGACAACAGTTTTAGCGTCACCATTACTGAGACCAGGCTTCAATTTCTGATTTCCTTTTGAACTTAAATTTTGCCACTTGGTGGAATTGGGAAAGAAACTGGAGGTTAGGATCACATCCAAGGACATCTTGTGATCCTGGAGCAGAGACACGTCGGGGCATGTGGTGATTGACCACTTTAGTGACTCTGTATAAGAGAATCATAGAATCCCTACAGTGCAGGAGGAGGCCATTCAGACCATCAAGTCTGCACCCACCACAATCCCACCCAGGTCCTATTCCCATAACCCTACATGTTAACCCTGCTGATCCCCTGACATTAGGATCAATTTAGCATGGCCAATCAACCTAACATAACCTAACCTAACCTAGGAAAGGACTCTCGGAGCATGCAAAAAGAACTTCCAACCTGGGAAACGACTGTTACCGAGCTCGGAGCTCAGAGAAGAGGATATATCCAGATCAAGTGATTGAAGCTTGACCAGCTCTCTCGGGAATACCGAGATCTTAGTAGTGAGTCTGAGTCATCTCTGTACTATAGTCTCAGAAATCTAAAGGTGGCATTATGGCACAGTAGTTAGCACTGCTGCCTCACAGCACCAGGGACCCGAGTTCGATTCCCAACCTTGGATCACTGTCTGTGTGGCGCTTGTACATTCTCCCTGTGTCTGCGTGGGTTTCTTCCGGATGCTCCGATCTCCTCCAACACTCCAAAGGTGTGTAGGGTTGGTGGATTAGCCATGTAAATTGCCACTTAGTGTCTCAGGATGTGTGGATTAAGGAGATTATTAGCAAGGTAAATACATGGGTTCTACGTTCTGTGTTCTATGGGTTTACAGGGTATAGGGCCTAGATAGGATGCTCTGCTGGAAAGTTGGTGCAGGCTCGTTGGACTGAATGGCCTTCTTCTGCACTGTAGGGTTTCTATGAAATCGCAATCATGCTAGCTCTTCTGAATAAAGCAGAATTGTACAAAATGTAGGTATCTTTATTATGTCTACCTGAACCGATGAAGCAGGGTGTTTGTCAACAAGGTGGGGCAAGTGAATCAGAGGCTGCCCCACCAGCGATACATCATGGAACTCACCACTTGAAATGTAAACTCAGCACTATAAGACAGAGAAAGCCGCTATTGCGATCGGTGACTCCAAAGCTGCCTCACCCACCCGCCATTGACCTTTGCTGATTTCTGGTAATATTCAGCCCTGGGCGTCTGGATTGCTTGTCTAGTGACATAACATCACACCTCTGTCTTTCTTTGCCAAGTAAAGAAGTCTCACAACACCAGGTTAAAGTCCAAGAGGTTTATTTGGCATTACAAGCTTTCGGAGTTCTGATCCTTCATCAGATAAGTGGCCCACTTACCTGATGAAGGAGCAGTGCTCCAAAAGTTTGTGATTCCAAATAAACTTGTTCGACTTTAGCCTGGTGTTGTGAGATTTTTGACTGTATCCATCCCAGCCGGCATTTCTACATCATTTTCTCACCAAGACAGTCTCCCCGAAATCATTATAATAATAAAACCCCAGAGCAAAAGCAATGCAAGGCACAACAATAAGATAGCTGCGTAACATTGTAAGACTTATTGTTTTGCTTCTTTTCTGTCCAGAATCCTGAGATTTCAGTGAAATGGGCTGGAGTATTTGTACTCCAGCATTTCAGAGAGGTGTCCTGCAGTTTGGGGAAATTGTCCATCGATAGAGAACTCTGCGCTGTGCTGTTCAGTTTCTGTCCAGCAAGGCAACACATAGGGTGAAGGATTTTTGCCCCTGATTTTAATTTTCAAGAAAATCCCAGGCTGGTGAACATGGGGTCGAAAATCCTTCACCTTTAGTAGATGGGATTGAACTCGTCCAAGATCAAAATCATTAAGTCTCTGTGGAGGGGCATGAAGCGATAATGGACGCTTTATTGTTTTGGAAGGGAGAAGAATCTCATTCATGTCTACCATCATGTCAGACACAAGTGCCACAATGATCCATTTCAGTGTGAGCTACATCTCTACATCTGTTTTGAACCAAATGAGGAATGTTGTCAGCCACTTCTCATGAGGATGCTATCCTTTCAATATTTACTAAAGCATAAACCAATTTCATGACTGCAAAACCTATAAGATCAGCAACGTGAGATCAGATCCTATTTAAAATCATAGCCCTTGAAATTATAAAGTATGGTAATAGGTATAAAAGCTTTATGCATTTGAAATTTGCCTTTCCTGCCATTGTAGGGACACATTAATCCATTTATTTTGAAAGGTTAATGCTAATGCTAAAATAGCCATAAAAGGAATTTGAAATGAATGCATTAAATGTTCATACCTCCCAATTCGCATCATAATTTTATGGCCATAATTTTTTGAAATAGCCATTTCAACCTGTTGTCATTTATTTGGAGGTTAGCTGCTCACTTTTCAATGTCTAATGGATTGCTAAACATTTTTACTCACTTCAATATTTACTGGAACATAGTGGAAGTGTAGCATTGACTTTCTGTATTTTGTTCTTGTGTCTCTCTTTCATAGAACATGCAACAATTATCTGTTTTTTTTTCATTTTCTCAATGTGCAAACCGAAATGATGAGATGCAGTAATCCCACTTGAGTTCTCTTGGTTTCTTGTGGTGAATTTAGTGCATGAAAGGCTGGCAGAACCGCTAGAGAAAAAAGCCCCAACAAATGAAAATTTCCATTTACGCCATTTCGCCAGAGGATCTGATGACTTCCTACTATGGCAGAACAGTGGGACAGTGTTAGCACTGCTGCCTCACAGCGCCAGGGACCTGGGTTCGATTCCCGACTTGGGTCAATGTCTGTGCGGAATCTGCACATTCTCCCCATGTCTGCGTGGGTTTCCTCCAGGTGCTCCGGTTTCCTTGTACAGTCTGAAAGATGTGCTGGTTAGGCTTGTTGACCATGCTAAATTCTCCCTCAGTGTGTCCGAACAGGCGCCGGAGTGTGGCAACTAGGGGGTTTTCACAGTAACAGCATTGCATTGCTTATCTAAGCCTACTTGTGACACTAATAAATTAACTTTAAAACTTTATTACCATCACAAATTGAGGCTATGAAAACCTCTGTAGTAGTGGCAGTATTGTAAACTGTTTCAGTACAACAATCAAGCCTGCTTCAGCTATTATTTGATCTCCACACAAGCTAGTTGTTTGTCAGCCAGCTCTAGATAGCAGTCAAGAATGAATTTTCCAATTTTTTATAGTTAGTTACAGCTCATAACCACCGCTGCAACATAGAACAGCCAATAAAGGACAGAGTGGCCACATTGCTGGTCAGTACAGCTCAAGTGCCACACTCAGTGCTTGAGAAATTCTCAAAATCTTCCTCAGATGGTTAGATGAACTATGCTGCATGGTTCACAGATTTAGTACTTCGTGGAACTCATTGACATTGCAGTCATGATATGGTCACCAACGGGTCTTAACTCTGTAAGCATTTGCAGTTGAAATCTTCTTCACAAGTTGAATAACCTGTTTAACTTATTGCTCCTCACTCACATTCTGAATATGCAACAGATATGGGCAAAAGTACCAAGTAGCCTGTGAGCGTGATGCACTGATAAATGGATTTATTACATAATAATTCAATAAAATTTATTTTAGAATCGTAGAACAATAGTTACAACACAAAAGAAGGCCATTCAGTCCATCTTGTCCATGCCAGCCCGAGGACACTGGGTACCCTTTCTAATCCCATCTTCCTGCTTTCCAGTCTATAGCCCTGTAGCTTACAGCATTTGCTGTGCAGATCCAGGAACTTTTAAAAAGAGTTTAGGGTCTCTGCCTCCACCACCAACTCAGGCAACGAATTCCAGACACCCACCACTCTTTGCATAAATTAGTTCTTCCTCACGCTCCTTATATACCTTCTGCTACTTATTTAGAACCTATGTCCCCTGGTTCTCCACAAAAGGAAACAATTTCATCCTATTCACTCTATCCCTTCGACTCATAATTTTATACAGCTTTGTCAAGTCACCCCTCAGCCTTCTTTGTTCGAAGGAAAATAGCCCCAACCTATCCAATCTCTCCTCGTAGGTACACTTTCCTAAACCTGAATAATAACTAGACAGCAGGCGATAGGTGTTACAAAATGCATTAGTCACTGGAGTTGGAAATATTTATATACTAACCGGTCTTTGCCATCATTTCACCCAAGTGCAATTAGATTCTGAAAAATGTAGTTGAAAGAGTTAAAGATTTTTTTTGACCTTCCAGAGTTGAGAAAAGTTACTGGACACATCAATCATCAAAACTCACCATAATGGTCTTGCTGTTCCCTCCTAGCGCAGTGCTAAGCAATCTAGTAAGGACTGAGTTACGGTATGGAACGTACTGAACCCTCCTGCCCACAGCCTTGTCCGATAGGGAGCTGCACAATATGTAATGAACAGTCAGCAGTTTCTCACTTTAACAACAGGTACATAAAGACATCAAGGCTTGGTCACAGTGATTTGGTTTCGTATAAAGAATTGCTGGTGCAGGAACCAGCATAAATATTAAAACTGCCGGCTGGACTCCAGATTCAATATGGGTTTCATTTATTTTTTTTTCGAAGAAAGGTCAGATTGGGTTAAGCTCACCTAATAACATTTCCAAGAGTTGTTAGACTGAGATTGATTGCGCGTGCTTCATTGAATCTGTCAGAAGCAACTCCCACACTGGGTTGCCTTTCACTGCCAGCCAAATCCACCAGGTTAATCTCCGAGTGCTTCATCATGAATTGGTCTGTAACCACCTGTTATGAATACTAAACTGTTATTTATTTCTTTATCAAGCTATTGTCAAGGTAACGCGCCAGATTGAGCGACATCCAACCGACACGCCAAGAATTGCGGGCACAAAATACTGAAAAACAAGATGAAAAATGGTAAAGGCAAAAGGAAAATACAGACATGGTGAGAGAGCCGCATTGCAACGTTCAAGGTGGAAATGGGGAACATTCGGCTCGCTTTCCTCAAAAAAAGGTTCATGTCAATATTTGCACAACCATTCAACAGGTGAAATGATAGAAATTGAATTTCTGGTTAACTTTTTTTCACATACGGCGCGGTGGCACAATGGTTAGTACTTCTGCCTCACAGCTCCAGGGATCTGGGTTCGATTCCCGGTTTGGGTCACTGTCTGTGCAGAGTTTGCACATTCTCCCCGTGTCTGCGTGAGTTTCCTTTGGGTACTCCAGTTTCCTCCCACAGTCCTAATATGTGTGGATTAGGTTGATTGTCCATGCTAAATTGTCCTTTAGTGTCCCGGGATGTGTAGATTAGAGGGATTAGTGGGGGTAAATGTTTGGGGTTGTGGGGATAGGGCCTGGTGTGGGGTTGTTGTCAGTGCTGACATGATGGACCAAATGGCCTCCTTCTGCACTGTAGGATTTCTATGTTCTATGCATTATTTTGTCAAATTTGAACTGTCTGATAGAATTAGAAAGAGCAACAAACTGTGCTTCAGAGCTGTAATAAAGACCCTGTGACTGCCTTATTCACCGATCCTGGGAAAATATATTGCTTTTCAATAATACACCAGCATTGACTGACAAGATTCTAATTTAACCTGGATATGGAATAAATTATGAACATGAAAAATCCTTGCAGTTGACAATCAATACAGTTAGACATAAATAATGGAGTCAATAGTGGATAATTCACTTGCTTTGTGGCACAGGACAACAACGTCTTGGCTCTAGACAGCTAAGGCCACTAACCTGATGGACAACCAACACAGAGGAATAAATCAGGGCTATTAACTATTGAAGGACCAGGTTGTGCTATTGTTTATACCACCTGTGATTATATTTTGAAGTACATCTTGCCGATTGTGGGATGGCCAACAACACTGGCAATACACATGACTAGATTCCATGGTCAAGCCTTTCTATAGGCAAAATCTTACCAAAGAATGGCAGAGTATGGGTTCCGCTGTGAAAAACAGAGTGCATCCCACCTATGGCCCCAGTGTGTTTTCGGGCCTCTGGTGCCTCATCAGCAATTATTTTTATGCCTACAGTTCACACTGCTCCAGTGGCATGTTCTCTCTGATTCGCCTTCCCTGCAATGATTTAATTGCTGCAAGCACTGGGGAGCTCTATACAAACGGCTCCTCAGCACTTGTCCCACCACAGCTATGTCCCCCGAGTCCTCATGTGCCCCCTGAGCTGTACACAATGTGGAGGGTGCTGGCTGCCTGAATACTACCCTCCAAAATCCTCCTCGGAGGTTTAAGTGCCAGTTCACACTTGTGTGATCTGTTGTAAATAGCACCGGAGTGATGTCACGCCTGCGCTGCTCCATATCCAGTGGGTGGGAGAGCTCTAAGTGAATTCTCACTAATGACATGCTAACATCACTAAGTTGAGCTTTCTGTGGTCCTGCAGTATGTTTCACGCCATTCAGGATGAGAGACCGGTAAGATCAGAATTTGGAAACTCACTGGCATTAACCACGCTCTCTGGGTTTTGAGCGTGCGCTGGCCCTCATGTAAACGAGGAGTGGGGGCTCAAAATCGCTCTCAATTTCTGTTGGGTAAACTCGGATGGAGGGTCACGTCATTATAAAGTCATCTCTTATCTTCCAATTTTATTGAAGTGTTAACATTCTGCTATTATGCATCTCCTTTCTACACAATGGGATTACACCTGAAAGAAAATATTTGCTATTAAACTATACACAAATTGATAATCCCAAACCTCACAATTTTTAGACTCGCATTTCAAAGACATGTCAAACTTACCAATGTCTCATTGGTTCTGTAGATAGTGGATACTGGAAGAGTGGATATAGAAAATGTATGGGGTATAGGAGGAGGCATGGGGGATATGAGGGGGCATGGGAGGAACAGGTGGCCTGATGAGGCATGGAGGGTGTATGAGGGTTAACATTATAGAAGAAATGTTATTCCTAACATATGAGGAGGTTGATTGGATTATGATTTTTGTGGGCTTAGGCAGCACAGTAGCACAGTGGTTAGTATTGGTGCCTTACAATGCCAGGAATCTGGGTTTGATTCCCAGCTTGGGTCACTGTCTGTGTGGAGTTTGCACATTCCCCCTGTATCTGTGTGGGTTTCCTCCAGGTGCTCCAGTTCCCTCCCACAATCCAGAAGACATATTGTTAGGTGCACTTCCCAATGCAAACTTTTCCCTCAGTGCAATGGAACAGGCAGCAGAGTGTGGTGACGAGAGGATTTTCACAATGACTTCATTGCAGTGTTAATGTAAACCTACTGATGACACAAATAAGTAAATTACAATTTTTAAAACTTATTTGTTGATGAAAAATTGTAAAGAAAAGCCAACTCGATGAGATTATCATTTGGAACTGTCAGAAGTTGAGGATTACAAACAGTTAAAACCATTCACGGCTTTGAATATTTTACATTGTAATTAAAAGTATACAATAAAAAGTCATCGCTATATTTCACTGTGCATTCTTTACTGCCCCTGATAAAATATGGTGTGATGTGCATTACTGAGTTGATAAGAAATTGACTGTTTTGAAATGAGAGTTTCACATTTACTTACCCTGGAGATTCAGTATAATAGAAAATCCAATACAGATTTATACATATTGCCAAATGCATCAAGAAAATTCAGTATGCAAAGGATTTCCATTCTCCATCTACATCAAAGAATGTAGAGCATACCTTGCCTATAACTTTTGGTTTTCAGGTTTTGATGGCTTCACACAGTGAATTGTTAAAGCTTGGAAGTCATCTTGCTATCATGATCGCTGGCACCTCCATTTTCCAGACACTCGTAACACTTTTATTAATGGCCATCAAATGCAAGCTGAACTCCCACCTCTTTCTCTCAAATTTCACTTCATTTTCTTTCACCTCCAACAACGGGTTCCTTAATATGGGTATGAGGGGGCGATAGATCTGGATCATTCCGCAAAATGTTCTATTTTAGTTCTAAAGGCATATGGGGCGGGATTTTCTGGCCACACTCACCTCGAAACCGCCCCTCGCCCATGACAATTCCCATGGCAGGCAGGAGAAAATTCACCCCATAGATTATAAAGTAAGATTCTGGGCTACCAGCCTCCCATCCATTGATTCTGTCTACACTTTCCGCTGCCTCAGAAAAGCAGCTAGCATAATTAAGGACCCCATGTACCCTGGACATTCTCTCTCCCATCTTCTTCCTTCGGGATACAAAAGATACAAAAGCCTCAGATCATGTACCAATCGAGTCAAGAACAGCTTCTTCCCTGCTTCCATCGGACTTTTGAATGGACCTACCTCACATTAAGTTGATCTTTCTCTACATCCTAGCTATGACTGTAATACTACATTCTGCACGCTCTCATTTCCTTCTCTATGAACAGTATGCTTTGTCTGTATAGTACACAAGAAACAATACTTTTCACTGTATACTAATACATGAAACAATAATAAATCAAATCACGTGGGCTAGTAAGGATCATTCAAAAATCTTGCTCTTGATTGCTATTCAGCAAACCTTTTTGGAATATGAATCATAGAATCCGTACAGTGGAGAAGGAGGCCATTTGGCCCATCGAGTTTGCACCAACCACAAACCCGCCCAAATCCATACCCATAACCTCTATATTTACCCTGTTAATCTCCCCAATTTAGCATGGCCAATCAATCTAACTTGCATATCCTTGGATTATGGGAGGAAACCAGAGCACCCGGAGGAAACCCATGCAGACACGGGGAGAACATGCAAACTCCACACAGACAGTGACCTAAGCCAGGACCCAAGTCCTTGGTGCTGTGAGGCAGCAGTGCTAACTACTGTGCCACCATGCTTGTCCCCATGTCCCTCACTAGATCAATGGGTTTGCAACTTTTACCTGTTGAAATTGAACGCTGATCACCATGTGGGATCTGCTGCTGGTGGTGTTCCAGTTAGTTGACGCGACACTTCTGTTCCGAATTCCTTGATCCAGCAACACTTCAAGTTGCTTAAAAGTGCTACATGGCACAGACTTGAGGCACTCAACATAAAATCCATGTCTACCTTCCCGCACACGGAGGCCATTAGGTTTTCGACCCTTCGATAGGAGGTCTTGAACCTTTAAAACCAAAATCTATAATAATTAACGTGGACAGAGGAATCGATCGAGCTACAATACATAAAAGACATTTGCAAATGTTAGGCAGCAACCTGTGCCTTACCATCTGAAGTAGCCCAACGCTGATACATTCAAATTTCTGTTGGTATGAGGAAATAATAACTGAGAGACTTGATTGGTTTTTGTTTTGTTAGAACTTTGCAGATTATGTAACAACATGGTAGAAGTGCTGACACAGGGTAGATCACAGAATCCCTACTGTGCAGAAGGTGGCCCTTTGGCCCATCAAGACTGCACTGACTCTCTCTGACAGAGTATCTTTCTCAAGCCCTTTCCCTCTCCTTATCAAGGTACCCAAGACCACAAGAAACTACAAAATGCTGTGAATGTAGTCCAATGCATCACGCAAACAAGTCTCCCATCCATTGACTCTGTCTACACTTCCCTCTGCTGCGGCAAAGCAGCCAGCATAATTAAGAACCCCAAGCACCCCGGACATTTTCTCTTCCATCAGGAAAAAGATACGAATGTCTGAGGTCACGTATCAACCGACTGAAGAATATCTTCTTCCCTGCTAACTTCACACTTTTGAATGGACCCTGCATTAAGTTAATCTTTCTCTACACCCTACCTATGACTGTAACACTACATTCTGCTTTCTCTTATTTCTTTCTCTATGAATGGTATGCTTTGTCTGTGTAGTGCACAAGAAACAATACTTCTCACTGTATACTGTGACAATAATAAATCAAATATCAAATCAAATCCACATAAACCCACACATTTACTATGGCTAATCCATCTAACCTAGACAGGTTTGGACACCAGGGGTAATTTATCATGGTCAATCTACCTAACCAGCACTTTATTTAGACTGTGGGAGGAAACCGGAGCATCTGGAGGAAGCCCACGTAGACATGGGGAGGACATGCAAGTTCCACACAGACCGGAATCAAACCCGGGTCCCTCGCACTATGAGGCTACTATGCCACCATGCTGCCCCTTTCCAGGATTTGAAATGTTAAGAATAAATAGAAGAAAAAATCAAAGAGATTTAGAATAGAGGGAAAGTCAGATAAATTCATTTGCACAGAGTTGCAATGGCCTCTTCCCATTTTGTTTACTGAATTTTCACAATTACCCATGTAGATGGTCAACTTTTGTCTATTAAAATTCATAAGCAACACACAAGAACATAAAAACTAGGAGAAAGTCCCTCGAGCCTGCTCTGCCATTCAATAAGATCACGGCTGATTTTTTGTGGACTCAGCTCCACTTACCCATCTGCTCAATCATAACCCTTAATTCTTTTACTGTTCAAAAATCTATCTATCTTTGCCTTCAAAACATTCAACGAGGTAGCCTCAATTATTTCTTGGTCAACATAAATCAGTTTGCTCCTTCCAGCTGAGTTTTGTATCGTGCAGTATTGACACATACCTGCTCATTGTAGATCTCAAACATGCTAAAATAAACCTACAAAAGACAATTGAAAAATCAATTTAGATTGCCACAATGAATTTTAAATAAAATTGTATTTACTGTGCATGTGATGACTACTTCTTACATAATATTGCCTGTCCTTATCCTGATGCTGCTTAATTTCCTGGAAGAGTTCTTCACAAATCATGGGAACAAGACCCTTGTTTCCCCCATATCCTGTCATCAGATAGCTCTTCCCGGATCCAGTTAGTCCATATGAAAAAAGGCTTGCATTGTATCCCTTCCAGGCATTCTCCAGGATGGCTCTTCCAAGGTCATTAAAGACCCTTTCCTTAAAATAATTGACATAAGTAAATCCTTTTATTTTTCACCTCCCACTGCATTCTAAATCATTATTATTTAGCTCAAGATAAGGATTTAATGCTTTCACTTATAATACTATAAAAATGTATAAAAGTTCAGATAACGTTTTGCGCTTAATTGCACATCAGCAATTATAATAATTATATATAATTATAATACCAGGAACTAACTGCATTCCTGTTCTTAAATAAAAGCAAAATACTGCAGATACTGGAAATCTGAAATACAAACTGAAGATGCTGGAAAAACTCAGCTGGTCTGGCAGCATCTGAGGAGGGAGAAACAGAGTTACTGACCCTTCTGTGGATCTGTAGATGGGTCAATGATCTCGACTCTGCAACTGTGTGTGTCTCTCACTCCACAGATGTGGCCAGAACTGCTGTGTTTATCCAGCATTTATAGGGTTAGGATTAGGATGAGGGTTTCTTTGCGTTCCTGTACCTTCATTTTAAGACTGACCTGGTCAATGTACCTGCTGTGAGGTCCATCAGGCAGATAAACTCCTTGGTCATTCTCAATATATCCATCAGTTGACCAATAGCAATGATCAAAGGTAAAGGTCCTTTTGCGGCTTGGGTCTTTGGGATCCACAATGGTGCAATTGTTGCCAGCCATAGAGATGATGCATTTACTCCGCATTGCTTTTTCTCTCTTACAAAATGATGTACAGGAAAGAACACATATCGATTAATTTAAAGGCATTAGTCCTGACAATCTACAAAGTGCTCTCTCGATCATGCCCACATTGGCATCCAGTGCTGATCGCATTAGCTTTTGTGGAGACATTTGAAGGCATCTAACTTCTATAAGATAGGCGGGTGGAAGTGTCACTGCACATACATCCTTTGTGCCATCTATTAGTTGTCTGCTTTTGAGAGGAGATTGCCCACCTCTCATCGATCATACACAACCTTCTATTAACCCCTTCAACCAAAAAAGAGAAAACAGGGCATTCTTCGGCAGTCTACGCCAAGCCGGCTCTCCATGTGAGGATCATCACTAGAAGGCCAACACATTGCACTTGGTCTATCAAATGAGTTGAAGAAACAAGAGCCCCCACCTGACAGAATTGTTGTGAGTCAAATCTTTAAACGCATGTTTCTCACTGTCCCCGATGACATTTCCCTTTTCAGAATTAAGAGATATGTCTTACCATGAGTTAAGGGAAAAACCTATCACAACAAGGCAGGTGGCAAAATTACTTAAAGAACAGAGACCTATAACTCCCACCATAGAATAGAGACTATAACTCCCACTGGAGAACAGTGACCTATAACTCCCACCATGGAACAGAGGCCTATAACTCCACTGGAGAACAGAGACCTATAATTCCACTGGAGAACAGAGGCCTATAACTCCACTGGAGAACAGAGGCCTATAACTTCACTGGAGAACAGAGACCTATAACTCCACTGGAGAACAGAGACCTATAACTCTACTGGAGAACAGAGACCTATAACTCCACTGGAGAACAGAGACCTATAACTCCACTGGAGAACAGAGACCTATAACTCCACTGGAGAACAGAGGCCTATAACTCCACTGGAGAACAGAGACCTATAACTCCACTGGAGAACAGAGACCTATAACTCCACTGGAGAACAGAGACCTATAACTCCACTGGAGAACAGAGGTGTATAACTCCACTGGAGAACAGAGACGTATAACTCCACTGGAGAACAGAGACCTATAACTCCCACTGGAGAACAGAAACCTATAACTCCACTGGAGAACAGAGGCCTATATCTCCCACCATGGAACAGAGACGTATAACTCCACTGGAGAACAGAGGCGTATAACTCCACTGGAGAACAGTGACCTATAACTCCCACCATAGAACAGAGATCTATAACTCCACTGGAGAACAGAGGTGTATAACTCCACTAGAGAACAGAGGCCTTATAACTCCCACCATGGAACAGAGACCTTATAACTCCCACCATACAACAGAGACCTATAACTCCCACCATGGAACAGGGACCTTATAACTCCCACCATAGAACAGAGACCTTATAACTCCCACCATAGAACAGAGACCTTATAACTCCCACCATACAACAGAGACCTATAACTCCCACCATGGAACAGAGACCTTATAACTCCCACCATAGAACAGAGACCTTATAACTCCCACCATGGAACAGAGACCTATAACTCCCACCATGGAACAGAGACCTATAACTCCACTGGAGAACAGAGACATATAACTCCTACCATGGAACAGAGACCTTATAACTCCCACCATAGAACAGAGACCTATAACTCCCACCATGGAACAGAGACCTATAAATCCCACCATGGAACAGAGAGCTATAACTCCACTGGACAACGGAGACCAATAACTCCCACCATAGAACAGAGATCTATAACTCCCATCAGAGAACAAAGATCTATAACTCCCACTGGAGTTACAGTCCGCTCTGCCATCCCACTGTGAGTCCTTGGATTCATTAAACAAATGAACATTTTATTGACACAAGCAGGTAGATTAAGCAGCTGACAATGAAGGATTTTGTTTATGTGTTCAAGAAGCTCCGTGCTCAATTCCACTCTGGTGGATTCACCATCACGTTTCTGAACTCTAGCTGGCTGTTATTATATACTGTACAGAGGAGTGGAAAATGCTGAGGTAATTCCATTCTGTAAACACAGTCATAATTTGCCCCATGCTCTTCCACAATTTTGACTCTGAGTTGAGATGTTTTTTCTGCACACGGCAGTACATTTTCCTTTTCACATTCACACTGAGTCTATAGACACTGGGAATTACTTTCCAGCATTATGTTGTCAGTGGGGTGCCTCGGCTATTAGCTTCTCTCCTCACAGAGTTAGGTGCATCCTTCACATTTTTCACTATTTATTGTCGGAGCAGCATGCAGCACAGAATCTCCCACAGGCGAGGCCCCCTGCAGGAAGCATGAAATTGGAAAATGACCCCTGTCATCTGAATCAGTTTGGATCAACTACTGGCATCAAAAACAGATTGATTGGCCATCATTGCAGTGCAGTCGGTGGTATCTCGCTCCAAACAAAATGGCTGCTACTTTTACTGATATAATAAGTTACTGAACGTCAAAATAGTTTGCTATGTGGGAAGCTCTTTGAGACACTTCTGCAAGAAAAGTATTATGTAAACAGAAAATGGTTCTTTCTCTTTCCTGAGAATTGCCAACACAGTCTGCAGACGGGAGTAAATTCATCACTTCCACAAATAATATGGGTATTGACTTATAGAGTCATGGTCACAGAGTCATACAGTTTACAGTATGGAAACAGGCCCCTCAGCCCAACTTGTCCATGTTGCCCTTTTTCTTTAACCGCTAATTTAGTCCCAATTGCTCGCATTTGGCCTAGTTCCCTCTCTACCCATCTTACACACATAACTATCTAAACGTTTTTTGACAGACAAAATTATACCCGCCTCAACTATTATCTCTGGCAGCTTGTTCCAGACACCCACCAACCTCTGTGTGAAAAAATTGCCCATCCTGACATTTTTGTATCTTTCCCCTCTCACCTTAAACCTATGCCTTCTAGTTTTAGACCTCGCCTATCTTTGGGAAAATTTGTTGACTACCTAGCTGATCTATGCAACTCATTACTTTCTAGACCTCTGTAAGATCACTCCTAAGCCTCCTATGCTCCACACATGTAAATTCTGATCATGCATCATCTCATCTTAACTGGCTACATTCAACAATTCATCTGTCGTCCACATCAAGTTCATCTTTTTATCTTAATCAAGAACTCATTTAAAATTTTCCTTTATGAGCCTGTAAAGTTAGATGATATTACTTACCCAATGATGGATCCCAAGGAAATCCTTAAAAAAAAAGTAACCCAAACTTTCCAGTCCTCTCCTGGGCTTGATGCCTCTGGATACCAGGCTTCCTGGGCAGCTTTCCCCGCAAGATTGGCACCATGGGTGGATGGCTGCCGGTTAAAATGTGGTCAGGGTCTGAATGACATCATCAGACCTTGGCCTTTGAATCTGTGAGGACCAGCCTGCCTGGGGTGAGGGTCTCACACGCTGCCTGAAAGGTACCTTTCAAAATGGCATGGGATGTCTCAGCAGTATTCCTCTGCTGTGTGCCACACTGCTGACCTGTTACCCTCCTCCGCAAGCTACACTTTCGTGGGGCACAGGGTGACTAAAGGCAGATACAGCTGACAAAGTTCATCGTCACCTCCAATGTGCCAGCTCATCCAATGTGCCAACTCAAGAAAAGAGTGTTTTGAGGATCAAACCCAGAACTATGATTGTGGATAACTGGGCAGCAGTGACCCCTATGCTCCAACATCTTTTATTGACTTGGACAACCTAAAATTTATTGTTAGCTACAATTAGGCTTAAATTAACACTGCAATGGAATTATTGTGAAAATCCCCTAGTTGCCACACACTCCAGCACCTGTTCGGCTACACTGAGGGGGAAGTTAGCATGGCCAATGCGCCTAACCAGCACATCTTTCGGACTGTGGGAGGAAACTGCAGCACTCGGAGGAAACCCTCACAGGCATGGGGAGAATGTGCAGACTCCACACAGACAGTAACTCAAGCCAGGAATCAAACCCAAGTCCCTGGTGCTGTGAGGCAGCAGTGCTAACCATGGTGCCATCATGCCACCCACGCAGGCACTGGAGAAGTACCACCAGCAGGGCCATCATGAGATCCTCCCAAGCTGGTAACAAGACAGATGGTGCAGAGTCCTCTCCCAAGCCAATTTGCCTGACACCCAAATGCTAGTAGTCAAAATGAACTCCGTTGGCTGGGGCACCTCACCCCAAAGCAACTGCTCTACTCAGGACCCGGTCAAGGCTGGAAGCTTTCAGAGCAGCACAAACACTTTACCTCAAAACATTCCTAAAGACGTTAAACCAACCCATTGTGGCTTGTGACTGACCACAATGGAGAAGCTCATGCGGGAAGGCACTAAACACATTGAGAGATTTTGTTGGGAACATGCAGGAGTGAAGTTGAGGCATAGGAGGAAGCACACAAACCTCCAAATAACCCTTCTACCCAACCCTTCAACACCACCTGCCCCAGATGTGGTAGAATCTGCAAATCATGCACTGGATTTAACAGCCATCCCAGTACACAACTAACTAGACTGGAAGCAAATCACCCTCGACCCCAGGGAACTGCCTAAAAGAGACAGTAACTAAACTTGGGGTTATAATTTACTTATAATGACATTCCAACACCAAATAATTTAAAACGACACACCGTGGCTTGTGAATGTGTTTTGAAATTGTTTATTTCAAGCCTATCCCTGGAAATAAATAATAGATTCCCACAGACACGTTTCACGGAGGGAATTCATTGACATTTTAAACATTGAAATGGATAATCTTACCTGATTGAAAGGGCGAACACGAACAACAACTTTCAGGTTATTTGCATTCAGCATTATGAGGTTTCTCAAGTTAAGCAGAGTAAAGCTGTCTGATAAAATAAAACTCGGTAACGTAAGCAGTGAAAATTATACTGAGATAGTTCATCTACTTTACATGCTGCCAGTTGTCTCTCGCAGATCTCTTGTGGTGTTTTATACGCTGCCGTACAAAGAAGTTGACCTTTATGTAAAGGTATTCAAGTGCTGAAGGTACTATGTCAATGCCATATCTGGAACTGAAAGCTACCCAGCCAAATCTCGGTATTGGCCACATCAGTAACCGAAGAGGTGTGTCGAAGGAAGTACTGAATTATTCTATCAAAGGCATTTTCATTTTTGATGCCTATTCATCAAGCTTGGGAAGCCAAAATAGTCACTGGATTAAGAGAACAAAAAAAATTCACAAATAGGTAAGTACAAAATACTTACATTTTCATTTTGGATTTTTCATATATGAAAGTATGTAGGATTTGAAATTTTAAGTAAGCGATTTAATTATTTAAAAGTCATCAATTTTACAGTACTCATTATTAATTTAATCAACTGTCACATACATGTGACAAGTGCATTGAGATTATATTGAAATCCTTGCCAGCTCTGTATAATGTTATGTTAAGTGAGCAAGAAATGTAATTGTTAAGGTTTTCAAACAACTTCGCTTATATCATTTCCTTTAAACTTCCAAACTCCATCTTAGAGGCTGCCAGGTTCCATTCTTGGATCCACTGGCTTTCTATTGTGATATTAACATAACATTAACCAGTGTTAAAGTAATGCTTCTATGTTACATTCCCAATCTGATAAATCATCAGTGCATAACTACCCATACTAATTATTCTTCTGTTGCACAAACTTTCATAATCTGTTACCTCAATCTTTTACTCTGGTACTTATGTAGGCCACACATTTGTCTAAGTGCTGGGCAGTCTTAAAACTGGGAGCTTCAGATTCGTCTTTTGGCTGTGTTTTTAGGCCCCCCCCATACGCACTTTGTTGCGAAAATATTAGCAAGTTTGTTGCTTGCTGCAGAAGCCTGTAGGCAGGGCTTAATGTGCCTGAAAGCCTGCAGAGGGAGGTAGTGCACATGTGCAAGCCTCTGATGCTCACATGTGCAGTAGCAATAGCAGGAGTCTGACAGACAGAGAGCTGTCAGGCCCCTGCTGGTACAGGCAGCCTGAAGCAGCTCCCTCTCCCTGCAATCGTGGGAGCTTGCAGCCCGAGATCCAGCCCCCCCAACCCTCCCCCCTACCACCCAGACTGATTGAGGACTGCCTCTCTCCCTCACCAATCACAGCCCCACTGCTCTCCCCCCACCAATCGCTGCAGATTGGCAGGAGGCCTCCTCTCCCTCCGTCCGTCTCCCCACTGATCACTGCAGAGTGGCAGCAGGCCCCCTTTCCCATTAGCCCTGCACCCAACTGACCCCTCCCCTCATTAGCCCTGCCCCACTGCCCTCTCGTCCCATTAGTCCCACTCCCTGGCTCTGCCTGGTGGGCATTGGCCAGGTGCCAGGGTGACACTGCCAATTTGGCACTGCCCAACGGGCATTTCCCTATTGTCCTCAGTCTCCCCCGGGTGCCTCAATGGCGTCTGATTCCCTTGGCGAGGCCAAGTCGACTGCTCCCCGTTCATGGGAAGCATGTCTATATTCTGCCAGCGAGAACCTTTCCCAGCAAGGTCATAAAGACAGACGAGGCCGGGCTATTGAGTGCTGGGCTCCCTAATGACATGTAAATGCTTTTCTAAATAAATTTCAATAAATTAAACTGTCTCTCACCCATTTCCAGCAAGAGGCCGACTGCGCCGAAATCCAGTGCTCGTAAAATGGTGCCAGTCGTGAAAACCAGTGCCAATTGTACTAATCCCTTTACGCCCCACTGTGCCAAGGACGGGTACAACGCAATGGTTATATCACCCCCTTTGTGTACAAAGTGGTTTATCAATGTCCCACAATAAAATATTAACCCCATCAAACAAAACTATTAACTTTTATCATAGCACTTCTCCTCGGCAACTGTTCATTATCAGCACACCCCAACCACATTGATGGAATTCATTATATTGATAACAAGTGAAAACAAAAGGGGAGAGAGATACTGAATTGATGGTTGCCTAGATCGTGCTTGGAAAACAGGCAGTTGATGTTTGACACATACCTTGTGACCCATTTGCCCAACTGAGAAGGCCAGTCTTTCAATAGTGGCTCAAAACGTCTGTGTGCAGTTTGCACATTCTCCTCGTGTCTGCGTGGGTTTCCTCCGGGTACTCTGGTTTCCTCCCACAGTCCAAAGATGTGTGGGTTAGGGTGATTGGCCATGCTAAGAAATTGCCCCTTAGTGTCCAGGGATGCGTAGGTGAGAGATTAGTGGGTATAATGTGTAGGGATGTGGGGGTAGAGCCTGGGTGGGATTGTGTTCAGTGCAGACTCGATGGGCCGAAGGGCCTCTTTCTGCACTGTAGGGTTCTATGATTCTATGATTGAAAAAGAACAGTGATTGTTTCTTATGCCAATCAGGCTCCTTTGTTGAGTGTGCCAGCGACTGGTTATGGCCATCCCCTGGCCCATTGTCCATCCTGATTTAGGGCAGCAAGTCCAGAAACTGTGCCTGCAGCACTTGCACACCAAGTGTCCTCCCATCTCCAGAACAGAGCAGTTCCTTGCATTTGCCCTCGCCCACTCTGACTTGCAGCTGGCCATCAGTATGGGGATCCCATGCCTCACACTGCAGTCCACCAGGGGAACTTTCAAGAGGGAAATGTGTTCATTTATCACAACCAGCTGTGGGTATTTGGATGATGAGGTTTACTTTGGCTGTGGGAGCGAATGGTGGGGTTGGAGAAATCCTACTTGCAATCACTGGGGAGCCTAGAAAGATGCAATTTCCTTGACACTTGAGCTCAAGCCAACAGCTGACAGTCCTGCAACATGAAGCTGGGTCTCAGCCATGTATTTGAAAGTGTGGGGAGCTGATGGTGCTCATGGTTAATTCCTGAGGGCCACTTAGTCTCACCCACATGAAGCTCAGGATACAAACTCCTTCAGGAGGAAGCAATGCCAATAGGCACCATGCTTAGTCATGCTTAGCTCATGGCTGTTGTCCCTCTATACTTCAGTTTACAGGATTGCTAATCCTGAGGAAAACCCAGATTTACAATAGCTGCCCACCACTTTAGACTCATAGAATCGTAGAAGCCCTACAGTGCAGAAGGAGGGAATTTGGCCCATTGAGTCTGCACCAACCACAATTCCAACCATGCCCTATTCCCATAACTCCTCATATTTACCCTGCTAATTCCCCTGACACAAGGGTCAACTTAGCGTGGGCAATCAACCTAACCTGCACATCTTTGGAATGTGGGAGGTAACTGGAGCACCCGAAGGAAACCCACGCAGACATGGGGAGAAAATGCAGACTACACATGGATCGTGTCCCCAGACTGGAATTGAACCAGGGTAACTGCTGTGCCACAATTCTGCCCCTTCAATGATTCAATGATAACTGACTCTGATCAGTACTTTCTCAGTGAGTGTTTACGCAAACAGATGCTGCTTACTGTATAAAACATAGACAAGGGCCCTTGCTTCTTTTTGTCATCAAAAGTGGAGGTGCCATCATGCATTCTTTTTTTAAATGTGCTGATCTTGTTTGACTGTTGTCATCAGAGGTTGCTGGCCACATTAACTGGAGCCCTTCGTGGAGAACCCCTTGTGACTTCCCCATCAGCCCAACACGGCAGCAAGAGGGCTCAGAATATGCTAAATGCTTTTATAACTTTGTAATTCCACTATGGGGTCAGGCGAAGCAAGAATTGTGCCCGGGGCGCCTCTCAGATTTCCCCTCCTCTCCCTTGACTCACCTGAGGAAGCCCCCCTGCAGTGTAATGGGTTAATAGAATAGATAAGCTACTGATTGACTACAACATATCTGTGACGTTAGCAGTCACGAGCTAGAGAGTCTGTACAGCGCTCAAGGAAGATGTACCTACTAATTGATCCACCTTGCATATAGTGTACATAGGGTACAAAAACACTACCCAAATCAAGCTGCAGTTTCTCTTTATCAAATACATGGCCCAGTGTGTAGAACATAGAACATAACAGCATAGCACAGGCCCTGCAGCCCTCGATGTTGCACCGACCAGTGGAACCAATCTAATGACCCTCTAACCTAAACTATTCCAATGTTATCCATATGCCTATCCACTGACCATTTGAACGCCCTTAAAGTTGGCGAGTCCACAACTGCTGCAGACAGGCCATTCCACGCCCTTACTACCCTCTGAGTAAAGAACCTACCTCTGACATCTGTCCTATAATAATCACCCCTCAATTCGGGGTCATGAAACTAGGCCATCAATGGCAACTAAACACCGCTTCTGCCAACAGTGTTCGGGGCTGAGCAAACGTTCTGTTGTTTGTAAGATTATCCAATAATTTTGCTGATTGTTCCTCTCTTGTTTTTTTTAGTCTTGCTGGAACATCAGTCATCTGACATTTCTTCAGTTTTGATTGGCCTGGAGCCTCCTCTTGCCAGAGCCAATCGATCTTTGTGATTTGCCCAGTTGCACCGCACTACCGCTTTGGCCACAAGGTGGTGTTGGAGCACACCCCTCCCACCATCCCCTCCCCCCCCCATCCCCCGTTCCCACTGCCCCCAAGAGAGCAGTCCAACTTGATGACAGAGCAATTGAATTCATTGTTTTATTGAGTGGATTTTACCCCAACCCCCACACTCTCCAGGTACCACCCCCCCCCACCCCCACTCTCAATAGTCCCTCCAACTCTTACAGGCCTCCCCTCACTGTCAGCAGCACCCCCCAACTTCATTCTCATCAGCCCCTCAGCTCTGACCAGTATATTTTCACAGTGTGAGCGTTGTGAGCTGTTACAATTGAAACACTGTGGAGTGGTTGCACTCACTCAGCTCTCCAAAATGAAAGTTGATGACAGCTGTGTACTCAAACCCTGAACAGGCCACATTGACAATCCGCGATAATCCTCAGAACAGCGCTCAGCAGACCATGGCTAGGATGCGACCCTGTAGGCAATAAATATACATTAGATGTGCAGCTAATCCATAATTAGTTGTAAACAAACACTTCTCTTATCAAAAGAATTGTTATAGTTGCAGCACATGGCAAATTAGACAAAGGATAAGCTCAAAGCTTTAGGAGATTAGCGATGCGAATAATAGACCTTCAATCCTCTGTATAGTTTGAGGACAATTTCCTTTGCTTCTATAGTAGACGGTATAACATAGGCAAAAATAAGACTTGCTGGGACCAAATTTGTTCCTGAGGTCTGAAGAGGGCAGCATGGTGGCACAGTGGTTAGCACTGCCACTTCACAGAGCCAGGGACATGGGTTCAATTCCTGGCCTGGGTCACTGCATGCTCTCCCCACATCTGCGTGCATTTCCTCCGGGTGCTCCGGTTTCCTCCCACAGTTCAAAGATGTGCAGGTTAGGTTGATTGGTCATGCTAAATTGCCCCTTAGTGTCCCGGGATGTGCAGGTTAGAGGGATTATCAGGGTAAATGTGTGGGGTTGTGGTGATAGGGCCTGGGGTGAGATTGTTGTCGGAGCAAACTTGATAGGCAGAATGGCCTCTTTCTACACTGGAGGGTTTCTACGAATGTCAGAGGGTCAGCTGCAGTATCGTCTTATACAGAATTATGGAGAATGTAAAGCACACAAATAAACTAGTTGGACCATCTACTCTAGTTTTCACACAATTCATCTCCAAATGCCTGTGGTACAGTGGTTAGCATTGCTGCCTCACAAATCCAGGGACCTGGGTTTAATTCCAGCCTTAGGTGACAGGTTGGATTGATTGCTTATGTTAAATTGCTCCTTAATGTCAGGGAGATTAGTAGGGTGGATGTGCAGGGTTACGGGGATAGGACCTAGGTGACATTGTTGTTGGCGCAGACTTGAAGGTCCGAATGGCTTCCTTTTGTACTGTAGGGATTCTATGATTCTATGAATATGCATTCAAAAAAGTGCTAAAGAATATGAACGGGCTAGAAAACAGAGTTAACACTTACAGCAAGGAATACAAAGTCAGGTTTTGTTGAAAATGACACAAGACCCTCTTAAATTTAGCTAATTTGAGGAACACAAGCACGCACACACGCACACATGCATGTGCACACACACACACTCGAGCACACACACGCAAACACACATGCACACACACGCACACACACATGCACACACACACATGCTGATGATGACGTGACATGTGTATGTGTAATATCAATTTTCATTTCATTGACTGATCAAATATATATTTAACTGTTTTAAAAAGACTTTTCAAACCAATAAAAACATCGACTTAAGATGACTGCCACAGGTCACCTGACATGTCTGAGATTACAAATTGGCCAGTTTCTGGAAATTTCCAACATGGATTACAATTGGTACATGCCAAGGTTGAGCCTCTTATGGAATTTCACATCTGCTGGTATCAAGAATTATTTAAAAGCTGAACTGAAAGTTGCAACTGGCTCTCACAATTTGCATTTCTATAAAGCTTCCTTTCAGGCAGAAACAGAACATCTATCGGGACAATGGCTATACAGAAGGTGCTGAAATGTTCCTCCTAGGGAAGAATGGCCTATTCAGAAGTGATGGCTAAGACATTAAAGAAATTAATCACCAAGAACATAACACAATAGCCAAAATCTGTTCATACATGAGCTAATCAATTACCTTCTGTGGAATACTCAATTCATTATGGGTAGAAGGGTCATGTGTCCAGAATAATTTGAAATATTGTTTATTAAAGCACCCAGGTTGCTCTTGGCAGTCAAAAAGAAAGATTCTACAAATGGAGCAGTAATAACATCTCTCTCCCAGTTCTCGAGTCCAGAGCCTCTCTCAGATACATTGTGGAATCTATCATACAGATTGAGAGTTCCATCAAAAGGAATCTCAGGTTCTAATTGCAGCACCTTTTAGAAAAGTGACTTAGGCAAGACTATCACCAGAAACCTTACACTTTACACCAGCCACAACCACACAGCAACTCCAAGACAATCTTAAAAAAAAACTGCCTCAACCACAAAAAAGGCAAAGGACCCATAAACAGTGAGTTCTCTGTATTTTAACCTTTTATCATTGAATCTTAATTTGGTCAAAAGTTTATCTCCTCCACTGTACAACTTGCCACTTTGCATGCCGATGTGCATGTGTGTATGCATTGTGAAAATGAGGATGTGGATTTACTTTTTTCAGTATTTTGATATCTTTAACTGGGTGGGGTTGTGACCAATGATGGAGAAGTAAAAAAAACTGAGTCCTGACATGTGTCCCCACCAGTCGTAACACCTAATCATGAATCTTTTGATAGGAAAAGTCAACAAGAAAAGCACGTACACATCCATAAATCTGTATCCTTCCCATTGCTGCTACTGGGCCAACATTCACAGGGTGAGCTGCATTGCAATTGCACCATCTGAAACAGGTTTGCACCTACAAATAGTCAGTAGAACTCATTTGGAATCTTATACAGTGACTACTGAGTTCTCCAAATAACAACAACATTATATGTACAATTCTAAAATGACTTCCTTCAACTTCACAAACACAAGCCTCCGCAACCATTTCTTCAACCATTTAATACATCATCTTCAGCTGTTAACCATCTCTCATCTATTCCATATTGCTACAGGAGACAGAGCCAAAGACTGGCCATCACAGAGAGGGTTTCCCCACCATTTAAAACCCACACAACATATAAAGAGAAGGACAAAGTGAGGCATTCTGCACTTGAGGTGAGAAATGGTGAGGCTGGAAGAATATTGCCAGTGGTAGGATTGTCACCATAGAATCATAGAATCCTACAGTGCAGAAGGATACCATTCGGCCCATCGGGTCTGCACTGACCACAAGCCCACCCAGGCCCTATCGTCATTAGAGTGTGAGCGTGTGGAATTCATTACCATAGGAAGTAGTTGATGCCAAAACATTGAATCTATTCAAGAGGTGACTCTGCATAGCACTTGGGGTGAATGGGATCAAAGGTTATGGGGAGAAAGCAGGATTAGGCATTGAGTTGGACGGATCAGCCATGGTCACAATGAATGGTGGAGCAGGCTCGACGGGCCAAATGGCCTCCTCCTGCTCTTATCTTTTATGTTTCTATGTTTCTATAACCCTAAACATGTATTCTAGCTAGTCATCTGACACTGAGGGGCAATTTAGCATGGCCAATCCACCTAACCTGCCCATCTTAGGACTGTGGGGGGAAACTGGAGCCCCCGGAGGAAACCCATGCAGACAGGGGGGAGAATATACAAACTCCAGACAGATAGTGAACCAAGCCAGGAATCGAACCCAGTCCCTGGTGCTGTGAAGCAGCAGTGCTAACCGTTCCCTCTGTAAAACCCCAGCATTTCCTGTAAAGTGCCAAACACCCCAGCCACTGGGGAGAAAGTTCACCCACTTTTAGTTCTGAGCCTCCTTTCCTACAAGATGCAGCAACAGCAAAGGGGAAGCAAATAAGGAGGAAAAAGATGATAATGTGAGGAAGAGAAGAATCTGCAATCTCTCCAAACTCCATTTCTCCAGTCTCTGCAAACTCCCTCTCTCAAAAGCTCCACTAAGTATGGGAGCGGCGGGAAAAATGTTGTTCTACCTGATGGCCAGAGTGGTGGATTTTCACATAGTTTTGTCTGCTTCCTGCTGCATTAAATATGCACACACAGGAAATGAACTGGACTGAGAATGGGTGGCTTCCGATTCAGCCACTCCACAGTGAGCTCACTACCTCCTCACCCTGGACATGATATTCAAGTGCAACCCGTGCACAGCTTTTTCAATGTCTGCAGCACAGCACCGCCCCAGGTGAGAGATGGCCCCAAAAGGGAAGACGGCAACAGGGCCCAAATTTAGTGACACTCTTTGGAACACCTGCTGGAAGCAGACGATGTCCACCACCATGTCCTCAACCCCTTTGATGGCTGAAGGGAGGCCCAGCACAACATCGAGGGCTGAAGGGCCTGAACTGTGCTGTACTGTTCTATGATCTATGTACTCTCGCCAGTTTCTCCAATCTCTCACTCTCTCTGACCCTGCGGTTTCTCCAGACTCCCCAGGCTTTGGGACCCCTCTCTTTCCTGCATCTGCTGATCGTGACCATTATGTATAAGCACATTCTGGAGAACATAGAACAGTACAGCACAGAACAGGCCCTTCGGCCCTCGATGTTGTGCCGAGCTATATCCAAACTCAAGATCAAGCTACCCCACTCCCTATCATTCTGGTGTGCTCCATGTGCCTGTCCAATAACCGCTTGAAAGTTCCTAAAGTGTCCGACTCCACTATCACAGCAGGCAGTGCACTCCACACCCCAACCATTCTCTGAGTAAAGTGTAGCCTGAGTAGACTCGGAGAATGGAGTCTGGAATCCGAGGCTCATTGTGTTGTTAGGTATCAACGGGAGGGCACAGGGAGACCTCATTGGGGAAAATCTGTTTTCCAGCTGAAGGTATTTTCTGTGCCCTTTCTGCCATGCAGATGTGTTGTAAATATTTATGAAATTCATCCTCTAGTGTCTCAAATGCAATCTTCCCTACCTGAATATCAACGATCGCTACCATAACAACCAGGAAGATTGCTCTCAGTGCAAATAATTGGAGTCAGTCAGTACAAGCTGACTCCCTGATATTCAGCATTCACTACAATGAAAATACTGATGCAACCTGTAACCTTCAAGTCACTGAAATGTTCCAAATAATCCAACATACATTTGTACCTATCTATAAAGAATAGACATGAGATAAGAGACAAATGCACTTTCTATTTATCCCATCTGTTCAGAATGGCACTCGGCTGCTGTTGAGTCTGTAAAGTTCACAGTTGGCCACTGACAGTTACAAGTAGATAAATGTCAACTAAACATTTAAAATGGACGAGGGAGTTTACCAAATCAACAAATGCCAATGCACTTAATCAACACATCTTTCAGACAGTGGGAGGAAACTGCGGCACCCAAAAGAAACCCACGTGGACACGGGGAGAATGTGTAGACTCTGCACAGACAGTGACCCAAGCTGCGAATCGCACCTGGATCCCTGGCACTGTGAGGAAGCAGTGCTAACCACTGTGCCATTGTGCCGCCCCAGCAGAATGCATTACAAAATATTGTATATATGAAAGTTACCCTGGAATACTTGCAAGACTACCCATGGTGGATGAACAAAGGCTGATAATGTGCCAATACCATTTAAAACATTTTTGGAGGCCGCGGGAATTTAAAATGTAGGTACAAATGGATTATCAGATTAGCCGCAGGTAAGTGGCTGTCTATTTATTTAAATTTTTACTTAGCTGAATTTTGAAGTAACAGAAAATATTTGACCTGCCCCTAATGTTAGTTTATATGATTCTTTGTACTAAATCACTAAAACCTTAACATTAATCTTTATAGCAAGCTACATTAACTTCTAATAAATAGTCTGTTCTAATATTATGGGTTATTGGATATCATCTATTTTAACATGGACACAGTTAGGAAATTTACCATAGTGAAACACATTTTAAGTTTATTTATTACTGTCACAAGTAGGCTTGCAATAACACTGCAATGAAGATACTGTGAAAATCCTCTTGTCGCCACACTCCGGCACCTGTTCAGGCACACTGAGGGAGAATTTAGCATGACCAATGCACCCAACCAGCACATCTCTCAGATTGTGGGAAGAAACTGGAGAATCTGGAGGAAACACATGCAGACACAGGGAGAACTTGCAAACTCCACACAGAAAGTGACCCAAGCCAGGAATCGAACCCAGCTCCTTGCACTGTGAGGCAGTAGTGCTAACCACTGTGCCACTGTGTCACCCCACTTTATAGTCATTCTGAATATGGTACACATATTTTAGACAGTATCTTACCTGTGGAAAAAATAATTTTGTGATAGGCTTGAATGTTACATAGTCAGTGGCACTGGAAATTCAGGGATGATCAAGCCAGCTTCTGCATGGTTAGAAAGCCCCGGCCCAGTTTTTCGGCCATTGACCTGTTAAGCGGCTCAGGTCTTCTGTCCCCATCTGGGAGGAAGTGACATCTCTAAGAGCTGCCGGCTAATCAAATGGCTGGCAGCTGTCCAGTTCCAGGGGCACTGGGAGCGGTGGCCATTGCTGGAACCGCGACCAGCCTCCCAAGAGGATTGTCACTGGGGGTGGTACATGGGGTAATTAGAGTGGGTGGGCAATAATCCGGTGGCCTTGAGGTTGAGGGAGCAAGCCAGGGCTACGATCACCTTTGAGAGGGGCACAGGGAGGTACCTCCCCAGCCACCATCAAGATTGCCAGCATCAGATTCCAGCGAAGTCAGATAGGCAATGATTCCATGCACTACGCCCCCTGCTTTTACCCTACCAATCCCTCAGCAGAGAGGTTGGGGGGTGGGTGGGGGGGAGTAAAATTCTGTCAACAGAATCCTGTTGTGAAACTTCCTTCTCAAATCTCTATGGAGCACCTGGAGGAAACCCCACAGACACAGGGAGAACGTGCAAACTCTGCAGGCAGTGACCCCAAGCCAGGAATTGAATTCAGGTCTCTGGCGTTGTGAGGCATCAGCACTAACCACTGTAGTTTCCTACTTTATTATTTACAAGCTTTATAAACAGAATGGCTACACGTGGATTTAAGAACATAAGAACATAAGAAATAGGAGCAGGAGTAGGCCATCTGGCCCTTCGAGCCTGCCCCGCCATTCAATAAGATCATGGCTGATCTGTCGTGGCTCAGTTCCACTTTCCCGCCCTCTCCCCATAACCCTTAATCCCCTCTCTTATCAAAAACCCATCAACCCGCTTCTTAAAAATATTTAGCGAGGCAGCCTCCACCACTTCAACGGGCAGAGAATTCCAGAGATTCACCACCCTTTGAGTGAAGAAGTTCCTCCTCAACTCCGTTCTGAACCGCCCCCCCTTTATCTTGAGGCTGTGCCCCCTAGTCCTACTGTCTTTTTTGAGCGGGAAGAGTCTTTCCACCTCTATCCTATCCATCCCATTCATCATCTTATACGTCTCAATGAGATCTCCCCTCATTCTTCTAAACTCTAACGAGTACAAGCCTAGTTTATTCAGCCTCTCCTCATAGCTCAACCCCCTCAACTCCGGTATCAGCCTAGTAAACCTCCTCTGCACTCCCTCCAGGGCCAAAATATCCTTGCGCAGGTGCGGCGCCCAAAACTGCACACAGTACTCCAGCTGCGGCCTCACCAATGCCCTATACAGCTGCAGCAAGACCTCCCTACTTTTATATTCAATCCCCCTCGCGATGAAGGCCAGCATCCCATTCGCCTTCCTGACCACCTGCTGCACTTGCAGGCTGGGTTTTTGCGACTCATAAACTGTTGCAAGTCAAAACCAAACGTGACTTTCTTTACCACATGTCACCCATTGGTTATGTCCCTGCTCCTTTATAATTGTCAGTAATTACCCTACAAAGCAACTGTATATTTTTTAGTTTTTTTTTTCCTTGCCTTGGACTCTTTCAGCTCATATTGTTCCAATCAATAAACCCCAATGCCCAATATCTTCAAATTTTTACCTTTGCTTTTAGATCTCAATAAGTTTTCAGCAACATGTGCAGGAAGTAAGTACTAAACCCTGTCTGATACTTGTTACAAACCCTTGCACCTACTTCATACCTTCATCAGATCTCACTATAAGATTGAGATAATCAGTGCATTTATTTTACAATACATTAACAAGCAGGCAACAACCAGTCACATAATAGCCGGAATTGAATTGGGGCAGGCAAGGCACATAGAATGGCATTCTCTGTTGGCCTCGGGCGGGCAAGGCAGTAACATTCTGGAAAATATCGTTATATAATTAATGTAGAAAACCATTCATCTCAATCCTTAAATAAACAGCATAATTGCTTTAAAAAATCTGCTATACAAACTGTTTGTCTTTTTTGTTATTCATTTTACGGGATGTGAACTCTTTTGGCTAGACCAGCATTTATTACAAATCCCTAGTTGTCCTTCAAAAGTGGCCATCAGCTGCCTTCTTGAACTGCTGCAAACCCTGAGGTGTAGGTACACAGACAGTGCCGCTGGAAAGGGAATTCCAGGATTTTAACCCATTAATAGCGAAGGAATGGCAACATAAGAACATAAGAACATAAGAAATAGGAGCAGGAGTAGGCCATCTAGCCCCTCGAGCCTGCCCACCATTCAATAAGATCATGGCTGATCTGTCGTGGCTCAGTTCCACATTCCCGCCCTCTCCCCATAACCCTTAATCCCCTTGCCTATCAAAAACCTATCAACCCGCGTCTTAAAAATATTGAGCGAGGCAGCCTCCACCACTTCAACGGGCAGAGGATTCCAGAGATTCACCACCCTTTGAGTGAAGAAGTTCCTCCTGAGTGAAGAAGTTCCTCCCAAATCAGGTTGGTGATTAACTTGCAGGGGAACCTCCAGGTAGTGGTGTTCCCAGGTATCTGCTAGATGGCAGAGGCTCTCGGTTTGGAAGGTGCTAATTAAGGAAGCTTGATGAGTCCTTGCAGTGTATCTTGTAGGTGGAATACAAAGATGCCACCGTTCGTTGGTGGTGGAGGGATTGAATGTTTGTGGAAGGGGTGGCAAAAAAGTTTTATCCTGGACCTTGCCAAGCTTCTTACCTATTCTTCGAGCTGTACCCATCCAGGCAAGTGGATAGTATTCCTTCACACTCCTGACTTGTGCCTTGTAGATGGTGGACAGGCTTTGAGGGGTCAGAAAGTAAGTTACTCGTTGCATGACTCCTAGCCTTTGACCTGCTCTGTTAGCCATAGTATTTATATGGCTAGTCCAGTTCAGTTTCTGATCAATGGTAACACCCAGAATGTTGAGAGTGGGGATTCAGTGATGGTAATGTCATTGGATGTCAAGGGTCGATGGTTAGATTCTTTCTTGTTGGAGATGGTCATTGCCTAACACTTGTTGGGGGGGGCGGGACACACCCCACTTCAAGCCTTATGCTGGAAATAAGGTCATTGATGAAGCAGCTGAAGATGGTTGGGCCCAGGACACTACCCTGAGGAAATCCTGTAGTGATGTCCTGGAGCTGAGATGATTGACATCCAATTACCACAGCTATCCTTCTTTGTGTTAGGACAAAGAACAAAGAAAAGTACAGCACAGGAACAGGTTCTTTGGCCCTCCGAGTCTATGCCGGTCATAATGCCCTAACTAAATTTTTAAAAAAACCTTCTGCCTTTACTCAGACTGTATGCCTCTATTCCCTCCCCATTCATGTATCCATCCAGATGCCTCTTGAATGTTGCTAATGTGCCTGCTTCCACCACCTCATCTGGCAGTGCGTTCCAGGTTCCCACAACACTCTGATATAAAACTTCCCCTGCGCATCTCCCTTAAATTTTCCCCTCTCACCTTGAACCTGTGCCGCCTGTAGTTGACATTCCCACCCTGGGAAAAAGCCTCTGACTAATCACGCTGTCTATGATTCTCATAATTTTATATCAGGTCTCCCCTCAGCCTCCGTCTTTCCAGTGAAAGCAATCCTGGTTTATTCAATCCTTATTCATAGCCAACACCCTCAAGACAGGCAATATCCTGGTGAACCTTCTTTGCACTGTCTCCTAAGCTTCTACATCCTTCTGGTAGAGCGGTGACCAGAACTGCATGCAATACTCCAAATGGCAGCCTAACCAAAATAGCTGCAACATGATTTGCCAACTTTTGTGCTCAATATCCCATCCGATGAATGCAAGCATGCCATGTGTCTTCTTAATTACCTCTGCCATCTCTGTAGCCATTTATAGGGAACTGTGGATCTGCACACTCAGAGCCCCTTGCGTATTAATGTTACTTAGGATTTTGCCATTCAGGGATAATTCACACCTAAATTTAATCCTCCAAAATGCATCATCTCACATTTAATTAGGTCTGATTCTTACACCCATCTGAAGAACCACACAAGATAAACGTCAATTGTTGTTCCCATTGCTGTTGGTTTATGTTGTATAGCTGTCCTGATGCATTCAAGCCAAAAATCTTCGATAACAAGTCTATTTTTTCAGCAGTTCTCAAGTCCATTAGGACCAAACAATGTAAGTTAAAAACAGACAGAATTTTAAACTAATCCATTGCGAATACTAATTTAATACACACTAAGGTTTGAATTCATCATTGCTCTGCAAATGATACTGATAAATGTGGGTAACAACAGTAATCAATTTATCACTTCTATGTATTATTGTTAGTGTTGTTGAAGTAATGGCAGTGTATTACCAAGCCAGGATAGTTTGTGATTTGAATGGGCATGCAGAGGTGGTGATTATTCCTCTGCACTTGCTGCTATTGGCCTTTTATTTGATTGATTTATTATTGTCACATATATCAGTATACAGTGAAAAGTATTGTTTCTTGCACACTATACAGACAAAACATACCATACATAGAGAAGGAGAGAGTGGAGAATGTATTGTTGCATGGCAGAGATGCTGTGCAGGAAGCCTTGGCAAATTGTTGCTGTACATCTTGTAGATGGTATGCACTGTGCCTGTGATGAAGGGAGCAAATATGAGCAGATGCCCATCGAGCAGGCTTCTTCTTCTCGGACGCTACCAAAGTTTAATGATATATTGTCAAAACTGCCCCACGATCTGTGGTATTTGGACTGTTCTAAATCATTTTTACAGTGTGACGTTTTCAGTTGGTCTTTGTGTGTGTGTGTGTGTGTGTGTGTGTGTGTGTGTGCGCGAAGAAGGCTGGGTGAAGATGTGCAGCCCTCCAAGGTCAGGCAGCTTTCCATTATTTACTGTTCAGGCACACACCAGAAACAATTGTTATTTGTAGCAACCCATCTGGTCTTACGAAATTATAACTTCGCAAAATATCGGTGCCTTTTGGACAGAAGAGATGACTAACAATAACCTCCAACCTGCAGTTCAATACCCAATACTGTGTTCCCAAATGTTGCTCAGTTGTCATTATAAGTACATTTGATACTTTTAACTGTCCGCACTTTGACATTCCTGTATTAACAACATGAAAAATATATGCACAAGTCGACTTACAAAAATGACTGACATCAGACACAAAATGCTATATGACTGAGGATAACTTTGACATTTCTTCTCACTGGGATGATCAATTAAGAAATGTGTTCATTTCAAATGCTGTCTACTACAATGTTTGCAAAATTATTTATCCTTTGCTTTTTTAAGAGTGCAGAGTCCAGTCCTTGCTGCGGTCCTTCAGGAACTTGAAAGGATGCCTTTTAAAATGAAACTCTGTGTCGAAGTTGTGTACAGCCGCAGTTCCACGACTTTTTCTCCACGATCTGCCCCACTGCACGGCAAATGGGTTTCTTTACAGACAGATCTTCTGTACAACGCTGTGGCAGGAACATATGTCTTATTTTAAAGCTGCTAACACTACATGCTATTCTTTTTAAATATCCTGTCCAATTAATCATCCCTTGTGTTCAGTTATTGAGCCTCTCTCATTTGGCATTGATTTAATGGTCATAATGGATACTATTAATTTAAATGACAGATGGAAAATTGTCATTAATACTGCTTTATTCATTTTTGCATTCTATTAAAATAAAACACATATAGATATTAAAGGCCAGCTGGATCAACTGGCCAGTAGCACTCATGGTGCTGCAGACATTAATCAAAGCATTGTACTGTTAATTGAACATGTTTTCTATAGATGATGTTGTTTCATCAAGGAATAAATACAAAGAGTGCCAAATTAGTCAGTAAATAGTAAGCAACAATATGCGCCCAATCGTAGCCCTTTATCTGCATAAATTAACACCTTCCTATACTTCAATGTACATTTCCACCATTTCACCTCAGCTTGATAAAATTTTGGTTCAGATTAATTTCGTTGATGCTGTTTATAGCACCAGCTTGTGGAGGCTATCTTAATGGCATGTAAAAACTGAACCTCACCGAGCAGCTTATAAGCACAAATGTTTTAGAATACAGAGGATGTTAAAGTCACCAATGCTTTCTATATAATATATATTAAGAAGTCTCACAACACCACTTAAAGTCCAACAGGTTTATTTGGAATCACGAGCTTCTGGAGCGCTGCTCCTTCATCAGGCGAGTGTAACACTTCTTACTGTGCTCACACCAGTCCAAAGCTGGCACCTCCACATTATAGTATACATGTAAAATGATGTTAAAAAAGTTAAAGTTAATTTATTAGTCACAAGGAAGGCTTACATTAGCACTGCAATGATGTTACTGTGAAATTTCGGTGAAATTCCCTTAGCCGCCACACTCCTGAGCTTGTTCGGGTACATTGAGGGAGAATTTAATATGGCCAATGCACTTAACCAGCAGCTCTTTCAGAGCGTGGGAAGAAACCAGAGTACCCGGAGGAAACCCATGCAGACATGGGAAGAACATGAAAACACCATACAGACAGTGACCCAAGCCAGGATTCGAACCTGGGTCCCTGATGCTGAGAGACAGCAGTGCTAATCACTGTGCCACCGTGTATAATATTAAAGCATAAATAGTCAAAATTGAGACTTTACTATCATTTGAAGTTTCTAAGAACTGTTTACAGTTACATTTATTTCATCAGTTTGTCTTGGTATGGAGTTTGCATGTTCTCTTCGTGTCTGCGTGGGCTTCCTCCGTGTGCTCCCACAGTCCAAAAATATGCGGGTTAGGTTGATTGGCCATGTTACATTGCCCCTTAGAGTCATGGAAATTAGCAGGGTAAATATGTGGGGTTAAGGGAATAAGGCTTGGGTGGTATTGTTGTTAGTGTAGACTTGATGAGCTGGATGGCCTCCTTCTGCACTATAGGGAGTCTATGATTCTTCTATGAACACATATTCTCTCTTGGTCTGCTTCACAGTGCTAACCTTCGAGACTAATTCTTAGCCAAAGTGAAGTTTCGCTTTGATTTCACATTTTAAATGTTTATTTATGAAGCTTCTTTCTACCCACGAGATATTGTTTCGAAATGGAGAAAACAGAACGAGGAAATCAATCTTTCCAGGAAAGCACAATGTGAGAGCTGTTGTTGCAGTGTTAGTGATTGTGGGTTAACCCTATCTTCACCAATCAGTTAATCCTGTAGCTTCAGCAAAGCATCTCCTCCTTAGAACACAGGAGGCTGGAGGAGTGATGTGACTGAGATGTACAAATTGTGAGGGGCCTGGATAGAGTGGATGGGAAGGGCCTATTTACCTTAGCAGACTGGTCAGCAACTAGGGGGTATAGATTCAAAATGACTGGCAGAAGGATTAGAGGACGGATAAGGGATTTATTTTTCACCTGAGGTGGCACAGTGATTAGCACTGCTGCCTCACAGTGCTAGGGACCCGGGTTCAATTCCAGCCTCGGGTCACTGTCTGTCTGGAGTTTGCACTTTCTCTCCATGTCTGCATGGGTTTTCCCCAGGTGCTCTGGTTACCTCCCACGTCCAAAGATACGCGGATTAGATTAGCCCTAATACCAAATGTGGGATTATGGGGATAGGACCTGGATAGTATTGTGATTGATATAGACTTGATGGGCTGAATGGTCTCCTACTGTACTATAGGGATTCTATGTCCTGGAATATTGTTGGGGTCTGGAACTCACATTGGATTTGGTACTGGGTAATGAACCAGGCCAGGTGTTAGATTTGGAGGTAGGTGAACACTTTGGTGATCGTGACCACAATTTGATTACATTTATATTAGCAATGGAAAGGGATAGGTATATACCGCAGGGCAAGAGTTACAGCTGGGGGAAAGGTAATTATGATGCAATTAGACGAGATTTAGGATGCGTAGGACGTGGAAGGAAACTGCAGGGGATGGGCACAATTGAAATGTGGAATTTGATCAAGAAACAGCTGCTGCATGTCTTTGATAAGTATTTACCTGTCAGGCAGGGAGGAAGTTGTCAAGCGAGGGGACCGTGGTTTACTAAAGAAGTTGAATCGCTTGTGAAGAAGAAGAAGGAGACTTATGTTAAGATGAGATGTGAAGGCTCAGTTAGGTTGCTTGAGAGTTACAAGTTAGCCAGGAAGGACCTAAAAAAAGACAGCTAAGAAGAGCCAGGAGTGGACATGAGAAGTCTTTGGCAGGTAGGATCAAGGATAACCCTAAAGCTTTCTACAGATGTGTCAGGAATAAAAGAATGACTCAGGTAAAATTAGGGCCAGTCAAGGACAGTAGTGGGAAATTGTGCTTGGAGTCCGGAAAGATAGGAGAAGCGCTAAATGAATATTTTTTGTCAGTATTCACACAGGAAAAAGACAATGTTATTGAGGAGAATACTGAGATACAGGCTATTAGACTAGAAGGGATTGAGGTTCATAAGAAGGAGGTGTTAGCAATTCTGGAAAGTATGAAAATAGATAAGTCCCTTGGGCTGGATGGGATTTATCCTAGGATTCTCTGGGAGATTAGGGAGGAGATTGCAGAGACTTTGGCTTTGATCTTTAGGTCACCATTGTCTACAGGTATAGTGCCAGAAGAATGGAGGATAGCAAATGTTATCCCCTTGTTCAAGAAGGGGAGTAGAGACAACCCTGGTAATTATAGACCAGTGAGCCTTACTTCTGTTGTGGACAACGTTTTGGAAAGGATTATAAGAGATAGGATTTATAATCATCTAGAAAGGAATAATTTGTTTAGGGATAGTCAACACAGTTTTGTGAAAAGGAGGTTGTGCCTCACAAACCTTATTGAGTTCTTTCAGAAGGTGACCAAAGAAGTAGATGAGGGTAAAGCAGTTGATGTGGTGTATATGGATTTCAGTAAAGCTCTTGATAAGGTTCCCCACGGTAAGCTTTTGCAGAAGATACGAAGGCATGGGATTGAGGGTGATTTAGTGGTTTGGATCAGAAATTGGCTAGCTATAAGAAAACAGACGGGGTGGTTGATGGGAAATGTTCATCCTGGAGTTCAATTACTAGTGGTGTGTCGCAAGGATCTGTTTTGGGGCCACTGCTGTTTGTCATTTTTATAAATGACCTGGATGAGGGTGTAAAAGGATGGGTTAGTAAATTTGCAGATGATACGATGGAGTTGTGGACATTGTGGAAGGATGTTGCAGGTTACAGAGGAACATAGATAAGCTGCAGAGCTGGGTTGAGAGGTGGCAAATGGAGTTTAATGTGGAAAAAAGTAAAGTGATTCACTTTGGAAGGAGTAACAGGAATACAGAGTGCTGAGCTAATGGTAAATTACTTGGTAGTGTGGATGAGCAGAGAGATCTTGGTGTCCTTGTGCATAGATCCCTCAAAGTTGGCACCCAGGTTGATAGGATTGTTAAGAAGGCATACGGTGTGTTAGCTTTTATTGGTAGAGGGATTGAGTTTCAGAGTCATGAGGTCATGTTGCAGCTGTACAAAACTTTTGTGTGACCGCACTTGGAGTATTGTGTACATTTCTGGTTACCGCATTATAGGAAGGATGTGGAAGCATTGGAAAGGGTGCAGAGGAGATTTTCCAGGATGTTGCCTGGTATGGTGGGAAAGTCTTATGAGGAAAGTCTGAGGGACTTGAGGCTGTTTTCGTTAGAGAGAAGAAGGTTAAGAGGTGACTTAATAGAGATATATAAGATGATCAGAGGATTAGATAAGGTGGACAGTGAGAGCCTTTTTCCTCAGATGGAGATGGCTAGTACGAGGGAACATAGCTTTAAATTGAAGGGTGATATATATAGGACAGATGTCAGAGGTAGGCTCTTTACTCAGAAAGTAGTAAGGGCATGGAATGCCCTGCCTGCAACAGTAACGAATTCGCCAACTTTAAGATCATTTAAATGGTCATTGGATCAGCATATGGATGATATTGGAATAGTGTAGGTTAGATGGGCTTTAGATTGGTTTCACACGCCAGCGCAACATCGAGGGCCGAAGGGCCTGTACTGCTCTATAATGTTCTATGATAGAGTAATAGAGGCAGAAAACAGAACTCATTTAAAAGGTGTGACTGGATATGTATCTGAAGTGATGAAACCTGCAAGTTCTGGAAAGTGGGATTAGGCCATGTTATATATGAGGTCTAATTAAGAACTATAAAGAGACAATGAAGTAAGTAGGTGTAAAACGAACAGGTACAGTTAATTCAACATCATGTCAGTTGCACAGACAGTACAAGGATTTATTTTATTCATTCGTGGAACATGGGCGCGCTGGCTGGCCAGCATTTATTGCCCATCCCTGGTTGCCCAAGGGCAGTTGAGAATCAAGCACATTGCAGTTGGATCTAGAATCAAATGTAGCCAGACAGAATAAGGACAGCAGATTTCCTTCCCAAAAGGACATTATTGAACCAGATGGGTTTTTCTGACATAAATGATAATAGCTGTAATATCAGCATCAGGGCCAGCAAAGTGTAGCAGACTGCCCCCTGCAGTACGTTAACCGATGCTAAATTTAAGAGGTATAAATCTAGATATACGGCTTAATCTCCCTCTGGAGAAAAACAGTTCGAGAAAAACAGAACTGTTGATCGATGAGTTAAGCGCCATATCCTGTTCTTATGAGGGCATCTTTCAGCATCTGGAGTTGTCTGTTGCAATCCTCCTCATCTGAGCTAATCCTGTGTATATGGAGGGCTTATCCATAGGGGATTTTATAAACCCCGTTTGTGAACAGAACTCCCACTTACCTGATGGAGGAGCAGTGCTCCGAAAGTTAGTGACTTTTGCTACCAAATAAACCTGTTGGACTTTAACCTGGCGTTGTGAGACTTCTTACTGTGTTTATCCCAGTCCCACACCAGCATCTCCACAACATATTAGATTAACAGGTCTATCAGTTCCTGGTTGCATTCTATCACTTTATTTCAATAATGGAATTACTTTTGCAAATTCTCCAGGGACAATTCCTGAATTGAGTGCGTTTTGGAAGATCATGGCGAAAGCATCAGCAATTTTCTAACCCATTTCTACTAGAATCCTCTGATAGAAACCATCAACTCTTGGAATTTCTCAATCTTGAGTCCCATTATATTATCTAATGCTGATCTTCTTGCTCATGTCAACGCTAACAGCTTGAGTCTTTGATTCATCGGAAAATATGCAAATAAACTGCTTATTTCCATAATTAAGGAATTGGCAGATAATGAAATGTGATTTACTGAGAATCTATTGACTGTGAATGTTCTTTGCAACATAAAAAAGCTGCATAAACTGCTTGTTGGATGGAAGGCTCTTTTCAATCAATAGAAATCCAATTTCCTAAACTCCAAAAGTTGTTTTAAAAAGACATAAGAAAGCTGCTGTTAAACTAGGTGCCCTTATGTGGTTTGCAAAAAAATAAATCTGACAAGTTATCTGCCAGGGCTCACCATAATGATACAAATTCAGAAGCAGTCAGCGAAAATCTCATTCATAACAAAGCGTAGTACAAAGAAACCCTCAACTACCCCAAAATCTTGTCCTAAGAATCTCTGACCAGAACCAATGGAAAGGTCAACAAGACGGATTCCCAGGGCAAATATTTTATCTACTGTCACAAAACCGATCCTCCCCTGCCTGCGCTTGATCACATTCTCTAATATGCCTCTACTTATCTTAACTAAAACAGTCTCAATTATTTTAAAACAGCCATTGGGATGCTCCTAAGATCATGGTGGCACAATGGTTAGCACTGCTGCCTCACAGCGCCAGGTACCCCGATTCGATTCCCAGCTTGGGTCACTGTCAGTGTGGAGTTTGCACATTCTCTCCGTGTCTGCGTGGGTTTCCTCCGGGTGCTCCAGTTTCCTCCCAGGGTCTAAAAGAAGTGCTGGTTAGGTGCATTGGCTATTCTAAATTTTTCCGAACAGGCACCAGAGTGTGGCGACTAGGGGATTTTCACAGTCACTTCATTGTAGTGTTAATGTAAGCCTACTTATGACACTAATTAAATGTACGTCCAGACTTTTTAATCCATCTATATTCCTATTCAATAACCCATTCCCACGTTCAAGATTTTCAAAAGAAAACTCAGAGATTTGTTTTGAGGATCTCTCAATAAGATGTTCAATGTAGCAAAATGACAGTGGCTATCCAGCAGTTCCTGTGTTGCAATCAGAGTTATCCGATTCCTAGATTTTTCTCAGCTATGGGTGGAAGCTGCAAATTATCCAGTCTTGGAACTGACTTCAAGTGGTCTTTGAAACAGGTGATCTCCTAATAAAGGTTTAAAGCTGATCCATTCACTGATGTTAACTGGTGGGCAGGTGGTGTTTCATGGTGTTTTATGCAAGCAACTTGACACTAGGTTCATGTTGTAATGAGGGTGATGGGTGTCTGTGCATGTATGTGTGTATCTATGTGTGTGTCAGAAGCAAATAAGTCACATACACCAAACATTCTGGTGTAATCTAAGACTTGGAGCATACCAAGTACAATATGATTCACATGAAACATCAGTGTTTAAATTTCACTTCATTTGCCCTGAGCTGGTATGTTACATGTTCTTTCAGCACAATGCACTGCATTAAGAAAGCTCCACCGAAACGTAAATGCTGCCACCCTGGCTTAACATAAACCGACTGGGTTAGTTTAAGTTTATTTATTCATGTCACAAGAAGGCTCACATTAACATTGCAATGAAGTTACTGTGAAAATCCTCTAGTTGCCACACTCCAGCGCCTGTTCGGGCACACTGATGGAGAATTCAGCATGGCCAATGCACCTAACCAGCACGTCTTTCGGACTGTATGAGGAAACCGGAGCACCCGGAGGAAACCCATGCAGACACGGGGAGAACATGCAGACTCCACACAAACAGTGAGCCAAGCTGGGAATTGAACCCAGGTCCCTGGTGCTGTGAAACACTCATGCTAGCCATTGTGCCGCCTGGAGCAGGGGTGAATTACTGACTTACTGATTTACTGACTTTCCACAAGCCATTAAAATAAACCCAGTTCAAACAATTGGTTTCATGTTCACTTCAGACTTCATAAAGCATTTGTAATTTGGTCAGGGTGTGGAAGTAAGACCATCTAAGCCTTGGCAGGAAAGACAAATGGTCAGTGAGATCAACACCACCCCCCCCCCACCTCCCAGATCTGATTGACCAACAGCTCTCCAGCTCGTCCATGTACAGCACTGCAGTGCCAAGCCTGAAACTAAATCCCGGGAACTACAGTGCTGGTAGATACCAGGGAGAGGGTGAGAGTTGGCCTTGGAAGATTGGTAGGCAGGGGTGGGGGAGGGTGTGATCTCGCTGTTAGAGGGTGGGCCCAGGGGAGGGTAAGGGATGGGGGTTGAAGGTGTTTGGTCCATGAGTGAAGGGTACCCCAAGTCTGAAGGGGCTTTCTGATGGAAGCCCCCAGTGCCACTTACAATCTGAGATTGAAGGTGAGAACATTTTCTATTTCCCATTATCAGTCTGCCTGACAATGGAGGCTGTACAAGATAAGGTCCTTAAGGGGCCATAATTGGGGCTATAATTGTGTGTTGTGGGCACACTTCCCAATCAGGACCTGCCCGCCCCAATGGAAAATTGCTTCTGGGTTGGGGTGGACAAGTTTCAAGAGTCCCATCCACACTATTTTACGCTCCTTCCACACCCCTCCACCTCAGAACTTGTTGGGAAGGGAGAAGGGGGAGCATGAAATTCTGACCAACACTGTCTCTGAAACAAAGACTTCCCTGTTTTTTGGATGGCTGCTTTGGGTTTTGCACCTACTGTTAGGACAAAGCTGGTCTCAGAACATCTCACCCACACAACCAACACAACTCAGCGTAACGTTTTTCCTTAAGTATCCTCTTTTCCTTTTACTTTGATTCCATTGTCCTTAGCTCCACTTTGAATTCAACTTTTCCAAAATAGAAAAATCTTTCATGCTTTGCTACTCGCTCCACTTTCAGGTGAAATAAAATTCAATAACTTTCCCTTGTTTACATATGAAACCTTTTACAACTTACAAAGTCTTTTACTCTCCTTTTGCAATCACACACACACACACACACACACACACACACACACACACCATGCTGAATGTCCAACCACTTTGTTTAATGATGCCCATCATCTGACTGTATAGCCTAGCTGGACATTTTGTGGGTCTTGTCTTGATGCTGTTTGGTACATGCTCTGGTTGTTTAGAATCCTGTATCCATCTGTGCTCTGCTTGCCGCTTCTCATGATGTTAAACTACCTGTTTTAGCTTTTGCTTTCTGCCCTGGCATTTCCAATGTCCTCTGATGCCAAATACCTTGCACACAGCATTAAAAGTTGAGCACAGGTGTATGCATGAGGCCACACCAGCACTTAAATCACTAGGTTTGCCTGAGCAGATTATTATAACAGTGGTGGACAAATTACACAGAGCCTGTAGCCTCTGTCTATCCATTAGTATGGTTTCATACTTGCATTCATTTTGTAGTGGTGCTTTCACAGTGTGATCGTTGGGTTGGAACACCGGGGTAGATTCTATTACATGCTCGGTTATTCAGTTGGCTAGCTCTGTTGCCGTGAAGTTGTAATCACGCCACTTGTCTCCGCATCTACTTATGAATTGATCAATGGTCTCTGTAGGTTGTTGACACAAAATCCAGATGGTGCATTCAGGAGTTGCACTTCACTTGTAATTGATGTGCGCAACAAGATGACAGATGGAGTGTAATGTAGGGAAGTGTGAAGTTATTCACTTTGGCTACATGAATAGAATCCAAGATTTGTTACAGTGCAGAAGGAGGCCCTTTGACCCATCATGTCTGCACCAGTTCTCCAAATCAGCAACTCATTTAGTGCCGTTCTACCACCTTTGACCTGTGACCCGGCAGTTTGCCATCTGAAAAGGAACAATCTAATTCCCTTTCG
The DNA here is from genome assembly GCF_965287045.1 of Carcharhinus amblyrhynchos. Taxonomy (NCBI): domain Eukaryota; kingdom Metazoa; phylum Chordata; class Chondrichthyes; order Carcharhiniformes; family Carcharhinidae; genus Carcharhinus; species Carcharhinus amblyrhynchos. The sequence continues at coordinate 33,598,914 of NC_137337.1, forward strand.
GATGCTTTAGTTGAACCTGCTTCCACCACGCTGTCAAACAGTGGATTCCAGATCCTAACCATTCACTGCGTAAAAAAGATTTCCTCATATCGCTTTTGCGTCATTTAGTAATTACTTTAAATCCGTGCCTTTTCATTCTTCAATCCTTCAATGAGTGGGAACAGTTTCTCCCTACCTACTCTGTTCAGAGTGCAGAGTGGTTAGCACCACTGCCTCACAGTGCCAGGGACTTGGGTTCAATTCCAGCCTCAGGTCACTGTCTGTGTGGAGTTTGCACATTCTCCCTGTGTCTGTGTGGGTTTCCTCCGGGTGCTCTGGTTTCCCCCCAGAGTCCAAAGATATGTGGGTTAGGTTGATTGGCCATGCTAAGTTGATCCCAGTGTCAGAGGATGAGCAGGATAAATATGTGGAGTTACGGAAATAGGGCCTGGGTGGGATTGTGGTCAGTGCAGGCTTGATGGACTGAATGGCCTCCTTTTGCACTGTAGGGATTTTGTGATTCTATCAAATCTCCACTCAGCCTTCCTCTCTCCAAGGAAAACAACTCAAACTTCTCAAATTTATCTTCACAACTTAAGCGCCTCAACCCTGGGGGCACTTTTGTGAATCTTTTCTGCATGCGTTCTAATGCCTCCATCATCTTCCCAAAGTTCAGAAAGGACAGAATGGCTGGGATTCTCCCAAAAAATTTCCGAGTCCTTAGTTCGCATGAAAATGGGAGTAATTGCCATTGATTTTTTCAGTGTGATTTTCAGATTGAATGTCCCACACTCTGTATGTCACAAAGTGCCTCAGGTGATTCACTCTGAAAGACTGGGGGCAGGGCCTATTCCTGATGGAGAGGCCAGCAGCAGAGCACTGAGTGGGCTATTGCGCATGTGCCGATCTGTCAGCACCGAAATTGGCGCATGCGCAGCGGCCCCGCATTGCTAATCTCCCAGTCACTGGCCAGCCTGATCGCTGGGCAGCCCCACAACCCCCCCATCGCTGGCCTTCTGAACCCGCCATTCTCCGATCGCTGGCCTTCTGGATCTCCCCTGACCAGCACCTATGGACCTCCCCACTCTGGCTAATCTCCTGATTTTCCCCAAACTCCACCCGCAGCTCCGACCCCCTCCTCAGCAGCCCCAATACCCCCTCACAGTCCTTATCCCCCCGAGAGCCCCAGTTCTCCACAACCCAGATGGCCAGCCCAGACCACCATCTTCCCTCCCTCTGCCACTGATCCCAAATGACACTCCCCCCCCTCTTCTTCATCAATTTTTCACCCAAAAGGCCCACCCCAATTGACCCTGTCCCCTCTGGCTTCCCCAGTCGGGCAGTGAAAAGGTGCCCCTTGGGCAGTGACAGGGGGTCAGACTGGCACTGCCAAAGGGGCACCCCCTTACCCCTGACCTAGGGAGGCCTCAATGACTTCCCTCCCAGTGGAGTCGAGCCGCCTGTTCCCCCTTGATGGGGAGAAGTTGTAAACTGTTCTGGAGTGAACCTGGCAGGGTTCCCACTCCTGGCAGGGTAGGAGATGCTAGCGGGCCCGGAGACTTCAGTGCCAGGCCCGCTAATGGCATTGAAATGCCAATTTCTGGCTTTGTGCTGACTTCTGGCGTGGAGCTGGAAATCTTTGGCTGGGAGATATGTGAAGGCTGTGGTGCCCAGTGGGAAGTTTACGAAACTGCCCCGCTGATGTCTCCCAGCCCGCTGTACTGCTCAAACATGCAAGTATAACATAATTAGGAAGGCAAATGGCATGTTGGCCTTTATTGCAAGGGGATTGGAGTAAAGGAATAACGAGTTCCACTCCAGTTGAGTTTGAGACCATGGCCACATTTCTCCCATTTTCAGGCTGAGTGTTCTGGCTCGTGTGAAAATGGGAGTGAATCACACTGGCGCTAGGAGAGCAACCCACGATTCGCGCCAGTCAGCCCGCTTGTTCAGATATCGGGCTGCCATATTTACAGGGTGCTCTGATCTTCGTGTTCACAGCCTCCCCACAAAAAACAAAATACTATGTCCCCACTGACCAGGGGAGTGCCACCAACCCTAAAACAAAGAGAGGCATCCTACTCCTCCCCCACCACTCAAAAGCAGGTCACCCCCACACCACACTGGCATCAGAATGACCCTACCCACCACCCCCACTAGGTCTGCCTGAGGCCCCTCCCCCCTCAGATTCCCATTCAACCCTCCCCCCCCTTCAGACTCCCAATCAGCCCCTTCTACAAGCCATGCACCTTGGCAGTGCAAATCGTGTACTGCCCATGGCACCCAAGCACTGACACCCTGGCCTGGTGTATTGGAACGCAAGGTGGGGGGCGGGGGGTGGGGGGTCAAGGAAGTAAGTCCAGTGTCCATGTGCCCTCTACCATTGCCAGGTTGCAGGGGAAGTATCCTTCAAGAGTCCTGGGGGTTGAGTTGGCTCAGGCTAAGGGGATGATCTGGCAACTGCCCCTTGGAATGGATGTCTCATGGCTGGACTGCCCCTTCTAGCCCTGGCAGACCTGAAGATCATCCTTGGCACAGTGATTTCAGGGAGTGCTATAAGCATCATCTTCAATCCTGCCTTTCAGCTGTGAAAACTTTGAAGTGGCCTGGTCACTTTAATTTCTGTTCCCCTTGGACAGGCAGGCTTTTAAATCACAGCAGCACTGGCAAAGCCCAACTGGCAGGCTTTTAAATCACAGCAGCACTACATTCTGCAGCAGAGATTTCTCTTCCTCCCTTACAGAAGCTGCAGGTGTAAACAGTTCCCTTAGAAGTATTCTGATAGTGAGAAGACGTCAATTCAAAGGGAGTGGGGTGGTCCCTTCTCTAGAACTGTTCCCTCATCCCCAGTGTATTCACACAACTTTTATTTGAAGTCTCTCAGGCCTACTGGAAAGTTGAAAACCTTGAAACCCTCTCTATTGTATTGGAAACATTTGATCCCTTTAGATTCCATAGTGCAGTGCTTTGAAATGGGCTATAATTGACAACACAACAGATTGCTACAGATGCTGCAGTCAGCTGTGTTTATTTACCTTTCCCTTCAGACCTGAATGCATCTCAAGTATCCCCATTGTTCCTAACCACAATGTTTACAACGGGTCTAAGCCTGAACGACAGCTGTTTAAGTTTATTTATTATTGTCACAAGTAGGCTTACATGAACACTGCAATTAAGTTAATGTGAAAACCCCCTAGTTGGCACACTCTGGCACCTGTTCGGGTACACGGAGGGAGAATTTAGCATGGCCAATGCACTTAACCAGCACATCTTTCACACTGTGGGAGGAAACCAGAGCACCCAGAAGAAACCCACACAGATACAGGGAGAATGTGCAGCCTCCACACAGACAGTGACCCAAGCCGGGAATCGAATCTTGGTTCCTAATGCTGTGAGGTAGCAGTGCTAACTACTGTGCTATCCTGCCACCATAGCTGTGGTTTCTTGAAAGGGGATAAGCGGTCTGCCAAAGAAGAAGTGAAACCACTTTGTGTGTAATGCATATTTCTATACTTCTGAAATTTCATAATGCACAGAATTCTGGCAAGTAATAAAAAGTCTCAGGGATGAATCCATCAAGCTTGGTTAACTAGAAAGATCAAAAATAATATCAAACTGAAAGAAAATGTGTATAATTGTGAAAAGACAGGTGGCAGGTCAGAAGATTGGATAAAATACAAGGAAAAACAAAGGATGACTATTTTCCCTCCATATTACTTTTTTAGAGTATGAAAGAAAGATGAGCCAGAAACACAAAAATAGATAGTAAGAGTTTTTAATAAATACTTTAAAAGAAAAGAGTTGATAATGTGAGCATTGGTCCTATAGAAAGTTAGACTGGAGAATTGATAATGGAAAATAAGGAATTGGCAGATGAATTGAACAGGCATTTGGCATCAGTCTTCACCATCAAGGATACAAGTAACATCCCAGAAGCAGCTATAAACCAGGAGGGTGGGACTCAAGAAAATCACAGTCACCCGGGAAGTCCTACTGAGTAAATTGTTGGAGCTGTCGGCCGACAAAAGCTCAGGTCCTGATGGATTGCATTCTAGGGTCCGAACAGAATTGGCTAGTGAAGTAACTGGTGCATTGGTTATAATTTTCTGATAATCTCTAGACTGGGGGGAGATCCCATGAGTTTGGAAGATGGCAAATGTAACTTTTTTATTCAAAAAGGAAGGGAGACAGCAAACAGGAAACTACAGGTTCAGACTAATGCCCAGAATGGGTGGGTTGTCTTGTGAGGAAAGATTGGTCGGGCCAGGCTTGTATCTGTTGAAGTTTAGAAGACAAAGAGGTGACTTGATTGAAACATGTAAGATCCTCTTGACAGGTTGGATGTGGAGACGATATATCCTCCTGTGGGAGAATCTAGAACAATGGGTCACTGTTTAAAAAATAAAATTTAAGACAGAGATGAAGTGACATGGTTTCACTCAGAGGGTCGTGTGTCTTTGGAACCCGTTTCCTGAAAAGGTTGTGGAAGCAGAGCGTGAATATTTTTAAGGCTGAGGTGGATAGATTCTTGGTAATCAAGGGGGTGATAGGTTATCGGGGTGGACAGAATGCAGATTTGAGGTTACAATCAGGTGAGCCATGATCTTATTAAATAACAGAGCTGACACGGAGGGTTCAATGGTCTGCTCCTATTTCTTGCTTATATGTTCATTTGTTTGCATGTTCTCAGAATAATCTAGGATTTTTTTAATACTTTGTCCCAATTCAATCCAATTAAATCAAGTCCAACTCAGAGTCCCAACAAGTTGAGACATTCCCGATCCAAGCTGACAAGACAGGGCTCTCACCTCCTGTCTTGGGCTTGATCTACATGATCCAAGCTGATTGGAGTAGGTGTAGCTCCTCCTCCAAGGCTTGATCTCATTTGCATCTTAGTCAAAAGGCCGAAGTGTGGCTTTAAAAAATTGCTTCAAATGAAACTAAAATGTAACCTAATGACTTCAACCAAGTACAGCATGTCGATACTACATTTGATCCTAGCCAATAATCTAGGAACAAAAGTTGCACTAAATGAAGTAAAATCTTAGCAAGAAGCTGTCTAATCAATACTGGTCCAAGTACCTTCTACCACTTCATATAGAGGCTCTTCCTCATGGAACATGATGTTTGACACTTGGCAAAGGGCATTTTTTTCATTATATAATGTTACATCTTACAGGCAAATAAAGAGTTGGCTTTCGACACATGGACAGATTTTCAGTCTCCCAGACATTGATCCTCAGAGATCATTATATATTCAAAACTGGCGAAGGGTCAACCGCAAACGGGCACAGGTTCAAGGTGAGAAGTGGTAAGTTTAGGGGAGACGTGCGGGGAATGTTTTTCACAGAAGGTGGTGGATGCCTGGAACGTACTGTCAGTGGAGTTGGTGGAAGCAGGCACGTTAGCAACATTCAAGGTGTATCTTGGCAGACACATGAACGGGAGACAAACAGAGGGATAGAAACTATGTATTGGCACGTGCTTGGTGGGCTGAAGGGCATGTTCCTGTGCTGTATTGTTCTTTGACAATAAAGTATTTTGCGATATCAAGAGGTCAAGAAAGGCATGATCTAAATGTGTTTTTCTTTCATTCTTCCACAGAGGCAACAATGCATTTATTAACATTTCATGAGTCTGTGGCATCTGGCTACCCACTTTGAACCTGATTACTGACTATTTACAGACAAAGAATGCCTCTATTGTACTTCCACATCAAATATGGATATGGCACGTGCGGATTGCTTACCCCAGCCTCTTGTGTCAAAACAAAGAACAGAAGAAATCTGTTCAGAAACATACCAGAGTCTAGGCCTGCCCGCCACTCAACGGGAACAAAATAATCCATAAGCATTTGAGAATTTCTGACCAGGGGGAATTTCTGTTTCTGTCACAGTGTCATCATTAAAATGTTCACATCATTACGACCACCATTCATGAGCTTCCAACATAAATAAAACAAGGAACATAAATAAAACAGGGTGGTTTGTCCCAGTGAGAAAGAAAGGAGAGAGTTGGGAAGGGCAAGAAGTCATTAACGATTCCAGTCATCCAGTTGTTTTCTAATGTAAATTATGGGCTCTCTGGGGACTGGTTTATTTGCATTCCCAGCCTGCAAAATGCATATAATACAAAAAAGATGCAAATTGCGTATTTTGCATCTAAAAAGCAAAACCAGTGTCAAAAATTGGGATTGAAAGGCAGCATTTTACAGAATGGACAACATTTATTTTAAGCTAATCAACTGTAAAAATGCTAATCGACTACAGCTGTACTTAATTATTAGTCAATTATCTGACTGATTTTCTACATGGCATGAAACAGATAGGGACGGCTTTCAGGCTTTTAGTTACCCCACTGTCATCAATCCTCATCATCACGGATCTTGAGTTTGATGAGAAAGCAGACACTGGTGATTCCTGCAAGTCGACTCCATGCATCTGGGCAGCTCAGTGCAGCCTTCCCACTGTGTGTAGCGTCTTTTTGTCTAGCATAGAATATATAAAGCACCGAAAACTTTGGATAATTATGTAGCATCCATGATAATTATGGACCAAAATAGCGTATAAAAATACAAGCATTATTAATTCCAATGGTGTAATTTGTAAATGATATTAAACATTAGCAAACTAGCTACATATTTCTTGCATTAGATAGCCACCAAAGTTTTAATTATTCTCCTTCTGTAACAAAAAAATTCTTTAGATTATTGCTAATTATGTACATTATATCACGTGAAAATACAGATTAAGGTTAAAAAAACACAAAACCCTAATTTTGCATGAATCGAACTTTGAGGTATACTGAATCCAATGTTTTGTTGGCCTTACTGGATTTACTAATCCTGAGCGGTCAATTAGCTTCACGACCGAGTTATTGTAAAATGTTAATATGAAAAGGTACACATCCTGTATTTGCTTGGAAGCCAGAAGGTGCCAGTTGGCTGGTATACAAGAATGACTCTTTTCGTTGAGATGTAACTACTCCATCAATGTGACACCTAGGATCGCCAGTGTTTACATAGCCTGTAGATCCATGGCGCAAGATTAGTCACTTTGCAAACAATCTCATCTCAGTGTGCAAAGAAGCATTTGTAAATTTTCAATGTCTTCACTCATATACTTTTTCCCAGAATTAAATTCATCTGCCACAAGACCGTAAGAGTTAGAGGAAGGAGTAGGCTATTCAGCCCCTTGGGCTTGCCCAAGATCATGGCTGATCTGATTGCTGTCTTAACTCACAATACGTAGCACAGTGGTAAGCACTGCTGCTCCAGGGACCTGGGTTCGATTCCCGGCTCGGGTCACCGTCTGAGTGGAGTTTTTCTCATTTTCCTCGTGTCTGCGTGGGTTTCCTCCGGGTGCTCCAGTTTCCTCCCACAGTCCAAAGATGTGCGGGTTAGGTTGATTGGCAGTGCTAAAATTGCTCTTTAGTATCCTGAGACGCGTAGGTTAGAGGGATTAGCGGATAAATATGTAGGAATATGAGGTTATGGCTCGGGTGGGATTTGGTCAGTGCAGACTCAATGGGCCAAATGGCCTCTTTCTGCACTGTAAGTTTCTATGAGACTAACTCCATTTTCCTGCCTGCCTTTCATTGCCACTGATTTGCTTGATCAAGATTGTCTAATTTAGCTGTGAATATATTCAATGATCCAGTTTCAATTGCTCTCTGTGGAAGAGATTTCCAGAGGCCAATGACTTCTGGGAGAAAAAAAAAATCTGCTCAGTCTTAAATGGGATACCCCTTATTTTTAAACCACAAAGAGAAACATCCTCTCAGTATCTACCCAACCCAGACCCCTCTGAATCCTACATGTTTCAATAGAGTCTCCTCTCATTCTTCTAAACATAAATATATGCCCAATCTGCTCTATCCTTCCTTGTAAAACAATCTCTTCAACCCAGTAATGATCTTAGTGAACCTTCTCTCAACCACTGCCAATGCAAGTGTATCCCTCCTCAAGTTAAAAAAAAATTTTAGAGATGTGGGTGTCAGTGGCCAGACCAGCATTTATTGCCCATCTCTAGTTGCCCAAAAGATGGTGGCAGTGAACTGCCTTCTTAAACTCTGAGGGGTAGGTATATTCACAGTGCTGTTACGGATGGAGTTCCAGGATATATTTCCGAGCCAGGATGGTGGGTGACTTGGAGGAGAACCTCCAGGCAGTGATGTTTCCAGGGATCTGCTGCTCTTGTCTTTCTAGTGGTGGTGGGTTTGGAAGGTGATGCCTTAAGAACCTTGGTGAGTTCCTGTAGTGCATCTTATAGATGGTATACCTGGCTGCCACTGTTCATCGGTGGTGGAGGGATTCAATGTCTGTGGAAGCGGTGCCAATCAAACAGCTGCTTTGTCTTGGATGGTGTCAAGCTTCTTGAGTGTTGTTGGAGCTGCACTCACCCAGGCAAGTGCGGAGTATTTCATTACACTATTGACTCGTGCCTTGTAGATGGTGGACAGGTTTTGGGGAGTCAGGAGATGGGTTACTCACCCCAAGATCCCTCACCTTTGACCTGCTCTGATATCCACAGCATTTATATGGCTAGATCAGTTCAGTACCTGATCAATGGTAACCCCAGAATAATAGGGGACTCAACGATGGTAATGCCATTGAATATCAAAAGGTAAAGGTTAGATCTTCTCTTGTTGGAGATGGTCATTGTAAGGAGACAACTGCACACTTTACACTGGGTGTGATCTTACCAATGTCCTGTACAGTTGTAGCAAGACTTTCTTACTTTTAGATTCCATGCCCTTCACAATAAAGACTGGCACGCAATTTGCCTTCCCAATTAATTACTGTACTCACAAGCTAACCTTCTATGATTCATATACCTGAACATCAAGACCCTTCAATCTCACAGCATTCTGCAGTCTGAATCTGGTTAAATAAGATTCTGCTTTTTTATTCTTCCTACCAAAGTGGATAAACTCCACATTTTCCCACACTTTACCCGATGGCCATTTTTTTGTTCATTCATTTAACCCATTTATGTTCCTTTGCAAATCCTCCTATTTTCTATCTATTATTATACCATCAGCAAATTTAGCTACAATACAGTCAGTTCTTCCATCCAGGTCACAAATATAGATCATAAACAGTTGACTTTGAGGTGGTCTTTGTGGCAGTCCGTTAGTTACTGTTAGCCTGTCACACAGAAAGACCCTACCTACTTAGAAAGACTAATGGTTGTTGTGAAGTATGAAAGTCCTGATAAACGTTACTTCCTCCTCCAGCTGTGTCTCTCCACAAGTACCTGGTGATCTAAGGGCTCATATCTGATTGACATTAAACATACCCATTCTGAGGAAGTTACAGCGAGATTTCTTTCCCATTTCAGGTGGGTCAATATCCAGGGAGAATATCAGGTGTCACTTAAACACTAAGTGTTTAACCCACTAAGGTAGAAATTATTATAACTAGCTTGATGAATCTCATTCCAGGGTGAATATCTTGGGCACCTTAAATATTCACAACGTTTTGGAAAAATTATGTTGTTATTTTACCTTGCAAGCTAAATCAGTAATTGTCTTAAATTTATCAGAAATTAGCATGTAATCTTCTCCAATAGATGGTATTGAGGATGGCACAGTGGCACAGTGGTTAGCACTGCTACCTCACAGTGCCAGGGACCTGGGTTTGATTCTGCACATTCTCTCCATGTCTGTGTGGGTTTCTTCCAGGTGCCCCAGTTTTTTCCCACAGTCTGAAAGATGTGCTGGTTGGGTGCATTGGCCATGTTAAATTCCCCCTCAGTGTACCCAAACAGGTGTTGGAGTGCGGCAACTAGCAGATTTTCACAGTAACTTCATTGCAGTGTTAATGTAAACCTACTTGTGACACAAGTAAATCAACTTCAAACTCTAATATGGCAGGGAAAAGATATTTGTAGGTGCAGGCAAGAATTTCCCCCTTCCTCACCACGAAGGGAAGTAATCCACAGCAGCATTTCTGACATGATATCTGACTTCCAGCTAGGAAATTGGATACCATTTGTAGAATTTCTTTGCACAGTAGGCAGCGACTCAACCCATCATTGTAACTACACAGCTCTCAGCAGGAACCACACATGTCAGCCTATTCTCCATACTCCTCTATTTTTTATTTCAGACATGGATTCTATTTCTGCCACTGTTTCTGTTGGGAATATTCCATGTGCTAACAACTCTCCACTTCAGATCAATAGTCGTTGTATTGTATTGTTTCATTTGGCTGCGAAAATTACTGCTGCAGACACCTTGATACCTGCTGTAAGAATGGGCTCAATTTTCAGGTACGAAGCAAGGTTTCAGAAATGGAGATTGGGGTGCAGTGGTTGATGGAAATGAACAGCAGGGAAGAAAAGTAAATTTAGATATATAGTCAGGAAATCCTGATCTGCCCTTTTCCCAAATCAGAAAGCATTTGCTTATCTAAATCATAGAATCATAGAATCCCTACAGTGCAGAAAGAGGCCATTTGGCCAATCGAGCCTGTGCCAACAACAATCCACCCAAGGTCTTATCCCTGTAACCCCATATATTTACCCTGCGCTAAGGGACAATAGAGCATAGCCAATCCATGCATCTTTGGACGGTGGGAGGAAACCAGAGCACCCGTAGGAAACACATGTAACAAAATAGGCTCCCCCAGGTGCAGCATTCATAGAATCCTACAATGTATAAGGGGCCATTCAGCCCTCTGAGCTTGCACCGACCACAATCCCACCCAGGCCCTATTCTCATAACCACATGCATTTACCCTAGCTAGTCCTCCCAACACTAAGGGACAATTTACTGTGGCCAATCCACTTAACACGCACATCTTTGGACTGTGGGAGGAAACCAGAGCACCTAAAGGAAACCCACGCAGACACAGGGAGAATGTGCAAACTCCACACTGACAGTGACCCAAGATGGGAATCAAAACTGGGTCCCTGGAGCTGAGAGCCGGCAGTGCTGACCAGCATGCCATTGTGCTGCCCCGAAGGGGCATACACTCACCTCTTACATACTAATTGCCCCATCTCCAGGATTTGGGATGGGATAGTGCTGGGCTAGATTGGAAATCAAAACCTAGTGCCACATCTTTAGCAGTACAGCTCCTGGAACAGAATTTGGGGACTTTAACCTCTAGCTACCTTATGGGCCAACTGACTACTATGAGACAGTTTTGCTTTACTTTGTTTTGTCCAATAAAGCACTGTTCCTTTACAGTTGACTGCTATGGTGGGATTTTCCAACTGCACTCATCCAAAATTGGAAAATCCCACCTGAGGTCAAAGGGCCTTTGCATGATCCACCCACCACATTGCCACCACCACCCCCACCAACACACACCCCACCCTCTCCACCATCCCATATCCACCCCCCCAACACATGCCCCACCTTCTCCACCATCCCATATCCACCCCCCCAACACACACCCCACCCTCTCCATCATCCCATATCCACCCCCCCAACACACACCCCACCCTCTCCACCATCCCATATCCACCCCCCCAACACATGCCCCACCTTCTCCACCATCCCATATCCATCCCCCCAACACACACCCCACCCTCTCCACCATCCCATATCCACCCCCCCAACACATACCTCACCCTCTCCACCATCCCATATCCATCCCCCCAACACACACCCCACCTTCTCCACCATCCCATATCCACCCCCCCAACACACGCCCCACCTTCTCCACCATCCCATATCCATCCCCCCAACACATACCCCACCCTCTCCACCATCCCATATCCACCCCCCCAACACACACCCCACCTTCTCCACCATCCCATATCCACCCCCCCAACACATAGCCCACCTTCTCCACCATCCCATATCCACCCCCCCAACACATAGCCCACCTTCTCCACCATCCCATATCCATCCCCCCAACACATAGCCCACCTTCTCCACCATCCCATATCCACCCCCCCAACACACACCCCACCCTCTCCACCATCCCATATCCACCCCCCCAACACACACCCCACCCTCTCCACCATCCCATATCCACCCCCCCAACACACACCCCACCCTCTCCACCATCCCATATCCACCCCCCCAACACATGCCCCACCTTCTCCACCATCCCATATCCACCCCCCCAACACACACCCCACCCTCTCCACCATCCCATATCCACCCCCCCAACACACACCCCACCCTCTCCACCATCCCATATCCACCCCCCCAACACATGCCCCACCATCCCATATCCATCCCCCCAACACACACCCCACCCTCTCCACCATCCCATATCCACCCCCCCAACACATGCCCCACCTTCTCCACCATCCCATATCCACCCCCCCAACACATAGCCCACCTTCTCCACCATCCCATATCCACCCCCCCAACACATAGCCCACCTTCTCCACCATCCCATATCCACCCCCCCAACACATAGCCCACCTTCTCCACCATCCCATATCCACCCCCCCAACACACACCCCACCCTCTCCACCATCCCATATCCACCCCCCCAACACACACCCCACCCTCTCCACCATCCCATATCCACCCCCCCAACACATGCCCCACCTTCTCCACCATCCCATATCCACCCCCCCAACACACACCCCACCTTTCCACCATCCCATATCCACCCCCCCAACACATAGCCCACCCTCTCCACCATCCCATATCCACCCCCCCAACACACACCCCACCCTCTCCACCATCCCATATCCACCCCCCCAACACACACCTCACCCTCTCCACCATCCCATATCCACCCCCCCAACACACACCTCACCCTCTCCACCATCCCATATCCACCCCCCCCAACACACACCCCACCCTCTCCACCATCCCATATCCACCCCCCCAACACACACCCCACCCTCTCCACCATCCCATAGTACCATCTCCCCCCCACCCCCACCCCTCAACTCACACACACACACTCACACACACACACACTCACACTCGCTACAATTCCTGTGGCGGAAGAGACAGTAGAATTTCTGTCCTCGGGTTATTAAAAAAGCAAAGCATTCAAAATGAATTTCCTCAAACAGCACAGACTTGGGGAAAACATGCAAACTCCACACAGACAGTGACCCAAGCTGGGAATTGAACCCAGGACTCTGGCACTATGAGGCAGTAGTGCTAGTCACTGTGCTGCTGTGCCACCCTGTTTTCAATCTGTGTCTAAAAGCCACAGGTGTTAAAAAGCCATCTCAAACAACGGCTTGGCCTAATGCTCTATCCAGCTTATTATTTATGTCCCATCTCTCAGTTAGATCATAGTTTCTGGCTGGCGACCAAACAGCACACTTTCCCAGATTAGATTTGTGTACATTTCCTGCAACCAAACCTTTGGCAAATTAATTTTGTGCATGTTACTGTAAATATTATGAAGGGGGATTAATGAAATAATCTTTCAGCTCTGTGACTGGAATTTGATTAGAGTCCAGACAGGGAGGATGTAAATCCTGTTTATAAGTTCAGGTCTGCAGACAGAGCCTGGGTGATCCAAAGTAGAAATACTTTCCCTCCACTCCACACAAAATAGCTGCTGGGAACCTTTACAGAGCTTGTCCTCAACTCAATTTACACTGGCAGTGGAGGTTTCTGTTGCAACAGCGCCATCAAGCTGGTATAGTAAAGAGCATTCCTTCACTAGATATTGGGCAATGTGGGGGAGGGGGGGGTTACTTGATAGCAAGCTACTTATTATGAATAATTTAATCATGTTTTATTACCATGCTAAACCCTTTTATAAAACACTGCGCTCAACTATGGACACCACATTTTAGGAAGGCTATGATGACATTTGGAGAGGGTACAGAAATGATTCAAGATAAGAATCCCAGGGTAAGAGATTTCAGTTAGGAGATTGGAGATACTGGTGCTGTTTCCCTGTCGAGAAGCGAAGGTGGGGAGAAGATTCGGCCGAGGTGTTCAAAATCATGAGGATGCAGGACAGAATAGGTGAGAAGAAATGGTTCTCATTGGTGGAAGATTTGATTTACTGTTCTATTAGTATTAATATACAGTAAAAAGTATTGTTTCTTTCGTGTTATACAGACAAAGCATACCGTTCATAGAGAAGGAAAGGAGAAACTGCAGAATGTAGTCCAGAGGACACAGATTTAAGATGATTGGCAAAAGAAAAGTACAGTGAAATTAGGAAAGCATTGTTCATGTAGTGATTGGCTCAGGTTAAGAATGCACCTCCCGATTGTGTGGTGGAGACAGATTCAGTTGTGGATTTTAAAAGGGAATTGGATAATTATCTAAAGAGAAAGATTTACAGAGAAAAAGCAGAGGAGTATGAACTCCTGAGTTGCTCTTACAAAGAGAGCAGGTATGGACACAGGATTTTCCACACAACGTGGCCTGCCTCTGTCCAGCAGCAGGATCTTCTGATTTCCCATTGAATGTATCCTTTACCACCCGGAGATCTATGATGGGGGTGTGCCGTTGGCAGGACCAGAAGATCACATCAGCACGAACAGTCAGAGAATGGGCCAAATAGATATTCTGTAGGTAAAAGTTCGATTTTTTTTTAAGAATCCCTGCAGAAGGAGCCCATTCCACCCATCAAGTCTGCATCAATTCTCTGAAAGAGCATCTTCCCCAGGCTCTGTAAAACTGCACATTTACTTTGGTCAATCCACTAACCTGCATTTCTTTGGACTGTGGGAAGAAACCAAAGCAGCCGGAGGAAATCCACACAGACATGGGAAGAACGTGCAAACTCACTTACTTTTGCATTAGCAGGCAGTCGTAAAAGAGGGACCATTTCCTGCCTAAGTTCAACCTTTGGTCGTTCTGGTAAATTAATTAAATCATGAGTCCAAAATTATTGTTTTGGCTACAGGCCAAGGCAAAGATTTTGATTTTAAAGATTAAATATAGCCACATTGGGGAATAGGGAATAGAATATTTTTGTAGTTTCCTTTGTAATCATAGGCATGTAATCAATGGACCCCCAAGGACTTTTGCCCATGTATAACGTTCCTCTAATTGTTTTGGAACGGAAGGAGCTGAAAATGCCATAAAACTTATTTTTTTTAACATTAGCGATTGTATCCTGCTCGGGGTTAAACATCTTTCCATCAAACCAGTGACAATTTTTTAATTCTTAAAAAACGAAAAACACTATCCTACAACCAAACTGACTATGCCAGTTCCCAATGGAACACCTCCGACGATTTATATTCATATCTTTTCTCCTGTTAGTCCAACCTGGAACTCTACTTTCCATCTCCCATTTAAAATGGCTATTCTGCCCCCACAGCTGATACTGACCCTCCTTTTCTCCTTCAAATGGCCTTCACTGGCATTTCAGCTCGCATCTCCATCCTCACTCACCTCTCATTCATCCTGGCATGTTACTCTAATTCCATGGTGCCAGTCTTTCTATTTTTGTTTCATGCGACACCTGTTTACAGTATGCAGAGGCCAAGACTTACACCCATTATTGACAGGACTGTTGTAGGAGTGGCCTTTAGGGCAGGAGGCCAGTCCATGCGTATCTTCATTGGTAAATGCCGACATGCACACTCAATGCCCCCTGACATCGACTGCTTACTTAAATATGTAAAAAACAGATATACAGCACCTTTCACAACAATAGGCACTTTACAGCTAATGAAATACTTCTGAAGTGTTGTAACGTAGCACCAACTTTTGCACATAGTAAATTCCACAAACAGCAATGCAATAATGAGTAGATAATTTGTTTTTGTGACATTGAGAGATAAATATTGACCCAGGAACAACTTCCCTCCTCTACTTCAAAATAGCACCAGAGAGAACAGATATAACTTCTTATCCAAAATAGGGCACCTCTAATGATGCAAAGTCCCCTTCAGTGCTGCACTGGAGTGTCAGAATTGATTTTGGTGCTCATGTTCTGAAGTGGGACGTGAGTCCACAACCTTCAGACTCAGAGAGAGCGAGGAGCCATTAAGGCACAGCTCTGCTGTAAACTGGCTCAGTGTTCCTGAAAGGGACAGGGAGGTGAGTTACAGGCTACTGCTGACCACTACAAGTCTCTAGTTATGCCTGCCCCAAGCAGAACAATGCTTGATTTGCCCTTTTTCCCAGCTTATAGTCTTTAAAGATGGGTTTCCAGCTGAATGTAACAATGCCTGCAACTATGATGGGTGCCATCTTGGAGCATTTGACCAGCTCACTCATCCCTGCATGTCGCTTTGCATGCAGTACTAAATAAACATACCATTCTGCCATTGGGTACTTCTGGAGAACTGTGCAACCTAAGATGACCAGGCCCACACTCACACCTCTGCCATTGGCCTTTTGTTCTGAAACCTATTTCAGGAGTTGCACGCTCTGCATCTGGGACACTCTATTTGCACCTTTGCAAGTAGTGTGTCCCAGTAGCAGGGCATTTCTGGTCAGCATGATCCACCTGGCATCCCTCTGCCAAGCCCTCATGTGTAAGGCTTAGGTATGTGAGCCCTCTTATTGGGAAATCTGTTCGTGGGAGCTGATGGAATGGAGGAGAAAGAGAAGTAAAAGAGCAATTATCAGAAAGACTCATAAAAGGAGGAATATTTTAAAGTTAAGAAAATAGTACATAAATTATTATAAACTGTTCATTTTCTAATTTACTCATCACAGGGTGCGGGCATCACTGGTTAGGCCAGTATTTATTGCCCACCCCAATTGTCCATGGGCAACATGGTGGCACAGTAGTTAGCACTGCTGCTTCACAGTGCCACGGGCGTGGTTTTGATTCCTGGCTGGGATCACTGTCCGTGTGGAGTCTGCACGTTTCCCCCATGTCTGCGTGGGTTTCCTCCGGATGCTCTGGTTTCCTCCCACAATCGGAAAGATGTGCTGGTTGGATGCATTAGCCATATTAAATTCTCCCTCAGTGTACCTGAACGGGCACCACAGTGTGGCGACTGGGGGATTTTCACAGTAATGTCTTGCAGAGTTAATGTATGCCTACCTATGACAATAATAAGAAAACTTAAACTTATGTCCTTTAAAGGAACTATTGCTAATCTTTCAGTAACTCCAAATACTGACTCTAAAAGAAGGGATTATGAGGCTGTACTAACTTAAGCACAGTAAGTAGTCTCACAACACCAGGTTAAAGTTCAATGGGTTTATTTGGTAGCATGAGCTTTCGGAGTGCTTTAAAGGACATAAGTGTACTCACCCCAGTCCAACACCTGCAACTCCTCATCAGTACTAACTTAAACATTTGGACAAGATGTGGAGGTATCAGCCTTACATCATTTAAATGTTCAGTGAATGTACTGCCCAAGGCAAAGCCCAGCAGTAATACACACTAGACACAAACAGGTTGGACTGACTTATATCTCTAACACTCTTTCCAGTCCAATCTCTCGTGTGAAATAATGTACATGCAGGCAATGGACGCAAAAGTCAGATTTTTTGACTTTCCTGCCTCAGCTGCATAGGGATAATCTAAGCGCTGGGAAACTGAATACAGGAATTAAATTAAGCATTTGTTTAACCAGGAGCCAATGTGGGTCAGCAAGAACAGGGGGTGATGGGTGATGGGTGATTTGGTGCAAGTTATGACTATTGGATTATCTCAATTTACAGTTAACTGAGCAGTTTACAGATGCACCATAGAAAGCATTCTTTCTGGTTATATCACAGCATGGTATGGCTCCTGCTCTGTCCGAGATCGCAAAATACTGCAATGTGTTGTGAACAAAGCCCAGTCCATCACACAAACCAGCCTCCCATCCATTGACACTGTCTACACTTCCCGTGGCCTCAGAAAAGTAGCCAACATAATCAAGGATCCCACTCCAGACATACGCTCTTCCACCTTCTTCCGTCAGGAGAAAGATATAAAAGTCTGATAACACGTACCAACTGACTCAAAAACAGCTTCTTCCCTGCTACCGTCGGACTTCTGAATGGACTTATCTTGCATTAAATTGATCTTTTGCTACACCCTAGCTATGACTGTCACACTACATTCTGCACTCTCTCCTCCCCTTCTCTATGTATGGTACATTTTGTTTGCAAGGAACAATACTTTTCATTCTATACTAATATATGTGACAAAATAATAAATCAAATCAGTGCCAAATAATGCAAAGCAGAATGTTTTCCATTTGTGCTGGCTCAGGTGAGGAAACCAGTGTATTGCTCTCTGTCTGCATAGAAGACTTTTCTCACCAGGTTTGGCAACACTCTGTGCAGCAAATAAGGAAGGCATGGCCCACACCATCAGGCTGGCAGGGCGGGCCAGGAAGAAGCCAAAGGATAGCCCCGATTGAAAAAAGCCAGGAACCAGCCCCCACACCACATGCACACAGTGACACCCCCCTCCCCCCATGGACTGGAAAATGCCCCCAAGGATAAAGGGGGAACCCCTCGGTGCTTCCCAGGGAAGCCCTGTGGTACTGCCCCCTGCATTCACCTGTGTGTCCCCAGTGGGCTCCCTTCACCCGGTTCCCATTTTTGAAAACTTATCATAAACCTGGGGTTGGAGGGAGAGGAGAGGTGGGGTGGGGGGTTCCCAATGTCAGAGGAGAAGGCCTTTACTGTTATTATAATTTAATTAAATGAAGTACCCGACATTCCTGAGCAGGAAGGAGGGTGGGGTGGGGAATCAGAAAACAAAGTCTCGCCAACAAGATTCACATTTTTTTGACTCTCACAGGATTTTGTGCCCATGATGCTATTTGTGACTACGGCAAAAGTGAGCACAAAATCCCAGCTACCAGCTTCCTAATAGCCACCTCATACCACATCGTCCCCTTCCAGCAATCAAGTCATACAGGGGACTTGATGGGGGCGTGTTGAAGCTGCACTCATCCAGGTAAACGGAGTGTACTCCAACAGACTTGAGCCTGGTAGATGGTGGGCAGGCTTTGGAGAGTCAGGAGGTGAGTTACTCACCTCTGTCCTGCCACAGTATTTACAGCTGGCCCCTCCTAATTTTCTTTCCAAGTTACAGGCATCCTTATTTCCTTTCACCTCAGGTTCCATTTCCCCATTTTATCTTCTCACCTCTCAGCTCTCTTGCCCTTCAGCCTTGACTAGGGTTGAGATGAAGTGTTTCCTTTCTTCCATTACTTGTCTGCATCTTGTAATATTTACCTAAAAACAATTTCCTGCACCTGTTGCTATTGTGCTCCCAGCATCTTTCAAAATTTACAGCCAGAATTAAATGTGATGGCAGGCAGCCTCGGCAGCACCTGTCCTGTTGACTTGAATGGCAAGATCGGATCCCGCACCAGATTCAGTGCTCGAAACCTCATCATTTATGCACAGATAAGTAACCTTTTGACTCTCCTAATGGGCCAGCAGCTGATTTGTCTACCTGTTCATTAGCTGCCAGGTTCGATGGTGCCAACTCCAGCCTGGCACACTCATTCACTCCCTCTAGCTTGCCTATCATCACCAGGCCCTCCACACACCCCACTGCAATTTGGGACTCACCCTCAATTCTCTATCCCCCTTTGCCATTCCCAACCGCCAAAAACGGGAGGGGGAAATCCCCCCCCGAATGTTCTTGGAAATACACATCTGCAGTTAATAATATGACAATCACTTCCTATTGATTCATTATTTGACTTAATCAAAGAAGATTCAGACTTAGATTTAAATCAAGTCTTACATTTAAAATAAAGCTGGGTGTATTGGCCATGCTAAATTCTTCTTCAGTGTGCCCGAACAGGCGTTGGAGTGTGGCAACTAGGGGATTTTCACAGTAACTTCATTGCAGTGTTAATGTAAGTCTACTTGTGACGCTAATAAATAAAGTTTAAAAATTTAAACTTTATGTATTCAACACAGGCGTACGATCAAGAGCAAAGCAGAAATTAAATGCAAAAGTATAGAATTGTAGAAATTAGTGGTTATCGGCCTCATTTTAAACACAAGTTTAAGAAGAAATTTAAGTTAAGTTTTTAAAACTGTGAGTAATTTGGACAGAGTCAAGGGAGACATGATTTCCACTTCTTGGGGAGTCAGTGACAGGGAAGATCCTCATTTATCTCTTAAGTATTATTGAATGTAGTCAAGAGGTGGCTAGATAAAAGCACTTGGGGCGAATGGGATCAAAGATTATGGGGAGAAAGCAGGATTAGGATACTGTGTTTGGCCATCAGCCATGGTCATGATGAATGGCGGAGTAGGCTCAAAGGGCCAAATGGCCTCCTCCTGCTCCAATGTTTCTATGTTCTAAAATTGAACAAGAGAGGAGGAATTTATTGATGCAGCCAGTTGTTGGAGCAGAGAATAATTTGCCACAGGAATTTGGGTAAGTATCGAGGAAAATACAGAGTTATGGAGAACATGCAGGATAGTGGGAATTGTTTCCAATTACTCCAGCAGAGGGATGACACAGGCACAATAGATCAAATGACTTCCTCCCTGTGTCATGAATCCTTGGCTGTATCAAATTGAAGTAGCAAAATTCAATCCCTCCTTTATTAAGGATTCTCACGCCTTGTTGTCAGACAGCATCTAGAAATAAATGGTTTTCTCATTCAGGTAAGTGTGTAAATTTAATTTTAATACCATGACTTAAACACAAAATACCAATTTCCAAGAGAAAACAAAACAAAATCGGGGAAAAACTAGTTTTAATTATAAATAGTTTTTGTGCAAAGTAACATAAAATTATGTTGATCTTTGTTTGATTACTTTTCATTGCTTACATAGCAATAAGTAATCACAACCACTTTTACCAATTAAAGTGAATAGCAAATGGCATCTGGGAACTTGTTGGGAGTATCAAGATTATTAACAAAACAGGATACACCAAATATCATCAGCTAATATACACAACATCTGGAAATTAAGCCTTCAAGGCAATTGACGTATTCCAAATCATATGACCACAACAGGCTTATTTGTCAATTGCTTAATCTCCTTGGATCAACTAAATTATTTAATGTTGTAAATCAGGTTCACTGAACTGAGTTTTAAAGTACCTCAGGCAAAATGTGGAACATGCAAAGACACTCTGATAGTGCAGTGTAATAATCCACCAAAAATTTACAATTGTCCCAAATCCTGGACACAGGTCTCAAAAAACACACTGGCCAGCCATTGAAGCCCTCTGGGTGGTAGGGGACAGGACAGACCAGGGTAGTGCCAGGCTGGCACCCCAGAAGTTTCAGCCTGGCACCCTGGCGCTGCCCACCAGGCAGCACAAGGTGCCAGGAGGGTGGGGCCTGAGAGGGTGGGCTTTCAGGGTCCGACAGGGGTGGAGTTGTATGAGGAGGAGGCAGGAGGGGAGGTCAAAAGGGTGTTCATAGGAGGAGAGAACTCTGCATTGATGTTGGTGGCTAGTTAATGGGCTGGCGATCAGGGTTTGGGGTTTTCTATGGGGGGGGTGGCAATCGGGGGAGGTCCATGGAGGGGAGTGTGGGAGGGGGAAGGGCAATGCCCATGTGGGGGCAGGGGGGTTGAAAGATTTCCCAATATACAGTGTATACTGTGTAAATAGTATAGTGGGAGATTGGGATTACATAGTTTACAGCTGGCTTCCTGGCGTGAATAGGCTCTGCCCACTCTCCCAGCTGGCAGGAATCACATTACGGCCTCTGTACTGCACAGAGTGCTGTAAATTACCACCATTACCTCACTGGAAAAACAGATAAGTTTTTTAGCCTGTTTGACACTTCGGATTTTTCTGAAAAAATTCCACCTATAATCTTTAAGCTTGGTGTTATATCCTGACACCATAGTATTAGTTCTATAGAGACCAGAAGACTGATATTTCAGTACAGTAGGTTACTGTATTAATTGCATAGATCCTCAAGTACAAATATACTCATCTTCAACAGCCCAATCTCACTTTCCTCATCAGTCTTGCTAGATTTTACTGTTAAATTCCCTTTGAAAACATTTTGTGCTGCCTACTTTAAGAATGCCTTGTGGGAGAGAATTTCACCTTCTAAGTTTAAGTTTATTCATTAGTGTCACAAGTGGGCTCACATTAACACTGCAATGAACTTGTAAAAATCCTCTAATTGCCATACTCCAGGGCGTGTTCAGGTACATTGAGGGAGAATTTAGCATGGCCAATGCACCTAATCAGCACGCCTTTCAGACAGTGGGAGAAAACCGGAGCACCCAGAGGAAACCCATGCAGATACAAGGAGAATGTGCAAACTCCACAAAGGCAGTGACCCAAGCTGGAAACCGAACCTGGGTCCCTGGCACTGTGAGGCAGCCATGCTAACCACTGTGCCAACATGCCGCCCTGACTAAACTTTGCATGAAGATTATTTTCTATCATTTCCTTTTGTTTTAGTGATGATCTTAGAGATCTACTATTAATTACATACCGGTAACTAATGGAAACAACCCATAACTGTATCTTAACATAACCTTCCATAATGAACTCTATCAAGTCATTTCACAATCTCATAATTTCATCCAAAATAATAGACAGTGCAACTAAAGAATACACAATAACTTGTTTTAATATTGTTAATACTAATATTGTTATTTTAATATTGATTTAATATTATCCTAAAAGTGAACTGTCTAAAACTGCACACAAGGGTTCAAGAGTAGCCTAATTAAAATCTTTGACAACTTCCATGTTAGGTTTTTGGTTCTCTAGTTCCATGTCACAGGATATAAAATTAAGGAACTCATTTGCATTTTTACAATGTTATTTACTTGCGCAGCTCGCGACAATTGTATGCCTTTAAGAAATATATTTGTCATGTTTCTTGTGCAGGATCTGTCTGAGCAGTTGTTTTTATTACCGATGCCATTGTGTCTATATCCAGTAGCCCTGTATTGTTACTGCAGCATCATAATTGTTTCTAATTGCTAGAATGTTTGTTTTAATCTGGACTAATGCTGTGCTATTGTTTTTAGGGATTTCCCCTGGGGGTTTTGCAGAGTAGGACTTGATTAGATTGATTGATAAATAAAGTCATATGCCTGGGCTTACACAGAATTTTCAGGCTTATTTGCTGTTTAGATGGTATTGCAGTTGTTAGCGAGCAGTGTCTTTCTTTTCTCCTCTCTGAAGTTGGAGACTGGAATCTGTCAAGAAATAAGTCTCTTTCTCTGAGAAATTGTATTTTGGAAGCTGCAGAGAGAGGTATCCCGTTCTTTCTCTGAAGTCTGGAGACTGGGAGCTGCCAAAGATTAGGTTTACTTCTCTGAAGTTCTGCTATTTGAGGGTATATCTTTTTCTGGAAACTGCTGTCTGGATCTCTGTCCAGAGGTGTTAAAAGGCTGGAAATCTACTATCCATGTAAGCGTATCTGCTTTCGGTGCTAACTGGTTTTAACGAAGGGATTTATGTCTATGGAGGATATTGCCAAATTGGGAGAATAGAGATAGCAAGTTGTTAAATGTTTAAATATTTTAACTGGCAAACATTATGCTAATTCTTTTTGTTGTATTCTAATTGTGTTCTTATATAAAGATTGCTTTAATAAAAGCTTCCTAGTGGATCAATAGCATCACACCTGGATGTGATCTTATGCCAAAATCAAAAGTAAAAGTTGGGGTCTAGGCTAACTTCACAAAATACCTTGGAATTTCTGATCTGGTCTCTAACACGTTACCTTTAGTATTCGCACACCAAGTTCCTTTTTACTCCATTTGTAGGTGCATTTCCTTTCCTTCCTATTCTTACTTACAAAGTTTACAGACTCAATTTGTCATCTCACTGCTTCTCCTACTGCACCCATCCACATCCCAAACCCTCCCAATCATTGCCAAATCCCAATATCTCAACTTTCATTATTGTGACATGGAATTCTTGGAAAAGGAATATTTCCTCAGCAGTGTGATGAAAGGATTTTCCACCTCAGGATTATAGATTTTTTAAAATATAAAAATAAAGTTTTCTTTTGGAGCGCCGACCAGTTGATGTATTATTTGCAATCTTCAGGAACCATAACTGTTTCATTATTCAGCAGAAGTACCAGTTCAATTAAAAAAAGGTTCAAAATGAAAAATTATCATTTTATGCTGCCGTTACATATTAACCTGCAGCAGGAACAAAAATACATGCGCACCACAAAACAAGTACAAGTACAAAAGACATTATCATTTTCAATAAAATTGTATTTACTTTTCATCAGCATTTAATTAATTTTACTGAAAGGATTCATAAAAGTGGTAAACAAACCCGATGAAAGATTAACCTCCCATGCCTAGCCCTCTCATCTGCAACTTCAACTTATTTCATATTAAGGATACTGTGGATGGATCATGGAATCCATAAAATCGAATCAAAGAATGAGTACAGGACAGAGGAGGCCATTCAGCCCATTGTGCCCATGTCCGCCCTCTAACAGCAAATTAGATCGCTCCACTCCTCTGCTGTTTTCCTATGTCCCTGTAAATATTTGCTGTTTGCGTGTTTATCTAATTCTCCTTTGAAAGCAACAATTCAAGATGGCACCAGAGCAAGTTATCCCCAGCATACACTCTAATTCTATCCTTTCCTCTTGTTCCATGCTCTTAAAACTGAGATCTAACTCATTTACACCACATTCTGCATCCTCTCCTTTCCTTCTCTCCTATATACCCTATGAAGGGTATGTTTGGTCTGGATAGCGCACAATAAACAATACTTTTCACTGTACATGTGACAAAAATAAATCAAATCAAAACTCGAATGTGGCTCCACCACACCCTCAGGCAACACATTCTAGACCTAATGAGTCATGGCATGAAAATGTTTCCACATGTTGCCTTTGGTTCTTTAGCCATTCAGCTAAAATCAGTCTTCTCTGGTTTGCGACGATTCTCCAATGAGAGTAGTTTCTCTGTATCTTCTCTGAGTAAATCTCTATGACTTAGGAACACCTCTATCAAATCTCTCCCTCAATTGCCTCTAAACAGAACAGCCCCAGTTTCTCCAATTCATCCATGTAACTGAAGGATCTCACTGTTCTTGCATGCAGAGATTCCCAACCTAATTCCCTGGATTTCTTATTTTCTGAAGTTCCTTTAAGGTTGTGGGCTGATTCAGGTTACAAGACCACTCCCAGCACTCCTGAGCTAGCCTTCTCCATTGGAGGGGGTAGGTGTATCCTAAATCTCTGCAATTTTCATGGAGTCAGGCCAGATATTCAAAGGAATCCACAGCTCCTCAGACCTGCCTTGAACCATCCTCTGCGTGCGCCATACTTTTGAAAGGTAAGTTTAAGAGATCTTCCTTATGTCCCTGTAATGCTAAGTTATAACCTCAAAACCCCAAGGATCCTCACGTCCCCATACCAGGGCATGCCTCCTATTAATCCCTAAGGTCCCATGTGCCCTCTGCCAAAGTATACTCTCCAACCCCTATGAATCTTCATGCCCTCATGCCAAGGCATGCCACCCTACATTCGCTCAAGCCTTCCCTAATGCAAAACTACATCACTTCCATGTACATTTACCCACTATACACTGAATAGGAGCAATGAATATTATAGAGACAATAAAAGGTGTGAGCAAAACTTTAAAAGGAATCATTCACGTTGTTAATAACAACTCATTTTATTTTAGAGTCAATCAATAGCAGAAACTGCAAGCACTTGAAACTTTAAAGTATCAATAGCAGACACCACAAGCACTTGAAAAACTCCACATTGTGCAGTTGCAAGTATAGATAATGATTCCGAGCTGTCAATCAAGCATTGGAAACAGCAGGTATGGATTGCAATCCCTATGACAATTTTCATGTCATATCAAATTTTCTAATCACAATCCTCTGTAATTATGCCAGGTTAAGACTAGAATTGTGTGTTTCATATATTTGTATATGCAACTGTGCTGTCTGTAACAGTGTTATTAAATGTGGAAAACTGGATTGTGATACCTCCAGCTTAAATTAACCTAAACCTCAGTTTGAAATACACAGTGCAATCAAGCTGAGTTCTGTTTTAAATACCTTTTTTAATACTTTAGATCAAATCCTTCCATTTGTACAAACATTGGAAAATAAAGTGATGACTTTAAAGGTGATCTTTATCCTTGCAATCCTCACCACTACGTCACTTCCATTCACTCACGATATACTGAGTAGGAGCAATGAATGTTATAGTGACAATAGAATGTATGAGCAGAACTTTAAAAGGAGTCATTCATTGATAGCTTACCATTTTCTTAATAACAATTCATTTTACTATAGCCCAATAAAAGTGTCAATCAATAACAGGGACTGCAAGTACTTGAAACTTTGAAGTATCAATAGCAGACACCACTGCAAATTCCTAAAGCACAGATGTAAGGAAGATCTAAGGAAGCAGGAAAGGAAAGTTGCCAAGTGGTATCCAGGTGACAGTCAGCCTTCCCAGTACACAGTTTCACATTAATATTGGGGAAGGATTCAGGGAGGATGTTTCAATTGTGTTAGCCTCATTCCTGGATGTTAAGAAATTCAGCAAAGTCAGAATACAGCAAGGGGAGAAAAAAATGCTTCAGACATAAATACCGAAAATGTTGGAAGTACCCAAACACTCTGGCAGCATCAAGTTAATGTTTCAGGGTTGTGACCTTTCATCAGGACTGGAAAAATTGGAGATATAACAGATTATAAGTATAGTTTAGGGAAAGCGAGAAAAATACTACTTCAATGCGGTCTGTAAACATAACTCTGTGCTTCTGGGCATGTGTGATTTAATCCTCTGTCCCAGTCTCAGTTAACAGCTCCGTCTTTGCCCTCCCACACTGTTCAAAGAAAACGCAATGAAAGTCTGAGGAGCCACATGTAATCTTTCGATTAGGCACCCTACAGTCTTTCAGACACAACGTTAAGATCAATATTTTTAGTTTGTAACCTCAGATGGCAGTCGTTAGAGATCATTCCACTATTTCTGTTTACGGCTCCTCTGAACACATCTTTTATTTTGTTACTTGCTCAATTGCCATCTTCTTTTGCCCTGCACCATCTTCCCTTTTGTCATTTAATCTGTCCTGTCTCTGTGCTCACTTAAAGCTTACTTGGTTAAAACCAGTAGCTTATTCCAATTCTGATGAACAATGATAACAATGATGTTAACTCTCCCCCTACCATAACGCTGCCAGATCGGCTGAGTGTTTCCAATATTTGCACCTCAGGCAATAAAGCAAAGGGCGGCACTGTGGCACAGTGGTTGACACTGCTGCCTGACAGTGCCAGGAACCTGGGTTTGACTCTCAGCTTGGGTCATTGTCTGTGTGGAGTTTGCATGTTCTCCCCATGTCTGCTTGGGTTTCCTTTAGGTGCTCCGATTTCCTCCTACAGAAAGACCTGCTGGTTAAGTGAACTGGCCATGCTAAATTCTCCCTCAGTGTACCCAAACAGGTACTGGAGTGTGGCTACTAGGGGATTTTCACACCAACTTCATTGCAGTGTTAATGTAAGCCTATTTGTGACAAATAAGTTAACTTTAACTTTATTTTGTTTTCACATCAGAATTCACTTCCAAACAGGGAAATGCACCCTTAGCAAAACAAAAAGTAGAAATGTGAAGCTTACCTTTCAGCTGGCTATATGTGGCTTGATTATTGAAGCGATTCTCATAGCAAATGTATTCATGGGTAAAGCTGTTTGTTTTGAATTGATCTGGAGTTTCCTTCTATAAGTTCACAAATAGAAGCGTGTCCAAGAGAGAGAGAGAGTGTCTGTTGCTCCTAGATCATTCTGTAATACATGTAAGCCCTCATCGAGAAATGGTTCTTCAATATCACATGAAAGTGATTCTCTTAAGACCAGTTCACGTATGCTTTCCGTTAATTCATCTTGGTTGGTGCCTTGTCCAACTTCAGATGTCAAGTTATGTAAATTGTAACAGTCAGATCTAGTGCCGAAGCTCAGTGTAGAAATCTGCTTATCCAATGTGCCAGATTGAAGTAAGGATTGTTGTCTGTTATTAGAAGTAACTATCATGTTCAGCAGCAACAGGAGTGGAATCAATCATCCAGAGATCAGAACTGTCTGTGAACAAATATAATTATATTTGAACATTGCACAGAGAGAATGTCCAAGATCTTTCCTAACTTTGACCAGATCTTCCACAATTAATGTCAATTTATAAATTTAGAAGTCTTGGCAATAACAGAACAGATCTGCTCGATCTTATGAAAGCATTCTTTCAAATCTTCTCAACTCAATATTAATAAAAATCAGATCAATTTCATCGGAGCAGTCTGAATGAGTAACCTACTGTTATAAGAATACCTTCTTTTGTATGTACTTAAATACTGCCATATTGATCTGAAATTTTTTCCTCTTCGGTGAGGGACCCAGTAAGAAGTCTCACACCAGCTTAAAGTCCAACAAGTTTATGTGGAATCACGAGCTTTCAGAGCACTGCTCTTTCATCAAGGGACATAATAATAAATCAAGTTAAATAACCACGAAAGTGAAATGGTGGTAAGCAGAGTGCTTTTTACTGCAAAACCCAGAGAAACTGGTAGTGTTTTCTCTAAGGGATCCAGTTCGAGTGAGCTTGGTTTCTTACAGCACTGTAATGTCCACTTTGAAGCTTGACTTTGTTGATCACAGCAGTCTTGTGTGTATCATCAACCCGCAGAATGTTATCAGTAAGGTCAGGATACCTGGTCCTCATATACCAGCTTGTGATGCTGGTGTATCCTTAGTTGAGTTTGTCATGCCTGGTGCATCGATTAGCAACCTGCCTGTTGAGAGATGGCTGTCTAAGCTCCAAGTGCCCATTGAGGCACTTGGCAGGACCAAAACTAACTAAATGTGGGTTGCCCAGTTTACGGCAGGTGGTGGCTATCCAATGACTGTCTCTCTCACCATCAGAAGTAACCCCTGGTATTCGTGTTCACCGCTAATTGAGCATGAGCTTGTAACCAGTTACTGTTTCTTCCTGCGTTGTGTCTATGTAAACTACAAAGTTGAAGTGTCCTTTCCAGGGTCCAGGACTAAATAACCAGCATGGACCCCTCTCCTGGGGTTGCTAATATTGTCCAAAGGAAAGGATGAAACCAGTTGTGTTTGGTACCAGAAGTTGCCAGAAAGTTGTCTCATGGACTGCTGCTAATGGGTCTCCACTCTGGATATTCTGTCAGTATTTACTCCCTTAGTCATTTTATCTCCTGAGACACCCATGGGACAGTGGAACTATTTACTGGTGGCTGGGGGTCTGATTCGTGAGCACCAGGACATAATGATACTCAAGTGGGTCTCTGTGCCACATATCTGGGGACTAGGCTTTTTCCCAGTTCTCTGTAGTTTAACTGGATCCTCCAGGTACCCAGTTAATGCGTGTTGCCAGAGGGAGGCACTGCATACATGCTGATGAATAGGTTATGTACTGGCTGGAGGAGCTTACACACTGGGCTCTGTTTTCACAGCAGCTGTACTGCTAGCCAGTGTTGAGGGGGCTGAAAGAAGAGGTGACATGTAGACTGATCACTGCACACCACCCATGATGCCAACACAGATCACACAATGATCTGCTACATTAAAAAGAAAAAAGCTTCCATAATGATAATAATAATGTGTTATGATCCCTGTAGAGAAACCGTAAATTAAAGTAACCAAATCTACCAAACCGAATTTATGGCACTCCGCGCAATCCAGAGGCCATCAGGTGATTCACGCCAATGGGGAGGGGGAAGGTGGAACATAAACCCACCAGAGAGGCCAGCAGCAGAGTTCTCGGACAGGGGGCCTTCGGGCATGTGCCGGTCTACCAGTATACCGGGAGATGGGTTGACATCATCGTCCCCGATCACTGGTCTCCCAACCGCCAGCCCAACACCCAACTCCATGACCCTCGACAGCTAGCCCCCTATCCCCATGGCAAGTGACAATTCCTGATAGTTTACCCTGACCCCCAATGGCTGGCCCGGACCCCCCTGATTGCCGGCCCCTGCCACCAGCCCCCACCTACCTGGTGTTGAGCCCCTATTCCGTCCCCTCCTATCCTCTCCTCCCATCTAGCTCTGCTCCAGTCAAGCCCCAACCCTTTGAGACCCCACCCTTCAGGCTCACCCCCCTCCCTGTTGGCACTGTCTGATGCCCAGTGGGCACTGCCAGGGTATCAGGTTGGCAGTGCCAGGGTGCCTGGTAGGAAGTGCTAGGGTGCCAGGCTGGCACCCTCAAGTTCTCAGGCTGGCAGTGCCAGGCTGGCACTGCCCTCACTCCCCAGCATGCCTCAATGGCCTCCACTCCCACCGGTGAAGACGTCACATCTGGTCCCCATTGCAGGGGAATTCTCTGGTGGGAAACATCACTGGGGAGGTCGGCTGTCTTAAAGGAGGAGAAGGGTAGAGGAGCAGAAATTTTTAGAAAGCTGAAGTTAAGTCTGCCAATGGTGATGAGATAAAAATTGTGATGTGGTAAAAATGGTGATGAGCAAGAGACCCAAGAAAGCAGGGAGGTCAGACAGTTATAGGGCTGGAGGAAGTTGCATGGATAAGGAGACCACAGAGAGATTTTAAAGCAAGGATAGAAAGTTTAAAATTGCGGCATGGCAGTATGGTCTTTTAGTAAACTCTAAATTGGTGCCTTCTCAATTTTCCCAGTCCACTTGTCTCTATGGTTACGATTCACAATAATTACTATAAAGTGAATTCCTCCACTAAATTCTCTATGAATACAATCCTCTGTAGATTTTGCAGTGTTACTTTATATCACGGAGCTTTACCTCTGAAGCATAATTTACAATTCAATTGTTTCTGCTAGGAACAGTGATGCACTTCGGTCTCATTTGAAATGGCTTGTTTGAGGTGAAATTGTTTCTCTACATTTGCGTTTTAGCTGCATAACATGTCTGGCCATTGAGAGGTTATTAAAACAGCAATATTATACTTAATGTTACGCATTGTGTCAATCTAAGGGCAGTCACTGCACTGAAACTGTTTCCAATTTTCTTGTGTTTCATCTCAGCTAATCTCAAATCCAACTCACCGGTGTCAGTTCATACAAGACTTACTGTGCTCTGATGTATAATCAAAATCTCATTACGTCCATGGTTTTCTGAGTCAAGCAAGTAGTGTACCTTAGCAGTAGATTCTCAGCTGCATAGTTCTATTGAGTCGCTCACCATTTATGAACAGATCTGCTGTCTTCCCTCAGTTGCTACTTGAAAATATAATTGTAGGTTGAAGGTCTTTTTCACTTTAATGTAAATTCCAAAAACTGTTCAAAACTATCAAGAACGCTGATATAGTTGTAAGGCAACTAGAAAGATCAGGAAAGACCAGAAGATATAGGGGCAGAAGTAGGCCATTCGGCCCATCAAGTCTACTCCACCATTCAATCATGGCTGATATGTTTCTCAACCCCGTTCTTCTGCCTTTTCCCAGTAACCTTTGATCCCTTTACCAATTAAGAACCTATCTACCTCTGTCTTAAATACACTCAATGAACTGATCTGCACACTCTTCTGTGGCAAGGAATTCCACAGATTTCTTTCTAACTAGTCCAGTTGACCCTTTGTCAGCTTTGACAAAGGGTCATCTGAACTCGAAGCGTCTCCTTACAGATGCTGCCAAGCTCAGATTTTCCAACATGTTCTCTTTTGGTTTCAGATTACAGCATCCGCAATAATGTGCTTTTATTTTACTTCTAACTAGTCACAGTCAATAGTATGGCAGCCCAGATCACTTCTGCTTTACTTGTTTGGGAAGATAACAGATGGTTCCTGTGGGTGGGATAGTTCAAAAAATTCGTGGTCTTTGTAGGAATGTAACACAAGATGTTCTGGAGAATATCAGTGCAACTATTTGTATTTATATATTTTGGTTGGTTGTGCTTCTTCTGAGTAAATGAAGCAATTCTTTTATATTATAAATCCATTAAAATAAATTATAATGAGTAGAAAATAATCACAACAAAGTGCTTAACCATGATGACCAATTATTAGTGTCACAAGTAGGCTTACATTAACCCTGCAATGAAGTTACTGTGAAAATCCCCTACTCACCACACTCTGGTGCCTGTTTCAGTACACTGAGAGAGAATTTAGCATGGCCAATACGCCTAACCAACACGTCTTTCAGACTGTGATGAGAAACCAGACCACCCAGAGGAAACCCAAACAGACATGGGAAGAACATACAGACTCCATGCAGACAGTGACCCAAGCCAGGAATCAAACCCATGTCCCTGGCACTGTGAGGCAGCAATGCTAACCACCGTGTCACCATGACACCACTGAATTCTATAAAAGCGATTAATAGGCTATATTTGTTCTTTTCACACATGCATATCTCAAGATATGTGGCTGAAATTAGTGTGAATTGTTTTAGTTTCTAGGTGTAAAATGGGCATAAGTTATGCCAATTTAGCAATGGGTGGTAGGTGCATGATCTGCACATATGGCAGATGGTGGAATTTGAATTCAATAAAAAAAATCTGGGATTAAGAATCTGCTGATGACCATGAAACCATTGTCAGAAAAACCCATCTGGTTCACTATTGTCCTTTAGGGAAGGAAATCTGCCATCCTTACCTGGTCTGGCTTACACGTGACTCCAGAAATTTGGTTCACGCTCAACTCTTGGGCAACTAGGGATGGGCAATAGATGCTGGCCAGCCAGCAGTGCCCACGTCCCACGAATGTTTAAAAAATATGCAAATAAGGACCGACTGCTCAAAGAACTCCTCTTGAGAAATTAGTGAACAATGAACAAGACAGGGATTCAACTTTACAAATAATCTCAAAGCACTCATCATAGAATCTCCACAGTGCAGAAGGAGCCCCCCCCCCACCCCCCCCAGCTGCACTGAACTCACAATCCCATCTGGGCTCTAACCCTGTAACCTCACATATTTACCCTGCCAATCTCCCTGACACTAAGGGTCAATTTAGCATGGCCAATCAACCTAACCCACACATCTTTGGACTGTGGGAGAAAATCAGAGCACCGGGAGAAAACCCACACAGACATGGGGAGAATGTGCAAACTCCACACAGACAGTGACCGGAGGCTGGGTCTCTGGCACTGTGAGGCAGCAGTGCTAACCACTGTGTCATCTGAATGTTCGATCCAGTGACGGTTCCAGTTATGTATGTAGGGACAGAAAAGTTGAGAACCGTTTAGTTCTTTTTTAAATTTAAAAATATAATAAGTGCAGTTACTTAAAGAATCTTCCACAAAATACCAGTTTTCTGAGCGTGGAGTGAGAATCCATCAGTTCTTTCAATATACCCAGTTCCAATGAAATCTTGAACCATTTCATTAGCACAGCCTTCGTACACCAGTCCCTTGAGTACTTGCCAGGCCTCTGTAATGCACCTAAAGCAATTTAATAAACTTCAGTCAATGTTGATAATGAATTTGAATTTTAGATGATGGAAGCGTAAATTCACATTTTGTTCTGCGAGGGCAAATTTTTATTACACTGTTAATCAGTTGTCAAAAGAACCTATCCGATGATTCAGACAGAAAACCGCACATTTATTCTGTGTATTCAATATGGGTGGCAGGTTGTGAATATATAGCATTCACCTTTGTGCTCCCTTCAACTCACCTCAAATTGCCAGATTGCCAGCTAGGTAAACAAGTTATTGAACTGTCTGGTTGGCTTCCTTGATTAGACTAACAAGTGCAGAATGATTCCAGTTGACTTTTGGAATGAATGGAGGTCCGACTCAAAAAAGTACATTTTTTAAAATGGTTGTGTTGTACTTGGTTTCTCTGGTAGAACATGTACATCTGTAACTTGTCTGCTTCATTTATTGGGTGGCTGGTAGATAAGAATTTACCAATATCAGAAATTTTAACATATACGTATACAGTGACCTGGGTTCTATTCCCAGCTTGGGTCACTGTCTGTATAGTGTTTGCACGTTCTCCCCATGTCTGCTTGGGTTTCCTCCAGGTGCTCCGGTTTTATCCCACAGTCCAAAGATGTGCAGGTTAGCTGGATTGGCCATGCTAAATTGCCCCCTTAGTGTCAGGGGGACTACTAAAGTAAATACATGGAGTTATGGGGATAGGGCCTGGGTGGGATTGTGGTCTGGTGCAGACTCAACGGGCCAAATGGCCTCATTCTGTACTGTAGGATTTTATGATATAGGATACTATAATTAAGGAGAAGCTGAATTATTTCAATAATCACTTTCAGAGAATATGCCATTATTCTTGCACAGTTTAAGAAATAGAGAGGGGATTTTCCAACTCTGCTCGTTCCAAAAACGGGAAACCCTGCCCAAGATCAACGCACCTTTCCATGGTCCGCTCCTTTCCCACTACAATTCCCATGGCGGGCAGAGTGGGAAAATTCACTCGAGAGGCTTTTTTCCTTTGATAACCTGCATTTGACTGAACTACTACCAGGGGAGTCCTGTGTGTTGCAATGGCAGCATCCATACATCTCACACAGACGCTCCGGGTTTGAGTCCAAAACCAGGACTTGTTGGCCATGGAAGAAACGTTCAATGTGGCTCAACAAGCTAAAAATCAGCGTGGGACTCCTTCCCCCACTATTCTACAAAGGATAAAAAGCAGTGTGTGCCTGAGGATAAGCTTTACTAAATAGAACTAATAGCCTATTCGTGGTCCTCTGCGAATTATGTGCTGGGAAACTAAAGAGGAGCAATTAACAGTGATGATGTGAGATGAACTGTTGCTGTTTGCAAATGATCAGGCTTCTACAGCTGCAATCAAATAAATGTTCGCAATTGATGTCGTTTCAGGTCAATTCAATTCCTTCACTCAATTCCTTTCAGATTTCAAATGGTCACTTAAAAATCACTCTCAAAATCATGTATTTGCAACTGGTTGCAGGTTAACACTGCGGCAAGCAGAAATTTGCCCGAGTTTTCACGTCAGGAATCTCATGCAGAAGCTAAAGTGAAACCAAAGTGATTTGATTTATTCTTAGAGAGGATGCCAATCTTAATGCCCACAGTACCCACCCTGGACATAGAAGAGGAATGAAAATAACCTGCATTTAATAAAAATGTGAGTTGTTCTTTTGCAAAAGATCATAACACATAGAAGCAGAATTAGGCTTCTTGGCCCATCGAGTCTGCTCCGCCATTCAATTATGGCTGATATTTTTCTCATTCCCATTCTTTTCCCCATAACCCCTGATCCCCTTATTAATCAAGAACCTATCTCCATCTTAAAGACACTCAATGACCTGGCCTCCACAGCCTTCTGTGGCAAAGGGTTCCACAGATTCATCACTCTCTGACTGAAGAAATTCCTCCTCATCCCCGTTTTAAAGGATTGTCCCTTTAGCCTGATGTTGTGCCTTTGGTTTTAGTTTTTTCCACTACTGGAAACATCCTCTCCATGTCCATTCTATCCAGGCCTTGTAGCATCCTGTAAGTTTCAATAAGATCCTCCGTCATCCTTCTAAACTCCAACGAGTACAGACCCAGAGTCCTCAACCATTCCTCATATGACACGCTCTTCATTCCAGGGATCACTCTTCTGAACCTCCTCTGGGCTCTTTCCAAGGCCAGCACATCCTTCCTTAGGTACGGGGCCTAAAACTGCTCACAATACTCCAAATGGGGTCTGACCAGGGCCTTATATAGCCTCAGAAGTATGTGTATAACACCACTCAGAGCTACAATCATTGCTGAATTTGTGTTACCGACTTTGGGAGTTAAGAGGAAATGTATTTTTCTGCTACCTGTGAAACTCTAAAACCATTCGCTCCATGCAGGAGTGATTTCAATTCACTGAATTAAAGCAGGCTGCAAACAAATTGGACCAGATTTTGCTGAAAATAATAGTGGGCCGGAGTCTCCGCCCTTGCCCACAGCTGGGATTTTCCAGTCCCGCTGCAGAGAGTGGCGATTTGGCTGAGTGGCAACATTCTCCGTTCTCGCTGGCGGTGAAGATGGGGCGTGAATGGTCGGAGAATTCCGGGTGGTGTCTGAACAACACAAGGTTGTTGTTAATGTACAAATCAGCCAGAAACTTGTGGTAAGGAAGAGATACTGTGTGAAGGAGTGACATGGTGGCACAGCGTAGTAGTGCTGCTACCTCACAGTGCCAGGGACCCGGGTTCGATTCCCAGCTTGGGTCATTGTGTGGAGTTTGCACATTCTCCCCATGTCTGCATGGGTTTCTTCTTGGTGCTCCAGTTTCCTCCCACAGTCCAAACAATGTGTGGGTTAGGTGGATTGGCCATGCTAAATTGCCCCCTGATGTCAGAGGGACTTGTTAGGGTAAATGCATGGGGTTATGGAGATAGGACCTGGATGGGAATGTAATTGGTGGAGACTCAATGGGCTGAATAGCCTCCTTCTGCATTGTACGATCCTATGATTCTATGAATTAGGAATCATCACAAGTTTCTGACCAATTTGTTATTCTGCCATTAACTGGGTAAAAGCAGCATCTCATCCATAACCGCGTGCGTTTTTGATTAACTTGTTGCACAGTGACACGATGGTTAACACTGCTGCCTCGCAGCTCCAGAGACCCGGGTTTCATTCTGACCTTGGGTGACTGCCTGTGTGGAGGTTGTACGCTCTCCCCGTGTCTGAGTGGGTTTCCTCCAGGTGCTCGATAGATGTTCAGTGGATTAGCCATGGTAAATGTGTGGGGTTCTGGGGATAGGGTGGGAGAGTCATGGGGCAGGGGCAGGGCAGAGGTAGCTATTGAGCTTGGGTAAAATGCTCTTTTAGAGAGTCAGTATAGACACAATGCGCCGAATGGCCTCCTTCTGCACCGTAGGCATCCTATGGCTTCCTGTTGTTGGGGTGCAAAGTGAGCAGCTGCAGTGTCAGCAGGTCATGACCTTTGTCAGTATGCAACCCTGATTGGGTATGAAGCTCAGGCTGCAGTGACAGCTTTCCTCTTAAAGAGTCACCACAGAAAACATATTTAAACATCAGGAAGGACTGCTGCTGCTATTGAACAGAATCATCAACTGTTAAAAGGTGTGTTGCTGATTGATCTCAACTGACCATTGCAATGATCTGTGCTTCCCTGAGGTACTTTAAGCCTGCTAGAGTCCACAATGGGTGGACTGGCTGGTGCTGAAGGATATGATCCGAGATCAAGGGCCTAAATTGACAGGTCCACCCGCCACAGAGATTGTCATGGACAGGACGGTTCGATTGATAGACCAGGTCGTTTCAGTTTGGGATGGGAAATTCTACTGCTTTCTGGATCCTCTCCAAGTGTCTCCAACTCTGAGTTAGAGTCAGAGACTTTGGGTAGTTCTGCGGAACTTAACTGGGTTGTTACCCAGGAAATGGTAAGCAGATTGAAATCTAGTCTAACATCTGGGTAACTACATGACTGACCCCTCCCAATCCCCTCCCCGACTACTCCCAACCCAACCAGACTAACCTCACCAACCATCGACTACCCCTCCAACTACCCTCCCACCTACCCTCCCAACCATTGAACAATCCTTCTTGACCTGACCACCCAACCACTGAGCTTAACACCTTAACACAACTACCTCCGACCCGATTACCGACTCACCCACTTAACCTAACCCTTACCTACCCAACCACTTACTCACCCTACCCACTTACACACCTCACACACCTACCCAGCTAACCACCTCACCAATCTTCCACTTACCTACCTCATCCACCTAACCACCTACCCACTTTAACCACTGACCTCTACCCTCTACTTACTTACCCACCTAACCATCTCACCCACTTTCCTATATTGTCTACACCACCCGTCTACCCACTAACTCATCTCAGCCACTTACCTACCTAATCCCTATGCACCTCACTCACTTACCCACCTAACCACTTCACTCACTTATCCACCTAACCATCTAAACCACTTACCCATCTTGCCCATCTCACCCATTTGCCCACCTACCCACACCCACAGCCTGAAAAATTTCCCTCATGGAGATTTCTACAGGTACCAAAGAGGCAACACCTTGGTAGGACATACCTGACTGATATCCAAATGCCGCAGCATTTTCTGACATATACTCAGCAATGCCATTCTCCCTTTTGTGAATTTTAGTTTACTGTTGATTAGTTCCTTGAAGTCAGACTGGGCCTAATCAAACAAGGCAGGACGCAGTGTGACAGAGGAGGGAGTCAATTCAAAATATTTTCCATCAGTTGGGCAGAAATTTAATAAGGATCTTCTACATTGTAAATCAATTTTCTCATGAGTTTTGTTTGACTTACTGAAGTTTCTCAGAAACAACTTGTGTTGTGATACTTGAATTAAAAAATTTCAATGATTGAGTTTTTGATGCACTGGTAAATTTCAGATTCGTAGTTTGATTATAGAGCTGTCAGGTTCAGGTAATTATCCTTCAAACTGTGTGAAATTTTGCACTTTAAGTACATACAATCCATGGGGTCTGGTAAGTCAATTGTTTCATCAATGTGTCTTTCTGCTACTGTTGCTGGAGTTTCAGACGTTTCTCTCGATTTTTTCTCCACTTTGTTGATTATTTTGCTTGTGCATCTGCACTACAGTTCTAGTTAATCTGTCCCACAAAATAAAATATTGAACTTTTAAAAAAAAGTGACAAAATAAACCTGTAATCGTAATCCAGGACACTGATTTACAGCATCCAGTTAAAAATGAGACAGTCATAGTAATGGACATGAAGATACCATGAACACTCCCATGAAGGAATACAATAGAAGCACTACTTAATTTCTGCAATCAGAACTAGCCAGACAAAATATTCACATTGTGTGGAATAAAACAGCTAATATTCTGACACACTGTGAATAATGTCATAGAATTCTAGAATCCCTACAGTGCAGAAGGAGGATCATCGAGCATCAACTCTCCGACAACAATTCCACCCAGGCACTATCCCCATAAATCCATGCATTTACCCTACTAATCCCCCTAATCTACACTTCGTGGGACTCTAAGGGGCAATTTAGCATGGCCGATCCACCTAGCCTGCACATCTTTGGAGTGTGGGAGAAAACTAGAGCACCCAGAGGAAACCCACGCAGTCTTGGGGAGAATGTGCATACACTCCACACGGACACCTGAGGCCAGAATTGAACCTGGGTCCCTGGCACTATGAGGCAGCAGTGCTGAACATTGTGCCACCATGCCACCCTATGAGAGATCTTTTAATATTAATGGCAATGAATCCATATTGCTGAGCTATCCTGCTTACCTATTTGTGGAGCACATATCAATATATAACTTTAACACTCTAATTTCGTAATTGCTGGTCTCATGTATCTGAGTGCAGCTTAAACCTCTTCATCCAACAATGCCTTAGTAATCCATGTTTGATGCCATGGAAGCCAAGTCTTATGAAAGGACACAGAAGGGTCTAGAAATGTATCTAATGAAGCTTGCAAAATAAAAAGACAGAGCATGGTTGAAAGGTAGAACAGCCTCAAGACACTGAATGGTCCACTCCTGCTCCTACTTCCTATGTTTTTATTAAATAGCCTCTTATTTAATAAGTTGGAGTCACCCATAATGGGTGGAATTTTACAGTCTCCTCTCACTGGTGGGATCTCCTGGTCCTGCCAAAGCCACATCTTCCAGCTCTGCCCCCAATGCAACTGGGCTATAATATTCCACCCAATATCTTTGGGAGTACCCATGGGCAGCACGGTGGCACAGTGGTTAGCACTGTTGCCTCTCAGCACCAGAGACCCAAATGGGATTCCCAGCTTGGATCACTGTCTGTGCAGAGTCTGCACGTTCTCCCCATGTCTGAGTGCGTTTCCTCCAGGTGCTCCAGTTTCCTCCCACAGTCTGAAAGACGTGTTGGTCAGGTGCGTTAGCCATGCTAAATTCTCCCTCAGTGCACCTGAACAGGTGCCAGAGTGCGGCGACTAGGAGATTTTCACAGTAACTTCATTGCAGTGTTAATATAATGCCACTTGTGACTAATAAAGAAACCTTTAGATGGAGCACTAATGTGAATAAAACTGTATAGGAAGAAATTCAGAAAGCATCAAGATTTGATCAATTATCAGAACTGAGAATGTTTAAATAAATTGGCACCACAATGTGAAGCCAGTCAGAGGGAAGGACAGCCCTGTATCAGATTCACTGGAGTCATGTCCTTTCATTCGCTCAGCAAGTCATCCAGCTTACAGAGTGGGGAAGTTGACGCTACAACAGACCACGTTTGGTGTAAAGGAATTTTCAAGTTTTTATCAAAGCTGTCAAGCAATCTCCAATAAAAGTATCTTCTGGTAATAGAGATAATTAGTGACACAATAGTTAAAAGTTGCCTTCTTTCACTAATTGCTCTCCTTTAATACAGGCACAAAGTTGTGTATGGCTTGACTAATACCAAATCAGTGCCAGGCAAATAAACATGATTGCAGTATAGAGTGTAGTTGAGGATTAGATCAATCCTTTCATCAGTGGGACTTCAGATTGATGCAACTCAATTCGCATCAATGGAAAGCAATCTTCCCTATCTTATCGGTTATGAAATGAATTTGTCAATATCCAACAACTGAATAACACGAACGTATACTTTTTCAGGAGGCTAAGGAAATTTGGCATGTCAGCTACGACTCTCACCAACTTTTACAGATGCACTATAGAAAGCATTCTTTCTGGTTGTATCACAGCTTGGTATGGCTCCTGCTCTGCCCAAGACTGCAAGGAATTGCAGAAGGTCATGAATGTAGCCCAGTCCACCACGCAAACCAACCACCCATCCACTGACTCTATCTATACTTCCTGCTGTCTCCGAAAAGCAGCCAGCATAATTAAGGACCCCACACATCCCAGACGTATTCTTTTCCACCTTCTTCCATCGGGAAAAAATACAAAAGTCTGAGGTCATGTCCCAACCGACGCAAGAACAGTTTCTTCCCTGCTGCCAT
This sequence comes from Carcharhinus amblyrhynchos, assembly GCF_965287045.1. NCBI lineage: Eukaryota > Metazoa > Chordata > Chondrichthyes > Carcharhiniformes > Carcharhinidae > Carcharhinus > Carcharhinus amblyrhynchos. The sequence goes on from NC_137337.1 coordinate 33,639,518, forward strand.
CAGATTTTTGAATGGACCTATCTCGCATTAAGTGATCTTTCTCTATACCCCAGCTATGACTGTAACACTAATTCTGCACTCTCTCCTTTCCTTCTCTTTGAACGGTCTGCTTTGTCTGTATAGAAGAAACAATACTTTTCACTGTATACTGATAAATGTGACAATAATAAATCAAATCAAATCAAATCAATATCAACCACTGTAGTTTATGGGCATGAAACTAACTGGGACCAGTTTAATGATTAAAAAAAGGCAGCACGTACAAGTTGGGCTGAAGGGCCTGTTTTCATGTTTAAATGTCTATGATTCTATGACACTAACCAAACATCAGCTCAGCAGTAAAAACAGAAAATGCTGAAAAATCTCAGCAGATTTGACAGCATCTGTGGAGAGAAATTAGAGCCAACATTTCGAGTCTGGATGACCCTTCATCAGAGCACTGAACAGCCACACTTTGCATGAACTAGAAGCCATTCTCTATCAGGTCTGCAGTATTGAAGCTTTTTGAAATGGGGAGGGGGGTATAACTTGGTTAGCAGAATAAGGGTCTGCTTCTGAGTTTGGGGAGGAAGCGTGTCTGGTGCAGAGCAACCTAAGACTTGTTTATACTTGGCCTGTCACGGCTTAGCACTAGCATTGACAGAAAAGCTGAGTGAACTAATTTCACTCCCACTAACTGACACTCTTGACAAGGACAAAATGCAAAGTTATGCTGAGGTGGCAATCACTGACACACAAATGGATCACTGTTTCCAATCAAATGAAAGAGATTTCGTTTACACTCCGTACCTAATAAAGGCCACCCACCACTGCGTGTTTATGATCCAGCGACCGGAATCCTTTAATTAGTCAACTCAGGCCAAGCGACAGAGTGATGGCTGGCTAGATAATTAATCCAAAACTCAGCTAATTTTCTGAGGACCCGGGTTCAAATCCCTTCACGGCAGGTAGTAGAATTTGAATTCCAAAAAAATCTGTGATTTAGAATCTGCTGACCACGTAACAATTGTCAATTGTCAGAAAACTCATTTGGTTCATTAATGTCCTTTGGGGAAGGAAATCTGCCATCCTTACCTGGTCTGGCCTACATGTGACTCCAGAGCCACAATAATGGCAGCATGAAGTCACAGTGGTTAGCATTGCTGTCTCACAGCACCATGGACCCAGGTTCGATTCCTGGCTTGGGTCACTGTCTGCACGGAATTTGCATATTCTCCCTGTGTCTGCATGGGTCTCCTTCGGATGCTCTGATTTCTTCCCACAGTCTGAAAGACGTGCTGATTAGGTGCATTGACCCGAACAGGCACTGGAATTTGGCAACTAAGGGAATTTCACAGTAACTTCATTGCAGTGTTAATGTAAGCCGTACTTGTGACTAATAAATACATAAGCAATGTGGTTGACACTCAACCACAGTTGGATGGTGGAGTGTCCATCCAATACTGGATTGGGCTACATATACATACATATATATAGAAAAGAAAATTCCAAAATATTCACCCACAGAAACACAGAGGCCAATATCCTACTGAAGGATTTACATTTGAAATGTTAATTTTCTTTTCTCTTTATGGATTCTCATCGACCTGCTGTGCATTTCCAACATTTTCATTTTCAATTTCCAGCATTCGTAGTTTTTTCTCTCCCTTTTTATCTCCACTATAATTGATCTTTGAGGGTTGGGAGACAAATATTCTTACTCCTGATCTCCTGGAGAGATTTCTGTTCAAAAAGCACGCAGGTAAATAAGTCTAAAGAGAGATAAGATCTTGTAGACAGTGCCAGACAGAGGGGGGCACGGTGGCACTGCGGTTAGCAGTGCTGCCTCACAGCGCTAGGGACCCGGGTTTGATCCCGCCCTTAGGTGACAGTGGAGTTTGCACGTTCTCCCCTTGTCAACGGGGGTTTCCTCCGGGTTCTCCGGTTTTCTCCCACAGTCCAAAAATGTGCAGGTTAGGTCAATTGGTCATGCTAAATTGATCCTTGGAGTCCCAAGATGTGTAGGTGAGGGGAAGTAATGGGGTAAATACATGGGGTTATAGGGTTAGGGACTAGTTAAGATGCTCTGTCAGAGAGTCGGTGCAAACACAATGAGCCGAACGGCGTCATGCACTGTAGAGATTAAGTTTATTTATTATTGTTACAAGTCGTCTTACATTAACACTGCAATGAAGTTACTGTGAAAACCGCTAAGTTGCCAGACTATTACAAACATCAGGCTGTTGTTGGACAAGACATCAAACAGCTGTTGATCTATTGTGTATCCGAGTCACTGCTTTCAGGACAGGAGGGATAACAGATGAAAATCAGACAGCACAGAAACACATCTGTATATATTAAATAAATATTAGTCATACTTCATGTATTTCTACACTCATTCACAATCTATTTTCTCTTTCTTTTTCTATTATGCAGCCCATGCACTGTTTACAGATAACACAGCTGTTAGATACTGCGGTAATCTGATGATCCAACAGCACACTGCTGAAGGTCCAATTGCCTCTATAACAATCTCTCAGTAGGCACGTTGCCAAAGCAGTGTCAGCAGGCCTTTCAGACCTATATTATACAATATATAATTCACCAATATGCTGGCTACAAACTGCCTATTGGCCCTCACCTTATTATAACCACACTGCGAATGCATCATCACAGACTTTCATCTTCCAGACTTCTAAAATCAAATGCAGTCCAGAGGCCAGGTTAAAGGGTGCAGTGCAGTCAAACACATTTTCATCCTGAATCATTAAATAGCATTTTAAAAGCACCTAGAAAAAAAAATACAAATCTTCACAGAATATCATTCCACATTTACTTTTAAATTGACTGAGAATCACAGAATCCCATTCGACCCATCGAGCTTGCACTGACAACAAACCCACAGGCCCCATCCCCATAACCCCACACATTTACCCTGCTAATCCCCCTGACACTAAGGGCAATTTAGCATTGCCAATCAACCTAAATCACACATCGTTGTATTATGGGAGGAAACCAGAGCACCCAGAGGAAACCCACGCAGACACAGGGAGAATGTGTAAACTCCACACAGACAGTCACCCGAGGCTGGAATTGAACCTGGGTCCTTAGTGCTGCGAGGCAATACTGTGCTGCGAGGCAATACTGTGCTGCGAGGCAATACTGTGCTGCGAGGCAATACTGTGCTGCCTGACCTTTCCTCCCTTGTTTTCTAACATTTGTACGCTTTGCCAAAGGCAATAACTTGACAGGAAAGTGATCAAACCCAGTTCTGGTGCAGTCAGAAGACTTGTTTAAACATTGATCGTCTGAGATGTTGGACTAATGAGTCACCCTTTATATGAAAGGGTGTTCTCTGCTCAAAGAAAATAGTTACTTTTCATTGTTGTATTATTGTGGTAATGGTTCTTTCTAAAAAAAAGCTACCTTTAAATGTTTTGATTCTTTTTAATGCCTTTGCTATTGCTCCCATCCACTGCATGTCTGTCTTTAGCTTAGAAACTGGAGGAGCTGAATGGTCATTAAAGAAGTTTAAGACATGAGTGTTTGCTGGGGTGATATTTATTGTGGGGCGGGGGATTTGGGAATGGCACTGCCATACAAAAATGTTGATTTACCTGCAAGCTGGCAGATGGCTAACCCTGAGGATGGCACAGTGGCATAGTGGTTAGCACTGCTGCCTCACAGCTTTGGGGACGTGAGATCAATCCCCGGCTTGGGTTACTTGGGATGTGCAGGTTAGGTTGATTGACCGTGGTAAATTGCCCCTTGGTGTCTCAGAATGCATTTATTAGATTGATTAGTGGGGTAAATATGTGGGGTGACAGGGATAGGGCCTGGGAGGGGTTGTTATCAATGCAGACTCAGTGCGCTGAATGGCCTCCTTCTGCACTATAGGGTTTCTATGATCCTATCCCACAAGGAACCATGTTTCTTCTCAAGATGTGCCACCATTCCATCTATTACCAACTCTGTGTTGTTCCATTTACACTGAAATTAAAGCAGAAGAATAACTTAGTAAATAGGGTTTTCTTCAGAGAAATATACAAGTTAAAAATATGTAAATAAGCGTTGTAAATGGAGCCAATAGGTTTTTACAAGTCATTGGTAGCTGTTAAAAGGCCAGTTTATGAAAATTTTAAACAGCGTCAGTCAGTCAGGTAATTGTATATCTTTATAGGAATTGTGGTGAAGTAGTGCCGCAGACCAGATTAGTCGCTGTTAGCCAGGCAGGGAAGCTGATGGCCTCGTAGTATTATTGCGAGACTATTAATCCAAAAGCTCAGCTAATGTTCTAGGGACCAGGGTTCAAATCCCATCATGGCAGGTGGCAAAATTTGAATTTGATAAAAGATGCCTGGAATTCAGGATCTACTAATGACATTGAAATGATTGTCAGAAAAATGTCCTTTAGGGAAGGAAATCTTCCATCCTTACCGGGTCTGGCCTACATGTGACTCCAGACCCACAGCAATGTGGTTGACTCTTAATTGCATTCAGGCAACTAGGGATGGGCAATAAATGCTGCCAGCCAGCAATGCTCATGTCCCACAAATGAATAAAGAGAAGATAAAATAAGAATCAGTTTTTTTCACAGAGGCTTACCTGAAGTTATACACACTGACTACTGTGTAGTGCCTCTCCATAGCCAACCACATCTATGAAATCTTGTTACATTCATATTGGTCTGAAAAGATATAAAAGCATTTTAACAAATTCCATATCACCCTGTTGAAATATTCTTGTTTCAAGAAAGGACAATAATTGTGGTGTTCTTTTAAAATTATGTTTCTTAGTACCCTACAGTGCAGAAAGAGGCCCTTCAGCCCATCGAGTCTGCACTGAACACAATCTCACCCAGGCCCTACTCCCATATATTATACTCACTAATCCCTCTAACCTACGCATCCCTGGATACTAAGGGGCAATTTTTTAGCATGGCCAATCAACCTAACTCGCACATCTTTGGACTGTGGGAGGAAACTGGAGTACGTGGAGGAAACCCACACAGACATGAGGAGAATGTGCAAACTCCACACAGACAGTGACCTGAGCCGGGAATCGAGCCCAGGACCCTGGAGCTGTGAAGCAGCAGCGCTAACCACTGTGCTACCGTGCCGCCCCATGTTTCTTGTCAAACAATACTTGACACCACAGCTTTCTGAGAGGAGTCCAACATAGAAGCACCATCTTACTACTTGAGAAAACTTGATGTGCTGCCTGACACATTTACATTCCTCTCCCAAGTGCAGCCCTTCTGAAAGAGAGAAAAGGTCACTAATATTACATTTGTTGAAGGTGTAGCCATATTTCTGATATCTTCATAGATTCTACTGAGCTGGTAGTTGGTAAAATGTTTAATGATTTGTCATCTGCTAAGATAACCTACTGGAGTTTATAAGACTGTAAGGCATAGGAGCAGAAGTAGGCCATTTGGCCCATTGAGTCTGCTCCGTCATTCAATGAGATCAGGACTGGTCTGATATGATAATCCTTAACTCCACTTTCCTGCTTTATCCGCATAACCTTTCATTTCCTCTGCTGATTAAAAATCCACCTATCTCAGCCTTGAACATAGGTAACAACCCAGCCTCTACAGCCCTCTGCGGTAAAGAATTCCACAGATTCACTACCCACTGGGAGAAGAAATTCTTATCTCTGTCTTAAATGTCTGTCCCTTACTCTGAGATGATATCCTCTGGTCCTAGGCTCTCCCAAAAGGGAAAACCACCACTCAGCATTGAGCCTGTCAGGCCCCCTGTGAACCCTGTATGTCTCAGTAAGGTTACCTTTCATACTTCTAAACTCCAACAAGTACAGACACAACTGACTCAACCTGTCTTCGTAAGAAAACCCCTCCATACCAGGGATCAACCTTGTGAACCTTCTCTGGACTGCCTCCAATGCCAGTATGTCTTTTACAATATTCTAGGTGTGGTCTAACTCGTGCCTCATATAGTGTTAGCAAGACTTCCCTATTTTACACTTCATTCCCTTTGAAATAAGGGTCACCATTCCATTCACCTTTCCTATTATCTGCTGAACTTGCAAGCCAGCTTTTTGCGATTTATGCACAAGGACCTCCAAATCCCTCTGTGTTGCAGCTTTCTGAAGTCTCTCTCCACTTAAATAAGAAAACTACTTTAATCTTCTCACCAAAGTGCATAACTTTGCATTTTCTTACCTTATATGCCATCTGCCAAGTTTTTGCCCACTCATGTAACCTGTCTACATATCTCTGTAGCTGTGGCATGGTAGTTAGCACTGTTGTCTTACAGTGCCAGGGACCCAAGCTCAATTCCTGGCTTGGGTCACTGTCTGGGTAGAGTCTGCATGTCCTCCCCGTGCCTAGGTGGGATTCCTTCGGGTGGTCCAGTTTCCTCCCACAGTCCGAAAGACATGTTGGTTAGGTACGTTAGCCTTGCTATATTCTCTCTCAGTGTACCCGAAACAGTGTGGTGTCTGGGGGATTTTCACAGTGACTTCATTGCGGTGTTAACGTAAGCCTATTTGGGACACTGATAGATAAACTTCAAACATTAAAGCATGACACACAGATACAATGCAGCATCTTTTTTAATCTTTTGGATCAGATATTTTATGGATTATAAATTCCCAAAAAGGGGTTGCCTTTGAATAGAGTTTGCTTTGGAGTTAGCATTCGCCAGAGATTTTGTGCTATTCACTGGACTTCACATTCACTCACATACATGAAGTATTTGTGAGGGAAAATGCCCTATTGAATTGCAAGTTTCTTCATATTTATGACAGTGTACAATTCTGGATTGGTATTTCATAAATGCTGTGAAGGCTTGCACTGCTTGTATCAAAGGCAAAGAATGTGAGATGTAAATTCCTCATGCGTAATATGAAAGTCCGAATTCAATTAACATCCTTTGAGCTCCCTTGCTTCTTACATACCATGAAATATATGAATTGAACTGGATATGTTACCTTGGTGTCAGCAGCAGAAGATTAACAATGGAAGACACAATCTGCTAATAATTCATCTGCTGTTGATAAGTGATATTCTTAATAGTAAAGCTATCAGGTTAAAGTTCACAGTACAATAAAGATCTACGAAGAACTGCCAAATATTATTCATCCATATGCACTGCAGGGTATTTCACACTAGTGATATAAAATTTAAGCGGCATTAATTATCCTATAAATCTTCACAGACTCACATGCCCAACATTCTCAGCCTCCACAGGGCATTGTACTTTTCAGCTACATCAGGTTGCACACTTCAGTCCTGCCTCACCTATCTCTATCTTGAGATGGATCAGATGTTTTAAAACCAAAAGACATGCTGAATAGTGCATTGTCTGTGCTAAACTCTCCCTCTGTGGCGACTAGGGAATTTTCACGGTAACTTCATTGCAGTGTTAATGTAAGCCTACTTGTGACACTAATAAATAAACTTTAAAACCTGTAGCTGTAGAATTACAGTATAAGACCATTGTACACTTTTTTTGAAGTCCTGGTGAAATGCTGCTTATATTTAATTTTTTGCAATTTTAGGCACTTCTGACCAGTTTCATGACTGCAGCAACATTTCTCAGTAGTTTTTGCTGTTTAACCACACATTGAAGGGTTTGTCGATCCAAAAATATCCAGCAATCCGTGCATGAAAAAATATGAGATGACTTATTGCATCCTCATGTGATAGGTCAATCACACTTCAACTTAATTTTTAATCATTCGTGGCTAGCCAGCATTTATTGCCCATCCCTAGTTGCCCCAGGAGGGCAGTTGAGAGTTAACCACGATGCTGTGGCTCTGGAGCCATATGTAGGTCAGACCAAGTAAGGACGGCAGATTTCCTTTTCTAAAGGGCATTAGTGAATGAGATGGGTTTATCCGACAATTGACAATGATTTCATGGTCGTTAGTAGATTCCTAATTCCAGTTTTTTTTAATTGAATTCAAATTCCACCATCTGTCGTGGTGGGATTTGAAGCTAGGTCCACAGAACATTAGTTAAGTTTCTGGATTACTAGTCTAGCAATAATACCACGAATCCATTGCCTCTCCCTGGTATATACAAATATATTTCAATATGTTTCTTATGATGGTACGGTGGTTTGCACTGCTGTCTCACTACACCAGTTCCTGGGTTGGATCACTGTCTGTGCAGAATCTGCACGTTCTCCTCATGTCTGCATTGGTTTCCTTTGGGTGCTCCAGTTCCTCCCACAGTCTGAAAGTTGTGCTGGTTAAGCCATGTTAACCTCTCCCCTGGTGTACTTGTACAGGGACCAGAGTTTGGCAACTAGGAGATTTTCACAGTGACTTCATTGCAGTGTTAATGTAAGCCTACTTGTGACACTAACAAATAATTTTTTTAAATTTATAATCTGATGAAGGCAGAAGGAATGGGAGATTCCCTGGCGATAAACTCCACATAGTCACAAAATCCAAAACAAAATCTGTTGTTAAATTCTATTTGAACTGTGCAATTCAAATAGTAGGAAGGTATTTATTTATTTCACTTACTTTTACACATAAGGTTTTACCATCACTCTGGCTACACAGTTATTAAATTGACCTTGTGTTCCAAGTGGCCACATCTTGGATTGTCTGGATCTGTTTGGTTAAACAGTAACCATTCACATTCAACTAAATTTGATAAGGTACCACATGGTAGGTTGTTGTATAAGGTTAAATCGCACAGGATCCAGTGTGAGGTAGCTAAATGGGTGCAAAATTGGCTTGATGACAGAAGCAGATGGTGGTTATAGAGGGCTGTTTTTCAAACTGGAGGCCTGTGACCAGCAGTGTGCCTCAGGGATCAGTACTGGGTCCATTGTTATTTGTCATTTGTAATAATGATTGGGATGAGAATAAAGGAGGCATTGTAAATAAGTTTGCAGATGACACCAAGATTGGTGGCATAGTGGACAGTGAAGAGGTTATCTCAGATTGCAATGGGATCTTGATCAATTGGGCCGGTGGGCTGACAAATGGCAGATGGAGAGTAATTTAGATAAATGCGAGGTGATGCATTTTGGTAGATTGAACCAGAGCAGGACTTACTCCATTAATGGTCTGGCGTTGGGGAGAGTTACAAAGCAAAGAGATCACAGAGATACAGGTTATTCGCTCCTTGAAAATGGGGTCACAGGTGCAGAGTGGTGAAGAAGGCATTCAGCATGCTTGGTTTCATTGGTCAGAACATTGAACACAGGAAATGAGACGTCTTGTTGGAGTTGTACAAGACATTGGTAAGGCCACACCTGGAATACTGTGTACAGTTCTGGTCACCCTACTATAGAAAGGATATTATTAAACTAGAAAGACTGCAGAAAAGATTTATTAGGAAGCCACTGGGACTTGATGGATTGAGTTATAAGGAGAGGCTGGATAGACTGGGACTTATTTCTCTGGAGCATAGAAGGCTGAGGGGTGATCTTATAGAGGTCTATAAAATAATGAGGGGCATAGATCAGCTGGATAGTCAATATTTATTTCCAAAGGTAGGGGAGTCTAAAACTAGAGGCTATAGGTTTAAGGTGAGGGGGGAGAGATACAAAAATGTCCAGAGGAGCTAGTTTTTTCACTCAGAGGGTGGTGAGTGTCTGGAACAAGCTGCCAGAGGTAGTAGTAGAGGCGGGTACAATTTTGTCTTTTAAAAAGCATTTAGATAGTTACATAGATAAGATAGATATTGAGGGATATGGGTCAAATGCGGGCAATTGGGACTGACTTGGGGGTTTAAGAAAAAGGATGGCATAGACAAGTTGGGCCGAAGAGCCTGTTTCCATGCTGTAAACTTGTATGGTTCTATATCAACTCAGCTCAGCTCAGCCTGGCTTGCTCCATCCAATAATGAATTAATTCATGGTTGTCAGAACAGAGTATCAGTTACAAGTTTGATTTCTCTGGATAACAGATTGCGATGTTCCGCAAAGATCCCCGCTGACTTCTGGAATGATCTGGATACATAGACATTGAGGGCTCCTATGACCTCCAGAGCCAGTGAGATTTGGTTCCCACCCATCAGGTTGGAGATGATCTTCGCCCCAATCAGACAGCATAATAATGTCATGGTGTTTCTAGAGGGGCACTGGGCCACAGACATGTTGATGTAGCTGGATCGCTGCCTGTACACTCTGGCAGCATGGTAATGGCATTATCTATGGTGCCATGCATCCTGATATTCCCTTTGGCCTTGCATCCTCTGTGCCTGAGTCTCCCCTCTCACAGGACTCTCCCTCAACAACTGGCCTCCTCTCCCTTCAGCTCCTCTCTTCCTCCTCAGAAGAGGCTCCCTCATCTGCTGAGATGAGGATGGCATTGCCCCATGCACTGACCTGATCCAACAGAGTTGACAAAACAAAGGAGTTCATAGAACAAGGCTCACAAAGCAAATAGTTAATCAGAAAACGGAGGAAATGGTCTGAAATCTCAAGATTTAAGCAACAGCAAATACTCGCCTGGGCTTCTAGCAACCCATGACCTGTAATACTCCTGCCCCTTTTATCCTGCCCTTGAAAGTGGAAAAATGGGATGGCTGCCACCTCTAGTTGCCTATGCGTCAAATTAAAAATCATGCAGTCAACAAACTATTCCAGTCAATTAATTAATGAATCAATTAATCTTTTAACTGCCTTAACTAGGTGATTAATTGTTGATGGGCAGTCTGTGGACTCCCACACTGTTCCTGACTGAAGGGGTGAACTCCCAAAATCTACTCACAGGATTTCGCACGGTTATGGATTGGGTGCAAACTGTAAAATTCTGGCCAGTGATTATTCAAAATGGCAGCTATATAAATCTTTCTTTTTCACTAAATTCAAATAGAAGCGTTAAACATTTGACTAGTTTACTGCTGCCTGTTCTTTTACGCTAGGCAAGCTCATTAGAATTGAGAATCACTTCACTACGTTCTTCTTCAGCCCTTTAATCACAGACTTACTGAATCTGGTCAACTCCACTTTGCGTTGGGTTCCCATCTGCTCACTCCATTGAAACAGAACCTCTGACCATTTGTTACATCTGACCTGTTCAGAAGTGTCTGTAAGAAAATTATAAAATTGCAAAACGTTAAATATAAGCAGCATTTCACAACGACTTCAAAGAACTGTACAATGGTCTTATATTGTAATTTTATAGCTACAGATTTTAAAGTTTATTTATTAGTGTCACAAGTAGGCTTACATTAACATTGCAGTAAAGTTACTGTGAAAATCCCCTAGTTGCCACACTCCAGTGCCTGTTTGGGTTCACTGAGGGACAAATTATCATGGCCAAATGCACCTAACCTGCAAGTCTTTTGGATTGTGGGAGGAAACCAGAGGACCTGGAGGTAACCCACGCAGGCATAGGGAGAATGCACAAACTCCGCACAATCACCCAAGCCAGGAATCAAACCTGCGTCCCTGATGCAGTGAAACAGCAGAGCTAACCATTGTGCCATCATGCTGCCCTTTAAAACTCTGACATAATCTTCACTCTAATCTTTCTGTTGCAGATGTGTTTCATTTGTTTCAATTGAGTTACGAGACAGACAGGAGATCTTGTAGCTCAAGAGGTGGTGCCTCTGCCTCTGACACAGCCGCTCCAGGTTCGAGTGGCATATTGGTTAGATGCACTCTTTCTCACTATGTTGAATGAGCCAGACTTTGTAATAGAAATAACCCTAAAACTATCATCCCTCTGAACTATTGAAGAGTTAATCAGACAGCAAATTCTCACAATGGCACAAACGCAGTTAAATGCAGAAATCAGCAAGCGGCTGTTCAGGCTGAACTGTTTCCCCAGAGACTTCAGATACATGGAAAGGTGCAAGTTTATTTTTATTCATTCAAGGGATGTGGGCTTCACTAGGTCTACATTCATTGCCCATCCTTAATTGCCCTTGAGGAGGTGATGGTGAGCTGCCTTCCTGAACCTCTGAAGTCCATGAGTTGTAGGTACACCCACATGTGGTGCAGGTACACCCACAGTGCTGTTAGGGAGGGATTTCCAGGATTTTGACCCAGTGACAATGAGGGTACGGTGATGTATTTCCCAATCAAGCTGGTGAGGGGCTTGGAGGGGAACATCCAGGTGGAGTTCCCATGTATCTGTTGCTTTTGTCCTTCTAGATGGTAGTAGTCATGGGATTGGAAGCTGTTGCCCAAGGAGGCTTATTGAGTTCCTGCAGTGCATCTGGTAGAAGGTACACACTTCTGCTACTGTGCCTGGTGGAGGACTGTATGTTTATGGTGGGACGCCAATTGCTATACTTATGTGATAGATATCCACTAAACACAACATAACAAGACATCCATTCCAGTGTAAGAACATTTTTAACAGTGTGTCGTGCCTTAAAACTGTCATACAACTTTTCTGGCACTGACAACTAATATTTTACAGGTGTGAAATAACATTCCTTCAGAGTTAAATTATGGTTGTAGACTTTTTTTCAAATCTGTTGTTTTAGATTTTTCCTTCTGTCTCTTTTATTTCTCTTTTTCTGAATCCCATTGATTTACTGGACTGGCTCTGTGCTGCTTATTAACAGTTCTTTAATCTGACTGGCTAAGGAGATACATGGTTGTTCAAACAGGTTCCATATTTCCTGTAAGAGGTACTGTGCAGAAGTGATTCCCTACTGACAGTACAATGCAGTGCAAAATCCCATAGAAAATCTGTAGGGAAATGCAAGTGTAATGAACAGTTAGTGCTATTTGTTTGCCACTGAGATCAAGGCAGCAGGGTGGCACAGTGGTTAGTACTGTTGTCTCACAGCACCAGAAACCCAGATTCAATTCTGGCCTCAGGTCACTGTGTGGAGTTTGCACGTTCTCCCCACGCCTATGTGGATTGCCTCTGGATGCTCTGGTTTCCTTCCACACTCCAAGAATGTGCAGGTTAGGTGGATTGGCCATGGTAAATTGCCTCTTCGTGTCAGGGGGATTAGCTGGGTAAATATGTGAGTTTATGGGGATAGGGCCTGGGTGGGATTGTTGTTGGTGCAGACTCGATGAGCTGAATGGCCTCTTTCTGCACTGTAAAGATTCTATTCCATGATTCTAGCAAAACAATTCTTCTCTATCTTCAAGTATCTGTTAAGCTCCTTGCAGGCAGTGGTTTGAGTTCTGTGGGGATGTACAAGTGTATAGTGGTCGGAGTGATCACACTACAAATGGTGTGGTTTCTGAGACAATGGACATTTAATTGACATCGCTGACTCTGAAACTTGAATGGATTGAGTAATGAGTGTTTTGAAACCTGGGAGAAAAGACCTTCAGTGAAATAACTCTTTCCAGAACCCTGTACGGATGTGATGGATGAAGAAATTCAGCACTGTCACATCTACCTGAAAGAGAAGTAAATTTGTTGGCAGGATCTCGTTTCAGTGACAATGATCAGATACAATGCCCGATGCACCAATTGCTTTCTATTTAGATGTGATCTGATGGCACAAAAAAAAATACAGTTATCTTCAAGCTAAATTTAAAGGATAATAAATTGACCTTTGCGCTCTGATCAAAGTCCCTAATGTGGAGCTTACCTCATTGTTGCATCCTGGGAAAGCATTGTATTGTATTCCTTTGTCAAATAGAATCATAACATCTTTAAAGGACGGAGACATAAAAGCAAAGGGATGTTCATTAGTGATATATAGCCAGACAGAAGCACTTAAAGATATAGCGGAGACATCATTGTTCAATGCGCAAATGACTAGAGAAGAATCATATATTGTGCGCTGGATGATATTTTATCAACATAAAGTGCTAGGCTTAACATCTGTTATTTCAAAGAAACTCACCATGCCATTAAAATAGCCCATACCTAGCATTGAGCTACCCAGTGAGTGATTAGGCTGTACTGAATGGTCTGCCTTGTCCTTTGTCCAGGGAAAGCTTTTACGAAGAATAACATCAAATATGTTCACATCATCAGTCTTGTTCTTCCCAAAGCCCAGAGTCCAAGCGCCAAAGTACAGAGAGTCTTTCAACTCATTGTTTGATTTACAAGATAGAAATAAAGCGACTTACTCAAACTGAATACAGTAACACTCCTATTGTATAACAATATCACCTCATGATTTTGTCAAACCTTCAATGTTATGCCCATCTGCCACAGTGTCCAGTCAAACTTAAAATTATTCTCAATTTATTGCTGTTCCTTTATAAGTGTGCAAGACCGCGCACAGTGCTGGAGCGCAGCTTATGTTTTAAATGAAAATATAACAAGAAAATACATTGTTCCTTATAGACAGTGAGCTCAAACTTGTAATATTTGTTTGCTGATCACTTATGTGGAATTCCAAATCTGTGCATAAAACATATCCCTAATGATCTATGTTTTCAGTGTTCAGCAATGCTGAATATTGTCAGTCCAGGGCATGTCAGGCAGCTCTGGGACATTAACAACATCTTGCGAACGATGATAATTTGCATTAATTATTTTATGTCTGACTCATTAAATAGTGAGAGCAAATAAATTGTCTGAGATGAATATGCTGTAAAATGGCTCAGGTTTTTCTATTCAGTGAAATCCCTGATCTGAGCAGAAACTGTTTAGAATGTTGGTTGTGTATCCACCAGAGTTGAGTTGTACACATCAGCAGGATATCAAAGGGGAAAATTTCATTCAAGGGGTAGTTCTGTCGAGCAATCTGCCTTGTGGCTTGCCCCAAGGAATTGAGATAAGTCTGCATAATGCCAGTAGAAATGATGTTACACAAACTAATTTCTCCCCTATCGCGTGGTGATATAATGGTTAGCATTGCTGCATCACATTGCCGGGAACCTGGGTTCAATTCTGGCCTCGGGTCACTGTCTGTGTGGAGTTTGCGTGGGTTTCCTCCAGAGGGCTCTGGTTTCCTCCTACAGTCCAAAAATGTGTGGGTTAGGGTTGATTGTCCATGTTAAATTGCCCCTTAGTGTCAGGGAGATCAGCAGAATAAATACATGGGGATAGGGCCTGGGTGGGATTGTTGTCAGTACAGGCTCGATGGGCCAAACGGCTTCCTTCTGCACTGTAGGGATTCTATGATAGGTGCAGGAAGAATAGGGTGGTTGTAGTGGGTGACTTTAATCTTCCTGGAGTGAATTGGAGGGGGCCTAGAGCTGGCGGTACGGAGGGAGAGGAGTTTGTGAAATGTGTTTTGGAAGGGTCTCTAGAGCAGTATGTAACTAGTCCGACCAGGGGAGGGGCTATACTGGATTTAGTGTTGGGTAATGAGCCGGGGCAGGTGGGAGAGGTAGAGGTAGGCGAACATGTGGCTAATAGTGACCACAAGTCCATCTACTTTAGGATAAAAATGGAAAGGGACGAGTGCCGGCCAAACGGGAGTGTGCTGAACTGGGGAAAGGCGAACTATGGCAGGATTAGGAGGGAGCTGCAGGACACTGATTGGGAGGGACTGTTAGCTGGCAAGTCCACGGTTGGCAAGTGGGAGGCTTTTTAGGGCAAAATGAAATGGTTGCAGGGGAGGTATGTTCCGGCTAAGCGGAAGGATGGGAAAGGTAGGATTAGAGAGCCGTGGATTACAGGGGGTATTGAAGACTTGGTCAGGAAGAAGAGGGAGGCGTATGTTAGGTCGAAACGACTGGGTACGGAGAGTGCGCTGGAGGAATATAGAGAGAGTAGGAGGGAGCTAAAAAGGGGAATTAGAAGGGCGAAGAGAGGGCATGAAATGGCTTTGGCTGATAGGATTAAGGAAAATCCGAAGGCATTTTATTCCTATATTAGGAGCAAGACAGTAGTTAGAGGGAAAATTGGTCCTCTTAGGGACAAAAGTGGGGAGTTACGTATTGAGTCGGAGGGAATGGGGGAGCTCCTGAATGAATACTTTGCGTCGGTATTCACGAAGGAGAGGGGTTCGGAATCGTGCGGCCTGTTAGAGGGAGCTGAGGATCAGCTGCAGGAAATATCTATTACGAGGGAGGAAGTGCTAGGGCTTTTAGGTAGCGTAAGGACGGATAAAGCTCCGGGGCCTGATGGTATTTATCCCAGGCTGCTTAGGGAGGTGAAAGATGAAATTGCTGGGCCTCTGGCGCAAATCTTTGTCTCTTCTTTGGACACAGGTGAGGTCCCAGAAGACTGGAGGGTAGCAAATGTGGTACCGCTGTTCAAAAAAGGTAGCAGGGATAACCCTGGAAATTATAGGCCGGTGAGTTTGACATAGGTGGTAGGGAAATTAATGGAAAAAGTACTTAGGGGTAGGATGTATGAGCATTTGGAGCGTTGCAGTCTGATTGGGGATACGCAACATGGCTTTGTTAGAGGGAGGTCTTGCCTTACAAATCTGGTGGAATTCTTTGAGGAGGTGACAAAAACGGTTGACGATGGGAGAGCCGTTGATGTCATCTATATGGATTTCAGTAAGGCGTTTGACAAAGTCCCTCATGGTAGGCTGGTAGAAAAGGTTAAGGCGCATGGGATACGAGGTCAGGTAGCTAGGTGGATTGAGAACTGGCTGGGCAATAGGAGACAGAGGGTAGTTGTGGAGGGGACTTTGTCCGGCTGGAGGCCAGTGACCAGTGGTGTGCCGCAGGGCTCAGTACTGGGACTTCTCCTCTTTGTAGTCTACATAAATGACTTGGAAGAGAGCGTAGGTGGTGTGATCAGCAAGTTTGCTGATGACACCAAGATGGCAGGGTTGGCGGGTACCGAAGTGGATTGTGAGGTGATACAACAGGATATAGATAGGTTGGTGCATTGGGCAGATAGGTGGCAGATGGAATTTAATCCTGACAAATGCGAGGTGATGCATTTTGGAAGGAATAATGTAGAGAGGAGTTATGTGATTAAAGGTAGACAAATTAGGAGTATAGAAACACAGAGGGACCTGGGAGTGCAGGTTCACAAATCCATGAAGGTTGCGACACAAGTGGAGAATGTTGTCAGGAAGGCTTATGGAATGCTAGCCTTTATAGGAAGGGGTATAGAGTTTAAAAGCTGCCGTCTAATGCTTCAGTTGTATAGAACGTTGGTTAGACTGCATTTGGAGTACTGCATCCAGTTCTGGTCACCTTACTACCGGAAGGACGTGGAGGCTCTGGAAAGGGTGCAGAGGAGGTTTACCAGGATGTTGCCTGGCATGGAGGGGCTGGGTTACGAGGAAAGGTTGGAGAAACTGGGACTGTTCTCCTTGGAAAGACGGAGATTGAGGGGGGACATGATAGAGGTATATAAGATACTGAAGGGAATAGACAGAGTCAATAGTGAGAGACTGCTCCCTAGATTGGTTACAAAATACAAGAGGACATGATTTAAGGGTGAGGGGGGAGAGGTATAATTTGGATATGAGAGGAAGGTTCTTTCCGCAGAGAGTTGTGGGGGTATGGAACGCGCTACCAAGTAGGGTGGTGGAGGCGGGAACGTTGGACTCGTTTAAGGTTCAGTTAGATAGGCACATGAGTGAAACGAGGATGGAGGGTTATGGTAGGGGTTATTAAATAAGGGTTAGAACCTCGGGAGACACCGGAAAGGCAGGCTTGTGATTAACGTTTTTGTCTTTTATTCCGCAGGTGGAGGTCCACCTCGTTGTCAAACGAGGGGCATGCACACGGTGGGTCGTGCGTGGGCTACTCTTGGAGGTTCCGGGAGTGGCCTAGTACTTCGTGTCGGTGTGTGTGCTTGATCCTGGACCGGTAGACGGGCGCCGCAACAGCTTGGTGACTAGCACTGCTAGCTGTGCAGATACATGGATTTGGGCCTGTGTCTGTGGGAGTTTGTGCATTCTCCCTGTGGATGCGTGGGTTTCCTCCGGGCGCTCCGGTTTCCTCCCACACCCCAAAGATGTGCTCTTAGGCTGATTGGTTTTACCAAATTGACACTATTCTCCCCTGAATCTGGCTAAGTCAGGGGTTCTATTCGTAGACACGCAGGGTAGAATAGGTGTAGGGTGATGCGGCGGCGTGGGCTTGTTGGGCCGAAGGGCCTGTTTCCCGTGCTGGGTTGTTCTTTAACTCTTTCTCTACCTCCTCTACTAATATTTCACCTGGAACATAGAACTTACCTCAGGGAAATAGGCTTGCTTTCTAACAACCATTGGTCAATGTCAAAGAAGGCTAGATAGACAACAAACTTCACATCTTTAACATTCTATGTAAATCCAGCCTGGCTACTGAGGGTTGAACATCTGGCTAAAGTGGAAGAAAAAACAATTAGACTGCCACAAGTGCTTTCTTAGTTTTATAGTAAGACATCCAAGTGTCTGGCCACTCACCATTAATGATGATGACCCAAATGCTACCATGTTGAGTGGGGTCTTGGATTGGTCAGCTGAAAGGTCCACCTGTTTTAGGAGGAACAGAGAAATTGTAATCATTAGTTGTAACTGAAATAGCTTCAGTCCTACTTCATATACAAGATCCTGATTGCAATTCTGAGGTGCAAGTAGATGAAGTGGGCACAAGCTCAGCACTGAGTGGCCCTTAAAGAGGCCACCGAAGGTCACTCAGAAAATAGCCAAGATTTCCTTTCAACACTAATTTTTGTGTGCTCCTGAATCCACAAAAAACTCCAACTATTTACCTGCCCATGCAATCCTCTCCCTGATGATCACTATAGTTAAGAAAGCCCACCAATGCCTCTACTTTCTCAGGAGGCTAAGGAAATTTTGGCATGTCCACTACGATGGACACCAATTTTTACAGATGCACCGTAGAAAGCATCTTTTCCAGATGCATCACAGCTTGGTATGGATCCTGCTCTGACCAAGA
The DNA here is from genome assembly GCF_965287045.1 of Carcharhinus amblyrhynchos. Taxonomy (NCBI): domain Eukaryota; kingdom Metazoa; phylum Chordata; class Chondrichthyes; order Carcharhiniformes; family Carcharhinidae; genus Carcharhinus; species Carcharhinus amblyrhynchos. The sequence continues at coordinate 33,658,168 of NC_137337.1, forward strand.
CAACAAGAAACCATAAAGGGTTGTGAACAATACACAATCCGTCGCATAAACCAGCCTGCCACCCATGTGCTCTGTCTACACTTCCTGCTGCCTCAGAAAAGCAACAGTATAATCAAGGACCCCACACACACCAGACGTACTCTCTTCCACCTTCTTCCATTAGGAACACTCACAAACCGACTCAAGAACAGATTCTTCCCTGCTGCCATCAGACTTTTGAATGGACCTACCATATATTAAACTGATCTTTCTCTTCACCCTATCTGTGACTGCAATACTATATTCTGCGCCCTATCCTTTTCCTTTTCCCCTATGTACTTGATGGAATGTAAGGTTTACTTGTCCCGAAACTATAAAATCCCATCTGAAGTCAATAGGCCTTTCTATGTTCCGTCTTTTGCCCACTCCGATTCCCGCAGCTGGTGGGGTGGTAAAATTCCTGCCAATGAATGGTATGTTTTGTCTATATCGTGCACAAGAAAAATACTTTTCACCCATATTCCGATACGTGTGACAATAATAAATCAAATCAAATCAAACCTTCCATAGGTCCTGACTGCTGATTGGATCATAAGCACAGGAGCTGGATGACTTCCCACATTCCACAACTTTATCAATGAATAACTAGCTAGAGACATGCATTTCAAAATAGCTCAGGCCCAATGGCGCAACAGTGGATGGTTGGTGGACATGCCCTAATTACAGTATTTAGTGGCCAGTATTCTTTTTTAAAATGTTTTTATTATATTTGAATGAACAGTAGTTTACAATATTTCCACATCACACACTGTGCTGAAAGCCGTGGGAATGCTCCTGCAAGCGTTGGGCGTTTGGCCCTCACTTCCATCGAGAAAGCATGGGAGCAGCCCCTCGATTGATGTCTGCTGCCAACCTGAGTTATTTAATACAAACACCAACTTGACTGAAGAAACGCTTCCTCACAAATGAATGAAGCGGGGGAGACGTGTAGATGGGCTGCCCACTGTGGGAGCAAGAAAATTTTAATGACAAAATTGATTGCATTTCGGGGGCTGTTTCAATAAAGTGGTTAGAGTTTATATGTGTTTGCAAAAATCTCAAAACTACTTTCTACAACGAAGATCATAAAATCAAATGCTGGCACTTGTAACCCTCTCTATAAAGCCTCTGTTAAAACTTATGCGCTTCTAGTTTCAGATCAGGTGCTCTTTGTATGAACAATTTTTTCTGTTTGCAGAGTTTTTGGCATTGCAGCATGTGTAACACATTGTGATTGTGCCGTGGATTATGCCTAACCTTAGGCTTGTCAGCAGTTAACTTCTTAGCTGGTGGATTGTAGAAAACTCCCGAGGTAAGATGCCAGTACAGTGTGTGATGTGGAAACATTGTAAACTACTTTTCATTTGGCCCATCGAGCCTGCACCAACAACAAGCCCACCCAAGCCTGATCCCTGCAACCCCACATATTGGCCCCCCTGACACGGGGGGGCAAATTGACAAGGCCAATCAACCTAACCTGCACATACTTGGAGTGTGGGAGGAAACTGGAGCATCCAGAGGAAACCCACACAGACATGGGGAGAATGTGCAAATTCCACACAGACAGAGACTCAAGCCTGGAATCGAACCCAGGTGCCTGGCGCTGTGAGGCAGCAGTAGTAACTGCTGTGCCACCGTGCCGCCCAAATCATTTGATGTGATTTATTATTTTCACGTGTGTTGGGACACAGTGAAAGATATTGGGGGGAATTCTCCTGACCCGCCATGGGAATAGCAGGCAGGGGTGGGGATGGGGGTGGGGCGGTGGTGGGGGGGGGGAGTGAGGTGAAACATGCAAAGGTCAGTTGACCTCAGACTGGATTCTCCAGTTTTGAGCACATGCAGCTGGAGAATCCCACCCACTGTTTTTTATGCACTATATAGACAAAACATACCATTCATAGAGTGCAGAGGGGGGAAGGAAAGGAGAGGGTGCAGAATATAGTGTTACAGTCATGGCTAGGATGTAGAAAAAGATCAACTTAATATAAGGTAGGGTCCACTCAAAAGTCTGATAGCAAAAGGAAAAAGCTGTTCTTGAGTCAGTTGGCCTTAGATGTTGATCAAAGGCATTTATTAAAATCATCAGAAATCGAAATAAGATGATGCTGCAATTCCTTATAATATGTAACTGATGCTAAAAATGATAGCAATTAAAGTTAAATTTACAAATGTGTAGGGATGTTAAATGAATTGACAGCAAAGCAACTGATCAAAGCTTTGATGCTGATCTTTGCAGAGTTATCCAAGTTGGAAATGCACCCATTGGTTCTGAGCCAAAGAATGAAATCAACTCTGGCCCAGGCAGACAGACTGGAGGCCAGAGGCAGTCTATCATTCAAGATTCTGGGCCAAGTACTGGCATTAAGTGGGAGGTCAGGTGTTTCATGTGTGTCGGTGCAGACTTGCTGGGCCGAAGGACCTCTTCTGCACTGTATAATTCTATGATTCTAGCTGGCACACCTCCTACTGTCCAGATAACAGAACACTATGGAAGCCTGGGAGGAAACTGACCAAATAGCATTCATTAGAGGATGGGAATTCAGTATATAAAACAATGTAGTGTCAATTTCAGTTCATGTGTAATTTGTGGTTGCAAAGCAATATATGAAGAATGACAAACGAACTATAAAGAAATACATTTGATGGATATTCTTTGGCATAACCACCAGGGCAGCAGGTGATTAGCACTGCTACCTCACAACGCCAAGGACACGGGTTCGATTCCCGGCTTGGGTTACTGTCTGTGCAGATACTGTACACTCTCCCCGTCTGTGTGGGTTTCCTCCGGGTGATCCGATTCCCTCTCACAGTGGTTAGGTGCATTGACCGTGCGAAATTCTCACTCCATGCCAGGAGTGCAGTGACCAAGGGATTTTCACAGTAACTTGATTGCAATGTGAATGTAAACCTACTTGTGACATTAATAAAGTTTAAAAAAAATGTAGGACCTCTCTTCATGTTGGTTCATGGATAAGTAGAAAGATATTGCATAACTGCACAAAAATTATGTACATAATGGAACGCATTAAGGAAACTTCTAAAATTTAAATGCCACTTATTACAGCTCAGTCAGACTCGTAACTTACAAGCAATTTCATCCACTTATCAAGCAAAGCACCAAAAATGCAATTGATGAAATGAGAATGTTCCTAATCCATTAAGAAACTGGGGGCACTGTTAGATTCTGCATTACAGCAGACAATATTATGCAGATTAGAAATCATCAGCCTTCATGGAGCTTTTTTTTAAACACAGAAATAATGGTTACATCCAGCAGAATAATAGAGGACTATTAAATCTTTATCTGAAAACAGATAGTAAGGCAAAAATTATTCTGCATATGACTGCAATTATGTAAAGAACATCACAAAAGTATTCCACTAGTGAGCATTTATTTGTTAAGACCTGTTTTTCAGACAAGACCTCCCATGATAATTAAGCCAACAAGAAACCTAAAGGTAACAAACGTGTCATTGGTTAATGGCAAAAGAGCCGTAGCTACTTTAGCTTCATAATAAATGGTTTTTCATATCTTTACAGGGGAGCTTTTAGTGGCTTTATAGGCACAGATCTGAGGACAAATGTAATCAGCGCTGTGACTTAGATGAGACGTAATATCTGAATTACTATCTTGCTGCTGAAAATTGAACTGGAGGAACCTGAGCTGCATAAATGCCCTTTCACTGCAGGAATTGAAACCAGAGTTAGGTACTTAATATGAAAAGTGAAAGTGGTTTTTATTGAGCCACAGTGAAAATCAAAATGGTGACTTGTCTTTTACAGGAGGTGTATTTTTTGATTTTCGTCTTATTTTTGGACACACAGAAAATGATTAGCAGTTAACTCCTCATCTGTACAAATGACCTTTGAATGATGAGAAGCATATTGATTGCATAGACCACACAGACTTTTCTTTCATAAGTCGCCACATACACTAGCGGCTCAATATTCCCATGTTCTGTCTAGTCAGGAGAAAACATAGATCAGATACAAGTAAAATCAAGCATTTGAAAAAGAAACCAATATAAATTTTTTTTTAAATGTTCAACTTCTGATATGAATGCTAACTTATTTATTTAATTTGTTCATGTCACAAGTAGGCTTACATTAACACTGCAATGAAGTTACGGTGAAAATCCCCTATCCACCACAGTCTGGCACCTGTTTGGGTACACTGAGGGAGAATTTAGCATGACAAATGCACCTAACCAGCACATCTTTCAGATGTGAGAGGAAGTCCACACAAACACAGGGAGAATATACAAGCTGGGAATCAAACCTAGTCCCTGGCACTGTGAGGCAGCAATGCTAATCACTGTGCCACCATGCCACTCTTTTGACATCCTAAAGCATGCAAAGGTAGAAGAACCCTATCATTAAAATCTTTATCTCCCTAGCCAAGGAATAAATGTTGGTGATATTAGCAGACAAACACTAATTTGATTCACATAACCTTCCTTCCAAAGATCATTTAGTAAAGGTGCCATCTCATTTAAAATCAGGTCTTACCATTGTGTACAAGGCATATTAACTGTAACAGGAGAACAACTCAAGAGAAAGGGTAAGACATTGATAGCGATGGAGCTTTTTTCATTCATTTTTGGAACATGGGTGTTGCCAACTGGTCAGCATTTATTGCCCATCCCTAGTTGCAGGAGGGCGGTTGAGAGTGCCTGAAGAGATCTTGCAATGGGATCTTGGGATGAATTTAAGCAGCCAATGCAAATCAGGTGTCTTGTCCCCAAAGACTATCTTTGTTTATATATGCCGTGTTTGTGAAACCTACCTCTCCATTCACCCGCTCCATTTCGGACCAGCGTTCCAAAAGCCCGTGTTTCCAAATAAACCTGCTGGACTTTAACCTGGTGTTGTGAGACTTCTCATTTAGTGTAATCGGTGAGATGCCACTGCTAATCATTCTCCCTGGGGCACGCACTTAAAGTGAAAGGGCAAAAGTTTAAAGGGGATGTGAGGGGCAAGTTTTTTTTACACAGAGTGGTTGGTGTCTGGAATGTGCTGCAGGGGTGGTGGTGCAGGCAGATATAATAGGGCATTTAAAGAGCTTTTAGATAAGCACATAAATATGCAAGGAACAGAGGGATATTGACCAAGTGTAATCAGAAGGGATTAGTTTAATTTGGCGTCATGTACAGCACAACATCTGCCAAATGGTTCACACTTTAAGGTCTAACTTTAAAACTTCTTTATTGATGTCAACTTATGCGGTTATTTTCAGTGATTTTTGCCTCCATTAATATTACAGCTTATATATTGTTCCGAGCATTTTAGTCCACAAAGTAACGATAGCCAATCATTTGTGCTTATATATCAATTGCACATTATCAGCCCACCACAGCCCAAACTTTCAAAGGTGTCACTTGCAAACGTGGCACAAGTCAGAAATAATGTTGCAACACTGTATTGCTGATTTGCTGACATGTGCTGCCGGTGAGTGACCCTCACGGCTGGGAGAATGGAATTGCAACACCACCAAAACATTCAGAAAAGAATCATTGCCAGACACTTCATTGGAAAGTGTTGCTGTGCCGTTGGTAACATTCTTCAATAGTTAACTCACACTTGCTGCATTGAAAATCCCAAAGGGTCCAAATGAGATTGCAAACCTGTTATATTTCGGTGGCACGGTGCCACAGTTGTCAGCACTGCTGCCCCACAGCACCAGGAACTTGGATTGGATTCCCGGCTTGGGTCACTGTCTGTGTGGAGTCTGCATGTTCTCCCCATGCCTGCATGGGTTTCCTCCGGGTGCTTCAGTTTCCTCCGACGATCCAAAGATGTGTGGGTTAGGTGGATTGGTCATGCTAAATTGCCCCTTAGTGTCAGGGGGACTAGCTAGGGTAAATGCATGGGCTTATGGGGATAGGATCTGGGTGGGAATGCAGGCAGGTACAGACTCGATGGGCTGAATGGCCCCCTTCTGCACTGCAGGATTCTATGATTCAGTTATGCTTGGGCTGAGATGGTACTTGGGTGGGTTATTTCTTGGTGAGTCTTGGTACAACAAAGCAACCACTGGGAAAAGATTTGGCTGCAGTTGATGTGGAATTTTGATTTGATTTATTATTGTCACATGTATTAACATACAGTGAAAAGTATTGTTTCTTATGCGCTATACAGGCAAAACATACCATTCATAGAGAAGGAAAGGAGAGAGTGCAGAATGCAGTGTTACAGTCATAGCTAGGGTGTAGAGAAAGATCAACTTAATGCAAGGTAGGTCCATTCAAAAGTCTGATGGCGGCAGGGAAGAAGCTATTCTTGAGTCAATTGGTATGTGACCTCAGACTTCTGTATCTTTTTCCTGATGGAAGAAGGTGGAACAGAGAATGCCCGGGGGTGCATGGGGTCCTTGATTATGCTGGCTGCTTTTCCTAGGCAGCGGGAAGTGTAGACAGTGTCACTAGATGGTAGGCTGGTTTGCCTGATGGATCGGGCTTCATTCACAACCTTTTGTAGTTACTTGCAGCCTTGGGCAGAGCAGGAGCCGTACCAAGCTGTGATACAGCTAGAAAGGATGCTTTCTATGGTACATCTGTAAAAGTTGGTGAGAGTCGTAACTGACATGCCAAGAGAGATAGAAAAGAGCAAAAAAGGCACTTCAAACATGCCATAAAACACAACAAATAGTCCACATTATCAGAGAAATGCAAAACTATCTGTAAAAATAAATATTATTGGGCTAATTTTGATTTTGCATTGTGGTCATAAACAGGCTAAGCTGACCATTATACATCTCTCGTGATTTCCATTTCAATGGACTGTAATCAAAATGAAAATGGGAAGGGATGTATAATGGCAGCTGACCCAATATGATCCATTAAGACTCACGAGTAAGGGTTCTCCAAGGTGGCCTTCACAACATTCAACAATGCAGAATCGCTGAGCAGAAACTGATAGCCAAGTTCCGCACAATGAGGATGGCCTAAACCAGAATTTTAGGTTCATTTCACACTATCTGTAACCCCCACGACTTGCCTGGGCTTGCAAAATCTCACTAACTCTCCTGGCTGGAGACAATACACATCTCTTTAACCTGTGCTTAACCCTCTGTCCATTCACATTGTCTGTACCTTTAAGACTTGATTACCTGTAAAGACTCGTATTCCAACCATTATTTTGTAAATTGAGTTTGTGTCTTTATATGCCCTGTTTGTGAACAGAACTCCCATTCACCTGATGAAGGAGCAGCGCTCTGAAAGCTTGTGGCTTGTGCTTCCAAATAAACCTGTTGTATTTTAACCTGGTATTGTGAGACTTCTTATTGTGCTTACCCTAGTCCAACGCCAGCATCGCCACATTATGTTTACCAACAGCAGAGGTGGCCTGCCATTGGCTGCTGGCAGGATCTTTAGGTCCCACTGATGGTTCCGGAGTTTTGTGTGGCTCGCCCATCCCGCCACCGGGAGACCTGCTCCAGGAGGGTGGCCTTTGATGAGACTGGAAAATCCCACTGGCAGGAAGGGCTGGAAAATCCCTCCCATAAAATACATCACCTCAAAAGGATTTTGTAAGATTGCACCAGGTAATTTGAAATCCTGTGTAGTGCCCCATTGCAACATTAAAGTGCAAGTGATGTAGAAAGAGAAAATGAGCAACAGACCTCGAAACGTGGAAGCAAAAGCAAAATACTGCAGATGCTGGAATCTGAAACAAAAACAGAAAATGCTGGAAAATCTCAGCAGGTTATAGAGAAGGCGAGTAGTATTTTCACTAGACTATTAATCCTGAAACTCCGCTAATGTACTGGGAACCTGGGTCCCGGCTGATGGTGGAATTTGAACTCAATAAAAAATATCTGGATTTAAGAATCTACTGAAGACAATGAAAGCATTGTCAATTGTTGGAAAAACACATCTGGTTCACTACTGTCCTTTAGGGAAAGAAATCTGCCATCCTTACCTGTTCTAGTCTACGTGTGAATCCAGATCCACATCAATGTGGTTGACTCTGAACTGCCCTTGGGCAATTAGGGATGGGCAATAAGTGCTGGCCAGTCAGCAACACCCATGTCCCATCAATGAATTAAAAAAAAGAATGCTCCTTCATCAGCACTGACTAAAGATCATCCAGAGTCAAAATGTTGGCTCTGTTCTCTCTCCACAGATACTGTCAGACCTACTGAGATTTTCCAACATTTTCTGTTCTAAGCCAGATCTTATGATAGGTGACCATTATCATCCATTTTACACAGCTGTGAAAATACTTCCCAATAGTTAATTGCTGAAGAACATACATCATTTCTTAACTCAAATAAGTGTCAGTGTGAGAACCATACTCTCTGTGAAAGGATTGGAGGTTCCATAATTGTACAGTTTCTATTGAGCAGCCCACAGCCAGCAGATTTGAATGGTTAATATACAGGAATGAGGTGATCTGTACTCTTGGCACCTGGTGCAGCTTCAGGCACGGGGCAGTTCTTGAACTTTACTTCTCTTAGTTTCATCCTGACATTGTCTTCAGACATAGGTATGGATTTGCAGCCTATCATGTCAGATATAAGTGAGGAAAATACGAGTATATTAGAATTTAGGAAATCAGCCCTAGAAATGATACATACCATGAATTAAGTTTAACTCTTAAACTCCCCTGACTTTAATAAACCAGGTAGAATAGTTACAGACTGATGTCTAAATGTAGATCAGGTTTAAATTCATTTAGATTGCAGAATTTTATTGAACGTGATCGGATTTCATTAATATAACATATTCATGACAGCAAACGTACTGGAACTGTTAACATTATTGTGTTTACTTTTGTTTATAGAAGGAACAAAGTGCCTATAAGAAAAAATTCATGCTAAAATCCTCCACCCTCGCCCATAGCTGGGATTCTCCAGTCCCACTGCAGTGAATGGAGATTTGACTTGAGCACTACATTCTCTGTTCTCACTGGCAGTGCCAGCGGGACAGGCGAGAACAGAGAATTCCAATCTCAATCTCAAGTAGGGCTGCTACATGTGTAGAGATGTAACAAACCCTGTCAATGAACTTGATATCTCTGTGTGTGAGCTCCATCTACAGTCTGGTAGCTGGTGCTTCTCAAAAGTGAGTGGGATGGATCTGACGGTGCCGGTAGCATTCAGCATTCACGGCATCCGGATGTGGAAGCCTGGTTCAAACACTGGTTTGGGAGAAATGGGTTTCAATTCAAGCGCCACTGGCATTAGTACAGGGAAAAGAGGGAGCTGTACCATTGGGGCAGATTTCATTTGAACCCTAGTGGAAGCAGTGTCCTGGTGAATCATTTAACCAGGGCATGTGGTGAGGCCTTAAATTAAACAGTGAGGGAGTGGGTTCACAAGAGGAGGCAATCTCAAAAGTTAACAGGAGAGGGCAAGGCAATAATGCAGGTAAGCAACAATGGGAAATGAGAACCAGTATGTGACAGGATGGGACAGGGTGCACAAGAGTGCCACAACAAATAGAGTCAGAGAAGGGAACACATCATAAAGAAATACAATTAAAGGCTCCATTATGGGAATGCATGCAGCATTTGGAAGATAGATGAATTAACAGCACAAATTAAAATGAATGGGTATGGTATTGTAGCCATTACAGAAATGTGGGAATGGATTTTACTTCTACATATCAGTGCTAGGAATGTTAATAACAGCTATGACAAGATGGGTCAAGGATGGAAGGAAAGGCCTGCCACTGGGACCATGACTAAATATAGTAGCAGATTCTGCTCATAAAAATGGTGGCGTCTGTATGTTTCTAAACTCATTTTTAAGCTTTTTGAGCCTCCAGTAAAAACTAGTGAATCATTCAGAGGCTATGTGGCTACAAACTTGTAGCTATGACTGATTTTTGGTTCAAAGCATTACCTCTCTACCCCACAATGTCTCTTCTTATAGAATTCAGCTGAATGAAGAAACAGCAAGGAAAAGTAATCACTGGTGGAACTAAATCATAGGTCCCATAATGACAGCTGTAAGGCAGCTTGTATGTCAAGAAATAATGGGGACTTCTGCAATAGATTCTGTGGTAATCGTGAGAGATTTTAATCCTCATAATGTTTGGACAAATTAAACTGGCAAAGATAGGCTTGAGGATAAGTTAATGGATTGTATTCATGGTAGATTCTTTAAACAATAAGTTCTGAAACCACAAAGGGAGAAAGCTATTTTGGACCTGGTAATGTATAATGAGGCAGAATTCATTAATGATCTCATAGTACAGGATCCTCTAGGCAAGAGTGATCATAACATAATAGAAATTCACATTCAGTTTGAAGATGAGAAATATTGGTCTAAAACTAGTGCCTAAAACTTAAATAAAAGTGATTCCAATGGTATGAAAACAGAGTTGACTATAATGGGCTAGGGAAGTTGGTTAAAAGCTAATACTGCAAGGAAAATGTGGCAGACATCCTAGGGTCTTAAAATAAATGGCTGCAGAAATAGCAAATGCATTGGTTGCAATCTTCCAAAATTCCTTAGATTCTGGAAAGCTTTCCTGCAGATTGGAAAACAGAAAACAGTAACAGCACTGCTCAAGAAAGGACTCAAACAGAAAACAGGAAGCTATAAGCCAGTTAGCCTAACATCAGTAATTGAGAAAATGCTGGAATCCATTTTTAAGGAAGTAGTAGCAGAACATTTAGAAAATAATTAAATAATTGTGAAAAGTCAACATGGTTGTATAAAAGGAAAATTCTGATAAATTTACCAGAATTCTTTGAGCATGTAGTAAGAAAAGGAGGTAAAGGAGAACCAGTTAATGTTGTGTATCTTGATTTCTAAAAGGCATTTAGAAAGGTGTCACATATAGGTTTACTGCAGAAGATAAGAATTCCTATTGTTATAGATTATAGATGGAAAGAGAATTGGCTAGCAAACAGATTATAGAGAGTTAGGAAAAGTGGGTCATTCTCAAGTTGACAACTCAACTATTCAAATACTGCAAAACTCAGTACTGGGGCCTCAACTATTTATGATTCTTGTTAATGAACTGGATGAGAGGACTGACTGTGTTGTAGTCAAATTAGCTGATGATACAAAGACAATAGAAAAACAAGTTGTGTGGAGGATACAAAGAGTCTTCAAAGATAGGTTAAGTAAGTGGGCAGATAAGGGTCTGACAGAGCTTTACAGGATAATTCTGAGATGATGTTTGACCTCATGGGGGAATCTAGAACGAGGGGACATGGCTTCAAAAGAAAACAGGTATCCCATTTACGATGGAGATGTAGTGGAATTTCTTCTCTCAGAGATTTGTTTGTCTTAGAAATTCTCTATCCTGGAGAGAAGTGGATTCTAGGTATTTGAATATATTTAAGGCTGAGTTAGACAGTTTTTTGACCTGGAGTTATAGAGATTGGCAAGCTAGAAAGTGGAGTTAAGGCCTGTTTCGAATAGGCCAGGATCTTACTGAATGGCAGAGTAGTTTCAATATGCAGAATTTTCCCTGCCTCCCGCCACATGTTTCACGCCCATGGAGGCACCTCACCATTGGTCAGCGGTGGGGTTTTCTGGTCCCGCTGCTGTTACTGGGATCTCCCCTTTTATCCACCACTGCCACTGGGAAACTAGTGACAGATGTTTATCATTGGCAGGACTAAAAGATCCCAACGGCAGGAATGGCCAGTAAACTCAAACCAATGCATCAACTGGGCTTAATGATACTCCTGTTTCTTATGCTTTTACGTTCTTATGTCTGAGTAGCCTGAAAATAATTACATTGAAGAAGATTTTTCTGTTTTACCTTCTCAGTGGTGTTCTGTTTTCAAATTATTTTTGAAAATTTCAAACTAATTCCTCAGTACATAACTCAACAGTGTGACACTTGATATGGCACAACACTTTGTTAGAACATCGATTACCTGTTGGCTGTTTTTCAGCCACTGTCTTCTCATCTGAAACTAAGTCTGCCAACATGATATGTCCTTGATCTCTCCCCAGTGCTGCAACACCAGTGAAACATCGCAAGGTTCTATGAAGACGCTTCACGCTTTCTGATGCACTGGTCAAATCACTTACTACGGCCAAACTTGTTACCTGGAATAAATGAGAAATCATGTGAAACGTTCTCATGGATATCTCAGTATGTATTGTCAGATTCACTCTGTTTTTTTATATGGAGGAACTACCATGGTTATGCAAGATCAGAGGAAACATTGTTTTATTCGATAGGAGTATTACAATATAAGAACATATTTCTTTATATTCATAGTGAGCATCTCTGGCTCAGCAAGTATTTATTGCCCATCTCTAATTATCCTCCAGAAGGTGGTATTGAGCTGCCTTCTTGAACTGCTGCTGTTCCTGGATGCAGGTACATCACCATGCTGTTAAGAAAGATATAGATTTTGACCCAGTGACAATGAAGGAAGTACAGTATTGGATGAAATCTTACCCAAAAATGTTTCTGGCCAATGCATCAACTGGCCTAAACCAGTCAATTCCTCGCCAGATCTTACGACACTGCCAAAAAAAAATCAAGGGGAGTGTTTCATGTAATCATACATGGGGCCTAAACATGGCAGCAAAACCCAGCTGCTCAGAGATCAGGGCGCCATCTTTAAAGGACATCCCAATCATAACCTGAGTAAAACTCCCACACAGCCCACCACAGAAGTCTTAGGGATTCCTCTGTGCCACCCTCAAGTGGAATTGGCCTCTTCTCTCCATCTTCCCCCACCACCCAGACATCTGCTGCCTTTGTCCTTCTAGATGGTAGAAGTCAGGGGTTTGGAAGGTGCTGTCAATGCTGTAATGTTCAACACATTGTTACCACACTGCCAGGGTGAAGCCTTTCCAGTCAAAAAGTACAAAGTTGTTCAGTAAACTCTGGATGTTGATTGGCTTTTGTTGCATTTTGTACTGTTTTTCTTGTTGCTTAACTCAGATTGATAACATTGATTGGGGGTTAAATTAGCTTGGATTTCTCTGGGGTTTGCTGCAATCTCCCACTGAAATTATGGGAAGAGTTTGGAATATGTCTCCTCCTTCTGAAGAAATTCAAAGCCGATGTGTTTTTATATCAGTTGAATTATTTCCAATTGTTGTGGCACTTGATGCATTCCTAAAGATTGATCCACTTTCTTTATCATTTTTCTACATTTAGGTCTGAAATTACCAACTGCTGAATGTGCGATGCAGCAGAGAATTAGAAAGGGGAGAAGAAAAAGACACCAATTAACTCATCCAACAGATTACTGAATAATTGAATTTTGAGGAAACATAATATAAACTGGGTTTATGAAATGTTAATTACAGACTGATTTACTTTGACAATTAGCAGAAGTACATATTTCAAGCCATGAAGGGCTGTTGGAACAATCAAGATACAGAATATGTATCACACACACAACAAATAAACTTTCAAGGTGAATCTCTCTAATCATCTCAGATCAACAAAAGTGGAACTTGGTAAGTGAGTTTATAATTCAATTCATGTTAAACATACAATTGCAGTTTTTCCCTTACTTCAGAACAGAAAGATGCATGTGCACATATTCTTGTCAAACATAAGGAAAATTTTAATAACATCTAGCATTTTATCTTAAAGATGGAAATTTGTATTAAAACATTAAAGGGTCAGTGATACCAGGGGTTGTGTTTTAAAAAGCATGTCATTACTTGTTAAATGAATATTATTTAAATACTTATTTAACACTTAAGCAAGTTAAGTTTATTTATTAGTGTCACAACTAGGCTTACATTAACACTGCAATGAAGTTACTGTGAAAATCCCCCTAGTTGCCACATTCCTGTGCCTGTTCGGGTACACTGAGGGAGAATTTAACATGGCCAATATACCTAACCAGCACATCTTTTGGACTGTGAGAGGAAACCAGAGCACTCAGAGGAAACCCACGCAGACATGGGGAGAACACGCAGACTCCACACAGACAGTGACCCAAGTCAGGAATCGAAGCCAGGTCCTTGGTGCTGTGAGGCAGCTGTGCTAACCACCGTGTCACCGTGCCACCTGATGTGTACTGATCTGTAGGCATGTCAGTGTGTGGAAAGAGGACAAAATACTCGCGATAAACAAATGTCTGGAACTGAATCAGGCCAGGCAAAAACAGTGTGGGGTAGTGGATTCCTGTGACCAACAGTCAAGGGATGGAGAGTTGGAGAAAGAAGCCACAGCCCATTTTTTACAGCACTGGCTGCCATAAAGCAGGTAAGTTTAAAGTTTATTTTCAGAAACGAGGGAGAAGACTTGAATTTCCTGGGCAATTGTTGAGAAATCCTTACATGGGGCATCCAGGAGGATGCGGGTGCATTGAGGGTTCCCCTGTGTATCTTTGAGGTAACCACCCCTCCTGCTTTGGCCAGTTACAACTCCCTGAAGCTTGGTGATGACAGTCCATTGCCTTTAGCCCTCTGTTTCCTTGTAACTGATTTCATCCCTCTCCCCTAGCAACTGTTGAGGGTGAACAAGGCTGTTTGCATATATTTGACCCCAAGATAAGTTACTGACCAGATATCTGTGCCATCACTAAGAGCTGTAATGTCCGTAACAACACCCAACTCCGCGCTTCCTCACTGCTGATCTGCGACTCAAATCCACATCCAAGCCGTTGTCATCTCAGGGCTGACTATTTTGAAGCACTCCCTGCTGACCTCCTTCCACTAAACTTGAGCTTATCCAAAACTCTGCTGCCATGTTCTAACTCCCACCAACTCCCATTCACATATCACCCCTCTGCTCACTGAACTTACATGAGTTTCTCTTCAGCAATGCCTCAATTTTAAAATTTCTGCTCTCATTTTCAAAACATTTAATCACAGGAAGAAAAATGGAAACCTGAACCCCCCCTCCCCCCATCCCCCACTGCCCTCATTGGGCCATGGATTGAAATTTCCCTGACTGAGCTTGATTTTTGTTGGATCAGGGCAGATAGAATCCCTACAGTGCAGAAGGAGGCCATTTGGCTCATCGAGCCTGCACTGACAACAATTCCACCCAGACCTATCTCGTGATGCCACATATTTACCTTGCTCACCCCCCGACACTAATGGGCAATTTGGTATGGCCAGTCAGCCTTACCTGCACATTTTCGGACTGTGGGAGGAAACCGGGGCACCCAGGCAGACATGGGGAGAATGTGCAAACTCCACACAGAGATTCACCCGAGGCCAGAATGGAACCCAGGACCCTGGCACTGTGAGGCAGCAGTGCTAACCACTGTGCCACCCACTAAACTGTGTTCTGCAGAAGCCTGGGGTTCCATTGGATACCTCCAGAGATTCTCGATAGACCAGAATGACATATAACATTTGTAAAATGCCTTAATGCTGCTCAGCCAATCAAAGACTGTCTTCTCCCTCCACCAGCTGCTGATTCAGCCAATGCATGAGAAGCCAGCCTCTGATTGGATGAGCTGGAAACAAAGCGTAAGAAAGTCTTCAAAGTTCCAGGCCAGGAGAGTGAGGGAGAGGGTGGGAGCCACCAGGGACACAAAGATGGGAAGAACAGGCAGTGGAGTGGGTGGGAAAGTGGTCATGGGGTGGCAAGGGAAGTGGCCATGGAGCAAGGAGGAGAGATCATCGAGCCAGAGTGAGAATGGGGCAAGAGGGAGACTGGAAAGAAGGTTGGGGGCAAGAAAACAGGGGCCATCAGTGTAATCAGGCCATTGAGGTTGGCCTATTAGAAGACGAACTCCCTGATTAAGGGGTCAATTGATGGGCCAAACAGAGAGACTTTTCCTTCTATGTAAGCAGGAGTGTCAATTCCTCTGGCACTCCAGAAGGTAGATGGTGAACTGTCAGTACTCTGTGTATTGCTGTTGATATAGGAACTAAAAGGATTTTGGTGACAGGACTTCTGACTCCAAAGACTTATTACAATGAGTATATGAGAGTGTGGGTGTGTTTATGAATGTGTGAATGTGTAAGAGAGAGAGCTGTGTGTGTGTCTGTGATTGTGTATGTGTGTATGTACAAGAGAGGTGAGAGTGTGAATGTGTGTGCGTGAGGGAAAGAGAGATGAGAGTATGATGTGTGTGAGAGAGAGAGGGACGGGAGTGTGTGTGTGTGTGTGTGGTGAAAGTGTGAATGCGTGTGTGTGTATGTGTGTGTGTGTGTGTGTGTGTGTGTGAGGGAGAGAGAGAGAGAGGCAGGACATATACTTGATATGAGAATCCGGTTCTTCAGCAGCACTTCTAATATTAAATGAATTTGTGAACAAAAGAAGAAACATCACTTCTCCCATTAAAGTAACAAAAAAGCAAGACTGAATTACTTTGTTGAATATGAGAACTTTTTAATTTTAATCAATGTATTTATATAAGAAAGAGGAAAGACTTCTGTATGTTCGTGTTTTTTGCAATCAATTTCCTGTGGTTTAATTCTTGAGCATTTTAAAAATATTTGTATCCTTGGGGTTAAATGGGTTCCGTGGCCAGAAAAGTTAGAGAAACCGTGGATTAGGGTATCAATGCATCTGAACAAAAGATGGATGAATGGAGATGAGATATAAATCAGCTATATGGAAAAAACATGTCCCTGTGCAGGAAGACCTGGACAACATTAAAGCTTTGGCTGATAAGTGGCAAATAACATTTGTGCCACACAAGTGCCAAGCAATGAACATCTCCAGCAAGAGATGTTCATTGTCCCTTTACGTTCAATGGTCTTACCACTACTGAAACTTCCATATCAACATCCTTATAATTGATCAGAAACTAAACTGGACCAGCTATATAAACAGAATGACTCCAAGAGCAGACCACAGGCTGGGAATCCTGCAGTGAATAACACACTTCCTGTCTCCCCAAAGCCTGTCCACCACCTACAAGGAACAAGTGTTATGGAATATTCTCCAGGTGTCTGGATGATTACAGCTCCAACAGCACCTAAAGCTGGACACCATCCAGGACAAAGCAGCTGTGTGATTGACAAACCATCCATCACCTTCAACATTCACTCCCTTCACCAACATCAGAGTGGCAGCAGTGTGTACCATCTAGAAGATGCCAAGCAACAACTCACCAAGTCTCCTTCAGTAGCACTTTCCATGCCCATGACCTCTACAGCCCAGGTCAACAGCAGCAGATACATGGAAACACCAACACCTGGAGGTTCCCCTCAAAGTCACACACCACACTGCTTTCAAAATAGATTGCCGTTCCTTCACTGTTGCTGAGTTAAAATCCTGGAACTCCCTCCCTAACAACACTATGGGTGTTCCTGCAGTGGTTCAAGAAGGCAGCTCACCATCACCTTCACAAGGGCAATTCAGGATGGGCAACAAATGCTGGTCTAGCCAATGAAGCCCATATTCCACAAGCCAATAAGAAAATAACAGGCTTATTCCTGTTCCTCTGTGTGTTCATCTCTTCTGCTCAGTTATCAGGAAGATGAACAATTAACAGTGATAGGTGAAGGTCGGAATTCTCTGGCTGTTCATGCCCTGCCACTGCCAGAGAGGTTGGAGAATTTGGCGCTCGGCCAAATCTCTGTTCACTTCAGCAGGACTGGAGAATCCTGCTGGCATGAATGGCTGGAGAATCCCACCCCAAATATTTAAAGGTTGCCTATTATTGTGAAATATTGAGCTATGAAGTAAGCCTGTATTTCGCTGTATTTATCATTCATAATCATGGAAAAGGGAACATCTGCAGATTTACAATATTTTATAGCTTAAGTTCTTGCATCACCTCTAAAATCTGTCAAAATACAATTATCTCCTAATTGAATCTTTGTAAACTCTTGGGTGCAATTTTATGACCTCACTCAGGCAAGGCTCGTAAAATTCCACCCGAGGGCAACGGACAATTCCGTTCTGCAAGCTTTGTCTGCCCCAATTCCGGGATGGGTGAGGTGGTAAAATTCCAGCTAGTGTCCAAACAATGAATGATGTTGCAGTTTAAAGGATTAACCATCAGGGCAAGTTGCATCAAAGTGGCTTCAGTTTGATTGAGGTTAGAGGTTTGAGGGATCTAGGAGTGAGATCAGGTAGCATTTTTACACAGAGGGTGGTATAAATCTAGAACTCACTCACCAATTACTGTGGATGCTGGGTCAATTGAAATTATCTAGATTGAGACTGATAGACTTCTCTGAGGGTAACAAGGACTATGGAGCAAGGAGGGCAGACATGGCATTGATGTGCAGATTAGCCAATTTCTGAACAGGCTCAAGGGGGTGAACTGCTACTTCTGTTCCTATGTAAACCAATATCATGCTTTACTGAGTGCTTAAATGCAGGAAAGCCCCAGGCTGTAATTAGAACATGCAAAAGAATTCTGAAATTTAGAATTACAGTGTGCCATTGTAAAAGAGGCACTGCCACTTATAAACTAATTAATTACTACTGATCTTACCTTGTTTAGGAAGCCGGTGGCCCTGATTACCTTGGATGTGCTAACGTTACACAAACAAATCAGTCCTGTCCCTTGTCACTGGAGGCCCATCAGCAAAATCCAATTTCTGTTCCACATGGACTTTCCCAGCTGCTCAACAGAACATTATCCCCAAAAGTCACGACAGGACAGTGAACTACATCAATGGGGACAAAATAGAAAGGGTTGAGAGTTTCACACTTTTAGCTGTCCAGATCACAACAACCTGTCCTGGTTCCCACCACCCGCACCCCCCCACCCCCGCCCCAATGCCGACACTATAGATAAGAAAGCCCACTAATGCCTCTACTTTCTCAGAAGACTAAGGAAATTTGATGTGTCCACTATGACGTTCACCAACTTTTACAGATGAACTATAGAAAACATTCTTTTTGGCTGTACCACAACTTGGTATGGCTCCTGCTGCTCTGCGCAAGACCACAAGGAAATACAAAAGGTCATGAACATAGCCCAATCCATCACGCAAACCAGCCTCCCATCCATTGACACTGTCTATACTTCCCGCTGTCTCGGAAAAGCAGCCAACATAATTAAGGACTCCACACGCCTCGGATATTCTCGCTCCCACCTTCTTCCATCAGGAAAATGATGCAAAAGTCTGAGGTCGCATACCAGCCGATTTAAGAACAGCTTCTTCCCTGCTGTCATCTGACCTTTGAATGGAACTACCCTGCATTAAGTTGACCTTTCTCTACACCCTAGCTATGACTGTAACACTACATTCTGCACTCTCTCCTTTCCTTCTCAATGAATGGAATGTTTTGTTTACTAGGCTGATGCTGGAGTTGAGGGGGTTGAGCTATGAGGAGAGGCTGAATAAATTAGGCTTGTACTCGTTAGAGTTTAGAAGAATGAGGGGAGATCTCATTGAGACGTATAAGATGATGAATGGGATGGATAGGATAGAGGTGGAGAGACTCTTCCCGCTCAGAAAGGACAGTAGGACTAGGGGGCACAGCCTCAAGATAAAGGGGGGGGCGGTTTAGAACGGAGTTGAGGAGGAACTTCTTCACTCAAAGGGTGGTGAATCTCTGGAATTCTCTGCCCCTTGAAGTGGTGGAGGCTACCTCGCTAAATATTTTTAAGAAGCGGGTTGATGGGTTTTTGATAAGAGAGGGGGTTAAGGGTTATGGGGAGAGGGCGGGAATGTGGAACTGCGCCACGACAGATCAGCCATGATCTTATTGAATGGCGGGGCAGGCTCGAAGGGCTAGTTGGCCTACTCCTGCTCCTATTTCTTATGTTCTTATGTTCATACAATACCTTTCGCGATATGCTAATATACGTGACAATAATAAATCAAATCAAAACTTCCCAGATACAAAGCTGATCACCTCCAACACAGATCCATGAATCAACCAGCTGAACTAAGGAACCACTGGATCATTGGAAGGTTTTCACAGCAAAGAGAAAGAAGGAATATTAGATTACATCATGCAGATGTTTTTTGACAATCTCTAGGGTGCAATTTGCAGCCATTTAGCCTTACTACCTTTCGAGGGTTTGCCTTTACATGATGGATGGCATTTGTCCTTTGGGACAGGGCAAAATGCTGTGTTTGAAAATGGCTGCCATGTGATGCTTTTGGAGATGGGCAGCATCTTCTGAGTGGACGAAAAGAGAGTCTGAAAAGTGAAATTTCATTACTTTGAAAAAAGAAACCAGCGTCTGTGACCTGAAAGAGCAGAATACAGATGGAGTACAGTCTCACCCAAGTGGCTATTTCTCAAGTGTCAGTCCACAGTGAATGTCAGCAAGCTATTTAATCATGGTCAGTGAATCGTGATCAAGGCTGGGTCACTGGCTGACTTTTCCCTCTCTGTATTCTAACTGTGTCCTCACTAAAATCAGTTAACCCTCTAAAACTGTGGTTGGAGCCTGAGATCCAGCGTTTCCCTCCCTGTCCCTTCAGAGCTGTAACTGGATTTATTTTGGCACTAAAATATTGAAAAGGATTCAATATTAATAATGCAACTGCAGCCTTCTGCTGCCTTGAGATTTTAAAAAATAAACTCAACATTGTTCTCGATAGATTTGCACCTTCACAATGCCAGAAAACATCGAACAAAAAGTAAAATGGAGTTAAATGAAACAATTCCAGAAGCTTCTTCACTCTGATGTCAAGGTTAGTGTTACTCCACAGAGAATTCCATGATTCAATATAATGTCATATCTAAATTTCATTTCCTACAACTACATGAGGCAACTAAACCACTGAACAACACCAATTGCAAGGAAAGTGAGCTATTTTGTATCAATCTTTCTCAGTCCTGATACTCGCTGTTTGTGCATGAGGTAGAATGTAATTTATCTAGAATCGTAGAAGAATCCTAAGTTTCCCCACAGTGCAGAAGAGGCCATTCAGCCCATTGGGTCTGCACCCACTCCCTGACATAGCATCTTACCCAAGCCCTCTGCCCCATCTTTTCCCTGTAACCCCTCACATTTACCATGGCTAATTCCCCCTAACATACACATCTTGGGACGCTATGGGATAATTTAGCATGGCCAATTGACCTAACCTCCCACATCTTTGGACTGTAGGAGGAAACCAGAGCACCCAAGGGAAATCCACGCAGAGATTTGGAGAACGCACAAATTCCAAACAGTCAGTCACCTGAGGCCGGAATTGAGCCCGGGTCCCTGGCACTGTGAAGAAAGCAGTGTTAACTATTGTGTCATAGGTGGCTTGGTGACACAGTGGTTAGGACTACTGGGTCACTGTCTGTGTGGAGTCTGCATGTTCTCCCCGTGTCTGTGTGGGTTCCCTCCGAGTGCTCTGGTTTCCTCCCAATGTCCAAAAGACTCAAAAGTCTATGAGCCTTTTGGACTGTGAGAGGAAACAGGAGCACCCGGAGGAATCCTGTGTGCTGGTTAAGTGCATTGGCCATGCTAAATTCTCCCTCAGCGTACCTGAACAGGCATCAGAGTATGGCAATTTGCAGATTTTCACAGTAACTTCATTGCAGCGTTAATGTAAGCCTACTTGAGACACTGATAAATAAACCTAAGCTCGTGCCGCCCATCTACTTTATGTATAAGGTTTTACCCTTTGGCTTTATTTCAGGATGTTACGGTGAATGTGTCATTTGAACACTAGATGCATTTGTCTAAAATGTCTCTCCCCTATTTGAAGGGCCTGAGAATGGATCGGGGTGTGAAAGAGATTGTATGGCCTGCTGTGCGATACCACCAAAGAACCATGAACCATTTACAATGAAGCGATTGATGTCTCCATTAAAACAATAGAGAAGCTGACATTTGTCACAGTGACTTATGGGCCCCGCTTTCCTTTTATCTCACACCGGATTCTTTTTGCTGACGTTAGCACACACACAGCCAGGGTTTTTTTTTTGCACAATAAAACTTGCAAGTTCATGACTGTTTGGTAAAGTGTTCCCGCGGTGTCGCAGGAGAACTCATCTCCAGAAACCTTGCCACATTTTGCACGTTTCCATCGCATTCCAGTAGTCTTAATCATTTAAATGCGGAATACTGCCCCGCCTGTGATGCATTGCCAGGTTTATTTCCTTCATAAGAAAGGATTCAGAATTCACTACAGCACTCATAAATCAGCAACTTCTCACAGTTGTGGATTTAATATGCCAGTGCTTGGTTTATTACATCCCGTATCACATCCTTCTTTACATATTGGGGAATGTGAGAAGCAAGATTTATTGCAGTCATGAACAGTAGGATCATCCTCATGGAATACATTTTGCTTTGCTTTACTTGCAGACTCAAAGAAGTAAAGAGGGTGAATTTCCTTTGGGCTTGCCCTGTGGGTGGCACGGTGGCACAGTGGTTAGCACTGTTGCCTCACAGCACCAGAGATTCATGTTTGAATCCCAACTCGGATCAACGTCTGTGTGGGAGTCTGCACGTTCTCCCCATGTCTCCATGGGTTTCCTCCAGGTTCCTCAGTCCAAAGGATGTGCTGGTTGGGTTCATTGGCCATGCTAAATTACCCCTTCATGTACCTGAACAGACACTGGAGTGTGGCGACTACTGAATTTTGACAGTAACTTCATTGCAGTGTTAATATAAGCCAATTTGTAACAATAATAAATAAATAAACTAACAACTGTGCAGTGCAATGGATACCCCACCTACACAACATTTATGCTGGAGCTGCGTTAGTGGAATTGGAGCAGTAACAAAGGGATTTGTCCTGAAGGAGTTAGGATTGTATAGCACCTCTCACACCCTGAGAACTTTACAACGCTCTGGATAGCCAGCTTTTCGAAGAGTAGCCACTGTTGGTTCTGCAGGGAGCATGGAAAGATCCCACAATCGCAATGAAATGAATGACTAATTCATCCATATTGATGGTGTTGATTGAGAACAATGGACTATGGGAAGGGAGCAGGGCAATGGGTTACACTTTTCTAGCTAATATTCCCGCATGGATACAAGGGGGTGGAAGTTTCCAGTCCCACCTGTCATTCCAATCTTGGCAGGTGGGGGTGGACCATGCAAATGTCCATTGACCTCGAGCCTGAACTTCTGGCCTTGGGACAAACGCGGCCGGAAATTCCTGTCCAAGTTGTCAAATAGCTTTCTTCTTTGCTGGATGAATGTTGACCACAGGCCTCTCTACCTGCCACGGTCTGATAAATTCCATCTGCATTCGGAACACACATTTGATGAATAAAATTGGCTTAAAAATATCAACAGCTTCTGAACCTGTGAAAGAAGTTTTAAAAATCTAGGACAGATACAACGTAACACTGCGTTTGTGTTTCAGTTAAAATCATACAGTGCAGAAGGAGGCCATTCGGCCCATCCAGCCTGCACTGACAACAATCCCACCCAGGCCCTATCCCCATAACCCATGCATTTACCCTAGAAAATCCCCCTGGCACTAGGGAACAATAAAGCCAATCCACCTAATCTGCACATCTTTTGACCGTGGGAGCAAACCAGAGCACCCAGAGAAAATCCATGTAGACATGGGGAGAATGTATAGTTTCTGCAAAGACAGTGACTCAAACCGGGTCCCTGGCACTGTAAGGCAGCAGTGCTAACCAATGTGCTACTATGCTGCCTCAGTAAATAACAAATATATATTGACATATAAAAATTGGGCCAGTTTAAATTTCAAGGTTTTGCAATTACAGGTTGCAGAAAAATATGGTTATAATAATAAAGTAACATTTTTGTCTTTGGTAATTGAAAACAACCTTAAAAGTGACACCAGTTTCCATTTATTGAGATCTAATTCAAGGAACAGCTCACCGCTCTCAACTAATTTAATTTTATTTACCAATACAGTCCTGGACCTAAATTTAATCACATGGATTTTGGTCAGTAGAAGATTTCACTTGATGTTAATGAGTAAATACAACTAACAACATTACGTTAGCGGAACTTACAAATGTTCTGCCCTTTCTTCCTAATTAAATTGGATTCCGTTTCAATACAGAGTTAATATGACAGACAATGTCCCGGTAATGTAATTTTCCAAAAGTAGAGTTAATCTTTCACGTTGATGTTCTTTGGGGATAGACTGATGTTTATTGCATTGTTATACATTTTAATTAAAATCTTGGGGGATTGGATGGTAGACTCACTTTGAAGTAGAACGAGGATCACTATATCATAATGCAATCAACATTCTCACTGAAGATTAGTTCTCATCAGTTGGGGGCAACTAGTGTATGATTGCTGTTTCTCTATTGTGACGTTTTTTTCAAATTTTAAAGATCTACTTGGCATGCCCATAAGTTTAAATTTAAGTATATGTATTAGTGTCATAAGTAGGCTTACATTAACACTGTAATGAAGTTACTGTCAACATTCCTTAGTTACCACACTCCGGCTCCTGTTTGGGTAGAATCATAGACTACTACAGTGCAGAAGGAGGCCATTGAACCCATTGAGTCTAAACCAACCACAATCTCAGCCAGGCCCTATCCCTGTAACTCCATGCATTTACCCTAACTGATCTTCCTAATACTAAGTGACAATTTAGCTCAGCCAATTCACCTAACCCACACATCTTTGGAGTGTGGGAGGAAAACAAAGCCCCCGGAGGAAACCCATGCAGACATGGGGAGAATGCGCAAACCACACAGACAGTGACCCAAGTCAGGAATTGAACCCAGGTCGCTGGTGTGTGAGGCAGTGGTGCTGCCCACTGTGTTGCCATGCCGTCCTTACAATGAGGGAGAATTTTGCATGGCCAATGCACCTAACCAGCACGTATTTCAGGTTGCGCAAGGAAACCAAAGCACCCAGAGGAAACCCACACAGTCATGAGGAGAACTTGCAAACTCCACACAGACGGTCAAAATGATTTTACGACCTCACTTGGGCGAGGCTCGCAAAATCCCACCCGAGGCTAGCGGAGAATTCTGTTCCGTGAGCCTCACCTGTCCCGGAATTGGGGCAGGTGAGGCAGGAAAATTTCAGCCAGTGATCCAAGACAGAAGTCGAATCTGAGTCCCTGGCACTGTGAAGCTGCACTGCTAACCACTGTACCATCATGCCATCCTGTGTGAGTATATGATGGTATGTGTATTATTTTAAGACAAGGAGGGGAGTTATCTGACAAGACTTTCTTGTGCAAAACGGTTAGGTGCAATGGCCTTTATTCTTCGCGTGAAAAGGTGTTACTCGTGGAAGAGTTTGAGTGTCACTTAACTGACCTGTAGAAGGTCACAAGGTGACAATTTTCTTCAGAGACCTTCCAGCACATCTTACATATCCTGTACGATACATGGCTGCCCTCAAGTGGCCATATATTAGTACGAAGTCAGTCAGTGGCCTATACTGCCTGAAGGATGACAATAAGAGGGAAGAACATACTCCAATATAACTTAAAGAGAGGGAACCAAACATTAAATACAGAAACACACCAACAAATTGATCATCTTGAACAATTACCGATAAATGTGGATAGATTCTCAGGATGTAGTGCAGGAAAAGTGATTGTTATTTTTAAATCTTTAAGACAATTAATTGGGAGCAGCTTTGAGAAAGTGGGAAGCCCAATTGAAAGGTGCAGTAAGAAGTCTCACAACACCAGGTTAAAGTCCAACAGGTTTATTTGGAATCACAAGCTTTCGGAGCGCTGCCCCTTCATCAGGTGAGTGGAGAGCTGAGTTCACAAACACAGCATATATAGACAGAGACACAATTGCAAGATAATGGTTGGAATGCGAGTCTTTACAGGTAATCAAATCTTTACATGGTTATAGGTAGTAAGATAGGACATTGGAGCAGAAGCAGGCCATTCAGCACTTTGTGTCTGCTCCACCATTCAGTAAGATCATGGCTGACCTGGTTATTGTAAGCAGCACTATGCTGAGCTGCTGCAAGTGGAGAGAGGGATAATCACAGGTTAAAGAGGTGTGAATTGTCTCAAGCCAGGGCAGTTAGTAGGATTTTGCAAACCCAGGCCAAATAGTAGGGGTTACATGTAGTGTGACATGAACCCAAGATCCCGGTTGAGGCCGTCCTCATGTGTGCGGAACTTGGCTATCAGTTTCTGCTCGGCGACTCTGCGTTGCTGTATGTTTTGAAGACTGCTTCCCCGAAGATTGGAGACTGAATGCCCTTGGCTGCTGAAGTGGTCCCTGACTGGAAGGGAATTAACTGAAAGGTGCTAAAGGCTTATTGTAAGCAGGGCTATGCTGAGCTGCTGCTGTATAAAGGACACAGTAATAATGGTGATGGACGTTTAGCTGCTAAGTCCCTACTTTCAAATACTTTAAAATTCCATGCAATAGTGAGTATCCTATAAAGTCACCACCATTCTAATGAAGTTTCTCATTATCATAGAGACTTCATTTCCTGGCAAAGAGCAGTATACTTCACCCAACCATTTCACAACTCCCAACATTAGATTGGGTAATATACAGTCTGATATTTAGACTGTCAGGCCACACGCATAAAGATTCAGGGATCGAGATGTTACTGGGGATTCTTTTGATCTATTCACAGAGCCTTGGCCAGGGTTTAGCAGAAATTTAGGAGTGACAGTGTAACCAGCCTGATTCACCATGCCTCCAGAGTTCCTTTGCAGATAATCTAACCCCCTCTTCCCTTGGCAATTAACATCCTGGAGTAAGTTAAACCAATCAATTGGTACTTGCTCCCATTTTACCTCTCTAATCAATTGAAGTTAATCTAGATTAAATTTTAATTTAATTTAAATTTAGGAGAATGAGAGGTGATCTTACTGAAAAACACATAGGTCGGGATTCTCCAATCTCGTTCACTGCAGCCACCGAGGACGGAGAATTTGGCACTCAGCCAAATCTCTGTAGTGGGACTGGAGAAGGTGGGAGAATTAAGCCATAAATTCATGAGGGGACTGGATCGGGTAGATACTAGGAGGATGTTTTCTCTTGTGACAGAGATTAGAACTCAGGGTCAAAGTTTAAGAATAAGCGGAGAAGAGGAGATCTTTTTTCTATCAGGCGATCATGAGAGTGTGAAATTCACTTCCCCAGAAGGCAGTGAGGCTAGGTCAGAAAATATTTTGTTTGACAAGGGAGTCTAAGGTTATGGGAGGTTGGATCAAAAAAATGGAGTTGAGACCACAACCAGGTCAGCCACGATGTTACTGAATGGCGGAGAGCAGACACAAAGGGCAATGTCCTATCTTCCAATATTATGTGAGGGATTTTTCTCCCACTCTGCAGCGTGTTTTGTGGCTGTGGGAAGTGGCACCCACTCACTGGCAGTGGGAACTTATGGCAGGGATGCGTTATTAAAGGGACTATAACATCCTGCCAGCATGAACGGTAGCAAGATTTTAACAAAGAGTGGTACAAGGAACAAGTAGAAAGATGAATTTAAAACTGATGTCAGGAACCATTCAGAAAAAATATGATTGATGAATGAAATGGATTCCTGGGGAGACATCTGGAAGCAAAAGTGCTGAAATAATTTTAAACAAATTGAATGTTGAAAGGTTGGGAGAACTTTTAAGAGCTTTTCTGCAGGAATGGGATATGATGGGTTGAAAGGCCTTCCTCATCATAATTATTTTGTAATTGGATTTATGTAAATAAGAATGGCTTTTAACATTCTTGCAATAAAAGACACTGATGAGAAAAAGAAAATCCTCAAAGATCACACTGGCAATGTCCAAGGGCTGAATTTTATGGTCTTCCACTGGTGGTTTTGTACCTGTAGCATTCCCCCTCCCTCCCTCCCACTCCCTCCCACTCTGAGCTGTCCACAGTTTCACTATGTGATGTGTGAAGCCTAAGCCCTCTCTCGCTTCAATACAAGTCTTTAAATTGGCAATTAATGATCATTTGAGGGTCATTTCTCTTAATTTTGAGGCAGGTAGGAGTGCTACAGGAGGGTGGATGGGTTGGAGATGGAAGTGGGATGTAGGCAGAGCCCAGTAAGTCAGCATGCTACCCCATTTGGGACTACTTTCTCAGAAGACTAAGGAAATTTGGCATGTCTTGCGACTCTCACCAACTTTTACAGATGCACCATAGAAAGCATTCTTTCTGGTTGTATCACAGCTTGGTATGGCTCCTGCTCTGTCTAAGACCACGAGAAACTACAAAAGGATCTGAATGTAGCCCAATCCATCAGGCAAACTAGCCTCCATCCATTGACTCTGTCAATGCTTCCTGCTGCCTTGGAAAAGTAGCCAGCATAATTAAGGACCCCACGCACCCCAGGCATACTCTCTTCCACCTCTTCCTTTGGGAAAAAGATACAAAAGTCTGAGGTCACACACCAAATTACTCAAGAAGAGCTTCTTCCCTGCTGCTGATAGACTTTTGAATGGACCTACCACGCATTAAATTGATCTTTCTCTATACCCTTGCTCAGATAGTAACACTACATTCTTGCACTCTCTTGTTCCCTTCTCTATGATGGTATGCTTTGTCTGTGTGGCGGGCAGGAAACAATACTTTTCATTGTATGTTAATACATAGGACAATAATAAAATCAAATCAGATCAAATCAAAATCAATTGTAAGTGGGCTGGTACCTCCCTCAGTGGCCTACTTTCCACACTGGTCACCTGCCACCACCCCTCCCGCCCCCCCGACCCCCCACCACCAACAAGGTCTAATCTGCATAGGTGCTCCCTCCCTTCCTGTCCTCTCCACCAATACTTCCACACATCTCCCCACTCCCTGGACCTCACCTCCCCACCCCTCTGTGAGATCACTGACACTTACCTGGTCCTGAACTCCAGGACTTAGATCTAGGGACTGTAGTTCCCAGTCCTAGCCACTGATCCCACTGGCGCTACTGGAATTACAGATTGGGTGTCAGCTCTCTGAGGTGAGACTTCCTTCCTGCATGAGGGGCAGTAGCACCACTTCCATCCAATTAGCACTCATTGGAGCCTTGAATGTATCATCGGGAATGCAAACCTCACTGGCTCTTTGTATGTCGGAGAACAGGAGACTCCACCTAAACCTCCTGCTCCTGTCCCTCACTTTCAACCTATGTCCTGTCATGACAGACCCTTCAACTGAGGGGAACAGCTGCTCCTTATCCACTCCATCCATGCCCCTCTTAATCTTGTACACTCCAATCAGGTTGCTCCTCAGTCTTCTCTGCCCTAATAAAAACAACCCAAGCCTATCTAACCTCCCTTCATCATATAAATGTTCCATCCCAGGCAGCATCCTAGTGAATCTCCTCTGCACCCCCTCCAGTGCAATCACATCCTTCCGATAATGTGGTGCACACAATACTCTGGCTGTGACCTCACAAAAGTTCTATACATCTCAACATGACTTCCTTGCTTTTGAAATCTATGCCTCAAGTGATAAAGGCAAGCGTCCCACATGCCTTTTTCACCACCCTATTAACATTCCCTTCCGCTTTCAGAGGTCTGTGGAAAACACGCCAAGGTTGTTCCCACAGAACTCTTAATGTTCTGCCATTCATTGAATACTTTGTTGTCAAATTACTCCTTCCTAAATGTATCACCACACACTTTTCAGAGTTAAATTCCGTCTGCCACTTATCTGCCCATTTGAACATTCTGTCTACATCTTTTTGGGCTGAAGACACTCAGTCTTTTTTATATTCTTCCCTTTCTCCTTCCACTGGCTTAAAAACTCGATACTCGGTTCTGATGAAAGGTTATTGACCTGATATATTGGGTGGACTTTTCCACTCTGGACCCTCCTGTTTGTGGTGGGAATTGTCATGGGTGGGATGGAATATCTGACAGACCAGCAAAAGGTCAATTGATTTTGGATGAGAATTCCTGGTCCCAATGTTGACAGGCCTGGAAATTCCTGGCCTAAATGCTGTGGTGGGCAGGAAAGTCGGCGCAGCAACAACTGACCAGCAAGGCAAGTTGCCGCACCAGATCGCCAGATTTTCACCTCATCATATCTGTATAAGCAGGGAGCATGTCCTATCTTGTGGCAGGGTACATATGTGCCAGGTATAACAAGGCCAAGACCAGAACTGCACACAGTACTCTAGCTGTGGCCTCACCAAGCTTCTATACAACTCTATCATGACTCTCTGCTTTTGTAATCTATGCCTCGAATGATAAATCATGTGGCTCACCCATTCCCCACAGGTTCCAAACGCCCCACCATTTCTCCCCACTCACCCTGGTTAGGTATGTGCCCTCGCCTTTGAACAGATTTCTCTAGATGTCCTGATGCCCCATGTCAGTGAGACCCCTCCCCATTTCGAGGTCCTATTCACATTGACTTACCAAGACTCACCCCTCTCATAATGAGACCGTCAGGTGCCCTCTGTTAGTTACCATTATGCCTTTCCCAACTGTGACTGTGCCATCTTCCATTTAGTACCAACCCTTCAGCCCTCCATCCTTAATGTGTGAGGGATTGACCACACTCTGCACACCATGCTGCGCTGGGCAGACACGGCACAGACAGACGCTCCCTCTCCCTGGACTGGAACTAAGACACGTGTGCCAGGTATAACAACATAGCATGCTGTGCACTGCCCCAGGGCTGCCTCCGACCTATCCCTCCTATTCCTTTAATAAACCACCACTCCCGCTCCCACCCCCCTCACCCCCATCAGCGAAAACAACCCGAGCCTATCCAATATCTCTTCATGACTTAAACGCTCCATCATAGGCATAATCCTGGTAAATCTTCCCTGCTCCTCTCCAGTGCAATCACATCCTTCTGATAATGTGGCGACCAGAACTGCACACAGTACTCTAGCTGCGGCCTCACCAAACTTCTATACAACTCTATCATGACCTCTCTGATTTTGTAATCTATGCCTCGAATGATAAATCATGTGATTCACCCTTCCCCTCCCAGGTTCCAAACGCCCCACCATTCCTCCCTCACCCATCCCAGTTAGACATGTGCCCTCCAGCCTCTTCCCTTCACTTCTCGCTAGTCTTGTCTGAGCAGTCTTGGCACAATGTCAGTGCAGCTTTAAGAGCAGTGCGGTGACAGGTAAGCGAGCACTGTGCATACAAACCTCAAAATCACAGGTAATTACAGATTGTCAGGTACACATCAACCATATCCAGTCTAATTATCCATCAGTATGGCGATTAGATTGGAGTGGGACAGTGATTCCATGGTGCTGCGGTTATGAATGAGCACTCATGAGACGCAAAGGCAGCAAATTCGGGTGAAATCTCACCAAAGAAAATGGCAGTGTTGTTTCCATGGGAAAATCAGCATGTTTCTCTCCAGAGAAACCGGTCAGTTTTCACTCCAGATTTTATGACATCCTGCCCAAAAAACAAATCAGGAGTGGCATGTCTCACAAAGTGATGGGGGCGTTTGCGGGGGGACCCTCGATACACCAGCAAAACCCGGCTGCACTGACACCGCAACGCCATGTTTAAAGGGCATTCCAATCAGAATAGAAAAAAAAACTTCCCCCCAACACCCACAAGAGAGTTCTCAGGCACCCCACCAGGACTCCCCTCTCCGCCCAATTGGATCCTGCATTCATTCCAACCCTCCAATCATCGGTCCCTTCCCAACCCCGCCCCACAATCATCACACCTCCCCCCCCCAACCCATGTCAAATGGCCATCACTGACATCCCCCTGCTCCTGTGTCCATTCTGGCCCACCACCACATGTAAATGAAGCCCCCCCAACTCGACCCCCCCCATGAGGTTCCCACTAGGGACTGCCCCTTGGCACAGGTTGGCATGGGTACAGTGCCAAACTGACACTGTATCCAAGCCAACCTGTGCCAAGGGGCAGTTCCAGGGCACTGCTTGGCCACGCTCCTCTCCCCTGGTGGCAGAACTCACCTTTATTCCCCTGGGTGGGGTGTAGGGGGGATCCCCAATGACAGATTCACATTTGGGTGAACCTGTTGCAAACCACACCAGCGTGATGTCACATTGACAAGGTACAGAAATATGGCAGGGGAGGGGTCAATATCTGGTGAGGGGATTGTTAACAACATGCAAATATATGCAAATGAATGTAAATCAGGCTCATACCTGTTATGACATGAGTCTGATGACATCACTGGCGAGGGGCGGGAATGATCCGGCGAAATCTGTGACTTCCAGATCTTGAGCTCCTGTGGGCATTATCATGGACAGCCAGAGGGGGCTGAAGATTGCCCACTGCGGTTCATGACATGGCGCAGCTGGCAATTCGGCCTGCCATGAATGTCAGGCAGGGAAAATTGCAATCCATTCTACCACTGACAGAAAGCTGACTCTGAGCTGCACTCAGAATTTTCCAGTCCCGCTCATTAAAATGTCCACTACAATATCTGACACAATCCCTGACACAATGCCCACGCCCAGCACAATATCCGCCACAATATCTGCCACAATGGACACCCGTGCCCACCATCGGGACAGCAAGGGGAAGCTGAATAAGATTATTTATTTGCTACAATACCCATATCCACCACAATACTCCCCACAATATCCGCCACAACGCCTGCCATTGAAGGCACCAGGAAATCCCACCATTAACTTTTGTTTCTCTCCACAGATGACGCCTGGTATACTGAGCATTTCCAGCATTTTCTGTTTTTATTTCAGAGTTGGAGCATCATACTACTTTACTGTTGTTCAAAACTCCATTTCCGGGGGCGAAGGAAGCTAATCCTTTAAAGGAGAATCTTCCCGTTCTGATACATGTTATTGTTTATTGTACATTTTCTAAATTCGCTTAAAACCATTAGGTTTTAAAACACAGGAAGAAGCCTTCAGGACTGCTGTGGTCGAAGCTCTTTACTGGAGTCCCCCATCCTCCCACCTCCCCCTATCTGCCTCTGATTCAAATACTTATTCAATTTTCCTTTCAAAGTTGTAACGTTCTCTGCCTGGGGCAAAGTGGCCCTTGCCCTGTATATAAAAAACTGGCAGTTAAAAAAAAATCATAACAACATTAACAACATCTTCTAAAATCTGTCTGCAATACGTTCCACAGATCCTAAAGGCTAATGTCATATGCCGGTAAATTCTGACTGTGCTTGGAAAAAAATGTAATTAATGATTCATTCTCTCTCTTTTTTGAAGCACTCCAAATGTAAAATCTTACAGTTGATGAATAGCCCAAAGTCAATTCAATGAAATGTCCTTTCAAGTCTACACATCAGTCTAATTCCACAAAATGTGATTGACATTCAATGTTATCTGAAGTAGCCCAGCCATCTATTCTGTTTTAAAATAGTTACAGAGGAACAGAAACTGAAGAGAAGTATAAAGTTGACCTGTTAGCATCTACCCAGGTGTCAGATCAGGATGAGACAAAGTTAATCTCTGTCCAGTTAAACCCACAGAATCCTGAGGAACCAGTTGGAGAACAGTCCCACAAACTAGTCAAGCCACTGCCTGACATTCTCCATTTTGCAATGCAGTATCACTGCTATGCAAAACGGAGCAGACTAAAGATCAATCCAATAACTGGGTTTCTATGAGATCATGTGGGCCAACAGTAGCGGCAGCACTGTGTACAGCCACAATCTCTAACCACAATCTATATCAATGAGGACAAAGTAGAAATGGTCAAAAGCTTCAAATTTGTAGTCTCCAGCAACCTGTCCTGGTCCCTCCATGCTGATGCCATCGTTAAGAAAGCCCATCAATGCCTCTATTTTCTCAGGAGACTAAGGAAATTTGACATGTCCACTACAACTCTCACCAATTTCAACAGATGCACCATAGAAAGCATTCTTTCCAGCTGTATCGGAGCTGCTCTGTCCAAGACCACAAGAAACTTTAAAGAGTCGTGAATGAAGCCCAGTCCATCACTCAAACCAACCTCCCGTCCACTAACTCTGTTTACACCTCCCATTACCTTGGAGAAGCAGCCAGCATAATCAAGGATCCCACGCACCCTGGGCATACACTCTCCCACCTTCTTCCATCGGGAAAAAGATGTAAAAGTCTGATATCATGTACCAACTAACTCAGGAACAGCTTCTTCCCTGCTGCCATCAGACTTCTGAATGGACCTACTTTGCATTAAATTGATCCTCTCTTCATCCTAGCTGTGACTGTAACACTACATTCTGCACACTCTCCTTTCCTTCCCTCTGTAGAGTATGGTTTGTCAATATAGCACGCAAAAAACACTTTTCACGGTATGGTGATACATGTGACAATAATAAATCAAATCCTAAGTTTCTATAAGTTTTAAGTTTATTTATTAGTGTCATAAGTAGGCTTACATTAGCACTGCAATGAAGTTACTACGAAACTCCCCTAGATGCCACATTGTAGTGTCTGTTTGGGTACACTGAAGGAGAATTTAACATGGCCAATGCATCTGACCAGCATGTGTTTCGGACTGTGGGAGGAAACTGGAGCACCCGGAGGAAACCCACGCAGACACAGGGAAAATGTGCAAACAATAACCCAAGGCTGGAATTGAACCCAGGTCTCTGGCACTGTGAGGCAACAGTGCTAACCACTGTGTTGCTGTGCAATGGTTTAGTGAAGATACTACAGAGTTATCTAGACACCAAAAGGGCCAAGTTAAAGCTATCCCACAACTAAAAGATTGGAGCAAAACCTAGTGGCTTTGCATAAACAGTTGAGGTGATGTTAGGACAATCAGACAACTAATAAGGGGGAAGGTGGAGGGGGCAGAGGAAGGCTCCAAGAACCTCACTGTCCTCAACAGTGGAAGTTAGTGGATGAGGAGACAAGGCCATGTTTGTAAGTATCTGTAATCAAGACTGCCAAATGGATAATTTTGTTCAGCTTCCTCTTGCTGTCCCCATGGTACATGCCATGTCCAGTCAATTCAGTTCGCTCTGCATTATCTCACAAAATGCACCATGATGGCTATGGACTCTGCAATCATTCTATCTGTTGTGTTGTTGACCTACCTACTCCTCACCCCTTCCCCGTGGTCAAGTTATTCTAGTACAGCTATAAATCTGGTTCACATGTAATAATGTGGAATATTGCCCAAAGTACGACCTATTCACAAAAAGTAGGACAAATTGAACTCAACTAATTACTATCCTCTCACCATTCG
Organism: Carcharhinus amblyrhynchos; assembly: GCF_965287045.1. NCBI lineage: Eukaryota > Metazoa > Chordata > Chondrichthyes > Carcharhiniformes > Carcharhinidae > Carcharhinus > Carcharhinus amblyrhynchos. The sequence continues at coordinate 33,692,948 of NC_137337.1, forward strand.
TCCAATCATCAGTAGATGTTGGAAGGAAACTGAGACTCACATTCACTAATAAGCTGTTCACCAACAAACAGTTCAGGATCCATCAGAACCATTTTTCCTGCCGTGCTCGCCCCATGACTGGAAACTCATACCTGAGGTCAATGCACTTTTGCATTGTCCGCCTCCGCCAGTTATGATTTCCGTGGTGGGCTGACGGGAAAATTTTCGTTCTCGTCCTTGACTCAGGCCAAAGAACAGGAGTTAACTGCAAAGGGATCTGGTCTCGGCATCAATGTAATTGCCACGAATGTAATGAAAAAGCCTTTGGAAAACTGCGATCAATGGGAGTCAAACAGGAAAGCTCTCAGTGACTAATCCTGATTGGTATCACAATACCTTTAAATTTAGCTAGTTAAATCTAAAGCTTATACTACATTGAATATCAGTGTGTTTTCTTTTACATTTACAAAAGCTTAAATAAGATCAGGAGCACCCTTTATCTAAATTAAAGACGGTTCAAAAGCTCAGCCATGTAAGAATAACTCAGAAGATCACAGGTTCCTATTTATAGATGCAATTAAAATAAAAGAAAGGAAATTTCTGTTTCAAGCTTTAAATTTGCACACACCATCGTCTATATTTTCAATAACAGTATGCATGAACCAAAGGATGTTTTTTTGTAAATAGTTTGGTGAAACTATTACCATATAATTTCCTTATTTTTAAACATGTTTCAGCAAAGTAATTACTGTAAATATAGCGGCTGGTGATTTAAAGCACAAGACGCATAAAAAAAGTATTCTAAACTTGGATCATCATCTTAAATCATATCGCTTGTACATTGATCAATGAATGGTTCTATTTCAAAGTTCTTCCGCCTGCCCGTTTTACTGTATTATATACAACAGCACTTACAATTAAACCACAGAGGCATCACCATCCAACCAATAAAATGATACTGCCTTCTATGGTTGGCTTTTATAGATTATAAATCAGCAATGCATTTTTATAACCCAATCTTTTATAGCTTCCAAATCTGTTGTAAACAAAAGAAAACCACATACCTTGTTGTTTTTGAATCTTTAGTAGCATTCTTTCAGTCATGTTGCCAAATACCAATGGTTGAATATTCCTTTGTGAACCATAAAACAGGATTTAAGACTTATATAATACATGGTGAAACAACAGGCAAAGTAAGATCGTACTTACTGGAATAGAAAATATGTAAAACCATGGAACTAAACATATTTGTCAAGTATGGACATTTCACATGCTTCATTCTTTATCAGGAACATTTTACTGTATAGTTGATTTGTTCTTTGCTGGTCTCTTTCTACACATCTAAAGATGGCTTTGCTAAATAAGTTATACCTCAACCACTCACAACCAAGAAAATCTGCTTAAAATCCATGTAATCCAATCATATTAAAACCATGAACTTCCTCTGGCTGAGTACACCTGGTCTGCTTACTCAAAATAGGAAGGTAATGTGCATTTTAATCTGCACTGCAGATTAATTCAGGTCTACTCTTGAAATATTATACTGCAAGAATAATAATGGTAACGTGCTTCCTCCAGTTCTGGACATCTTGCTTGAGGAAGGATGTGAAGACATTGAAGAGGCTACGAAGGAGTTTCACAAGAATGATTCCAGGGGTGAAGAATTGTAACTATGAGGATGGATTGGAGAGATTGGGGTTGTTTTCCAAAGAAGGCTGAGAGGAGACTTGATAGAGGTTTCCAAGGTTCTGAGGGTATGGATAGGGTAAATAGTGATAAACCGTTCCCATCCAAGAGCTATAAAGACTCAGAGGGCACAGATTCAAAACAATTGGCAAAAGGAGTAAAAAGAGGTGTACAGAAAAGTGGGTGGTTGGAGTCTGGAACAAACTCCCTGAGAGGCTGGTGGAGGTAGGTTTGATCAAGGTATTCAAAAGGGAATTTTATTGCTACCTGAAAAGAAAGATTGTGCAAGGGATAAGGCAGGGGAGTGGGATTAGGTAGAATGCTCTTTCGGAGGCCAGTACATACTTGATGGGCTGAACAGCCTCCTTCTGCACTGTTGTGATTCTGTGATTCTAAGTTGTCCAAGAGCAAAACCAATTTTTCACAATCACCAATTTCTTGAAATAAACTTGGGAAAATAAAGTTTTATATGCAGCAAAGATGCCGCCTGATTCAATCCTTTAGTAGATCCATATGTGAAATGGAAATAAATTGACCTCATATATACTGTTCCAGTGTTACACTTCTCCAAGAGGGGAAATGGATTACACATCGTGCTACCTCCTCTGGATGCTGATTTCATTATCCAGACCTATCTTGCTAACGGAAGATTCCACAGAGTCCAATGAAAGTAAAGCAAAATCATGTATAACCAGGATATTTTAGACATCTGCCCCAAATGAGCCAGAATTTCCGAGTATGGCTGCATTACATGTTCAAAGCTGTCATAAAAGGCCCAAACCATTTCAGGTGAATTAGAATGGGCAATTAATGTTAGACATGCCAGCAATGCCCATGTCCCATGATAGACTAGCCAGAAGGTTCAGACTTCATTTAACTACATCTAATGAGTTGCAGCCACTGAGCACGTGCTCTACTTCCCACTTACTGGAATCTGGCCACATCCTGCACTGAACCAGCAGGCAGATTGAGATTGGTCGAAAACAACCTCATATATGTGAGTGCACAGGCCAGTAGCAGACCACTTCTTTTGAATCAGAAGTGTGTTAATTGTCTACCTGCCTCAGAAATGTAAAGCAAAATGTTTTGAAGCCCTTTTACTACCAATGGTCCATTTAGGGATCACTGATGAGGCCATGCAAACTGGTCAATTAACACATGCATCCATGCAGAATCCCTCCACTTATACTTCAAAACTGCAAATAGGAACCCAATTTACATAATTAAATAGCCTTCCATCCAAGAGAGTCAGATTTACTGTTTGCCCATTTACAGCTTACCTAAAAATTGCATCAGATGAGCACTGGACTTCCAAAAGCTGTCATGATGTGGAGATGCCGGCATTGGACTGGGGTAAACACAGTAAGAAGTCTGACAACATCAGGTTTAAGTCCAACCAATTTATTTGATAGTAAACTCACAAGCTTTCGGGGTTTGCCCTTCGTCAGGTGAATGAAGAGTTCTGGCCTCAGGCAGAGCTGTTATATGCAGACAGAGCCTGTGCTGTTATATGCTCTGTCTGAGGCCAGAACTCTCCATTCACCTGATGAAGGGGCAAACCCCGAAAGCTTGTGAGTTTACTATCAAATAAATTGGTTGGGCTTAAACCTGATGTTGTCAGACTTCTTACTGTACTTCCAAAAGCTGGCCACTGATACCTTTAACACCCACCCTATCCTGGTTTTCCTGTGACAGTCACCCAGTTCCCAAGCAAACCATTCAGCTGTTGAAAATCGTTCTCATGGCTACAATTTTGTCAGGCAAAGCTGGAAGTGGGTGCTCACCCCTCAAACAGACCGGAATTCTCCAACCTAATGCATCCCATTTCTGCTGTCTGCGAGAATTTGGCACTCAGCCAAATCTCCATACACAGCAATGGAACAGGAGGATCCCGAACCGTGGACGAGGTTGGAGAATCCCGGCCATTGTCCCTGAAATATTCATTACTTTCTTAGGCCAAGACAGAAGATTATGCACTTAGACAGGAAACCACCTTTTGCGTCAATTTGGAAGGAGGAAATTGCGAGGCATCTTGAAGGGAATTGCTTGATAGAGCAGACGCAGCACGGTTTCATTAAAGGGAAGTCGTGTCTGACAAATTTACTGGAGTTCTATGAGGATGTGTCTAGGGCGGTCGATAGAGGAGAGCCGGTGGATGTGGTCTTTCTGGATTTTCAGAAGGCGTTTGACAAAGTGCCTCACAAGAGGTTATTGCAGAAGGTCAGGGGACTTGGAGTTGGGGGTAGGGTGTTAGCGTGGATAGAGGATTGGTTGTCAAATAGGAGGCAGAGAGTGGGGGTCAACGGGTGCTATTCGGATTGGCGGATGGTGACTAGTGGGGTGCCCCAGGGGTCGGTGCTGGGGCCTCAGCTTTTTACCATTTATATAGATGATCTGGAGGAGGGAACCGAGTGTAGGGTGTCAAAATTTGCGGATGACACCAAGATTGAGGGAACGGCAAATTGTGCGGAGGGTGTGGAGAGTCTGCAGAAGGATCTAGATAGGCTGGGCGAATGGGCCAGGAAATGGCAAATGGAATTTAATGTTGGCAAGTGTGAGGTGGTCCACTTTGGTAGGAAGAATGGTAGGAAGGACTATTACTTACGGGGCGAAAAACTGCAGCAGGCGACGGTGCAGAGGGACCTCGGGGTCCTTGTGCATGAGTCGCAAAAACCCAGCTTGCAGGTGCAGCAGGTGGTCAGGAAGGCGAATGGGATGCTGGCCTTCATAGCGAAGGGGATTGAATATAAAAGTAGGGAGGTCTTGCTGCAGCTGTATAGGGCATTGGTGAGGCCGCAGCTGGAGTACTGTGTGCAGTTTTGGGCACCGCACCTGCGCAAAGATATTTTGGCCTTGGAGGGAGTGCAGAGGAGGTTTACTAGGCTGATGCCAGAGTTGAGGGGGTTGAGCTATGAGGAGAGGCTGAATAAACTAGGCTTGTACTCGTTGGAGTTTAGAAGAATGAGGGGAGATCTCATTGAGACGTATAAGATGATGAATGGGATGGATAGGATAGAGGTGGAGAGACTCTTCCCACTGAAAAAAGACAGTAGGACTAGGGGGCACAGCCTCAAGATAAAGGGGGGGCGTTTTAGAACGGAGTTGAGGAGGAACTTCTTCACTCAAAGGGTGGTGAATCTCTGGAATTCTCTGCCCGTTGAAGCGGTGGAGGCTGCCTCGCGAAATATTTTCAAGAAGCGGGTTGATGGGTTTTTGATAAGAGAGGGGATTAAGGGTTATGGGGAGAGGGCGGGAAAGTGGAACTGAGCCACGACAGATCAGCCATGATCTTATTGAATGGCGGGGCAGGCTCGAAGGGCCAGATGGCCTACTCCTGCTCCTATTTCTTATGTTCTTATGTTCTTATGATTCCTCAACACTGGGGGCCAGAGTAGTTTCTCTTCCCTAACTTAGAGCAACATTTAGCAGTAACTGCAGGGTACACTAAAGAAAAAGCAAAGGCACTCACAGGTATATTCTGCTTTGGGCTAGTTTGATTTACATCTGATACATGTCCAATCAGTACTGGTAAGGTGTAAATACATAAAAAGCTCTTATGTTGTCCGCAAGGACAAAAGACAAAGAACTGAGAAATTCATCATGTGGTATTCTCTTTTCAGCTGAATTATATAAGGTCTATGGCCCATCTCTTCTGAATAGTTATTTATCACTGTCTAAGAATTTCCTATATTAAATCTAGGAGAGTGCTTGCTTCAATTTGGCATACCCATTCTTGTGGTTTGACCAAATTGTTATCAGTTTGTTCACATTCTCTGTAAACTCATCCTGTTTTGTAGCCTTTGTGAGCCAATCACATCTACTGAGAATAAACCTCACAGCAGTGACATTGGTGCTACTGGCAGGACAGCACAGAAGCAACAAATTGTTCAGCAGATTCATTACTGAAAATAGGTCTCCTTACAATGCTTATCGTCTACTAATAGACCTTCTCATCTTTGGCCTAGTGGTATTATTGCTAGACTATTAATCCAGAAAGTCAGCTAATGTTCTGAGGACACATGTTCAAATCCTGCCATGGCAGATGGTAGAATTTGAATTCAATAAAAAGTACCTGGAATCTACTGATGACCATGAAACTATTGTTGGTTGTTGGAAAAACCCATCTGGTTCACTAATGTCCTAAAGGGAAGGAAATCTGCCATCCTTACCTGGTCTGGCCTACATGTGACTCCAGAGCCACAGCAACGTGAGGTTGACTCTCAACTGCCCTCTAGTGTTGGGCAATAAATGCTGGCCCAGCCAGCAACACCCATGTAGATAAAAGGAAATTTGGAGGACGTCATGATTGGGAAGCTGGGGAAAGCAAGTTGGCACCAAGGGTGAAATTTTCCTTCTTTTTCTTAGTATTGGACCAGGTGTGAAAACGGGCTGCATGGTTGACTTTTCTCTCCATACTTGCCAGCATTTAGTAAAAGCAAATGTTGGAGGTGTGTCTCACACCATCATGCTGGTAGGACAGAGACTCATTGTGCTGGCAACGTCAGCTGTCCAGAGATCAGAAAGGCCACCCTTTTTAAAGGATCTTAAAGAGACAAAAATGAAAAAAATTCTCCCCCCCCCACAGAGATGGTGATTCCCCTCCCCTCCCATGCACATGCCCCATCCCCTCTCAGGGGACATATCCACATGGAAACCCCCAGCCCGCAGATACAAGGACCCCGCCAGGGGACAGTGCCAGGGTACTAACCGGCCATGTTCCTCCATACCCACTTAGGCGATGATTGATATCCTTTGCCACTATTCCGGAAGAGGAGCCATTGCTCCCTGTACACTGATCAACATATATCATTCAACCATGTAGGGGGATTTCCTGACATGGGCAAAGGGACATGGCCTGCCCCCTGGTTGGGAAACCCACAAATAATATGTTAATGCATTGAAATGAGGTTCCTGACCTTCTTGGGCACAATGAGATCTCGCCGACAAAGTTCCTATTTTTCAGCTCTCACGGGATTTTGTGTCCACAGTGCCAATTGTGCTCACAGCTGATGTGGACACAACCCCTCCAAACCCAACACTCCCAAGCCGCCATCCACCTTCCCATCACTAAGGTTTATATATGGGGCTGGGAGGAGTACTCCCATTCCTCCCAAAACACAGGGACATCAATAAAATAAATTGGATCCCCATTTTTCTGGTTTCACCGCCAGTCTGCTGTCAGTACCTAGCAGAGAAGCTACCATGGTTCAGTGGCAGCACTGTGACCTCAGTACGAAAGTAATGAAGTCAAGCCCCACTCCGGGGCAGAATTTAAGGGCTGCTCCCACCATCAAGATCATCCGCTCCTCCCCGAGGTTATTGGACTTTTGAGCAACTTGCTGGATTTTCCAGCCCCGCTTCCACCAAAATGGGACCGTAAAATTCGGCTCCAGGAAGGTAGCATGGCTTATAAACTCAGCTGACATTCCTGTGTAGTATTAAGGGATTGTTGCACTGTAGGAGATGGCATCATTCAGATGTTATGTCAAACCGAGGTCCTATACGCCCACTTAGGTGGTGATTGATGTCTTTTGCTACTATTCCGGAAGAGCAGCCTGTACACTGATTAACATATATCATTCAACCAACACTAAAACAGTCCACGAAAACAGAAAATGCTGGAAAAATCTCAGAACTTCTGACTGTATCTATGAAGAGAGGATAGAGCGAACATTTCGAGTTTTGGATGACCCTGAGTCCAGACTTGAAGCATTGGCTCTATTCTCGCTCCACAGACCTGCTGAGATTTTCCAGCATTTTCTGTTTTTGTTTCAGATTCCAACATCCGCAGTAATTTCCTTATTCCAAAACAGTTGAATTGTCATTGTAACTGTACTGCACTCAAAAGTAATTAATTAACTGTGAAGTGCTATGATCCAAAAGATGTGAACAATGCTACATAACTGAGTGTTTTTCTCTATTTCATTTTTTCCAGCAGATGGATGTTTGTGTGATTGTATCTATCTGAATTCTTAATCCACGTGCTCCGGTTCTTCAACTATTGTTCCTCTCTAATATCTTCCGCTTCCTCTTTAAATATTATTCCTCTCTAATATCTTCCAGTTCAACCTCTACTGAAATATTTACCCACCTGATATCACTGCAGCTACTGCTGAGTGTTTGCAGCGTCTTCTTATTTGAGGTTGACAACATTGATGTTATTAGAATCTTATTGTATGTCAGTTACAGGCAGCAATTATCTCCCGCAGTAGTACATTCACTTCACTGCAGCTGAAAACTGGCTGAATCTCGGGGACCCATGTGCTTTCAACAAAATTCCAAACACTGCAAATAATTGCTGTTAATAACCTCTTAACAGCCACAATAGGATGCCAGCCAGCAATCTCCCATTATCATAAATTTTTCGGTCAGGAAGGCTCTGGTCTGCCACTGGAAAGGACTACCAATGCCTCTTCTTTCTCAGGAAGCTAAGGAAATTTGGCATGTCTGCTACGACTCTCAACAACTTTTACCGATGCGCCACAGAAAGCATTCTTTCTGGTTGTATCACAGCTTGGTATGGCCTCTGCTCTGCCCAAGATTGCAAGGAATTACGAAGGGGTGTGAATGTAGCCCAATCCATCACGCAAACAACTTCTCATCTATTGACTCCGTCTACACTTCCCACTACCTCGGAAAAACAGCCAGCCCAAAAAGGACTTCATGCAACCTGGACAATTTCTTCCACCTTTCTCTGTCGGGATAAAGGTATAAAAGTCTGAGGTCATGTACGAACCGACTTAAGAGCAACTTCTTCCCTGCTGCCATCAGACTTTTGTGTGGATCTACCATATATTAAGCTGATCTTTCTCTACACCCTAGCTATGACTGTAACATTACATTCTGCACCCTCTCCTTTCCTTCTTTAAGTATAATATGCTTTATTTGTATAGCGCACAAGAACCAAAACTTTTCATTGTACACTAATACATTTGACAATAATAAATTAAATCAGATCAAATCAAAGAGTAACTGCTGCAGAGGTTAATAATTGAGAAGATTTCTCCTAGAAATTCTGCAGCGAGGCCAGACAAGGCAAGAGGTATTGATACCTGCTGATGGTTGAGTGCTGCTCGGGGAAATAGGTCCCCTGTTTCCAGAGGGCCATCGCGTCCGGTCAGGAGAGAGGAACATGGCATGAGTACCAGCAGCATGGCACTGTGCTGGTATGGACACATGGATGCAGCATTGGGGCTGTAAGACTGACAGATACTTAAAGAAGGCACAATGCAGTGCACAGGTTGCGCAGATAAAAGCTCAGCTTCCTGGATCTGTCACAGCATCACTGTCTCTGAAAACAGATGCTTGCTGACCTATGCTGAAGGAGGAGATGTAGCCACTGGAATGTGATGTGGCCATGCAGGTAATTTTAATGCTCAACCTTTTCATTCCAGGGTTATTCCAGGAATCGTCCAAGGATATTAGTGAGATCTCACAAGTGACTACCTAGCATTACAGAAGGCAGGTGATGGATGTTTTGGTTGTAGGACAAGGAAGTAATAAAGTTCTGGACCAATAAATCATCCAATTATAGAATCCCTATGGTGGAGAGTGTGACCATGTGAGCCAAAAACCACCCCAGTATCGGGAACCTGAGGCAATTAGCAAAATCCAGCCCAACATTCTTTAATTTCTCTTGTTCCGCAGAATTCCTCAACCAGATAGAAGTACAGCCTTTTTTTTATTAGTTAAGGATTGATTGTCAGAAAATCAATAATTTTCTATTGATGAAAAGAGCAATTAAAAACCCACTTTTATTGCTCATTGAATTTTATAAAATTTATGCCTGAGTTGGGGCATTGCTGGCAAGACCAGGATTTATTACCAATCCCTCAAATTAGCCACTCACATAATCAAACTAATTAATAAGTGATTAAATAGGAAGTATATAACTAATTCCAATAAGAAGGAATAGTTATATGTGTGGGGTTACAGAGATAGGGCCTTGATGGGATTGTTGTAAGTGCAAACTAGATAGGCTGAATGGCCTCCTTCTGCACTGTAGGGATTCTATGATTTTATGACTCTCCCTCAGCTGCTGCAGATGCAGCAACAGAACCTGGGAATGCCATGGAATTGAACCAGTGCTAATCACTGTGCCACCATGATAGCTGTGCCCATAGTTCATAGCCCAAAAGAAAGAGCTTGAAATTATGCAGTGCCATTCAAATTCACCCATAGCATTTCAAAGCCAATTCAAAACTTCCTGACGTGTACTCATTGTCATAGGTTTACACCAAAAAAGGGAAGTGGACAGAGGATGGACGAAGGAAAATGGCTATGTAAAGGAAGATAAAATTCAGGAAAGACGATTATATGGAAACCAGATCAAAACATGTTTAATCTAATTTTACTTCCCTTATTTCTTCTTGTCCTGCTGTTTTGTTTACTTGAGAATGTCTGGAGAACAGACTCAAATGTCTAAAAACGAGTAATTATCTTTTTGCCTCATCTGTTTCTATCCATAGATAATTCTTCCATCTGACATTTTCATGAGTAGGCTTTAGGATGATCTTGTATAATTGCAATGCTCAAAATCTGCAAGGGATTTGGTGAAATGATGAAAGGGAGGGGCTCCGAAATAAACCAGTCACGAACCAGTTGTCCGATCAGAATGTTGACATGTCAGTTCCTTTTTCTGCTTAAGAAACTCCTCAAACTTATGGCATCTTGCATTCTTGACTTTTGAGTTCATTGGTGAAACACGGGGTGGGGATAGTTTTCTCACCCCGCACACTATGGGAATCGTAGCGGGTGGGAGGAGGGGTCGAGTCATGCGAAGGTCTGTTGACCTTGAGAGGGATTTTCCAGTTCTGGGGAGAGAATGGCTGGAAAATCCCGCCCCACGTGTGCGAGGGTGTGATATGATGAAACATATAAAAGGTGCTAGTTCACAACCAGTTGTTGCAACAATGTCATCCCATGGTCAATCAGGATTTTAAAGCCTTGACGATGTGACGCTGAAATTTTTACAATGAAATTTATTTTAATCAAATATCAATACGTGTGGGCAAGAGTACTGAAACAGATGCATTGCTGAAAGAAAATATTCAAAGGTTCTCGCTCATTCTATTTGCTACAGTTCAGCTGCAGACACAGAAAAGCTGCTCCTTCATAAACAATTGGTTGTATCTCTCTAGATGAAAATCAGTAAAATTCCTGGAAGAAATAATGTAGCTCACCTATGATACATGAATGATAACAAATCAAGAATCCATTACCATGAATCTAGTGTGTACGTCAAGAGATAATGCTTATTTTAAGATGCAATACACATCAGTGTAATTTATATAACATGTGCATGAACAAGGATACCATTTGCAGATCAAATTTTATATTAATCATCATAACTCAAAACAAGACCGTTCCTAAACTTGTGTCTCACCCCAATTCAAGAAGCTTTCAGAATATAAATAGAAATCCCATTGTATGATAAAATCGCTCTAAAACCACAAACACAGGAATAATCAAGATCTTCTTTCCCTCTGTATGATGTCTGGAAAAAGAGAGCTCCTAATTTTAGTAATGCAACTTCCAGTCTATAGAATTCCATTTTTTCCAAATGGTTAATATCTTAAATATATAACGCATATATGTTAAAGCTCTGAGTTCTGAGGTATCTCCTGAAGAACTATTCCACAGCCAGATATTAGGGAACACTGGGCTTCATTCAACCTACTCGCTCCACACTCTAAATGTTGACTACTCACTCAGGCTGGTTCCGACCAGCTCACTGCACTCCCCTGGTCACATGACCCATTCCCTTAAAGAGGCTTTGTCCCAACATACATAACACGTGCTCATTGATACAACTGTTAGATTATGGGATTATTTTTAGGTTTCTTATGAAGTTCCCAATGGCTTCATTAATTCAGACAGCGGACCCAGATCTCCCCTTTTTCATCCCGGTATTGAGTGGAATGCTAATTGGGATGGTGCACTTAAGCCTCAGTATGTCTGGATTGTGGAGGGATAATCACTTTTTGTTCCTACATCTGACTGCTATGGAGTGACTCCTGCAGGAAGGATATGTATGGATGTGGAGGAAGATCTGGATCAGGCTCAGGTGCAAAAGCTCCTGATGTTGACCACCCCGTCTAGGCCCCAAAGTAAAATATTGGCGAGTTTGGGAAGGTTACGGAACCACCTTCATGCCATCCGGATGGTTAGAGAAGAGCAGCCAAAATGTTCCATGTCCAAACATCCATTGATCCTTGCAAAATAAAAGAATATAACCACTCACCTTGAGCCTCTCCCTCTAACTCTTCAGAAAGGGTTCTAGGTTGGAGGGCCACTTTTAGTTTTCTTCAAACCCCGTCCACATTCAACCTCTCAGCCAGTCTGGGGTAATTTTCTCGCAAAAGTTTACAATGGGTCAGGAATATCTTCCTGCTCTCTGATTTCTATGGGAAATTGGCTTGTACATATTTCAGTCACAGGTCCAAGTCTGCTCCTTTAGAGGAATGCTAAGAGTAGGAAATCAGTTGCATAAATCTTTGTTACAGTGCCTAGAAAATGAACATTCTCTGCGTGCTGCAGTGAATATTATCAGGGCTTACATTCCATTCACCACACACGTGTTGTGGTTTTGTAGGAGAAACAGACACGGAAACACCCTTTTGTGACAGAAGGCCAGAAATGAACTAGCATGCAAAACTCCAAGCGCAGTGCACAAAGCTGATTCTAATCAGATTGCACATGTATGGCAAGTTACCAATATTGGCAAATTGATGCATGTTAACCTTTTGCACAGATCTGCTTCATTCATATTTGAGCTTTGAAATGACTGTGGAGCAAAATTGCATTCAGTTTTCTCTTCACATTTTGTGATCAGGTAATAGGAGTAGCAAAGGCTGAGTCTTTCGATAGCTTATTGTCAAGCAGGTCAGCCCAGCTGAGTATATCTTGAAGTTACAAAGCTGTTTCTCTTTTCATTTTTAGCATCAATGTACGTGGGAGGAATTTTCCCATCCCGCTCACTGTAGGTTCCCTGGTGGGTGGGAGAGGAGAATCTGGAAACAGGAAAAGAAATTGGAAACCCACCAGGGTAAAAACAGTTTGCAATTTTCCCGATGGCAGGATGATGGCAGGTCAGTTTTCCTGCCAACCGGTGCCGTGAATGTTATTTGCATTCATTAACATCTCATGAATGCTCATTAAAACAGCTGCTCGCCAGAATTCCATGACATCCGTAACAGGCCAAAGGGCATCTACTCATTGACCAAGAGTAACAGATTGGTCATTAGTAATCATATCTGAAATTGGAACAGAGTTACATTGGGTCACTCATTGCATTCACATCTAATCATCCCATGCAGAGTTCCAGATGTTACATTTCTGGGATGCCATGCTGGTCACCTCAATGTTTGTGCCAGCATCACAGGGATTAAGCTGCATCAGCCAACATGCAAGGTGGACAAGAAAAGTTATAGATCCTCATGGTTGTCATAAGTTTCATATTAAGAGCTTCACTTTAACCATTAATATCTTTAATGTTACATTGCCGAGAGAAGGCAAATGGACTAATGGATCCAGGGCTCAATGCTACATTTGTCAGGGTGATAATACAATGGAGGAGGGAAAGGACGGAGAGTGATGCCAAGTACAGCTCCAGCTGGAGACTCCATTTGAGGAATATGGTCAAGGACGGCCAAAGCATGAAGACATAGTCAGAAAGACAGTCCCAAAGCAATGGAGATTCACCATTCCTCGCATATATCGCAGAAGGATTTCCTATTCACAAATGTGAGAGACATTGCCAGGCACATCTGTGCTTGTCACAAGCTCCGGTACATCACATACGGCAGATTCTTCATGAATCTGACACCACATGGGGTTGGGGGCTAACCCCCGCCAGTGGCTTTGAAGCTGACAGCAATGTTTAATTATTTGTGTCTTGCTTTTTGCAGGAATCAGCAGGAGTTCTGCATAGCAGCTCTCAGTTCATAAGACACAGCTCATCAAGAAGGTCACTAGTGCCCTTTCATCATAGAATCATAGAATCCCTAAAGCACGAAAGATGCCTTTCGGCCCATTGAGCCTGCACTGACCGCTGACAGAGTATCTTACCCAGGCCCTCTCTTCCATCCTATCCCACTCGAGTGAACCACTCCTGGCGGGGGGGTGGGGGGACACTAACAGGCCAGAAAACTTCAGTCCCAGGCCCGCTAATGAAATGGAAATCACGATTTCCATACTGTAATCAGCTCCACACTGGAAGTCTAGAGATCTTAGGCTGGGAGACTCATGGACGTTGTGGCGCCCAGCGGGAAGCCCTCAAAATAGCCTCTGCTGATGTATCCTAGCCAGCTGCGCTGCTCAAGCTTGGAAAATCGCCCCCGTGTTGTCTACTTTAACAAATTTGCAAAGCAGTACCAATATTTTCCATAAAAACATTTAAAAAGGTCTGTCATTCTTTACTTTATGGTGTTTTTCTGGCTTTGTGATATTCTTGAAATTAGATCAAAGAGCTATTCGGGAAATGGGATGTTCTTTTCTAAAACTTTCCCTTCCTGCCATGCCCAGTCAGTTGAATTGAAGTGTGAAACAAAGTTAGCTGCAATACTGAGCCATTGCAATTGGACGAGAGGCTGTTTGTTTTTCTTTCCCATATGTAAAAGTTACATGTGGTCAGCTCTGACTCCCCAACACAACAGATTTATGGAGTTCTACATCAGTGAAGTTTCTTCACATTAATAATACCTAAAGTGAAGATGTGAACTTTAATCATGTGTCTTTGTTTAGGCTCGGGTGATGCCAGGAGTGTGTGTGTGTGTGCGTCTGTCATGGTGGCAGGGTTGGTTCTTGGAATTAAGTGAGGATGAAAACAATGTCATTTTGTGGTTTCTTAATCCTGACAAGTTAAAACAGGTTGTCCAGACTTGATCCAATTACTTCATTTATGTATTTCCTGTGAAACTCTCTACCCACGGCACTTTAATTTAAGGGGATTGTCCTAACTCTTGGAATAGGCTGGTAAAGCTTTGGAATGACATTCCATGGGTGTCAGTCTTATCTCAAGCCTGAGGCTACTGATGTGGTGGGGATGGGGGGGTATTTTTCGGTGAGCGGAGGGGTCGTGGGATAGTCAGATTGGCAGGTAAATCCAGCACTGGGGATCAGACATACCTCAGAAGTCAAGCACTGGCTTTGGAGCCTCAGGACTCAGATAGCAGTTTTTTAATAAAAAGCCTATCTTTAGTGTCACAAGTAGGCTTACATTCACACTGCAGTGAAGTTACAGTGAAAATCCCTGAGTCACCACACTCCAGCGCCTGTTCAGGTACACTGAGAAAGAATTTAGCATGGTCAATGCACCTAACCAGTATGTCTTTCAGACTGAGAGGAAACCAGAGCACCCATAAGAAACCTGCACAGACATGGGGAGAATGTGCAGACTCCACAAAGACAGTGACCCAATCTGGGAATCGAACCTGAGTCCCTGGCACTGTGAGGCAGTGGTGCTAACCACAGTGTCTTTGGGTTCTGCTCTTAAAACTAAACTCTCTCAAGTAAAGTTCCTGAAGATCACCTCGAAGGATAAGAGACAGCTAGCATTGGCTGTGATGGAGACCACAGCCATTCTTTATTCTAATACACAAGGTAGATTCAAGATGGTGAAATGTGTGGCTCCTCTGCACCTATCCTCCATTAACTGAGCGATTTGCACAACAATTAATGACTTCCACACAGGGGCAATGTTCTTCTGGCCTTATTAGTGTCACACATATGCTTACATTAACACTGCTATGAAGTTACTGTGAGAAATCCCCTAGTCGCCATACTCCGGCACCTATTCGGCTACATCTAACCAGCATGTCTTTCAGACTGTGGGAGGAAATCAGAGCACCTGGAGGAAACTCACACAGATATGAGGAGAATGTGCAAACTCCACACAGACAGTGACCCAAGTCGGGAATCGAACCCAGGTCCCTGTCACTGTGAGGCAGCAGTGCTAACCACCGTGCCATCTGTCAAACTGGATTTGCTTCCATTTTCTTTTCTGTCATCATTGCTCGTGGATACAAGGTGGTCAATACATTTGCTGGCCACAGCACGCAAAGAATGTGCCAATAATATCACATGACCCACTTTTCATATCATTTGCACTAGTTTCTCTGCTCAAGCATTAAACAGTTCCCTAGAGAGAAGGCAGAGAAGGGTTTAAAGAACCTACCCATTACTTATAGATAGCTTCGTTATCAAAGAGACGTTTCTTGGTGACGCCAAGTGCTTAAATATCTGTCAACTCCATTATCTGACTCCCACCCCTCACCATTTCCCTCCTCATTTCACCATGAATGTGTTGGATTCTTTAACTCTTTATTTTTTTCAGAATACAACGGGAAGCAGTGAAAGTGTTCTCATAGGAACGTGGGATTTTGGAGCGTGAGTAGGCACTTTAGCTCTTCGAGCCCGCTCCACCAATCGATATGAGCATGGCTGATCTCCATCTCATCCTAGTTCCATTTGAGTGAGAGAGAGACTGGATACAGGTACCCCAGAAAGCATGGCATCTACTCACTGTCATCCCCATCCCCACTAAACTAAGCAGACAATGTAATAGACCTACTGTTGTCAGAGACCTTATAAGGTTTCAGGAGTCTTGCACTGTCCCTGAAGGCAGGAACAAAGTTGGCAGCAAAGCTTTGTCTCAATAATTCCAATTCAAACAAAGTCAAATTCTCAAACAAATGATATAAATAAATGTTGCAGTTTAACATGGATTAAATCACCCATGTCGGGACCCTCAGCAGAGCGTGCGAATGATTCATTTCAAAGCTTTGATCTTCGAGTTACTCACTCTCTTTCTTGCTCTGTCTTGTCTTGTTTATTCTCCACTCTGGGTGGGGTTTGTCCCACCCTGTGCAAAAATTCTAATAACCTATTTCTTATTCAAAAATCTAAATCATCCCCAAACAGGAACAGTTTCTGTGGTTGTTGTTAACCTTATATATGTCAGTAAGTAATGCCCTTTGTTCTGTACTCTGGTATCTTAATGCTTTTGCATGTGGTGGCGCCTCTTAGAGAGAGATATTTACATTCCATTCAGACATGAGCAGTTTTTCAGACAGTCTCCAAAATTCCAGCCTTCTAGTACCAGCATGCCCTTTTAAAATTTGACACAAACTCCCAAAACCCCTCTACTTTGGAATCTTTCCATACTGTGCCCCATCTGTAAATTGCACCTCTTTGCAATCCAACAAAGGAAGGTGTCTAGCCAAGTCAAGGCTGGGATTTTCCAGCCCCCCCCCCACACCCCCCCCCCCCCACACACCCACCTCCACCCCTACCCACCGCCCCCACCCCCCAACACGCCCACCCCACCCACACCCCACCCAACGCCCCGACTCCACCCCACCCAACCCCCACACCTCACCCCCACCCCACCCAACCCCCCGACTCCACCCCACACCCCACCCAACCCCCACACCTCACCCCCACCCCACCCACCCCCACATCCCCCCAACCCCCCACACCCCACCCACCCCCACCCCACCCCACTCCCCACACCCCACCCACAACCCCCACTCCCCACCCCCCCACCCACACCCACCCCCACCCCCCCACACCCCACCCACAACCCCCACTCCCCACCCACCCCCACACCCCACCCACAACCCCCACTCCCCACCCCCCCACACCCCACCCACCCCCACCCCCCCACACCCCAACCCCCACCCCACCCCCCACCCCACCCTTCACACCCCCACCCACCCAGCCCCACACACACCCCCCAACCCCCACCCCACCCCCCACCCCACCCTTCACACCCCCACCCACCCAGCCCCACACACACCCCCCAACCCCCACCCCCCAAACACCCATCCCCCAAACACCCACCCCCCCGACACCCACCCCCCACACCCACCCCCCGACCCCCACCCACCCCCCCGACCCCCACCCCCCACACACCCACCCCCCACACACCCACCCCCCCGACCCCCACCCCCCACACACCCACCCCCCCGACCCCCACCCCCCACACACCCACCCCCCCGACCCCCACCCCCCACATCCACCCCCACCCCCCGACCCCCACCCCCCACATCCACCCCCACACACCACACACCCCACCCACCCGCCCCACACACCCCCCACCCCCCCCACACCCACCCCCCCAACCCCCACCCCCCACACCCACATCCCCCACCCCCACCCCACCCACCCCTCACCCCCACCCATTTTTGGTTTTCCCCTGGGGTTTTTGGAGTAGGGTTTAATCAGATTGATTAGCAGAGGCAGACTGGGTGGAGCAGGTAGATTCTGATTGGGGCTGCAAGAAGCAAGAGGTATTGTTCTCTCTCACTCTGGAGGTTACTGTTTGTGTATCAGAAGACCAGTGTCTCTCTCTCTCTCTATCTCTCTCTCAACATTCTAGGACTAGTAGCTATGTAAGCCTGTGTTTTTTGCTAACTGATTTTGAAGGTGGTTTAATCACATGAGGAATATTGCTTAAGTTTGAACTAATAGAAATAGGTTAGCTGCTAAGAATTGTGTCTTGTCATGTTTAAGTAATTCAATTGGTAAAAGTTAGGTTAATTAATTTGTTATTTTCAAACTTTACTATTAAAAATAACTTGTTTTGCTAAAAGCTTCCCAGTGGGTCAATAGAATCATACCTGGAGTGAAACGCTTTATCCTTACACTAACGCCACCATTAAAAGATAGTTGGGGTCTAGTCTAATTTCACAATATATCTTCGAGTACCTGAACTGGTCCCGAACACCTTATCTAGTCATCTTTCAGCCTCTGCAATGGCCTGTGCCAAAGAGGATGTGTTACTTCAGGCAACAGTGTTTCCACTGCCTGTCAGGTTTGTCACCCAAACTTAATGATGTTTCCCACCGATGCCACAGCAGCAATGCTATCTTCCAATTCCAAAAGTGTAAGCTCCCAATCAGATATGTCTTTCTCAATTTCACTGCATTAAACTTTCAAGAGTCTTTGCTCCTGGGGTCACTGAGCCCATCAAACTATTTCTCTGAGATAGATGGTTCACAGTGCATATAGGTAATGAGACAAGTGCCTGGAGGGAACAGGCCAGTGTAAGCCTAGCCCCAACCGTTTCCAATCTCTGTATCAATTATTTGCCTTCAACCCTGTATTGGAAGTTCACCAATGCTGCTGTTAGCTGCTGTGGAACTCAGGCTCAGATTCTTTCTTAATTAGAGGCAACACTAAAAGATGTTGCAAAGCTGGCCCACTGCAGTAAAACATGGTACCTTTATCCCAGCAGCAGCAAAACAGTCTCCCATATATTCCACCATATATATGCCAGTGCCAAGAGAAAACTCAGCATCTGTTAGAATGGCCAAGAGACTGAATCACAAATAGTATCTCAGTGTTGCCCTTGACTGAACACTGACATATAGATCATATCTGAACAAGACAGCAGCAAAGATCTAAATGTGAAACAACCTCCTTAGCAAATTTGCTGGCTTGTCATGGGTTGAAGATGCTCAAAACTTTAGGACCTCAACTCTTGCCTTTGTCGACTTGACTGTAGAGTACTGTGCACCAGTATAGTACAACTCATCCCAGAATAGTCTTATAGATACCCAGCTCAACACAACAATGCGGCACAGTGATTAGCACTGCTGCTTCACAGCGCCAGGGACCCGGTTCAATTCTCGCTTTGGGTGACTGTCTGTGCAGAGTCTGCACATTCTCCAAGTGTCTGAATGGGTTTCCTCCAGGTGCTCCAGTTTCTTCCCACAGCCCAAAGATGTGCAAGTTAGGTGGATTTGTCATGCTAAATTGCCCCTCAGTGTCTGAAGGTATACAGAATTAGTGGTGTAAATATGTGCTGGTTATGGGGATAGGGTCTGAGTTGATGATTTATCAGAGAGTCAGTGAACATTCAATGGATCAAATGATCTAATTCTGCACTGTAAGTATTCTGTTCTATAATACATATTGTCCTGGGTCCCCACCAATAAACTCAGCTCCCCTGGCTCCCAGTCCTGAATAACATCCCACCCCCTCAGGAGAGAGATTGCACAAAGAAAGGTCCTCAGGAAGGTTTACATCAACCCAAGCCTGCTGTTACACAAGGACCTTACCAATCCACCTACTGCTCACCTCCCATCATACCAGTCTGTAAGATCACTGTGCCAAGGAATAACAATAGAGACCCTGTGACAGCAGGAATGGAACCAACACACCACCATTAAAAAAAATCACAGCCCGCCCACCTGGCTTCAACCTGCCACGCCAACACTAGGCACTTCTCAACCTTTTTCGCACTGACCAAGGGCTTTGTGCAGTAAATTGGCACAGTTTGGGCTGAATCGTGAACCCAGACTGCAACCCAATCACTGACTCAATTCACTGAAAACTGCCCCAGACAAAATTCAGCAGAGGGATTAAAGATCTCCATTGTACCACTGCAGAAACCACTGCCTAATTAGGTGATTACTGCACACAAAATCAGTGAATTAACTTGTAGGCCAAAATGAGATGGGGTAGAACTAATCATCTGAATTCAGTGTTGAGACGGAAAAGCTGTAATATGTCTGGCCAGAAGGTGAGGCGCTGTTCCTTCAGTTTGAGTTGAGCTTCACTGGAACATTGCAGCAGGCCAAGGACAGACATGTGGGAATGGGAGCGGGATCATGTGTTAAAATGGCAAGCAATGGGAGAGTCAGGGTCAGTAGGTGATTGCGCACAGAACATTTACTGTGTGATCCATGTGAAAAAAAGAAGAAGGGGTGTGAAATAAAGTCACGCTCAGAAGTAAACCAACACATCAGCGACGTAAAAGGTATTTTGAAAGGTGATGCTAGGCCTATGCCCCACCCGTCTGATTCTTAACTTTCTCACTTATAATTATCACAACACATTTCCAAATAGATGATAGCACAACAACACAATTCAGAAGCTCTGAGCAATGCAGAGGGTGAGTTAAATAATTTAATGTTTGTATTGTTAATATATGAAATAAAAAAATCTAATTAAAACAGCATAAATAATGCACAGGCTCCAATTAATATTCGGCACACATCACTTTATTTTTAAATCCTTTAAGAAATTTGATTTACTCAGCAACATCTGATTCTTGTGCAGCCCTCAGAGTACGGTGTGGGGAGGGAAGGTGTGAAATTTTTACAATAAAGGATGGAAAAAGAGAGTGCAGCAATTCCATTTTCAGGTACAAGAATTGTTTATTGTTGCATATCTGATGAATATATGCTGGAGTGCAGGAAACAGTTGCAGGCTTGCCAAAAAGGAGTTATTTCTGGAGTTATTCAAGGGGTTTTTTGGATTAAGGAGTATCTCCACTGGTTCTAAAATACACATTCCTATTTAAGTCTGCAATATGGGCTCTGAGGCCTGGATTTTCACTCCCACATTGGGCACATAGATTCAGGAAATGTTCAGGCCTGGTGCACCCACCTCGGGAGAAACAGCCCTGAATGGTGGGATATTGGTTCTTTGGGTGTAATCCCATGCTGGGCATCCCCCAAAACATGTTGAGGCAGCCACAGGGCTGGCCGAGGGCGGAAGTGCAGTTGAAAGACCCGTCTCGGTGCTCTGTTGTATGAGGTAGTTAGGCCGTGAGGCTCCTCATCCTCAGTAAGGAGGGGGGTTGGGAAGAGGGGGGCAGGGAGGGAATAGGGCAACGAGAAGGGGGCACCAGAGATGGGAGGGGCAGGGATGGATGTGGCAGGAAGGGGAGGGGTAAGGAGGGCCACGACAGGGAGCTGCAGCTCAAAGGAGACACTAATGAGGAAACAAGCTCAGTTTCTTTGACATATCCAAATTGCAATGTACAGGATGTCACATGTAACAGATATCTACAGTCTTTTAGAAGCATTGCTGTTGCCTGTTTGTCTTACTGAGCAAGCTCGACCAACAAAGTTACAAATGATCTCTACATTTTTGCTTACGGATCCTTCCAGGGTTTTTTCATGGACATTTCCAGGATCTTCCAGGCAGCTGCCCATTAATACTGGAGACAGGTCACTGATGTCCTGTTTCCTGATCTGGAAATTACATTAGCTTTGCCCATGCTGATATCAGGCAGATAGGGCTGACACTAAGCTTTGTGGCTCTGGTTGGCTGCAGCCAGGTGTAGCACACCATCGACTGCTTACACTGACAATCTGAGCGTCCCCATGCTAGCTGGGAGTGTTCATCAATTCATAGAATCATAGAATCCCTACAGTGCAGAAAGGGGCCATTTAGCGCATCAAACCTGCACTGACAACAGTCCCACCCAGACCCTATATCTATAACCCCACATATTCACCCTGATAATCCCCCTGACACTCAGGGGCAATTTAGCACGACCAATCGATCTAACCCACACATCTTTGAAGTGTGGGAGGAAACCAGAGCACCCGGAGGAAACCCACGCAGGCACAGGGAGAAAGTGAAAACCTCACACAGACAGTGACCTGAGATCGGAATTGAATCTGGGTCCCTGACGCTACGAGGCAGCACAGCATCTACTGTGCCACTGTGCTGCACTGCAAGAGTTCCCACTCCATCAAGTGCAGCTGAAGCCAAACCACAAAGAGAAAAAGATCTGTAACGTGGTTGACTCTTAAATGCCCCTCTGGAAAAGCCTAGCAAGCCACTCAGTTCATGGGCAATTAGGAATGTGCATCAAATACTAGCCTAGTCACATGCAATGAAAGAAATCCCCACCCCAGTAGGAGACTGCACCCACCATCAGAGCTGTGCTGCACCTTTTTTAAATGTATTTGGGTGCTGAAAGAGGATATACCCGGAAGACAGCTCCATTCCATTCTGAGGTGCTGCCACACGAGACCTTACCAAACTGAAAGGTCTCTTGAGGATACCAACACCAAACCGCATGAGAGGAAGTGGTTGAGAGCATAGCTGTGTGTCCAGTTGTTAGCAGAACTTGGAAACAGGCCAGAAAAATAATTGTCACTGACATAAGTGTGCTGTGTAGAGATTTAGCTTCCTTTCACTATATTTTACACGGCACCTCAGCAACGCCTTACTGTCAGCCTGTCACTGCACGCGAGAAATGATTAGCTAGCACCCTACTAACCACACAGGTAACAACATGTCCAGCTTTCACCAAGACACATCCACACCACTGGCAGGAGAAGCCAACAGCGTGGCGTACAATTAAGTAAAGCAAACTTTAAGGATCAATAAGGTGTAGGGGCATAAGCAGGCCATTCAGCCTATCGAGTCTGCTCTGCCATTTAGTAATGACTGATCTGATAATGGCAATTCTCAATTCCACTTAGCCCTATAATCCTCGGTTCCCTTACCAATTAAAAATCAGCCTCCCTTATTAAAAATCTGCCTATCTCAGCTTTACACATACTTAATGATCCAGCCTCTCCACCAACTACTAACACAATATGGGGTGGTAGAGAGTGTGGTTGCGGTGGGGTCAGGCGGGGTGGTGGGGCGGGGGGGGGGGCGGGAGGGTGGAGGTGGTGGTATGCAGAAATTTCAACCCCCAAGAGTGAGTAGAAAGGGGGTTGGGACTGGATAGAAAATAGTTGAATGCTTCAACCCACCAGCTTCTTTTACAAGGAACAATACAGCACAGGAACAAGCCCTTCGGCCCTCCAAGCCTGGACCAATCATGGGTTCCTAACTAGACCATCTGTTTGTATCCCTCTATTCCCAGTCTGTTCATGATTTTTTTCATGGGACATGGGCATTGCTGGCTGACCAGCGTTCATTGTCCATCCCTAGTTGCCCTTTGAAGGCAATTGAGAATCAACCACATTGCTGTGAGTTTGGAGTCTCATGTAGGCCAGACCAAGCAAGGATGATAGATTTCCTTCCCTAAAGGACATTAGTGAACCAGATGGGTTTTTCCTTACAATCAACAATGGTTTCATGGTCATCAGTAGATTCTTATATCCAGATATTTTTTATTGAGTTCAAATTTCACTATCTGCTGTGGTGGGATTTGAACACAAGTCCCCAGATATTTGCTGAATTTCTGGCTTAATAGTCTAGTAATAATACCACTAGGCCATTGGCTGTCCAGGCCATCTCATGTGAGTAACTCACTCACCACAGTCAGGATATTAATCAATGCAAGTGGGTGGATAGTTACTGCAGGAATTAACATTTTTTATTGTTTATCGCTAAATTTAAAATTTTACTTGCCAATTGCTGAAGGAAGGTGGGACTGGTGAAATGGAACAGGCAAGTGCTTTTCACCGCTGTTTATGAGCCAAGAGGAACTGGAAAGATTCCTCTTGGACTCCCAAGCTATCCTAGCAACCATCCATCAATATGGCTGCCTTGATTGAACTAATTACTCCATCCATTCCCATAATGTCTGATCTCTCCCCTTCATTTCTGACCCTCTCCTCCTCCTGTGCTTGATTCCCTCAATGTTTCAGCTTCCCTCAATGTTCATGCCCCGCCAGTGTCCACTTCCAAAATGTCCTACTGCCATTATTCAACACCTCCATCGAAAATTTCCTAAGTTTCAACGTTCCCAACCCCCCATTGATGTTCCACTCACCTCTTGATCTCTCAAGTTCAACTCAGCTCCCCATCCCCGGCATCCAACTGGTCTTCTGACCTCAAATGGCCAATTCACTACCCAGGCCCATGTCCAACATACCTTTGCATCATTCTGGAGAATTTGGCAGGAGTCCAAAAATCACTTTTACAGTGGCGTGAATTTCCCCATGGTACCTTCAGCCAGGTGCCCTTCATGGCAGATCAGGAATCCCACTGATGGCTGCCCGGAAACTGATTTGCATCCCACAATGGGAACTATTCCCCCTCTCCATGCCCAATTGTCCACAATACCTATGGGAAAACATGCCAGTCTAGAATATGTCTGGAACGACGTGGCATGCAGAATTTGGGACTCTCCTGCACAATGCCTAGGGTGGCCTCTAGAGGTCAGGATGGAGGATGCCAGTGATGCCCTGGAACACCAGCACAGCACTGGGTAAGGGTGAGAGGGGGAGTATCTATCTTCCAGCTTCAGGTGCCATGGAGGAGGTCTAACTTCTGGCCTCAGTGTTCCTGAAAATCCATCTCCCTTCTCAGGAGTTCCATTATCTTCCTTCAACAGTGGGGCACTGATGTTGGACACCTTTTCAATATGGCATCCAGGTATGATAGTGGAAGGCATATTATCAAGCTCGCTCTGCCATGGAATAGGTGCTATTCTGCCAGATGTCTAATTAATGAGGTCTGATCAGATGTATGGCATGGTTCCCAGCAATCTCCACAGCGGAAAATACTCCCTATTCCCGCCACAGGACTTAGTCCCAGGTGAGAGAATTCTGCCCCTTCGACTCTGGCGACCACTTGCAATCCCGGTCCTGTCCACCGCAGCTTCTGGTGCTGCTGAGGCTAGAGTGCTGCCAATCAGATTGGTCAGTATTTCTCCGAGGTGAGACTTCCTCCTGGCTGAGGGACACAAATCCCATCTCCGGTCAGTTAATGCTTATTGGAGCATCGGGTAGCTACAGCACAGCTAGTATCGGTGACATCTCCATCAACTCTACAGGTGGGCGACGGGGAAACCCCACATCCATATTATCCCGGACATGGCACCATTCAATTGGAGGAATTCAATGTCACCCAGGTGATGGGCTGGGAGACAGGAGGCCATATAACCAGGCAGGAGGTTACAGGCCCCATTGCCTTGCTAAATCCCCCCAAATACATATGGGGCAAGAGGGCATCCTTGCCAGCCAGGTGTTGATTGAGACCCTTAAGTGGCCTCTTAGGGGCCTCACCTCACCAAAGTTTTTATTCAACCAGAAACAAGGGGAGGCCCTGCTATATTGGCAGCCTGCAGGTAAACCTGAGAAGGTATGTTCAAAGCCTAGTGGAGGGAGTTCCTTCCTACTTGCACATCCCAAGTAGGAGAGACCCCGCCAAGAGAAGAATCCTGCCTGCTCTTAGAAAAACTAACATCTCCTCAGCAGCAACCCCCAACTTCAGCCCCCACTGCACCTCCCCCTCAATACATCCACCCCCCCAACCCCACCCACACACACACACACACACCCACTGGCCTTGACAAGGCCTGGCTTCATTCCTGATTCTAATGATGATCGGGAAGCCCTGGATTCCTGCAATATCAGCAGTGGTCCTGCAATGTTGTCATACTGGAGGGGTTCTGGTCTCTGATTAGTTACCACCTCACAGAGGTGAGAATTGGTGCTGACCACAATGAAGACCCCATGGCCAAACAGCTAAGCGACTGACCGGTGTTAAGCTGGGCCACGGAGACTGAGAATGGCTGCAATAGAGTTACCACCAGCCCTCCAACTGGTGCACAGGCCCATCACTGCGAACGTTAAGTTCCACTCAATGTACTGGCAGCAAAATGTGTTTCACAGGTAGGAGCATTTGATTGCCTGGCACTGTACACACAGTTAACGAGCGCCTACAAAATGCCCTTATTTGGTGTGGATCCTTTTTCAAAAGCTGCAAATCCAAAGATATTTTCTCAGGGGAAATGTCCATATAGGCAGTACAATATGGTATGTTAGTGGAAACAGATGAGCAAGCTGCTAACAATAAAGTTCTTCATCAAAAATGTAGCACAATCTCAGTTAGAGGCCAGAGTGGATGGCAGTGTTGGAAATAAGCCCAAACATGTTGGAAGAGCAATTACAGGCTTGAAGAGGCCCAGAAAAATAGGTTCTAAATGTTTATTTTAGCTTTCCTTGAGGACAGGAGGTGCAGAAATGTTTCCCAGATCTCACAAGTAATGTTCTACCTTTCCTGAAGCCTCCCCAATCATCATCTCTCCCCAGTATCATACCCCACTGCTCAGCAACACTTACCTAATGACCAAGGATTGATTACAGAGGGTTCCTGGCGATGGCCTCCTGCCTGTGCCATTCCAGTACTGCCTGTGATGGATCTACTCCCCACTTCAGGTTGCACCGATCCCCAGTCTACCCCCTTCCCTTCTTCTGTGTTAATAAATACATATGATTGTTTGAAATATTAGAAATATTCGCAAACATGAACAATGCAAAGCATTGGTTTTGCAAACTGCAGTGTTAAGGAAGGAAGAAGTCCAAATTCCAAAGATGTCCAGATTAGGTTGATTGGCCATGCTAAATTGACCTCAGAATCAGGGGAATTAGCAGGATAAATGTGTGGGGTTACAGGAATAGGGCCTGGGTAGGATTGTGGTTGGTACAGCCTTAATGGGCCGAATGGCCTCATTCTGTATTTAGGGATTCTATGAGTCTATGAAATGTTACACAGTGATGGAAAAGTAATCGTACAATAACCAAGGGACTTCATAGGATTAAGGTAAGATTCTCTGACCTTGACTGTAGCTGGGATTCTCCAGTCCCACTGACAGTGATGGCACAGCATGAACATTTGGAGAATTCCAGCCTTAATTTCCTTAACATCTGCCTCTCAGGGAGGAATTCTCCCATCTGGGACTAAGTTCAAAAGTGGGTGTGGGAATATAGACTGGTTCCTGTTGTGAAGGCCAGGAAAACACTCAAATCTTCTGATCCCTACCCTCAATAATTATGGACCCAGGGATTTTGCAGCAAATTCCATGGTGTTGTTGGCCTGATGGTGCCTATCCACCCTTCTATCCGGGCTTGATATTGAAAAGGCATCCAACATCATTGAAGAAAGGAGACGTACCTCCCAAAAAAATGATGGCATGCTGAGGTTGGAAGATGGCTCCCCCCCCCCCTCCCCACTTCCCAAAACACCAAATCTGGAAGGACCACCTGTAAATGCTCCCCCCACTATCCACAGTGCTTGAAGGTCCAAGGTTGCTGGTGGTCTCCATCCTGAGTTCTGGAGGTGGCCCCAGACATTGTTCAGGTGAGTCCCCACATCCACACACCACATTTTCCAAACATGCTTTGCACCGGTGTGTTTTCCCACTGGCACTGCAGAGAATTGGGCGTGGGCAGGGGGAGGCATGAGATTCCAGTCAGGCCTACATCTGGATCCCCATAGCAGGATGCAAATGAGTTTCATGCCAGCATCCGGAGGATTTCCAGATCTGCCATGGTGGGAACCAGTGGAAGATTCCGCCAGGAATTCAGGCCGGAGTAAGATGGATTTTTGGGCCTCCTGCTGAATTCTCCTGATCCCCAAACCCATCGACTCACTTCACAAACTCACCTTCTCCCTGGCTTCTCAAAGTGGCTGGATGTTTGAACTCATCTGATGGACAGCAGCTAATGCCATTAATAACCTTTACTTCTGACCTGGGCACCCACTGTCACAAGGCCTCAGGAACCCACTGCCCTACACTGTCCTCTCCTGGCCTGAGTGGGAAGGTTTGGCAAGAGAGGAGTGGCTTCATTTCCAGGTAAATAGAAAGGAGCAGAATGGCAATCTGAATCTAATTGACACTCTGCTGGAGCTGCAGGCTTTCATATTTTTATTTAGTATTTTCAGTATTTATCTTATTTTTATCCCCAAAGGAACATTGGAATACACCAGGTGTGAGTAATAACCACCATGACCCCAGGGTGACGTGGAAATCAGACAAGATAAACACACTCATGAAAAGGAAACTCATGAAAAGCTGGGCACCATGAGTGAGAAAGGAATATCGGTGCAGTTAGTTAATAGCAGGCCAGTGGTACCAGCTCACTGTGCTAAGTGCTGTTTCTGAAATGTGGTGGAATACAGACTTTGATGGACGCTTCTGAAAGAAGGTTGTTATGAGTAGCCACTTACCTCATTGATCACTTACTCCCCTAATTCAGGGCTTGAACACAGAACTCGAGCCCAACAATCCAGTGCCATACTGGGTGAGTGCTGCATTGTCGTAGGTGGCAGCTTTCAGATGAAATGCCAAAATGTGGCCCCATCTGGTCTCTTAGGTGGATGCAGACAATCTTATGGCATCATTTCAAAGAAGGCCAGGATTTTTCCCTGTTGTCCTGGCCAATAATTATCCCTCAAACAACATCACTAAATCAAATTATCAGATCATACTCACTTTGCCGTTTATGGAAGCTTACTGAGCTTGGTTGCAATGTTTCCTACTTTACAACAGTGAAGTGAATTTCAAAAGTACTTCATTGGCTGGAAAGGATTCCGGGACGTGCTGAGGTTGGAAAGGGCGTGATATAAATGCAAGTCTTTCTTTCTTTCCAGATTTGAAACCTGTCTCCTGATATCAGCTCCAAGTCAAGGACACTGATTCTTGGTATTGCCATTGGAAATGTGATAACATTTATGGATGAGACCTCACTTGCACAGGCCATCAGCAGAGTGGAGATATTTTTGTACCTTTGCTGCATTTGAGGACCTGTATTCCAATTACAAGGTGCAGTCATCACCATTCATTCCCACCAATATTAGTAGTACTTTGATGATATGCAGTTTAATGATCAAACTACATATTGTTAAAGGCATGATAAACAGCTTAATTATATTGATTTAAAAAGTAAACATAATACACTTCAACCACTTATTTGGATCTTTAGGTATTAGTAACACCTGAAACTCATCTGACGTAAGTCAGTCATTAAATAATATTAAGCAATTTATAAATAATGCTAATTAGATTAGTTGTAATGAAATTATAAGAATAAATTATTTATAATTACATGACAGTAGAATATTTGAATGCAATGTAAAGTATTTCTGAGTTTGGCAATTTGTGTCAATGTCTTCAGGGTCTGTTTCTCTCATCTTTAAGTCTGTGAGTTGAGGACGAAACTGCTCCCAAATATTTTCATTTCAAAGTAAAATGAGCAGATTGCATGCCGGACACCATCTCCCACTTTAACTGAAATCAGCTTCTTCTAATCAGATTCACTGAAGACAATAGTGACTGGAACTTCATTAATACTGGATTTGGAAGCAGGTATAGTGACGTTATAGCCATAAGCAATACGTTCTTATTTGGAAGTGCCTAGGCTTCTTATGCGCTTGTAAGCAATTAACATCCACAAAGAACAGTACAGCACAGGAATTGGCCCTTTGGCCCTCCAAGCCTGCCTAAACTAATATCATACGCACTTACAGAGCCTGCATCCTGCCATTCCCATCCTATTCACGTGTCTGTCTAAAGAACAAAGATAAAGTCAACTTCAGTTTCCTAACTGGATAAAACAATACTGCCTTCAGCAAGTCATTGAGGAAAAAAATAGGAATTATCAATTCTAATAGGATTTTTCATCAGGTTTACACGCACAATAAAAAAGCACAACATATTTTTACTCGGCTGTTTATGTTCAATCTTAAATTAGAACATGCAGTTCTGAGATACATTATGTATGTTGGGGCATAGTCCCTACTAAGGGAATGGTTCATGTGACCTGGGGTGTGAGGTAAGCTGATTGGAGCAGCCCTGAGGGGGCCATCAATGTTTGGAGTGTGGAGTGAGTAGACTGAATAAAGATCAGTGTTCCCTGATGCCTGGCTGTGGAATAGTTCTTGAGGAAACACCTCAGTATTCAGAGATTTAACACCATGTTACTCTGAGCCTCTAGATACAGAAAATAACTACAGAAAAACAAAATTATATTTCCCAATATTTTACGGAACTATCATTTCAGTGAGAAAGCCACGGCAAAAGTTTATTTATTTATTAGTCAACAAGTAGGCTTACATTCACACTGTAATGAAGTTAATGTGAAAATCTGCTAGTTGTCATACGCTGGCACCTGTACACTGAAGGAGAATTTAACATGGCCAATGCATCTAACCTGAACATCTTTGGACTGTGGGAGGAAACAGGAACACCCAGAGGAAACCCATGCAGACACGGGGAGAATGTGCAACCTCCACACAGACAGTGACCCAAGCCAGGAATCGAGTCCAGGTCCCTGGTGCTGTGAGGCAGATGTGCTAACCATTGCGCCACCGTGCCATGAAGGGTGTTTTCAATTTGGAGGAAATCTTTGACTTTCTTAACTTGCTAAATGCAGATTTAAGGATTCCAAGGACAGAGATTACATGAATTGGATAGTGCAAATCAGCTCTTCTTCTTCAAAAGAACTACACAGAAAAATCAATCAATTAATGGAGCAAAGTGAAGCAAAAGGCAATTAAATTAAAAAAAAACTAAGCAGACTTTAGTCAGCAACTGAGTCTGCCAATACTCCTTAAAGAGCCTGATCTAACATGCTAAATCCAGACCCAAATATTTAGTTAATAATGCAAAACATTATCCAGTCACAATATTCAACTGGGAGCTAATTTTCATATTGGACATTAGATTCAACAAATACAGGTAAAGCTATTTAATATCTGGTGCCCAAATATTTCCAAGTTTTACCAGAAATTTTAACAGCAACATAATAAATATATACGTAGAAATCAAAAATAATCGCCGAGGACACTGTGGGCCTGATGTTACCGGTACAGCCATCCCACAATTAGGACAAGCAAGCCTCGCAGAATGGCATTCCCCTTTGGCCTCGGGCATAATCTTATGAGCCTTGGGCCATGCCAGTAAAATGAGGGCCTTTGCCTCTTTAAGAGCTGCAGACACTTAGCACAGGATTCCTGTTCTATGGAGCTCTGCATTGTTCTCTGTCTGATCATCCACTTCTATCTTCTGTCATCAAATCCTTATCTCTTTTATTGCCTAACCGATTGGAACCTCAGTGGTTTATTGCAACACTCGGGAGAAATGATGATAAAAGAAGGAGGTTTCTGAGGCAGAATGAAAAAGAAAAATGTCTCACACTTGCAAAAGCCCCAACATGAATACTAAATGGAACTTTGCAAAGCAGAAGGCAGCCAATTTTTGGACTTGCAACAGCTACAACCTTAATTGTGTGACTGCAATAATTTTCCAAATGATTCAGGCAAAATTTTCCATTCTGGAGACTAAGAGCGAAATTTTGTGAAAAAGACTCTTAGTGCCGAATGAGTGTCAAAATGAGAGAATCGCGCCGATTGGGCAAGTTCCCAGTCGCAGTCATACAGTACTCAGGAAAATAAAATGCCAGGATATAATTTTTGCCAGTGTAGCCAGCTGCTCAGCTCTTTGGGCATCATTGCACAGGTGCCCACTGGACATTACCCCCTTGGCCAATCATTACCGCTGTAGAGTTCCCCCAAATCCCGACTGATCACCACCGCACCCCCACACCCCCCACTCACCCTCCCCCCACCCCGCCCAGTCAATCATTACCGCTATAGAGTTCCCCCAAACCCCCACCAATCACCACCACACCCCTCCCCACCCTGATCACCGTCTCTGCAGAGTTCCCCGACATTGCCCTGGCTGATTACCACCAGTGCAGACTCCCCCAAAACCTCCCCCCCAATTACCACCCCTGCAGAATTCACCGAAACTGCACCCCCCTCCGATTACCATCTCTGCAGACTTCCCGAAACCACCCCCCCCACCGATTACAATGCTGCAGAGTTCCCCCACACCTCCCCCCATTACCAACCCTGCAAACTTCCCCAGTCACCATCCCTAGAGAGTCCCCCCAAACCCCATCCCTTGGCCAATCACTACCACTGCAGAGTTCCACCACCACCCCCCTACCCCTGATTGCCACCCTGGGCATCGTCCCCCTCCCCTCACCCCTTCACATTTAATTAATGTTATAAATATTGAGGGCGCAAAGCCAAATTTGGGGGCAAATCAGTGCCGATAAGATCACAAGAGGCAAATCTTCCCAAGTCTCCATGACAATTGGCTGGTGGGATGAGCCAGTAAGATTACAGCCTGAGTATGGAGGAAGGCGTAATAGTGAGTGTACTTGTCACTGGGCAGCAGGGCAGGTGAACACATGATCTTCCCCCTATGAGCTCATTGATTATTCATCCATGAGAAGCTTGGGAAATTTTACAGTGGGGTAGGCAGGAACCAACCCCCATTACCTCATGGGGTCAAAAATCCTGGCACCATATTTAAATAACACCTGCTCAGACATTCACTCATTGCAGGCCAGAAGCTCCGCACTACTCCTCCAGCATCCTTATGCCTGCAGCTCATACTGGAGTAACTGGCAGATCTGAGCAACCAAATCCAGTGACTTACAAAGGCATCTCCAACATTGTCTTTTGCTGAGCTCTAGATAAGAGCACTGCCAGTAATACACCATGGCCTGACCAATGCTCACAGCTGCAATGGTCCATGTTCACCAGTCTCCTGACCTTAGAAAGGTCCTGCTGCCTCTTCGGCTCGGAGCCTTGCTTCTCAGGGCCTTTGCCAACTGGCAATGCACCCTCCTTCTCCTGACCGGGTGGCACGGTGGTTAGCACTGTGATCTCACAGCTCCAGAGACCTGGGTTTGATTCCTGGCTTGGGTCACTGTCTGTCTGGAGTCTGCACATTCTCCCCATATCTGCGTGGTTTCCTTCAGGTGCTCTGGATTTCTCCCACAGTCTGAAAGATGTGCTGGTTAGGTGCATCGGCCATGCTAAATTGCTCCTTAGTATCCTGGGATGCGTGGGTTAGAGGGATTAGCAGGGTGAATATGTGGGGCTGCAGGGATAGGTCCTGGTTAGGATTGTTGTTGGTGCAGACACAATGGACCAAATGGCCTCCTTCCACACTGTAAGATTCTATGATTCTATGATCTAGATGGCAGTTATTACCAAGGCAGGGTTCCCTGCAACCTGCATCTTCGATGCGTCAGGGGATATGTGAACAAATTGAAGCAATACATTCAGTGAGTGCATCCTTTACAGGTTTCCCCCAATCTCAAAGGCAGTGGGCAAGTGCTTAGCCCTTCACCTGGCCTCCCTCCCAGCTATTAGCAGTTACATTGTGTCCATTTTATAGGTCGATGCTTCAACTGCAACTGCTTCTTTCTCAAGATATGCTTTTTGTACTTTGTATTTACTAACATTAATATATTTTCATTCTATATTGGACACAGTGGGGGCAACCAGAAGTTGGCAAAGTGTTAGTCCTGGTGGGAAAACTGGTATAAAGTTCTTCAGCTCCAATAACCAGTTTTCTCTCCACATTTTGAGCCTCATCGTCTGGAGAAAAATGAGTGGGCGTGGTTTACACTTTTAAAGGGTGCCACAATTGGAACACAAAGCTTACTCCCCTCCTCCCACCCACAATCATCACCAGAGCCCGCTCCCCACCCCCCACAAGCCAGCATCTCCCCTCCCCCTAATTATCGCTGGCATCCCCATTCTGCACCCTCCCTCAATCCACAATCATTGCCAGCGCCATTTCCACCCTCCCCCATCCCATGATCTTTGATGGCCTCTCCATTCCACACCCCCCCTTCCCCCAACACACAATCATCACCAGCATCCCACCCCTCGATTTTTGATGGCATCTCCATTCCACACCCTCCCTCCTCCCCCCATCCACAATCATAGTCGGCATCCCCATCCACACACCTCTTAGGAGCTCACTTCCCCCCCACAGCACAAATAAATGAGCCTCCTACAATGAGGCTCCCCCTAAAGCCCATGCCGGCACAGGATGGCAGTGCCAACCTCTGCCAGGGGGTATTGCCAGGGATTGGCCTGGCCATTTCCCTCTCCCCCAGGGGTTATATTGACCTTTCGCGCCTTTGATGGGATTTCCCTCAATAGTCTACACCTGGCCAAACCTGTCGAGAATCTCGCTGACATGGTGAATATTTAGTGAAGGGGGATAATTTGGTGAGGGGATGAGATAATTATATTTAAATTTATGAGAACCTATTAACATCAGGTTCATGCCCGTACCTTGCTGGCGAGGGGCAAGAGAAATCAGAAATCATGAACCACCAGTTTTTAAAGTTTTAAGTTTTTTAAAGTTTATTTATTAGCGTCACAAGTAAGCTTACATTAACGCTGCAATGAAGTTACTATGAAAATCTCATAGTTGCCACACTCTGGCACTTGTTCAGATACACTGAGGGAGAATTTAACATGGTCAGTGCTCCTAACTTGCACATCTCTGGACTGCAGGAGAAAACCAGAGCACCCAGAGGAAACCCACACAGATATGGGGAGAAGATGTGCAAAGATGTGCGGGTTAGGTGGATTGGCCATGCTAAAATTGCCCCTTAGTGTCCTGAGATGCATAGGTTAGAGGGATTAGTGGGTAAATAAGTAGGGATATGGGGGTAGGGCCTGAGTGGGATTGTGGTCAGTGCAGACTTGATGGGCCAAATGGCCTCTTTCTGCACTATGATTCTAGAATATTCAGACTCCGCACAGTCAGTGACCCGAGCCGGGAACTGAACCTGGGTCCCTGGCACTGTGAGGCAGCAGTGCCAACCACTGTGCCACCGTGCCGCCCATGGTTTTCTCCGGATTTTGCACCATCACTGGCAATCCCACACATGGAGATTGCGGGCTCAGGATCCGCCCATCGAATTAGAATTCACGCCACAATTCACCTCGTTCATGCTCTCTCGGATACAGAAATTATTGAGCGGAGAATGTTTGTATGTTTCAGAAAGCCCCTTGAATAACCCTTACAACACAGCAAAAGGATAATAACCTCATTTACATCGTCTAACAATCCACTAGCAGGAAAGTCAAAACCATTTGATGTTTCTTTTTCTATTCCTGAGCGCTTAAAGTGCAGTAGTCATCACATTCCCCACTTTTCCCAACAACCTAACACTGACTCATTTCCAAGTCACCAGAGGAATCAGAGTGTCAGCATTAAAAAAATGCTCAATTGGAAATTGTGTTTGCTCTAGCCCTTCCTGTGAAACATGACTCCTCAGAACCAAGGCTTCATTTGAGAAGAAAATGCTTTGTTGCCTAACATATCATCACAGATTTGACTGGTTTTAGTCAATTTACACATCAGGCTTTCAACTCTGAAAAGAACATTCTTGTTCAGTGCTCAGAGCCGACAGTGTGGTGGAGGTGGAGCCAAATGACTACACCCTAATGAGCAATGCAGCTTGCTGTACTGAGTCGGCTGCTCGGGTAATGCACTAATGCAGGATAAATGACCCAGAGGAAACTACTTACAAATTCGATTTTTTCAGAAAACTAATGACTGCCACTCGAACAATTAGCATTTATTGGTAAGTAGCTGGATTCTCTTGCGTTGTAACTGCGATGCCAAAATCTAAAGAAAATGTTTAGTTGAGATTCTATTTTGATGCTCACTTATACCTAAGTCATCTTGTATAGATTGTACAGTTACTTTGAATAGTTCCGTAACAGTTTACAGCAGAGTTGATTAGTTTGGAGGTTTTCCAACACCAAGCTGGTGCTTTCCTTTTTTATCCGCTTGAGAAAGAATGCTTTGTACAGAACTTCACCAAAAAAACCACGCCCTACGAGTGACTTCTTGAAGCAGTGCAGAACTCTCCTTTACAGTTTACATGTAGTTCACATGATAAGTTGAAAATGAAATGAAGTATCACTGGTACTCAATTATTGCTGGCTAAAATGTTGGCCGTGATATCATAAGAATGCCCTAATGTTCTTCAAGTGTTGACATATCTCACCAGTTAAGTGCACAAGTGGACAAGGTTAACACCTGATTTGAAAAGTGGCACACACCCTGGATACCCCAGGGAAATGTTACCCCAGCTTCTGTGCTCAAACCCTGGATCTTCAACCTTCTGACTCCAAAAAATGAGCGTGGACTGAGTTAACTTTGGGACGGCATGGTGACACAATGGTTAGAACTGCTGCCTTACAGCAACAGGGACCCGGGTTCAATTCTGGCCTCAGGGGTGACTGTGTGTGTGTGTGTGTGTGTGTGGGTGTGGAGTTTGCACGTTCTCCCCGTGTCTGCATGGGTTTCCTCCGAGTGCTCCAGTTTCTTCCCACAGTCCAAAGATGTGTGGGTTAGGAAGATTGGTAAATTGCCCATTCGTGTCCCGCTCAGAAAGGACAGTAGGACTAGAGGGCACAGCCTCAAGATTGGGGGGGGGGGGGGAGCAGTTTAGAACGGAGTTGAGGAGGAATTTCTTCACTCAAAGGGTGGTGAATCTCTGGAATTCTCTGCCCGTTGAAGTGGTGGAGGCTGCCTCGCTAAATATATTTAAGTCACGGGTAGATAGGTTTTTGACAGACAAGGGAATTAAGGGTTATGGGGAGAAAGCGGGAAAGTGGAACTGATCCACCTCAGATCAGCCATGATCTTATTGAATGGCAGAGCAGGCTCGAAGGGCGAGATGGCCTACTCCTGCTCCTACTTCTTACGTTTTCTTACGTAATGTGCAGGTTAGGAAGATTGGCCATGGTAAATTGCCCATTAGTGTCCAAAAATGTGTAAATTGGGGGATTAACGGGGCTAATATGTAGGGTTACAGGGATGCTCTGTCAGAGAGTTGGAGCAGTCTTGCCGAATGACCTCTTACTGTACTGTAGGGATCCAATATTTTAATTATTTTCCGCACAAGAAATGCAAATGGAACAAATACAATGAAGCTGGATTTACATTACCAGCATTAATTTGCAGCATTGAAAGTCTGAATTTATGAAAAATAACTCCACAAATAAAGATGGAACAGGATGTATAGGTTGAGCGACCCACCCAGCACTAGGAATTCTTAACTGTTAGTCAGTCTGTAACTGGTATAATTACTTTTAACCACAATTGCAGCTTACGTTCCTCAAGCGCGTATGTGTGTGCACGATAAAAAACCTTCAGTCGGCAGCAGTCCATCAAAGTCAGCTGAGAATGACATTTATTTCTGTTGTGTCACTTACCCCGTTCGATAGCAAAGCCTGGGCAACTTCATTCAGAAGAGATTACGTTTCTGCTTGTGACAAACTGAAGATCATCTGAAGCAGTTTTCTTGTGACTTGCTCGTTTCAAAATAGTGTATTGGCGAAGCAAGGTTTGCAGAAGGTTCAGTTTCGAATCGTTGTATCCTAAGTTCTGATTGAATAACTTTTCACCACGCTGACAGCATTCAGAGGAGTTGACGAACTTAAACGTCTTAATTGGTGGGGTAGGAATGTGTTGTGTGTGCAATGTGTGACTTGTTAATTCAGCCATTATGAAGCGGATTCCAAAATAACATAGTGCCGTGCGTTATTGTTTAAACTCAGCTCACCTTTGCTGACTAATGTAAAGATTAACACAGGTGTTGCACAGACACGCCTTTGTATAGTAAAGCAACATTCTTGCAATATTTATACAGCAGGATGCGAATACTTTTATTCTGCTCTAAGAGATACTTTTGAACCTTCCAAACATGTCCATCCATTATAACAATTTTGCCGTCAATGCCACATCACTATAAAACTCTCATAGAAATATCCCATTGTGCTGCCAATATTCACCTAACAGTTTCCTGCATTTGGACCGATGTAGCAATGGGTACTTCCCCACAGCATCACAAAAGTAATAGATATTGCACTGTAATTCCCTGAGCTGATGGTATATCAAACCAGTTCATCTGGAATGGAAGCAGATAAGTACCTAGTTACGGAAGAGGGAGATGATCACATTCTCTGCCCGTTGTACCTCTGGTCCAGTACTGGATCTGGTGACATCTTCTACACTACAGGGGTGACGTTAGTCATGGCCTGGGGATGCAGAATCATCTTTTCTACCTGTTGAAGTTGATGCAATTGTCTATCAGAGCGTATGATAGGTGACGGATGTGATAACCGATTGAGGTGAAGTTGAAAAGGAAGAAGTATGCTTATGACCGGCAGAAAGTTCAATGGTGCATCAGGCCCAATTTACAAGGACCAGAGAGCAAGTTAAAAGACTAATAAGAAAAGCAAGAAGGGAGCATGAAAAGAGATTGGCAGTAAACATTAGCATTAAAGAGAATCTCAAGGTCTTCCATAGACATATAAATAATAAAAGAGTGGCAAAAGGAAAAGTAGAGCCAATTAGGGATTTTTAAAAAAGGGGATTTGTACTTGGAGGAAAGAGGAATAGTGGAGATATTAAACAAGCAATTTGCAACTGTTTTTGCAAAGGGAAAATATGCTACCAGGGTCGAGGAAAGAGTGAAGGTAACTGGCACACTCAAGGGATTTACAGTTGAGAAGAAGGAGATGTTAGAAAGGTTGTCTTCACTTAAAACCAGTAAGGTACCAGGACCGGTAAGAGGCTTCCAAGGATACCAAAGGAAGTAAGAATGGAAGTTGTACAGGCACTAGTGATAATATTCCAGTCTTCCTTAGACACAGGGTTTGGTGCCAGAGAACTGGAACATTGTGAATGTTATAACCTTGTTCAAAAAGTAATGCAAGGATAAAGCCAACAACTACACACCACTTTGGTCATAGGGAAACTCCTGGAAATTACTATTCAGGACAAAATCAATTGTCAGTTCAACTGTTCAGTTAATTAAAGAAAGCCAACATGGATTCAATAAGCAAATATCATGTTTAATTAACTTGCCAGAGTTTTTGAGAAGGTCTCAGGGAAGGTCGATAAGGGCAATGCCATTGATGTTGTGTACATGGATTTTCAAAAGGCATTTGATATAATGCCACACAACGCACTTGTGAGCAAAATTTTTGCTCATGAAATAAAAGGGAAAGTAAGCATTTGGATAAAAAAACTAGCTGAGCGATAGGAAACAGAATGGTGATAAATGGCTGTTTTTCAGACTGGAAGAAAGTTTGTAATGGATTTCCCCAGGGCCAGTGTTGGGAGCTTTTCTCTTAACGACCCAGACTGTGGGTAGTCTGGGCATGATCTCAAAATTTGCAGATTATGAAAAACTGGAAACATTGTCAACTGTGTTGAGGATGGTCTCAAACTTTTAAAGGACAAAATGTTGGTGGATTAGAGAGACATGTGGCAGATGAAGCTCGATGGAGAGAAGTGTGAGCTGATTCATTTGGACAGAAAGAATATGGAAAGGCAGTATAAAAGAAAGGGAGAAGCTCTAAAGGAAGTGCAGTAAGAGAGGGACCTCATTGTATCTGTACATAAATCACTGGAGATGGCAGGCCATATTGACAGAGCACTTAGTAAAGCATGTAGTATCTTAGACTTTATCAATCGGGTGATTGAGTACAAGAGTAAGGTCATGTTGAATTTGTATAAGACACTAGTTAGGCCTCATCTGGAGTACTGCATTCAGTTCTGGACAACATACTTGAGGAAGAATGTAAAGACATTAGAGAGAATACAGGGAAGACTCGCAGGAATGATTCCAGAGATAACAAATTGTAACTACGTGGATAAATTGGAGAGGTTGGGATTCTTCCTCAGAGATAACTTGGTAGAGAGATCTGAGGGGTATGAACAGCATAAATATTGAGAAACTGTTCTCACTCAAGGGACAATCAAGAACTAGGGGCACATTTCAAAGTAATTAGCTAAAGGATTAAAACTGATGTGAGGAAAAGTGTTTTCACTCGGAGGTTGGTTGGAGTCTGGAATGAACATCCTGAAAGGGAGGTGGAGGCAGTTTCGATTGAGGTATTTAAAAGGGAATTGGATTGCTATCTGAAAAGGAAGCATTTGCAAGACTATGGAGTTAAGGCAGGGGACAGGGACTGAGTGGAATGCTCTTGCTGGCAGCCAGTGGGGACTTGATGGATCAAATGGCTTCCTTCTACACTGATGTGATTCTGTTTAACTTCTCCACACACTTCCATTTTGGCCTCCCATATGATAGATTGGGATTGGATGCTCGAGAATGGTTTCTATGGTTGGCCTTAGGTTCATGCAAGTAATTGCCTTGAAATAACAGGGCCCTATTTGAATTCAGATTGCAGGACAGTTCAACTTGTACACAGAAGTAACATTGCGTGATTAAAACAAAAGTATTAACAAAGCAAATGTAACAAAAATAATCAGAACACATCAAACACAGAGTGGTTTTTGAAACTGTAGAATCACAGAATTATTACAGCACAGGAGGAGGCCATTTGGCCCATTGTGTCAGTGCTGGTCCTCTATAGGAGCAATTTATCTGGTGCCACTCTCTCCCCTCTCCCTTTAGCTTTGCACATTCTTCCTTTTTGGGTAACAATCAAGTTCCCTCTTAAACGCCTCACCTGCACCTGCCTCCGCCACACTCAGACAGTGCATTCCAGATCCCAACCACTCACTGGACAAAAAAGATTTTCTCTCATGTTGCCATTGCTTCTCTTGCCAATTATCTTAAATCTATGCCCTCTGGTTCTCAAACCTTAGGAGCAGTTTTTCCTTATTTACTGTGCCCTCACCCCATTGCAGCTTACTTGGAAATCCTGCAGCAATAATCTCCCACAGGGTGTTGATTAATCTGTTTGTGGGCTGCATTGTTTGGAAGAACATTAGCTAGAGAATGACCAGAACTCGGTGCTCCTCTTTAAATTATCTTTAATGTCCACTTGTACCAGCGGAACAGGGAGGGACAACACCTCTTAAGTTCCAACCGTGTAAGGCATTCACTCAATTACCTCTCCACTCACCTGATGAAGGAGCAGTGCTCCGAAAGCTCGTGATTCCAAATAAACCTGTTGGACTTTAACCCGGTGCAGTGAGACTTCTGACTGTGTCCACCCCAGTCCTATGCCAGCATCTCCACATCCTCACTCAAAACTGTGCCAGAAATAAACAAAAAGCAAAACAAAAACAACTGGAAATGTTAGAAACCGGAAATGAGATGAAGTGAAAGAGACCATCTCAATGTCTGGCAATAAACTGACAAGTTGACACCTGAAATATTAACTTGTTTGTTGGCCTGGAATGTTCCCTGGAATGTCTGCAGGTCTCTGAGGTTAAACCACTGAATTGAGTTGAAACAGCCCTTTGGCATGTTTTTCAGCGATGCGGAAAGGTATTCCAAATTGCTCTCATACATTCTAGCTGACACTGTCCTGCTGAAAAGGCCAGTGGCCCTGGTACTGTGGCTATTTGGAATATTTAATAATTATTTAACACGCAAGTTTGCTGCCACTTAAATTTCAAGACTTCAGCCTTCGCAACTGAAACACCAATAAGAACAACTTACCTTTATATGGAGACTTTAGAAAGTCTGAAAATTTCACAGAAATTGGATAAAAATTGGATACCGAGACAATAAAAAGGGACTTTTTAAGAGGATCTTAATGCTGGTGAAGAAGCTGAGGTCTCATAACATATATTCAATGGCTCGGTCACACAACCTCAACAATCCTCTAGGGGACTTGCACAGTAACTTCATTGCAGTGTTAATGTAAGCCTACTTATGATACTAATAATATAAACTTTTAAACTTTATCTGTGCATACTGTTCTTAGTTATACTGAAGAATAAGGACCTTACTCAGAGCAACAATGCACTGATGTAGCACATTTATCAATATTTTGGTTGTAAAATTTCTAAGCTCAGGAATAAGTTGATTTTTCTAACACTGCAAATAAAAACTGTAAAAAGACAATAATTCCATTGAGGTCAGTGCTAAAGTAAAATCATTTATGCATTATTTCTACGGAGTATATGTTCATAGAATCCCTACAGTGCAGAAGGAGGCCATTCGACCCATCAAGTCCGCACCCACCACAATCCCACCCAGGCCCCATTCTCGTAACCTGACATATTTACCCTGCTAATACCACTGACGCTAGGGTCAATTTAGCATGACCAATCAACCTAACCTGCACACCTTTGAACTGTGGGAGGAAACTGGAGCATCTGGAGGAAACCCATGCAGACACGGGAAGAATGTGCAGACTCCACATCAACAATGAACCGAAGCCAGGATTGAATTCAGGTCCCTGGCACTGTGAGGCAGCAGTGCTCACCACTGTGCCCCCATGACCCCCCAGCCACTGTGATGTCCCAAGGTTCAGAGTGGAACATTTCTTTCC
The DNA here is from genome assembly GCF_965287045.1 of Carcharhinus amblyrhynchos. NCBI lineage: Eukaryota > Metazoa > Chordata > Chondrichthyes > Carcharhiniformes > Carcharhinidae > Carcharhinus > Carcharhinus amblyrhynchos. Next base: position 33,735,209 of record NC_137337.1, read on the forward strand.
CCTCCCCAAATCTCTCACCTCTGCATGAAACTCAGGGTCCAATTTTAAGTCCAGTGGTTTTCAAGCAGATGTGTTGATGGGTTAGTGTAAGAGACACTTGTTGGCCCAGGCTGACTATTTTAACTCAGAGGCCAGTTCAGTGTGGTGTTTATCTGTCAGAAATCTCTTCCGAAAGACGTGCTGGTGATCTGAACAGGTGCTGGAATGTGGCGACTAGGGGAATTTTACAATAACTGCATTGCAGTGTTAACATTATCCTTGTGACTAATAAATAAACTTTAAACAGTCTCTCATCCAATTGCAATGGCTCAGTATTGCAGCTAACTTTGTTTCACAATTCAATTCAATTGTCTGGGCACAACAGGAAAGGAAAGTTTTAGAAAAGAACATCCCATTTTACGAATAGTCCTTTGATCTAATTTCACAAATATCACGAAGCCAGAAAAACACCATGAAGTAAAGAATGATAGATCTTTTTAAATGTTTTGTACAGAAAATATCGGTACTACTTTGCAAATTTGTTCAAATAAACAACACACGTTTCATGGTCTGTGATGGACAGATTCAACTCCATGATTCCCTGTCACGATAGCATTGAGAAACTGAGGAGAAACACATTCTGCAGCTTAATGACATTCGGCTTTTCTATCTGATGCAGTCTTCTATGGATTCATCATTTTTATGAGTTTTGCTAGTGTGAAAGTATATTTCTTAGTGTCACAAGTACGCTTACATTAATACTGCAATGAAGATACTGTGAAAATCCTCTAGTTACCACACTCTGGCTTCTGTTCAGGTACACTGAGGGACAATTTAGCATGGCCAACGCATCTAGCCAGCACGTCTTTCAGACTATAGAAGGAAACCAGAGAACCTGGAGGAAAACCACGCAGACACGGAGAGAATGTGCAGTCTCCACACAGCCAGGAATTGAACCCGGGTCCTTTGCGCTGTGAGGCAGCAGTGCTAACCACTGGAACCTAAACTTATTTTTAATCTGCACTGGAGCAAATGTAGCTTTTGCTGTCCTGAAAACCATGAGAATTCAGATTTTCTTCTTCATATTTCTTTGTTAGTTAAGCAATAATGAATGCGCTTTGCAGAAAGTGAAGAGGGTAGAAGCTCATCAGGCAATGTTTACTTACACAGCAGCTTTTATTTATGCTAAACTGGCTGGTAACCTTTGTAGACATAAGAGCAGAAGGACAATTCTTTACAAATTTTAACAAGATCACACAACTTATAATGACAACTGATAACTGGTTCATTCAAATGGAAAAGTAAAGCATTGCTATCATCGCACTATATGACACAATAGAATACGACATTATTGTTGTTAAATCTTGTCAACTTCTCCTTTCCAAATAATTCAAGTCCCAGTAAGGTTACTCTGTTCGAAGTTACAAGGGAGATTTAAAAAGATACTTTACAAAATACACAATGTTGATGGTCAGGGAAAGACTAGCCAGTCCACTAAACCTGGCTCACGGTATCATATTGCAGTTTAAACATCATGACTTGAATGCTTTCCATCCACAGCCATATGATTCCCTGGCTGAAGCAAAAGAGCACCTGACAACAAACACAAAGCCAAGTCAGGAAAAAAGAATTGGGAAATTTCTCTCTAGCTCCTGAAGGTGATCAACAACGATTTCATAGTCATCATGAGACACATCACCCAACGGGCAAGCAATGGCCGAGTGGTACTATCGCTAAATTATTAATCCAGAAACTCAGCTAATGCTCTGGGGACCCGGGTTCGAATCCCGCCATAGCCGCTGGTGGAATTTGAATTCAATTAAAAAAAAATCTGGAATTAGGAATCTATTGATGACCATGAAACCATTGTTGATTATCGGAAAAAACCATCTCATTCACTGATGTCCTTTAGGGAAGGAAATCTGCAATCTTTACCCAGTCTGGCCTACATGTGACTCCAGAGCCAGAGCAATGTGGTTGACTCTCAACTGCCGTCGAGCAACTAGGACTGGGCAATAAATGCTGGTCAGCCAGCGATGCCCATGTCCCACAAATGAGTATTAAAAAAATCCCATTTTATACACAGCAATATTAGCGTCAGCCCTCAGCCAGCTCTATTTCAAACCCTGACATTAAATCACTGAACAAGCTGTCAATTTGTTCCAACATGGCCATCAGTGAAAAGGAAAACTTCCTGACATTTAACCTAATTCTATGCTTACTTAACCAATGGGAACACTATTACTATATCTGCTCCCCTCCAAGTCACATACCATCCTGACTTGGAAATATAGCTTCAATCCTTCACTGTTAGTAGGCCAAAATCCTGGAACTCCCAACTAGGGTGCACCTACACATATGGACTACAACAGTTCAAGAAGGCATCTTGTCACCACCTTTCAGGGGCAATTATGGAAGGGCAATCAATGCTGGCCTAACCAGTGATGCCCACGTCCCATGAATGAAAAAAAATAAAGTTACCTCTGTGAACGTAAGTTATGCTAAACACATAAATACCAGTATACCCTACTTAAAATGATCTCTACTTCCTATTACTGATTGTACATTTTCATTGTAGCCAACCAGTCTAATTTAAATAGTTTATTTACATGGCTAACGTTTAGGCCATTCGGTATTTTAAAAACTTCAACTGAATTTCCCTGAGCTCCACCCTGTCATCCTTTCAGGCCTGATTTGATGACTAAACAGGACAGATGTGACAGTGAGGAAAACCAAGCAGTCACTAGAGCCACAAAACCTGAGGGCAGCAAAAGATTTGAATGAACTGTCCATGAAACTACATAATTAAACAAATAACCTTCAGCGGTGGGAAGGAAAGGCCTAGATTTACTGATTACAAATCCACCTGTACTGACATACATGTAGATTTCCATCTATTCACACAGCAATCATCCCCAAAAATCTCATTCTGCTCGAGTTACAGTTTTACAAATTTGTACATCCACTGACTTCCAAAACTACAAAAACCAGTAAACAGAAACTAGAAACAGGAGTAGGCCATTCAGCCCTTCAAGTCAACTCTGCCATTCATTTTGAACATGGCTGATTATCACATTCAATATCCTGATCCTCCCCTCCTCACCGTCCCCCCCCCTCCATATTCCTTGATCTCTTTAGCCCCAAGAGCTAAATTTAATTTCTTCTTGAAATCAGACAACATTTAGGCCTCAACAACGTTCTGTGGTAGTGAATTCCACAGATTTACCACCCTCTGGGTGAAGAAATTTCTCCTCCCCTTATCCTCTAGCTCTGGAATCAGCCACCATCAGAAACATTCTTTCTGAATCTACCCTGCCTAATCCTGTTAGAACTGTATAAGTTTCTATGAGCTCCCCTTTCATTCTTCTAAGCTCCAGTGAATATATTCTGAACCGACTTTGTATCTCCTCATATGACAATAATATCAAAGAACGTAACTTAACCTTACCCACTCTATCATAATGATTATTGATTGTGTAACTTGGGCATAAAATCATCTGGAACACAGAATATCACATCACGTAAGTCCTATTAGAAATTATAATGCACATATCCTGTAAAAAGTCTTGAACAATGAAAATATACAATCAGTAAAAGGACATAAAGATCATTTTAAGTAGGATATATTTGTATTTATATGTTTAGCTTAACCTATAGTTTTTAAGTTTTAGTTTCACTTTGAGAAGGGGCCTGTCAGTCTCTGAGTTTGTTTAGATGCCAGTCTTTTAATGAAGGTTTTACAACTTTAAAGCAAACACAGGATATAAGAAGTAGGCTGTTGTCGAGTAATTAGAGGCCCACGGAAGTAGCAATGGCAGTTTGCATTCATTTGGAACAAGGTAACCCAGAAACAAGCAGCTTTTCAGGGAAACTGCTGAACAGGGATGAAGAGAGGCTGCAGCCAGCAGGCCCCAAACTAAAAAAAAACAAAGAATGCCCAGAAACCAAGGAATGGGAGAGAGGAAAGTTCCAGGAAGATTGTGAATTCATTGAACAAGGAACAGAAATTAGGAAAAAGAATTTGTTCTGTTAACGTTAAGAGTGGGGAGCAGAGGAACTCCAGGTTAAAGATAGGGCTGCAAGGTGCAGACCTGGGGATGTCAGCTTGCAAGAAGCCAGATATCCAAGGTGATTCAAAGGTTGGTGATAGCTTAATATAGCCTGTGAAGCAGCAATGTTCTATTGACAAGGCTGGATGTCTAAGAGATTAAACAGAGCTTGAATGTGCTTTTAGGCTGATTGGAGGTAATAAATTGTCCCTAAATTAGTTTTCCCTCAGTGTGGAATGCCGTAAGCATTGATAAGGGTCATGGGTGGAGGGGGACTGCTAATGTTAAAATGGCGGCGCAGGCTCGTTGGGCCGAAGGGCCCATTTCCCGGGCTGTTTTTGTTCTTTGTTCTTTGTTCTTTGTTCTTTGAATGCAAATAGTGATCCAGGGTAGAGAAATACCTGAAGGAGTGGTTGAAACCCTGGAGCTGGATCCTTGGTGAAGACTCCTAAAATAGAGTGTCACTTGGGAGGATAAAATCCAGTGTCCCTTCTCAGACCTCCCTATCACCCATGGGAGGAGCCCAAACTGGTACAGTGTACTAGATGAGACCTAATGTTTTGTAAAAGGATGCATATTACTTTATGTCCTAAGAATACATCTGAATACTTTATTAGCTTTTCCTATATTCAAGTGACCCTTTTAAAACCCCTATTCATCACCTAGGTCTCTCGTCTCCTGATAGGACTAAAGTTCAGAACACTGATTGATGTTAGCACGTACATGGATGCATTTATTTACATTAAATACTGTCTATAACAATGGAGGCAATTCCACCACGCATCTAGAACTGCCTATAGTCTTTTCCTCTTCTCCTAGGTTTAAATATGAATATAAATCTTTGTGATACTTGCAGATTTATAGATAGTTCTCCCAGTGTCTTTAGAGTGAAGATTGGTGCAATGTAGCTATTAAGACCTCTGTCATGTATCTATTGGGTGCTTTCCTGAATCTGCCCATGAAATCCTTTAATAGGCAAATATAGTCCATTATTTCCCTTTGATTTCCAGCTTTGATGCTCTGCGTCACTGACAAAAATAAACAGGGCAGCTAGAGAAAATAAGAAGAATTAGAAAATCTGTGGCAAAGAAAGAGGCTTTTCAGCCAACTGTGTCCCTACTAGTTGACAAAAAACTATTCAGCCTATTTCCAGGTCTCAATTGGTCTATGACACTTCAAGATCCTCTCAAAACATTTTTAAATGTGAAGAGGATTTCTACCACCATTTCAAAAACACCAAACTTTCAGACCTGCTACCACCCTGTGGGTGAAAACAGTTGTCATCAGCTACCCCGACCCTTCCTGCCATATCTACACATGCTCCTATTTCTTGTCATCTTTATGCTAATTACTTTAACTCTGGCCAAACTTTTCTGATCTTCTTCACCAGGTCTTCCATTTTCCAGTCTGTCGATGACGACACCCATCCTCCCCCTCACCCCACCTCTGTGCCCACTACAGCATGTTCCTGGTGACACAGAGTGGGGAAAATGCAAAATTTCATAAACATCAGTGGGACTGGAAGATCCCACCACCGGCCAATGGTGGGCTGCCTCCAATGCTGGAAAATACACCATGGGGTGGGAGAACACCAACCTCACCCTGTATAGGTGCCAAGGCGATATGGTGGCAGAGTGGTTAGCACCGCTGCCTCCCAACCTGTGTTCGACTCCCAGCTTGGGTCACTGTCTGTGCGGAGTCTACACATTCTCCCTGTGGATTTCTTCCCAGTGCTCCAGTTTCCTCCCACAGTCCAAAAGACGTGTTGGTTAGGTGCACTGGCCGTGCTAAATTCTCCCTCAAACCCCCGAACAGGCGCCAGAGTGTGGCGACTAGAGGATTTTCACAGTAACTTCACTGCAGTGCTCATGTAAGCCTACTTGGGATACTAATAGAAAAAACTTTAGAAATCTTACAACCCAGTAGGTCACTCATAAATTTATACAGCTCAACTAAATCAGCCCTCAACCTCCTCTGTTCCAAGGGAGACAACCTCAGCCTTACCCCTCTTCTCACCTGGCTAGAATTCTCCAGCCCTGGCGACATCTCTCTGTACCGTCTGAAATGCGACCACACCCTTCCTGTAAAGTGGTGATTTGGACAGTACGCAGCACTCAGCCATGTCCTAACAAGTAGTTTGCACTGTCCTAGCCTCTCCACTCTTACACCTTAGACCTGAATAAAGGCAGATATGCTGAATATCTTCTTGACCATCATATTTACCTGTCCTGCACAGGGATCTGTGCAAATTAAAAATATTAATATTCAATTGCACTGATCACAAAACACTAATGAATAAATGGGAGAGGGTTTTTCCCTGTTTTTATTCCACCCTCTCGTGAAAGATAAATCAACAAAAAACGCTTGCATTTTTTTGTTGCTTCATACAAGTAATAGGATATGATGCCTCGTGGGAAAAAGTGCTAAGAATTTCTCAGTAATAAGTAATGGTTGATCATCTTAAAGGGGAACCACCCACATTAGGAGTTGCTGACACTGTGCAAACAAAATTCTAAAAAATATTTTCACTGGAGACAGGAATGTCTAATTTAGCAGAAATCTGGCAGACATCAAAGTAAGCGCCACTGACTCCACTGAATTTTCTGAGATGAAGGAATCAGGCTAGTTTGAGAGAATTCCCACCCAGTATGTGAAGCCGATCTTAGGAAGAGAGGAAAGAGGAAATGGCAATTTGAAGCCACAGAGTGGATCTTGCTCTGTGATTACAGATGTAATGACTTCAAAGAAGCCCCATGAAGGTGTTCTCTTAGAATCTGAGCTCCTTGATTGGGATAATGCTTCTCTGACCAATCTGGAAGTCTCACTTGTGTATGTATTGAGGAGTGTCAGGGCTATTGGCATTCCAGATTCTGACTAGTAACTGAAGACGTCTTAGGAGTGGAACTGAGTTTGTAAATAAAGGCAATCTCGTTAAAGGGACACCTGTCTCTGAGGTGTTATTTCAAAAATGAAAAAGGTGTTCAAACTCTTTATTGATTGTTCTCAATTTGCCTTTCGTAGGGAGTGAAATTGTGCCACTCGTGCAAGATTAGAAACGTTAAATGCCCTCCCGCACGCTATCACAATACTGGATGCTTACTGTGCCTTAAGTCCAGTGTTTTTGTCATTGCCCACTTTAAATTCAACAGCCATCGTAATCAGTGAAAGAGAGCTGGCAGAACAGCTGCCTGGCACACATCCCACCCTTGTCTGCCCCAGACCCAGAACTCATTGGATTAAGAGCCAGTGCAAGACTGGAGCTTTGGAATGAGTTTTGCATGTTAAGTATACATTTTGAGACTTTATAGTTTCATATTTGCTTTTCACCATGTTTCCTCTTTGCAAACTATTGCTGAAAATTCTGCTCCAAAGCAAAAGCCAGGAAAATGTTAAAATGAAAATTCTCATCAACTCAAGTCTGACATGAAGAAACTTTTCCATGAGTTTATTTTTCTAATGTTCCACTGAGCAGTGGTTTCTATCACACTGATCACATTTCCAAACATTGCATCCAGTTTTATCCTGCTTGTAAACTGGGAAGCAACACAGTGCTCCAAAAGGCAGAAAGAAACAGAACTGACAATCGTACTCTGCTTTGTTCTTGATTACAATACCCAATGGAGCCAAGACATGTCCCAGAGAAATATAAGGGGTGATGAAAATGGAGCATGACTTTCCTTCACATTTGAAGGAGTTAGTGAAGCTCAGAGCAAGTCACGCAGCCTTACTTTTTCTTCTAGATGTCACAGTGAGAAAGAGAAGAGAGAAAGCGAGCTTTAGTCAAATTGTTGCCTCACGCAGGCCATGTTTGATTGACAAACACAATACATAATGTATGGCATGAATGAAATAACACACAAATTGTCATAACCCCCTAGGACTTGCGTGGGTAGGTGTTGATTGCCCTCCCTGTCGGGCTCTCTATACGAGCTCCCTGATTACTTTACAAGGTGGAGCACGTCTACTGAGCCCTACAAGGAGGTCAGTCAATGATTCCCCCTGCAAGTGGCAGAAACAGTGGCAGGAATACAATCCATCAAATGTTTTATATCTGAATTTCTCTTTAAAATAGAGAAGTATGGGAAATAGGATGATTTGGTAGTTCTGAGAGCCGTGTAGTTACAATGATGGGACAAGTAGCTTCCTTCTGTTCCATGAATTTCAAAAGTTTCCACATGAAAATCGGATATCATCCCAGGACTATTGCTGCTAATTAAATCCATTATTTCCTAACATGTTGAATAAGGAATTTTTTGTCTGAATCATCAACTATCTTTTCCCTGCCATACTATCTACTGAATAAGGTAACACACCCTAATTTCTGCTAATCATCAGCATTTCATGATAGACATAGCACATTTAGGTGTGGTTGTTATTCTTCAAATAGGATAAATGAAGTGATTGACAATACTCCTGGGGATTAAAGGAACTATTATATTCTTAGAGAATTTGGTTTACCCAGACCTTGATCCTTGTAAAATATTAATTAGGTTGGGAAGCTTTAATAGGTCGGAGTCTTGGTGTTGAGATTCTACAATAGCCTTGATTCGCTTCTACTTGCAAAACACAAAAGAAGAAAGGATAATAATCAAAAGGCAGAATACATTGTTTTGGCCTAAAGCTGACTGACTTAGCCTCGCCTCAGTGCTAGGCTGAGGGATTTATCTGCAGAATGTGCTTCTCTTTCCCAGTGAGCTGGTGGTACATTCCTGTAACCACATCCTGCTGTGATAAACTTTCAGTAACCGACTACATCACAATGCCAGGGGGCACTCCCCAAGTGGAGGATTGGCTCACTGTTGCAGGAGCCCAAATGCAAACGGATCACACACACACTCAGTCGCTCACACACACACACACTCAGTCGCTCACACTCACGCACACACACACTCAGTCGCTCACACACACACGCACACACACACACATGCACTCAGTCGCTCACACACACACACACACACTCAGTCGCTCACACACACACGCACACACTCAGTTGCTCACACACACACGCACACACACACACACACACACTCAGTCGCTCACACACACACGCACACACACACACACTCAGTCGCTCACACACACACGCACACACACACACACACACACTCAGTCGCTCACACACACACACACACACTCAGTCGCTCACACACACATACACACTCAGTCGCTCACACACACGCACACACACTCAGTCGCTCACACACACACACACTCACACTCAGTCGCTCACACACACACACACACACTCAGTCGCTCACACACACACACACACACACTCAGTCGCTCACACACACACACACTCACACTCAGTCGCTCACACACACACACACACACTCAGTCGCTCACACACACACACACACACTCAGTCGCTCACACACACACACACACACACTCAGTCGCTCACACACACGCACACACACACTCAGTCGCTCACACACACACACTCAGTCGCTCACACACACACACACACACACTCAGTCGCTCACACACACACACTCAGTCGCTCACACACACACACACACACACTCAGTCGCTCACACACACACACACACACTCAGTCGCTCACACACACACGCACGCACACACACACACTCAGTCACTCACACACACGCGCACACACACACACTCAGTCACTCACACACACGCGCACACACACACACTCAGTCGCTGACACACACACACACACACACTCAGTCGCTCACACACACACGCACGCACACACACACACTCAGTCACTCACACACACGCGCACACACACACACTCAGTCACTCACACACACGCGCACACACACACACTCAGTCGCTGACACACACACACACACACACACACACACACACTCAGTCGCTGACACACACACACACACACACACACACACACACAGTCGCACACACACATACACACGCACACACAAAATCAGTGTTTTCCAACTGGCGAATGGGGTGAGGGGTTTAGATGAAGGAAGGGGATGGAGTAAAGAAGAGGAAATGGGGTGAGGAGGGAAAGGGGTGAGGGGGGAATGGGTGAGGGGGAATAGGGTGTCGGGAGAGAAAATGGGGTGAGGGAGGGGGAATGGTCTGAGGGAGGGGAAAATGGTGTGAGGAAGAAGGGATGGGGGTGAGGGTGGAATGGGGGAGGGGGGAATGGGGAGAGGGAGGAATGGGGAGGGGGGAATTAGGGGGAAATGGGGGAGAGAGGGGAAATGAGGATGAGGGAGAGGAAATCAGGGGAGGGAGGGAAATGGGGTAGGGAGAGGGAATGAGGAAAGAGGGGGAATGGAGGAGAGAGGAGCAATGGGGAGGGAGGGGGAATTGGGGGAGGGGGTACTGGGAGGTGAAGGAATGGGATGAGAGGCGGGTGGGCTAAGGAAGGGGGTGAGAGGGGGGGAATGGGGGAAAGGGTGGAAGGGGTGAGGGAGGGGAATGGGGGAGGGGTGGATGGGGTGAGGGAGGGGGAATGGGGTAAGGGAAGTGGATGGGGAGGGAGGGGGAAGGGGAATGGGAGTGTAGGAGAGGGAATGGGAGTTTAGGAGAGGGAATGGGATGAGGAGGGGGAATGGGAGTGTAGGAGGGAGTGTAAAAGAGGAAATGGAGTGAGGGAGGGGGACGGGGGTAAGGGAGGGGAATTGGGGGTAAGGGAGGGGGACTGGGGGTGAGGAAGGGGGATTGGGGGTGAGGGAGGGGGATTAGAGGTAACAGAGGGAGATTGGGGGTGAGGGAGGGGGATTGGGGGTGAGAGAGGGGATCTGGGGGAAAGGGAAGGGGATTGGGGGTGAGGGAGGGGGTCGGGGGTGAGGGACAGGGATTGGGAGGGGGATTGGGGTGAGGGAAGGGGATTGGGGGTGAGGGAGGGGGTCTGGGGGTGAGGGAGGAGGCCTGGGGGTGACAGAGAGGGATTGGGGGTAATTGGAGTGAAATTCATTCATTGACCTTCATTTTACACAACATAATCAATCCTTGGGCTCCACTGCTCACAAAGAGTAATGGCTGTCTGCGCTCATTTCCTTCATGGTCCTATCTTTGGAAGGCTTCCTAGCCCCTGTGTGAAGAGGATCTTTCTCTCTCCTCCTGTCCACTTCCTGCATCAAGGCCTCCAGTACCACATCTGAGAATCTTGAAGCATGCTCTCCAGTGTTACACCCTTTGTGCTCCCCTTCCTGTTCAAAATGTCTGGAGTTGGAAATGCCCCTCCTCTTTAAGAATGCCTTCAGGTAGTGCAGGCTAACTCTGAGTGATATTAGCTGCACATGAGCTTAGCTTCCTTGATGAAGCACACATCCATTCAGCAGTATGTGTAGCACTGGGCTACATGTTGCTATCAGTTATATTAGTGGGTAGCATAAAGTCTGCACGTTCCTCTCACATCCTGATCCGCGAACCCATTTTCAGGCTTTAACCAATTTTTCTCCCACATCTGGAAGCAAAGATATGTTATACTCTCCTGCGGAGCAAGTTGCCTTGTTGCATTTATTTTTATCACAACAAAACACCATTAGGGAAACAGGAAGGAAATAATCTCATATGCCAGAAAACTAAGGTCAATATTATTTCCTTACAGGGATTATCATAGAATCCCTACAGTGCAGAAGGAAGCCATTCGGCCCATTGAGTCTGTACCAACCACAATCCCATCCAGGCCCTATCCCCTTAGCTCCATATGTTCATGCTAGCTAGCCCCTGACACTAAGGGGCAATTTGTAACATAGCCAATTAACCTAACATACATCTTTGGACAGTGGGAGGAAACCAGAGCACCCGGAGGAAACCCACACAGACACAGTGAGAATGTACAGACTCCACACAGACAGTGACCCAAGCTGGGAATTGAACCCGGGTCCCTGGCACTGTGAGGTTGCAATGTTAACCACTCTGCTACTGCGCTGCCACAAGAGAGGAGGAGATTTTTAAGAAAAAGATCATTTGTAATATAGCATTTTCAAAATGTGTGGCAAATGTGCTTCTGTGCTATGCATTTATTTTGTTTACAGCAGGCATATCAATGTAAAAGTTATGAGTACACGATAGTGTTTACTCTGACTACTTCCGTATGTGAGATTTAAACAGATCCATGGACCTGTGTCCATGTAAAATACATTTGTACCGAGAAATGCCAGAACTCAATTGAATTTCAATTGAATACTAAACTTCACTAACTCATCATGCAGTGATTATGGAGACTGAAATTCCTCAAGAAATGGGAAGCAGTAAAAATGCCTTCCCTCGAGTGGGAGGGTTTTTTGAATAAGACAGACAAACAGCTGATTAAAATTGACTGTCAACCACATGTTAAACGTCATCCCTGCCCTCTGACAGCACAGACTTAGGCAGGGCCAGTAGCAGAGAACATCAGCATTAGTCATCATTGCAAAATGGGAACCAGAATGAGGTAAAATAATTGTTTCTCTTAGTCACCTATTTACATATATATTTCATTGATCTATCATGCCGGTTGTGCAAAGTATAACAGGCCACAACCAGTCTTGGGACTGAGTCTTTCTGGGACATATTGAAGTGCTCCACTGGATTTTGACCTGCTCAGTGGTTGCTCGAGTTGTCGTAAGATATCTGTTGTATCGCCCTTCTTTATCTGTGCTGGGATTTCTCACAGGCATAAGTAGCCATTTCTTTAGTCGGTAGCTTTTACCAGCTAATATCCATCCTTGAAGACATGTGGAGAGCCTAAAAAGATGTGGCACCCAGTCTTAGTATGTTGGCATTGTTGCAGCTTCCTGGAAACCATGCACAGACCATTTGCAATGGTCACAAGAGCAGTTGTACACTGAGTGATTGGTAGCCTGTCCTGTTGAAGGCCGTCATTGTGTGATATGCAGGAGCCTCGAGGACCACATGCATGCAGCTAATCGCTCTGAACCTGGTGGGATCCAGTGATAGCCCTGAATTCTATCACTCTCTTAACCTGACTCTCTGGACGGGTGAAGAAGCGGACATACTTGTTGGTCCCCTTGGACATCACATCAGTGACTATCCTGATGCAGCTGCAGACTGGGAGACCCCACAAATCTCTCCAGAAAATCTCTTGTATCGTCCTGAGGCAAGGAAATTCTGCAACATAGTGACCTTCAACCATTTCCCATGAGGTTCAGCTCACCCACCATTACTGTGCACAGCTCACAGACCGTCTCCCTAGACCACCTTCGGTGGCACTGCTGCTTGGACATTTGCAGGAAGTTGAGCCTTGGGCAATAGACTCTTTCTGAGAGGCATCATCTTCTGAGTGCCAGAGATGGCCCTCTTCACTCTTCTCCTTGTTGCCCCCTTCCTGCCTCATGCTCCGAGTGTCTTATGGCTACCACTGCCTCATTCACTGTGGCCCTCTCCCCATGGCTGTGGCCACCATGCTCCCATAGCTGCAGTGCTTGATCACTCACTGGAGTTCTGGAAGGCTGAGTAAACAAGATCCATGGTAAATAGCTGCAGTCAGTGCTCTGTGCCTTCCATCCCCTTTACTCTGTACTTACAAATAACAAGCCTGAGAGAACATTCAAGCAGTAGGCCTATGCTGTGCTAACTAAGTTTGTCCCTGTTCCTGATTGTTGCTGCGTACACAGTTCCACACTCCCTGCCAGGCTGCACTGTCTGCAACCCATGTCAACCAACTTACATTTTGGAACTGGCATTCAGACTTAGGATTTATCCAAAGAACAATATTTATCCAAAGAACAATATTCAAAGCAGTCTTCTATAAACCTCCAGGCCCACAATATTCAGACAAAACTGACCAACACTGTCCTGTCTGCCAGGGGGAATTGTAGTGGGGAGGGGCAGGGGGGTGTGGGGCTGCAGACAATGCAAGGATCTATTGATCTCGGACAGTATTTTCCAGTTTTGGGGTGAGCAGGCAGGGAAATCCCACCCTATGGTCCAGAGAAGGATTGTGTTATCAGGGCATGGTGAGCAGGATTGTTATGTCTTCAGGGGTTGTTCACATTTCACTGTGTGTAGAAGTTGACATTATCTCCACAGGCTGCGTGTCTTGTCAATTCAGGTAACAATGAAAACTGTGTGTCTAATAAGGCTCTTTTTGTGGCTTGGCACTGGAACTGTGAAAAGGATTTGGCTGACTCATCAACAGAAAAAACATCAGGCAACAATCAGGTTTTGAGTCTTTTTTAAAGCTCTGCTCCAGTAAAAAGAAAAGCACCCACTGAAAAAAAATACAATTAGAAGAAAAGGATTAAATATTCTATCACAAAGTTTAAACCATTTCACTGCTTCACAATAAAATGGCCATTTTTATCCCAAGTTCTTTGATGGGATTTCACAATGACAAGTGGAGCTCAAAGTTCACTTTAAGCTTATTAGCAAATATGAAACTGCTGGATTTTCCACTTTAGAACCATAGAATTCCTACAGTACAGAAGGAGGACATTCAGCCCATCAAGTCTGCACCAACCACAATACCACCCAGGAACTATCCCCATACATTTACCTTAGCTAGTCCCCCTGACACGAAGGGGCAATTGAGCATGGCCAATCCACCTAACCTGTACATCTTTGAAGTGTGGGCAGAAACCGGAGCACCCGGAGTAAACGCGCACAGACATGGGGACAATGTGCAAACTCCACCTGAGCCGGGAATTGAACCCAGGTCCCTGGCATTGTGAGGTAGCAGAGCTAACCACTGCGCTGCCGAGCCATCCACTTTAGGACATGTGATTATTGAATCAAAAAAGCCTCTGTGCCAAAGCTGAAAAGAACAGCCCTCATAGTTTTGAGATTAAATCCAGCTCCGGAATGCTCTGTCACTTCTCTGCTTTGTTTGCCACGTGATTTACTGCATCCAGTTTCTGAAAGAAAAATGGAATCTATTGTATAATAGAAACGTTAATGGGCATGTGGCTGAAACACACTCTGTACAGCAGTAATGAATTAGGCGTTAACTCTGACAATGGTCCTGTTGAGATGAGTATAACAGTCTCTCAAAGCTGCTACGGAGCTACAGTGCAAAAACTCCCCAGCAAAACCTTGTCCCAGAGGCCCAGCACACAACCAGCACTATTTACACAAAGAATGTTTAATCTCTCAAATTAAGAGGCCCTTACAAACAAATTTACTTTGCAAGTAAATATGCCTTAAAAAGATTTATACGTGAAGTCTGCTGACTTTTTCAGGAAAGGACGTAAGTTGATCTCTGCCAAAATACACATACAACTGCTGAGGAAGTTCCCTTCTTACTGAACTCTTGCTCAACCAAAATCTAGAAAAGAATAGAAGAATGAGTAACTCTTGCAGATGGTGGGGATTCATTTGACTTAATTTCCTTTTGGAGGTGAGGCCTGATAAGTTAACATCGCAGTTTCTCATTTGTTTTAAAATAAAAACTATCCATCTACCCCTTAGAAACCCAGAAATACCGATTTCATAAACTATCATGGTGGCATCGAACACAAGAAATCATTGGATTGCTGAGGAGGGGGGAGAGGGGGTTAAAGGATCACAGTAGGTGACCAGGGCTTCTAATCATAGGGGTTTATTGGGATGGTTGCTGGGCATGAAGAAGAATCTCCTGCGCATTGTATTGCACTGTAGTGCCAGCCTAAGGGAAAATCACAGAAGTGCTGTCTTATGTATGAGAAACAACGTAAAAGGTCCCAATGTACCACCTGAAGAAGAGCAAGGGAGTTCTCCCACAGAGCCGGGTTTACAATGAAACACATCATGCACTAGCACAGGCCCTCCAAGGGGCAGGGGCCCCAAAATGATGAACGTGTCTCTCACAGACAATCAGGGGCAGATCTACTTTGAAACCCCTTCCAGCATTCACATGTCAATCACTCTGTTGAGCCAAAGACAGGGGGAGGACGGGAGGGTTGTGAGGGGTGGGGGTTCGTGGCAGGGGTGGGGGTGGGGCGGGGGGGGTGGTGTTGGGGGGCACGGGTGCAGCTCTCTACCGACAGAATCACCGGCCGGAAATACATTACAGCTCAACGCCCTCTGTGCTTTTGCATTGGCGAGCAGCAGAATGCAGATGAAACCCAAACTCTAGCTCCTGGTGGGAGCTGTAGTTGTGATGTGCACAGCATTCGTTGGCAGCCACTGGCACCCAGCTTTCAGGGTGCGTTGGTTCATGGAAATGAGTCATAGAGAAGAAAAATAAATTTATTCACTAAATAGCAATCAAATGCCAAAAAACACATTAGGGAAAAAGCAACTGAGCAGGCTGTTTTCCAATGGTAACACTTCATAAGTTCTGCTAGTGGCCAGAAAAGCCAGATAGGTCTTTTGAAAAAATTGGTATGGTAGTGAGGATTGAGGAATGGGATACAGCTGAAATGTAAATGTATTTATTTTGTATTAAGTTTCACCATTGAAGATTATACAGCAGTAGATACAAATGCTTTAGATATTGACTCTGTGAATGTGAATGGATAAATGGACATGGCTTTGTTTGAGGCACTGAGGATTGATCAGTTTGCTGGACTGGATACCATTTAACAAAGAACAATACAGCACAGGAAAAGCCCTTCAGCCCTCCAAGCCTGCACTGATCATGTATTCCTAACTAGACCATCCGTTTGTATCCCTCCATTCCCAGTCTGTTCATGTGGTTACCTAGATGAGTCTTAAATGATCCCAGCGTGTCTGCCTCAACCACCTTGCTTGGTAATGCATTCCAGGCCCCTACCATCCTCTGTGTAAAAAAAATCCCCCACATATTTGTATTGAACCTTGCCCCCACCTTACCTTGAACTTGTGACCCCTTGTGTTTGTCATTTCTGACCTGGGAAAAAGCTTCCAACTGTTCACCCTATCTGTGCCCTTCATAATTTTATAAACTTCTATTAGGTTGCCCCTCAACCCACATCTTTCCAGGGAGAACAACCCTAGTTTATTCAATCTCACCTCATAGCTAATACCCTCCATACCAGGCAACATCCTGGTAAACCTTTTCTGCACTCTCTCCAAAGCCTCCACATCCTTCTGGTAATGTGGCAACCAGAAATGGATGCAGTATTCCAAATATGGCCTAACCAACATTCTACATAACTGCAACATCATACGCCAACTTTTATACTCTATGCCCGATCCAATAAAGGCAAGCGTGCCATATGCTTTCTTCACCACCTTTTCCACTGTGCTACCACCTTTTCGGATCTGTGGATTTGCACACCCAGGTCCCTTTGTCTATACTCCTGATGGTGCTGCCATTTATTGTATAGCTCCCCCCTACATTTGATCTATCAAAATGCATCAATTCGCATTTATCTGAATTAAATTCCATCTGCCATTTCTCCGCCCGATTTTCCAGCCTCTCTATATCCTGCTGTAATCTCTGATAATGTTCATCGCAACTTCAGCAATCTTTGTATCATCCGCAAAATTACTAATCAGACCAGCTACATCTTCTTCCAAATCATTTATGTATATATATCACAAACAGCAGAGGTCCCAGTACAGAGCTCTGCAGAACACCACCAGTCATGAGTTAGAGGTGCCAGCGTTGGACTGGGGTAAACACAGAAAGAAGTCTCACAACATCAGGTTAAAGTCCAATCAGTTTATTTGATAGTAAACCCACAAGCTTTTGGGGTTTGCCCCTTGCCCCACTCACCTGACGAAGGGGCAAGCCCTGAAAGCTTGTGGGTTTACTATCAAACAAACTGGTTAGACTTTAACCTGGTGTTGTGAGACTTCTTACTGTGAACACCACCAGTCACAGACCTCCAATCAGAAAAAGACCCCTCCACTGCTACCCTCTGTTTTCTATGGCTAAGCCTGTTCTGCACCCATCTAGCTAGTTCACCTTTGATCCCGTGAGATTTAACCTTTTGCACCAGCCTGCCATGAGGGACCTTGTCAAATGCTTTACTAAAATCCTCGAATACTATGGAAAATCAGAGCAGTACTATGCCATCCATTAATTTAGCTGACTAATAGTTCTTTCAAATCTGGTCTAATTTGAATCGATTGGGCAAAGGGCTTGATGCATGAATGCTTTCACTCATGTGCCAAGCCCAGTCACTGATATCCAGATAGGAACATACAAACAAGAGCCGACCATTCGGCCCCTTAAACTTGTTCTGTCATCCCAGCTGTTCTGTCTTTTTTATCCAGTTTGTTTCATATCTTGTAAAGTTCTGTAACTCATGTTTTCATAAGCTTGTCTTACATTATTATACTGTTGCATAATGAATTTTGAGCCATACTAAAGGCAAATGATTTAATAATTTAAAGTTTGATATAAAATGCTAACCAGCACAAATATTTTTCACTTAGAAAGCATAGCTTTCCTGACACTTGGGGACTCAAGTGATTAATACATAGTAAAATGATTAGTACTTAGTAAAACAATGTTATGGTGGATGGAGAAATAATTTAGCAAATACGTTTTCTTAGTGCACCACCACATCACAGGTGGTGGGGGTTGGATGGGGGAGTCAGGAAGTGTGTATGAAGTGGGCATGGGGAAGAAAAAGTAGGCGTGAAGGATGGGGAAGGGAGGGCAAGCAGGTGGGCACGAGGGGTGGGGAGGGAGGGTGAGCAGGGTGAGGGGTGGGGAGAGAGGGCAAGTGGGCATGAGGTGTGGGAATGAAATTAAAGCTAAGTACAGGGTCCCATCTAGTATAAATCCACCTCTGTTCTCCCCATGTCCTGACCAACACCTATAGAAACTTCATCTGGTCATTTATTCTTGTGGGATCTCTCGTGCAAATTGAAAACTGGTTCCATTACTGCTGTAGTTACACTTCAGAAACATTGCATACAAGTGCAAGCTTTTGAGTTCTACCAGTTTATAAGTTCCTATGTGTGGACTGTTAGTTTGCACAATCTTGTTCTGTTTGCATATCCTATAATAAGGCTATGCATCAATTATAGAATTGCATGGGAATAGATTATCTGGCTCAACCAGTCCATTCTGGTGTGTGCTGCACACTAATCTCCTTATCCAACTCTTATCAGCATGACTCCCATCTTCCTTTTCTTAAGGACTAGTGTGTAAATGGTATGAAATACAAGCAAAGTAAGGGAATGTCTCAAAACAATGAACTGAAAAATATTATCCAAAATATTGTAAAATCGCCAAGTAACCAGCTGGCAAATGCAATTTTTTTGTTTCACTGTGATGGGTATGGATTCAGATATCATTAAGAATCATAGGGTGCAAGGCAATATTCAAAGCAGGAATCCATACTTGGAAGAGAGAATTATCACTATAGAGCCCTTTCTGAGGCACTCACCCTTTAAAATAATATCACACAGGAAGCACGGAAATGTGCTTTATATCTGCAAGGTAAACTCCTGTAATAAATTTTAAAGATACTTAGTCAGATGGATAATTGTAAGTTGGCCTTGCCAACAGCAGCCGCATCCTGTGAGTGAAGAAATGGGAAGAGATCTAACAAATTCGGACTCTATTATGCTAATGTTCACTTAGTGCTTCTCAAGTGGTTTCCACTTCAGCTTGTCAAATAGCAGCCAGCAATATTATTTCAGGTCTGAAAAGCAGGAAGCGAAAGAACTGAGGTGGATAGAAGCTTCTGCATCCTGATACACTGACCCAACTGCTTCCTGGAGTTGAAATACTGGGTTGTCGATCGAGGCCAAAGTATTGTTCTGATGTCTGAATAATGAGTGGCAACAGGATAAATATTAAAAGGAAGTAATATCTTAGGGGGAACCCCATTATGTGCCCTCAATGTCCAGACATCTGCACTGAAAACATGAATGTATCTTAAACTACAATCCCAAGTTTTACAAATGAGATTGCTATTGAAAATTCAACTTGTACTCAATTCTTGATTAGTTTGGTTCAGCTTGCTCTTGAACTGATTTATTCAAACCTCTTGTACTTATTTATACAAACACTCAAATCTTGAGATTTCTTATGAGGGAAAACATATTGTAAATAAATTCAGTTTGTTTCCACATTAGGATTTTCCCACAGTTTACAGCTCATCCACCCAAAGTGCTCCAGAGCCACGGCTCTCAGTTGATAAGTACTTGTGACAGAAACGCGGCAAACTGTCTAAAAGAGTTGAGGGAGTTGGTGGTCTTGGAAACACTCTCCCACCACCAAATCAATCAAGATAACAATTGCAGCAAGTTGAGTCTATAAACTGCCAAAGAACTCAGTTGCTGTGTCTTAGTGGGTGGACCAATTCCTTGTTGTTTGAATTTACTACTGTAACATTTTTCTCTGGAAGCTCCTTAAGCATGATGTAGAGATGCCGGCATTGGACTAAGGTAAACACATTAAGAAGCCTCACAACACCAGATTAGAGTCCAACCAGTTTATTTGATAGTTTCATGGTTTATTTGATGGTTTCATGGTCTATCAATAAACTGGTTGGACTCGAACCTGGTGTTGTGAGTTCCTTAAGCACCAGAATCATCCAAAAAATGTATGATTACTGCTTTCAATCACCCTTTACTTCTACACATCTAAACAGTGAGTGGCTCAAAGAAGGATGTAAACCGGCATTGACCTTCACCCCTGTTTTTCTGTCACTGTGATTCCATTGCCTTTAGTAGCAGAAAGGATTCAGAACTTTTGGACTCTGGAAATTATCAAGCTTTTTTATTTATTCATGGGACATGGGCATCGCTAGCTGGCCAGCATTTATTGCCCATCCCTAGTTGCCCTTGAATGGCTTGCTAGGCCATTTCAGATGGCAATTGAGAGTCAACCACATTGCTATGGTTCTGGAGTCACATGTAGAGAATCCAGTCCATCAAAGTAATAAACGTTTTGGAAATCATGTTCCTGAAATTCTAGTGTACAGAATAGGTAAGCTTTCTGTCATTGTGAAACTACTCTGAGGAATATGACTGAATCCAGTGATGGTGCAAGATAGATGAGCAACCATACATTTTTTTATTCATTCTTGGGACATGGGCATCACTGGCTGGCCAGCATTTATTGCCCATCCCTAATTGTCCTTGTTCAAAAAGCAGTGGAGAGTCAGCCACATTGCTGTGGCTTTGAAGTCACATGTAGGCCAGACCAGGTAAGGCCCACAGATTTCCTTCCCTAAAAGACATTAGTGAACTAGATGTGTTTTTCCAATGATGGTTTCATGGTATCAGTAGATTCTTAATTCCAGAAATTTTTATTGAATTTAAATTTCCCCATCTGCCATGGTGGGATTCAAACCCGTGTCCCCAGAGCATTAGCTGAGGTTCTGGGTTAATAGTCTAGCGATAATATCACTAGGCCATTGCCACCCCTTGTACTAACAAGTCCTCATTCCATTTCACAGGTGAACAAAACATGGCTGGAAAGGCGGAAGGTGCACAGAGGAAGTGGGCTCTCGTGAAAGAGAAGGTCACCCCTGCCGATACGGACAACACAGAGGCCAACCTGGAAAACGCTGAACCTGAACTTTGCATCCGGTTGCTACAAGTCCCAACCGTTGTCAATTATTCCGGCCTAAGGAAGCGACTGGAAAATAGCAGTAATGGCTGGATGGTACAGTTTCTGGAGTTCAGTGGACTTGATCTACTGCTGGAGGCCCTGGACAGGCTCTCCGGCAGAGGTGTGGCAAAGATCTCAGATGCCCTCCTTCAGCTCACCTGTGTGAAATGTGTCCGGGCTGTGATGAACTCTTCAAGTGGCATTGAGTACATTGTGAACAACGAAGGCTACATTCGCAAACTATCCCAAGGTATGGAGCATGATTCAGTAGAGTTTTGGTCTATGGGGAAAGCTCAGTCATTTTTTTCCCTCATCTGACCTGAAAGCTGCAGCCAAAAACATATCAGAGTTACATACTGTGGGAAATGAAAACTAGGATTAATAAAAGATATAACAGAAGGAATAAAGAAGTTGGTCCAAATGACCATTATCAGCTATATTATAATCAGTTAAAGAATCTAATACTCAATAGAAGTGATTAATACATAAAAAAATTAGTTTACTTGACAATGGTGAAAATTGTAAGTCAAAATAATAACAACATAGGCCACTTTTACCATAATGTTCCTAACTAATAGGAATTTTAGAGATTTTCAAATAAACATTAGGTGTGAATCCTATAAATCAAGTAAAGGGAACGCCTACAAAAAAATCCTGAATTTTCCATTGTCATCCACTTTGTTTAAGTTGCATTCACAATCATATTCCCCTTTGCATTCAGGAGGGGTCGAGGGCAAGGTCATTCCAGAAATGAAGTGAGCACAGTCATTCCAATAGTGGTGTTGCCAAAAGAAGGAGGATCCTCTGTTTATGATTTAAATGAACATGGTTCTGCAGTTAAGGTTAAGATGTGAATCAGGCTGCCTCACAAGAATCTGAAAGCAATACCCCTAAATGCCAGTTCACCATCTACAAGATTATGAGGGGCATGGACAGAATGGATGGTCAGAAGCTTTTTCCCAGGATGGAAGAGTCAAGGTATAGGTTTAAGGTGCGAGGGGCAAAGTTTAAAGCAGATGTACAAAGCAAGTTTTTTTACACAGAAGGTGGTGCGTGCCTAGAACTCGCTGTCGGGGGAGATAAAGGAAGCAGATATGATAGCAACTTTTAAGGGCCTGTTCCTGTGCTGTAATTTTTTTTGTTCTAAATTTGCCAGACAACTGTCCTTTCACAAAACCAATGTTTCACCATGCACAATGGTTAAATATTGATGTTTAAACATCTCGATTTGCTTTAAACTGTACCTTAAGTAACATCAATTTTTCCTTACAGCACAGTACCAACATACAATGTACAACATTTATCTTTAACTTATTAGTCACCTTCAGCAGAAAATAAGAAATGTGATGGTTTTTAAACTTCATTTCCACATGTGGGTGAGTGCCATACAACAAAGCCTTGTTCCCCCTCAAGAGGCTCCAGTTCTCTTCTTATTACCAATTTTGGAAAGTGAATAGACATAAAAATAAGTTGTTGCCCAATATAGTGCTGACTGAATGTCATGCTGCAAATTAACATTTGATTAAGGCTCTATCAAAAGTACCGGAAGGCATTATAACCAGAAACAAATAAATATTTCTGTTGTAGTCATACATCAAAATACAGCCAAGCAGACTACATTTTCTTGGCATCAGTTACTTCCCAAAGGATCTAAGATAAGACTTGTTTTAAATCCAGCCAAATTTAGACCAGTTTCACGAGAGTTCTATCCTATTGGATGGCAGATATCTATTCGGGATTTAGTGCCAAAGAGAAGGTTGAGAGGAGATTTGATAGAGGTGGTCAAAATCACAGGGGATAGGGTAAAACTGTTCCCATTGGTAGAAGCATCGAGAAGCCAAAGGACACAGATTTAAAATGATTGGCAAAGAACTAATAGCTACACCAGGAAAATAATTCTCTGTGGTGAACACACATGATCTGGATAGATTGCCCAACAAGGTGATGGAGGCAGTTTCAATCGAGGCTTTCGAAAGAGAAAAAACACAGGAAGGATAAATAATTGCAAGACTTCAGGGGAAAGGCTGGGAAAGTGGGACTATATGGATTGCATTAGCATGGGCCTTGATGGACCAAATGGCCTTCCTCTGTGCTGTAGTCATTTTTTGATTCAATAATGCTAAATTAGTCAAGCAGCTTCGGAGCACTACACAGGGCCAGGTCTTGCACAGCTCAACTACAAGGCAGTCATAGCAAAAATTCGCTGACATCCACTGGACCAACATCTATATTAGTTCATACCAGCAGCAGTCTGCTACATGAAAACAATCTGATGCTTATTTTACCTGTGCCTTTTCTGTTGACTACAGCATTTTAAGGTACAAGGGCATTTGATTAGCTACCCATGAAGTTACCTAAGACATGAATGTTTTTCAGTTAATTGACTAAGATTTAGTATCATGAGTTTTTTTTTAACTTTATTAGTGTCACAAGTAGGCTTACATTAACACTGCAATGAAGTTACCGTGAAAATCCCCTAGTCGCCATACTCCCGTTAGGGTACACTCAGGGAAAATCTAGCATGGCCAATGAACCTAACCAGCATTTCTTTCAGACTGTGAGAGGAAACTGGAGCAGACACGGGGAGGAGATACAGACTCCGCACAGACAGAGACCCAAACCAGGAATTGAATCTGGATCCCTGGTGCTCTGAGACAGCAGTGCTAACCACTGCAGAATAATGGCCTGAATTTTACTCCCTGTGGCAAAGAATTGATATTTGCCATTAATTTTGCTGAAAAATGCCCACAGACTTTGAGGTTTGGCATCAGACACGTCCCTGAATCGAACATCTGTGTGCCCTCCACAGGGGATCTGTACTCCTTTGTGAATATAGCAAGTAATAGTGAAGGTTTTCAACCAATGAAATAGAAGAATCCTCACTGAGTTGAACTCTGCAGAGTCCAATCAGCAGTAAAAATGCAGGAAATAGAAATACATTTTCAATGATAAACAGGAAATGAAAACAGTGGGAAATAAAGATAGGATTTAGGGTGAGTGATAAAAGACAAAAAAAGATACATTTCCAAGACCAACTTTGTTCTGAAGGAATGAGACTCCAATTTCTCGGGGCAGAGAGATCGTTCAGTAGTTATCTTCTAATGTGCCATTAAGAACTCACTCCCAATGCACCAGCCCAATCCTTGCAGCCATTTTTAGTGTAGCTTTACCTCAACTTCACACCACTGCCACCATTTCAGTACAGACACCATAAAAACAACTTCAACAACAACATATCAGACAGGAACGGTTACACAGTGGTTAGCACTGCTGCCTCACAGTGCCAGTGATCCAGATTCAATTCTTGAGTCATTGTCTGTGTGGAATCTGCACATTCTCCCCGTATGTGCATGAGTTTCCTCTGGATGCTCTGGTTTCCTCCCATAGTCCAAAAGACATGATGGTAGGTGCATTGTCCAAGCTAAATGCCCCCTCAGGGTTGGCCTATGAGGACAGACTAAGTAGACTGACACTATATTTATTGAATTTATAAGAATGAGGGGAGATCTTATAGAAACATATAAGATTATGAAGGGAAAAGATAAGATAGAAGCAGGGAAGTTGTTTCCACTAGCAGGCAAAAGTAGAACTAGGGGGGCATGGCCTCAAATTAAGGGGGAGCAGGTTTAGGGCTGAGTTGAGGAGAAACTTCTTCACTCAAAGGCTTGTGAGTCCGTGGAATTCCCTGCCCAGCGAAGCAGTTTAGGCTACCTCATTGAATGTTTTTGAGGTAAGGATAGATAAATTTTTAAACAGTAGAGGAACTAAGGATTATGGTGAGTGGATGGGTAAGTGGAGCTGAGTCCACAAAAAGATCAGCCATGATCTTACTGAATGGCAGAGCAGGCTCAAGGGATCAGATGACCTACTCTTGCTCCTAGTTCTTATGTTTTTATGTACCTGAACAGGTGCTGGAGTGTGGTGACTAGTGGATTTTCACAGTAACTTCACTGCAATGTTAATGTAAGCCAACTTGTGACACTGATAAGTAAACTTTAAAACTTCAACTTTAAAAAAATTCAGCAAGATATCAGACAGGAAATTTGACTTCTTTATTGAACTGTGCATATGCATACACCAAGATTTTGCCTTTGGATTTTCTTCATTATGTCATTGCGAATGCTGAATGCCCGTTATTACTCTCATTGCAAATTCCAGACCAGTGCTTGAATTTAGTTAGGTGGGTAGTTAAAAAATAAGATTTGGATCTAAACAGTTGCAAAGAACGAAAAGAGTCAGCAATATTAAGCAGGTTTAGATTTTATTGTCTTAAATAGAATTTTTCTTACATCCAAAATAATGATAATGTCAACTTTTGATTTGCAGCTTTGGACACAGCCAATATCACAGTAAAGAAACAAGTATTTGAACTGTTAGCAGCACTCTTTATCTATTCATTGGAAGGTCACGATCTGGCTTTGGACGCACTGGAACACTACAAGGCAAGCTTTCTCTTTTGTAAAAATCGCTGTTCCAGACCCATACTGCACTCTGACATGATGGTACCTGTAAAGAAAGCCTGGGGAGGCAGTGACTTGGCAATATTGTCACTGGACTAGTAATCCAGTGTAATGGTCTGGGACCTGGGTTCAAATCCCACCATGGCAGATGGTGAAATTTGAATTCAATGAAAATCTGGAATTAAAAGTCCACCAATGACCATGAAACCATTCTCGATTGTCATAAAAACTGGTTCATTAACATCCTTTAGGGGAGGAAATCTGCCGTCCTTACCCGGTCTGGCCTACATGTGACGCCAGATCCACAGCAAAATGCCCCCAGGGATGGGCAATAAATGTTACCCAGCCAGCGACAGTCACATCCCAAGAATGAATGTATTAAAAAAAAATCAGTAAACTGATCCTCCGATGAAATTATTTGGCTTTAGCAGGAAAGGAGTGGCAGCATTTTTAAAATTCCTGTCACTCATCTACAGACAGGATCTTCAAAGGATTGTCAACTACAAAAAAAGCTGTAATAATCACAATTAAAAACTTGCCTAAACGAAACACCACCTGCACTCAACATTTCGTTATACTAATTGAAAGAATCAAAACGGGATCAGAAAATTAATGTCACTTATGATATCCTTCGAGCTCACTCCATGTAAAAATGTGATGTATCTGTCTGTGACAACAAGAGAAGATCTCAAATTCTTCTGATTATCAGCCACATATGGAGCGACACAGTGGCACAATGGTTAGCACTGCTCACAGCCCCAGGGACCCAGGTTCAATTCTAGCCTTGGATGACTGTGCGGAGTCTGCACATTCTCCCCATGTCTGTGTGGGTTTCCTCTGGGTGCTCCAGTTTCTTCCCACAATCTGAAAGACGTGTTGGTTGGTTGCGTTGACCCGAACAGGTGCTGAGTGTGGCAGCCTGGGGAATTTCACAGTAACTTCATTGCAATGTTAATATAAGCCTACTTGTGATACTAATAAATAAACTTTAAACAATAGCTCAACTGACACGCTGTCTTATATGACCAATCCATCTTTACCAGTTTAAATCAATTGACTGCGCAAACAATCAATTGACAATCGAACAAATAAAAAAGCCAAACACCCATTCCCAAACACAACTGTTTATTTCGTTTTAATCAGCATTTAATTCCTAAAATGCAAAACAAGTGAATTTTGCAATGTTAATGAATTCAATGCATAATGAATTCCTTTGGTCCATTTCTAAACACATTCCGATTAAATACTATGTGCAAAATGATCAAAGAGCATTGTGATCATGTGATGGAAAACAAACTATCACACACAGTGCCCCTTTCTTTTATAGTAACCCCAAGAGTCAAGTGACGTAGTGTTCTCATTCCACAATAAACAAGTGGGTGGCACAGTGACTAGCACTGCTGCCTCACAGTTCCAGGGACCTGGGTCACTGTCTGCATGGAGTCTGCACATTCTCCCCATGTCTGCATGAGTTTCCTTTGGGTGCTCCGGTTTCCTCCCAACAGTCCAAAGATGTGCCAGATAGGTGGATTGGCCATGCTAAATTGTCAAAAGATGTGGAGGTTATTTAGATTAGTCATGGAAAATGTATGGGATTACAAGAATACAGTAAGGGAGAGGGGCCTGGGTAAGATACTCTGTCAGAGAATTGGTGCAGAGTAAATGGGCTGAATGGCCTTTTCTTCACTGTACAGATTCTATAATTTGTATTTTTTCTTTCATTGTTGGTGTCAGTTATGGATTTCAATGCCCCCTCCCCCCATACCGTGTATATTTGAGAGGCAGGGAACATTTAATTAGGCTTAAGGGTGTGGGTTGAGGACCCCGCTACTTTCGCACCAATTAAAATGAGTTAGGAAGGCTTGGGCTGCCTTCCCACTCCCAACATCAACTGAGGCCCTAAAGTGGGAACTCATTACCCACATATCCCACTGCCACTGGTATTGAACCAGCAGTAAGGCAGTGTAATCATACAGGGAACCTTAAAAACAAGTTTGCTTGCATGCTCCGTGGTAAAGTGGAGGGGGTGGGGGTGATCTCTCATTGGGAAGCACTCACCACCTGATTGAGGGACCCAGCATCAGGATGGGGATGGGGGCTCTGAGAGCCAACCAACCCCTCCCTGCCCTTTCTTCCAAACCCCTTACTTCCCCAACCAGCCAGCAAGCCCGCCAGCCCAGCCTGTCCTACCCATCTGTGGCCTGGGTCTCTCACTGACCCTGGGCCTCTGCTGGGCGCATTGCTGACAGCTACCCTCACTGCACGGGAGAGCTGTCAGCCCCTGACCAGCCAAGAGCTCTTGGGGGATGGAATGCCCATCCCTGGGGTCCTTAATCCTGAGGATGGCCTGTCGCTGACCATTTCCTGACAGGCACTCAATGGGCTTTCCCTAGAGAGGGAAAAGCAAGGTTTTCACCAACTCCCCATCCGCAGGTAAGTCTGTCACCTGGATTTAATGATTGCTGCAGTTTCCTCACCAAACGCCCAGCCATCAGACTGATCTGCCACGTCACTTAGCCTCTCTACGCTCAATGTGCAGATTACAAATCCACTCATCTGTCACCCCCTCCTCTTTGGTTACCTCAAATATCCATTATGTCGCTGACCCAGTCATTATGGGGTCAGAAGTAATGATTCAGAGACTGGAATTCAAATTCAGCCGCAAATAGCTGGGGAATTTAAACTCCGTTAATGGAATAAAATGAACATGACTAAAATGCTTGTATTAGTCATAGAATCCTACAGTGCAGAAGGAGGCCATTCAGCCCATTGAGTTTGCACCGACCACAATCCCATCCTATCCCCACAACCCCATGCATTTACTCTAGCGAGTCCCCCTGACACTAAGGGGCAATTTAGCATGGCCAATCCACCTAACCCACACACCTTTGGAGTGTGAGAGAAAACCAGAGCACCTGGAGGAAACCCACGCAGACACGGGGAGAATGTGCAAACTCCACACAGACAGTGACCCGAGCTGGGAATCGAACCTGGGTCCCAGTCATGGTAACAGTGTGACTAGTGGTTGATTGTAAAAACCCATCAGGTTCGCTGGAATATTTACTTGATCTGGTCTACATGTGAATTAGGAATTAGGAATGGGCAACACGTGTCCTTGCTAGCATCCTGTGAATGAGAAACAAACTCACTTGCACTTTCACTTCCCTCTGCAACAGTCACCAGAATAATCTGTTGCTCAACTTACTTAAAATTGGACTTTAAAAGCTGTCAGCTATCATCGAACTTCACAAGAATGATCCCAGGAATGATCCCAGGAATGAAGGGTTTGTCACATGAGGAGCGAACATTTTAGAGCAGGTGGAGTCTGGGTCTATAGGCAAGTTCCGCACACATGAGGACGGCCTCAACCAGGATCTTGGGTTCATATCACACTATCTGTAACCCCCATGACTTGCCTGGGCTTGCAAAATCTCACTAACTGTCCTGTCTGGAGACAATACACATCTCTTTAACCTATGCCTAATGCTGTGTCCACTCACATTGTCTGCACCTTTAAGGCTTGAATAGCAGATTAGCTGCAAAGACTCGCATTCTAATCAGTATTCTGTAAACTGTGTGTGCCTTTATATGCTCTGTCTGAGACCAGAACTCTCCACTCACCTGATGAAGGAACAGCGTTCTGGAAGCTAGTGGTGTTTACTGCCAAATAAACCTGTTGGACTTTAACCTGGTGTTTTGAGACTTCTTACTGTCTGTAGGCCCAGCCAGAGTGGAACTGGGGAGGCTGTTTCCACTAGTGGGAGAGACGAGAACTTGAGGGCACAACCTCAGAGCAAAGGGACACTCCTTTAAAACTGAAATGAGGAAGAATTTCTTCAGCCAGAGGATGGTGAATCTGAGGAACTCATTGTCACAGAGGGCTGTGGAGGCCAGATCATTGAGTATCTGTAAAATAGAGATAGATAGGTTCTTGATCAATAGGGGGATCAAGGATTATGGGGAGAAAGCAGGAGAAGGGGGATGAGAATCACATCAGACATGATTGAATGGCAGAGCAGACTCAATGGGCCGAATGGCCTAATTCTGCTCCTTTATCTTCTGGTCTTCCATTTGCTGTGCTCTTTTTGATATTACCAATTTATTCAACCATTTCCTCACTTCCACCTTTGATGCTTTCATCACTTGTAAAAGGATGTTTTTCTCTTTTCTTCCTGGTCATGTCTCCATTGTGGCTTCAAATCCAGAGGATGGAAACTTGAGCATATCTTGTATATGGCTACTATAGTTAAGCATTATTCGATCAAGACAACAAATGCTATTGGACATTGTTGTCCTCGCTCAGAACTGCTCCCTAATCCAGGAACATCCTGGAGATCAAAGATAACCATGGGTTCATATCTGACAATAAAAATTAATCATGTAACGTTAAGCCTCTCGTCTGCATCAGCCACGGACCAGAACCCACATCTTTTTCCATCTTCATCCATGCCTTGCCCACTTCATCCATCGCCTGCTCCTTTATCATTTCATAGAATCTCTACAGTGCAGAAGGAGGCCATTTGGCCCATCGAACCTGCACTGACAATGGTCCCACCCAGGTCCTATCCTCATAACGCCATGTATTTACTCTGCTAATCCCCTCAGGCAATTTAGCATGACCAATCCACCTAACCCACACATCTTTGGACTGTAGGAAGAAACCAGAGCACCTGGAGGAAACCCACACGGACACAGGGAGAACATGCAACTCCACACAGACGGTCACCTGAGGCCGATGCTGTGAAGCAGCAATGCTAACAATTGTACCACTGTGCTGCTCAAAATTATTTTATTGATTTCAAATTTCACCATCTGCTACGGTGGAATCTGAACCCAGGTCCCCAGAGCATTACTCTGGATTACTTGTGCAATAACAATACCACTACGCCATTGCCTGCCTCCCCCTTTGACCCCATTGTCACTAGATAACCAGCCAAACTCCCCTTCCTGACACAACACTATCTGCTCCCATAAATAATTGCCTCTTCCCTCCTAATCTAAACCATCTTTAATAGAGAACAAACATCTGATTTTCCTTGTTTTTTTCTTGATAGACTGTGAAAAGACAGCAATATCGATTTAGCGTGATCATGAACGAACTCCGGGCCACAGATAATATCCCATACATGACAACCCTAATGAGTGTCATCAACGCCATCATCTTGGGTGCGGAGGAACTGACATTCCGTACACAACTTCGGAATGAATTCATAGGTACAACATTCTTCAATTTAATTACCCGCGGTTTAACTTGCATTGTGCGTCATATTCCCAAAGCCACAATACAAACATAAGTTTCTTTATGGTAAAGAAACTGTCATTTACTGACTTCAGACACATGGGGTGGAATTTTCCCATCCCGTCCACCACAAGAATTACCACAGGCGGGACACAGACCAAGCCCAAGGCCTCAAGCAGGACTTTCTAGCTGTGGGCCAAGCGTGGCTGGAAGATCCCACCCATGACGTATGGAGAATGCTAGCTCAGCACTAGGTCACTAAAAATTTGGTTTGAGGGGGTCTACAATAATTGCACACTCCACAGTCAAGGTCTGATTAATTAGCTCCCTAATTCCTTAAGAAGTGCTGATAGATTAGTGGAGCAGATGCATTGTGATTAGGAGAGAGGAGCCAATAACATTTATTTCTCAGCAATAGCAGTTGTGTTGGCTCTTGTGATCCTCTTAAATGGTCTGTTCATTTTATTTTTTTTTAAAAAGGAGTATTTCAAGCTCCGTAAACGTTATTTCACCTGTGAGTTTTCGGGGAGTAGGGAATCTATAATTGTGTTAAAGGAAACAGTACCCACCACTAAATTAAATGTATAAGTGGTGCAAATTCCTTGAACAATTATATAAAAGCCCCAATTAATTCTTTAAAAAATTGAAACTAACATGCAAAAGATTCAAATGATGTTTGGCTGTTCAACTGATTTCTTTAAACTAAAAATGACATTTTCCAACTTCTTCCTGTCCTGTTAACAAAATGAATTGTCCTCTGGTCAGAACTCAAAGTAAATGATACACAATTTACCTCAAAAGCTAGTTTTCAGGGAATCCACAGTCCCTCCCCACCCCCCAAAATTCCACTTCCAAAATGGATGACAGGATCTAGAAAACATCAACTCAGGCAAGTAAATTATTTTAAAATGTACATATTTTAGTGCAATTGAAGTAAAAATAATGTAATTAAGAAAAGTTAGAATGAAGACAACAAAGAAACATTTTAAGCTAGTGTTATATTAGTACAGTTTATTTTAATACCTTTGGAATAGAACACAAAAAGATTGAAACATAATTTATGGATGACAAGCTTGTATCAAAACCTAGGAATTTCTGGCTTTTATTAATTTTTGAATTAGTCATTTCAGATTAAACACTGTCAGAATCTAATATTCTATTTTTGTACCATTGTTTTTTCACTTCAATAAAATGTTTCAATACTTTTACTTTGAAAAATGTTTCCTTTTCCAGACTTAGCCATAGCAGAGATATCTATAAATCATAAGATAAAAGCAAGTTACTATGAATACTGGAATCTAAAACAGAAACAGAAAATGCTGGGAAATCTCAGCAGATCTGACAGCATCTGTAGAAACGGAACAGAGCCAATGTTTCGAGTCTGGAGGACCCTTCATCAGAGCTATCATGTTACCTAAAACACAGATCTTAAATTCAAAACTTAAAATCATCTTTTGCAGAACGTTGCTCTAACCTGTACAAGTAGACATTATCTATTAGACCAAATATAACTCAATTTTTACTTTTTACAATTAATGCACATTTATTTTGGTGATTTAAACAGGGAGAATTTATTTATGTGTTGAAGACACTTTCAAACCTAGCAGGCTCTCTGAATCCTCAACTAGGCAATAATACCTCAGCTGATTTCCTGTTGGTATTCAAATAAGGCTTTGGATTCTGAGCAGGTCATGAATTGTCTCTGACCTTTTTCATTGGTAGCTTTCCTTAAAGAGACATACATGGTAGCTTTCCTTCAAGGGACACACATTCTTAGTTATTGTAGATTTTCACTGATGATTGTTAAATCAAAACCTATTTTCTTCTGAAAATTCTTCTTATTGTACAAAGATATGGATAAATAATGTGCTATTTCAATACTGGATATTTTTTAAATGCATTGTGAGGCAAGCAAAATGTCACTTTAAAGGTTAGGAAAAAAGTATACATTTGTGCAGATAAGTGACACCTGAGAAGTTTTAGGACTGGTTTGTCTTGAATTGCGCACACTAAGTTAGAGCAGTTTCTTGTGCACAGCACTAATTGCTTATTTCAAAAATTACCAAATCAATATTAGATATCTTCAAAGTCTTAGCTTCCACTACTTTAGCTAAGTTAATTTCTTCAGCAACAATGATCTTTTAAGGCATTGTTTCTTTTGTATATTGTTTGTACCTTCAGGTCAAATGTGGCTTCACAAGAAATGGTTTCAAACCCCACCACGACTGCCCAAACCACATTAATTGAATCAAATGTGTGACACTTAGATTGTGTTTGTTGTATACCAAATAATTTTACACATTTGTTGCTTTCAGGTCTCCACCTGTTGGACTTACTGACATTATTAAGGTATGGGATTGCTGCAAATATTGCCCAGTCTTGGCAAATTTAGTTTCCTAAATTTGGCTTCAATTCTGCTAATCACAGCCCATCAGTGAATGTATATCCTGGACTGTGCTTTTTATGTGATAGTTAGAAATAAGAACAAATGTTTACGCGTTGCTTAAGCAGTAGAATGGCACTATCTGATCTTTAGAAATGAGGTTGTTGCTCTCTTGAGAGATATGTACAATCTTAATCAACATGATTATGTGTTGCTCAAGGGAAAAAGATGATGAGGATCTATTGGTTCAATGTGTCACCTTTGAGGAAGCCAAAGGAGATGATGATGAAGAATTAATGAGAATCTATGATGGCATTGATATGAACAGTCACCAGGCAGTATTTGCAGCATTGTTCAATAAAGTAAGTACTTGGTTTGCTAATAATTACTCTTTAAAATCTGTACCGTTCACTGCTTCTATTTCAACGTGCATCATTATGTCATATGCAAACCTATTTTTCAGTGAGATTAAAATCATAGAATCCCAACAATGCAGAAGGCGGCCACTCAGCCCATCAAGCCTGCACCAACAACAATCCCTCCAAGGCCCTATCCCCGTAACCCCATATATTTACCCAACTAATTCCCCTAACGCGAAGAAACAATTTAGCATGGCCAATCCACCTAACCTGCACATCTTTGGAGTGTGGGAGGAAACCAGAGCACCTGGAGGAAACACTCTCAGACACAGGGAGAACGTGCAAACTCCACACAGACAGTGACCCGAGGTCGGAATTGAACACAAATCCCTGACACTGCAGCAATGCTAACCATTGTGCCACCATCCTAGAGTCCCAAGATATCGTCCAAAAAAATGGTATTGATCTGTTTGACTTGAAATCTTTAATTGCTGCCATTCTAAGTTAAAGACATGTAGGATGCTTGTTGTAAGGTAATCAATAACATGACACTAAGTTATACTATTTCAGTAGCTAAGAAGTTAGAATCAGAGTCTTATTAGTTGCAAATGCCCTTATCCTGTGAGTTTCTGAATTTTGCCTCACCGTTCTTTGTAATGAGCCACTAAATGTGGCATGTGTGACAGGTGCTCCATTTTATATTTCCATTTCTAACTTGTCCAACGTGGAAAATTATGAATTGCCCCCTGTGGCGATCCACTGTTGATTATCTCCTGGCAAAATTGGAGTGATTGCACTACTATTCTGTGGGTGCCCTAACATGACCCTTTTTTTAAATCAAGCATTTGCCTGCAAATATATCTCACATTTTTACAAATTGAAAGCATATTTCTAGAGAATTATGAACCCCAGAGTATAAAGTGGCGCTGTCATTTTGGAATTCAGCTGATTTACAGTGAATTGCTACCCGAGCTGGAAGTTAAATGTACTACTTTGATCTGGGAAGAGAAATGGGTGATCACAGACCTTGAATCATGAGATTCCCAAGCCTTTTCTCTTTACGGCTACATAATTGTGTATTATACTCACAGTTTAATTCCATGTTTCCATTCATTCTGTGGCTGATGCTGCTGATACATGAATATATCACAGTTATCTATCAACAAAGTAAGAGTAATTAAGACAGCTAATTCTCCATAACATTCAAACAGGATGAACCAGCAAATAAGAAATACAAGCGCGAGACTAGTTATTTTGCTCCCTAGAGCAGAGTGGAATGGCTTGGGACCTTCCTTGGGTCTCAGTTGAACATTCTTCTCCCCAAATGAAAAAAAACTATGACTGGGCTAAAGAAAAAGATACAAACTTGTATCTTCAAAATGGGATTACAGGTGGAAGCAACCATGAAAAAAATAGAGATTCTGGATGTTATAGATAGAGGCCTTGAGTGCAGATGATGATTCTTTACATGGCTTTAGGCCACATTATGTGCTTTGGATGCATTCTAGAAACAGTGTTAGGAGTGATGGGAAAGGCAAATTGTGATTTACTTGGATGAGAGGCTATGGCTTAAGAGAAATTTGGAAACATTTTGGCTGTACTCACAGGAGCAGTAAAGATTAGGGGGGAGTTAATCAGAGTTCAAACTTCTGAAAGAATTTATTGTGATAGAATACCCACAGTGCAGAAGGAGGCCATTTGATCCATCGAGCCTGCACCAACAACAATCCTGCCCAGCCCCTATGCCTGTGACTCCACGTAGTTACCCTGCTAATCCTCCTAATCTACACATCTCGGGACACTAATCAATGTAACCCTCACATCTTTGGACTTTGAGAGGAAACCTACACAGACATGGGGAGAATGTGCAAACCCACAGGGACAGTCACGCAGTTCTTTGGTGCTGAGAGGCAGCAGTGCTAACCACTGTGCCACCATGCCACCCCACCGGGAGAAAACGGAAAGATTACCTCCTGAAGAATTGGCACATTTCATGTCAAGGATTGTTTTAGAATATGAAGACCAATCAATCACAACTCTTCAGAGAGAGTTTGATAAGTTGGAGTAAATGACATGCGGGGAGGTATTTCTGGGGCAGCAGAATGGATTTGAAATGGCCTCCTTCTGTGATTAACCATCTATAATTTTACTTAACTGTATTTTCACCCATTTGTGTTTAATTCTAGGTGAGCAGCTCACCATCTTCTACCCAGCTGCTGTCAATTCTCCAGGGGCTCCTACAACTAGAACCATCAAACAGTAGCAGTGCCGTGCTCTGGGAAGCCCTGGAAGTCTTGGTGAATAGAGCCATCCTAATTGCTGATGATAGTAAGGAAAGATTTCTTCACAGCATGTTCAAAAAATATTTAATTCTTAGACATTTGGTGGGTACACAGGATGGGTGAGATGGGGGTAGGGAAAGAACTAAACTTGACTCTTACCAATGATTTATCAAATGGATAGACATATTTCTGTTCACAGAGAGGTCAATGATAACAGATTTGAAGTAATTGATGGAAGGGTTGGAGGAGATTTAAGGGGTCATAATTTTACCCAAAGAGCAGTGGGAGCCTGGAATGTGAATGGGTTATAGAGGCAGGTACCCTTATCCTTTCTTTATATCATTTGGATATGCAATACAGATCAAAAACTGGAATGTGGAATCAGGTTGGATAGTACCTTGATACCATGGGCTAAATGGCCTCCCATTGTGACGTATGTTTTTCTGAGGTTAACGTAATATATGAGCTGTCCCCACTATCTAATGAGCAAATAAAGTACCCAGAGTGGGATTGAATGTTTAGGCCAAGTTACTTCCTCATGAGGTCTAAGAATTAACCTTGGCCGTAATAGCAAGAGGAGCCGCACAACTATGATATTATAATCTTCCATGATTCTATAACTAGAATCATGGGTCCTGGTCTATGGTGTGGAGATGCCGGCATCGGACTGGGGTGGGCACAGTAAGAAGTCTCACAGCACCAGATTAAAGTCCAGCAGGTTTATATGGAATCATGAGCATTTGGAGCACTGTCTTTCATCCAGTGAGTGATGATCCCACTTACTGATGAAGGAGCAGTGCTCCAAAAGTTCATGATTCCAAATAAACCTTTGGATTTTAACCCAGTGCTGTGAGACTTCTTACTGGCCCTTGTCCATTAAGGGGGGAAAAAATCCAATAGGTTCCTCTCCCTGTTACCATTATCAACCTCCCCTTGGAGTGCATTTGATTGGTCAGCTATTCCCAAGAGAAATAGCCTGTGTTCATCTCTTCCCGTACTCATGTACTTACCACAGGATGTAGGGTACTCCCCAATATCTGTGGACTCCTGACCTAGTATAAGTCACTTTCCTCAGCAAGTTTGGGGGCAAACACTTTCCGCAAGTAACTGCTACATGCAAAACATTAATCCAGTTCTTTGTTCTGTTCTTCGTAGCAAATGAAGATGATGATGTTGGCCCAATCATGGAAAGACTTGTAGTGAAGAAGTTAGGAAAGGATCAGCCAGTGAAGCAAAATGCTAGTAAGAAGGCTGTTGATAGAGGTGTACAGACAGAATTGTCTGAGTCTGCAATACCCACTGAAGTAAGCCAAAAGTTAAACTCATCAGTGCCGGAATCACTTCCAGCTAACCTGAAGCTGCAACCTCCTCCTCCCCCAGCTCCCCCACTTCCTCCATTTCTAGTTGCAACAACTCAGCCGTGTATTCCACCACCACCCCCTCTTCCAGGCACTGGTACCATGCCCCCACCTCCCCCTCCCCCGCCTCTCCCTGGTGCTCCCGCTATTCCTCCCCCTCCCCCTCTCCCACCACTCCCTGGTGCTGTCGGTGTGCCCCCACCTCCCCCTCCTCCCCCTCCTCCGCCTCTCCCTGGTGCTCCCGCTATTCCTCCCCCTCCCCCTCCCCCGCCTCTCCCTGGTGCTGTCGGTGTGCCCCCACCTCCCCCTCCCCCGCCTCTCCCTGGTGCTCCCGCTATTCCTCCCCCTCCCCCTCTCCCACCTCTCCCTGGTGTTGGTGGTGCACCCCCACCTCCCCCTCCCCTCCCTGGTGCTGGAGGTGTGCCTCCCCCTCCACCGCTTTTCCCCAGTGGCATTCCTCCCCCTCCACCACCTCTGGGTGCATTTACCAATGAAGCGCCCATAATGGCTCACCAAGCTGGCAACCTATCGTGTTCGTACGCTCTGCCGAAAAGACCTGTTCATCGGCCAACGTTACGGATGAAAAAGCTGAACTGGCAGAAAGTCCCTGCAAAAATCGCTTCGGGTATGTATAAGGAATAACTTTCTCCAAAATATATTTTAGCGTACCGGTGAAGGATAGCACATGTTGTGTTAATGGAATTTAAGAACTTTATGAGCAGGAAGACAGTGCAGATCTTACCAACACATCAATAAGCTGGCATCGTGACAAAGCCCTACATTTTGCCAACCAATTCATTTACAGTTTTTCATCACAAGATACCGGTCCTCATCTATCGCCACGGCAAGATTTAGCTGCATTAAATCATTTAATTTTAGTGTCATAAGTAGGCTTACATTAACACTGTAATGAAGTTATTGTGAAAACCCCCTGATTGCCACAATCTGGCGCCTGTTCGTGTATATTAAGGGAGAATTTAGCATGGCCAATGTTACTTAACTAGCACATCTTTTGGACTGTGGGAGAAAACCAGAGCACCCGGAGGAAACCCACGCAGACACAGGGAAAATGTGCAGCCTCTGCACAGACGGTGACCCAAGCCGGGAATCAAATCCAGTCCCTGGCGCTGTGAGGCAGCTGTGCCACCATGCTGCCCAATGTCCTGGTTTTGACTAGCCTTCCTGACAACAAACTGTATTATGTTGGTGGCCGTCCCTGTCTTTCTTCAGGATGAATTTCAAAGCTTGTGATCAGTTTCTTGTTTCCATCCTTTTAACGAGATCCAATTGATGTTCCTAGTTCATCCCACTAGCGTGACAGCAGACACATTACTCTTGTATTGCGGTGACCCAGGCCATACACAATACTCCCAGATGTAACCTGTGCATCACTCTTTACAATTTCAATTGAATTATTAATAAATACACTTCTATTTGCTTTATTTACTGTTACTTTGCACAGTTTGAGTCAGGTAAGGAGCACAATAGACAAAACCTCTGACCACTACGTTGAGAAGCTCTATCCTGCCCATAAATTTGGTCTCTCTTCCTTCTCCCTCAATTTGGTGCCTATTATATTAAATATTTGACAAAGACAAAATTTGAGCCTCCCTGCGCCACAACATTTTGCTTTTCCTTGTTCCCTGATATCCATGGAATGTTATCTTCTCAAGGAAATAAAAGTTGGAGGCTGAACTAGACTGCAAGCGTATAGGCTGTCAATTATCAGGTTAGTTTCATTCAATTCGTCTTTCATTCCTCTTCTGGTTATTGACTTCATTTGTATTTCAACTATTGAGGTCAGGCCAATGTGCCTGTATTCTAAGATACATCACTATTCTTTAATACAGGAACTATATTGTCCATTTGCAGTTTTCAGAACTTCATTGACTCTTGAAACATAACAAATCTCTGAACATCTGGGAATATAGTTCATTGTTGTTCCCTTAGCTTCAGTAATATTAAAGTCCCAGAGTGCCATATGTGTTTGATATGAGATATATTGTTGATATCTCTCCCTGATTTGAAAAGCTCCCAAAAGTAGCTATTAATGTGTTTATTGTTCTTGTTTTCAATTCCAAATGGATCCGTGAGGGTTTGACTTCCTCTTTGGGAGTGCTTTGCTTGCAATGATGAAGAATCTTTTATACGTTTTCGGCTTCTGTGATATCTCATTACAGTTCCATCTTTGTGCACCTTAGTCTCGTCATCATAAAGTTTCTCCATAGTTCTGTACTTGTCTTTTCCTCTGTTCCCTTTACAAGTTTTGTGAATTTACCTTCTGCTCCTCAAATTCCTTTAAATGTTATTGCTGATCTGCTTTGAGCACTTTATTTATCTTGCTTTTATTACTGTTGAGTAGGAATGTCTATTGGTTTTTCATTCCCTCCCACCTACAGCCATCACCAAGCCTGACCCACAAACACTAAGTTTGCCTTGGCAGCGTTATTTAGCTCCGTGCCTACACTGTTCCAGTTTGAATGCCACTGTGCTACAGATATTAGGCGAGATTCTCCAGCCTCCCAGCCGTGTGTTTCCCGCCAGGGTTGTTTGCTAACAGTGGGATTCTCTGGTCCCATCACTGTTCATGGCATTTCCCATTGGCATCACCCCATGGGAAACCCACTGGCAGAGGTGCATTGCCAGGGAAACCAGAGAATCCCATCAGCTTGAACAGCTGCAGAATTCCTGCCCCTATCTTTTATAGTTCAATTATGTGAGTCATGTTTGAGTAACTCCAGCAAAATCAAGCCTAGGGTGTGGTAGGTCGGGATTTTCTGGTCCAAAACTCCCATCCTAAGTCACTGGACGTTTGGCTGAATTTCCCATGACTGATCCAGAAAATTCAATTCTCCAATGCACTAAAGTAGGAAAGTACTAATGTATTAAAGTGGCAGGCTGCAAGTTATTTTATGTTTGACTTATTTGAAGTCTCTATGTGACACATCATTCTCCCTACATTGTCCAAGCAGACCAAACATTATCCTAAATAATTTCTTGTGCTACGTGCCTAGTTGAAAGACTTCAAACCACAACTCCTGCTGTATTGTTCATTGTACTATCTTAATAAAAGCAAATTACTGCGGATGCTGGAATATGAAACTAAAAGAGAAAATGCTGGAAGATCTCAGCAGGTCTGGCAGCATCTGTAAGGAGAGAAAAGAGCTGACGTTTTGAGTACAGATGACCCTTTGTCAAAGCTTTGACAAAGGGTCATCTGCACTATTTTAGCCTCCCAAATGGCCCCTGAAGATATAATTTGGGCAATAGTGCCATAGTGCAAATGTCAATGGACTCATAATCCAGACTAATGCTGTGTGGATACGGATTCAAATTGCCCCATGGTAACTTGTGGAAATTTAAAAGATGGCACAGTGGTTAGTACTGCTGTCTTACAGCGCCAGGGACCTGGGTTCGATCCCAGCCTCAGGTAAATGTCTGTGTGGAGTTTGCACATTCTCCCCATGCCTGCATGGGTTTACTCCAGGTTTTCTGGTTCCTCCCAAAGCATCCAAAGATGTGCAGTTTAGGTGCATTGGCCCTTGTGGTTAGGGGGAATAGCAGGGTAAAATGTGTAGTTATGGGAATAGGGTTACAGAGATCGGGTAAGAGTCAGTGCAAACCTGATGGGCCAAATGGCCTCCAACTGCACCGTTGGGACTTTATGAATTTCTGAATGTTGATCAGATACATGCAGCTGTGAGAGTTTCAGAGGGAAATATTTTGTCACTGAAGAGAAGAAGGGGTAACTGGGTGCGTACATGGGGCATACTTGGTATCAGTTGGTCTGAGTGCCATTGTAGTAAACATGTAAATAGGCCAGCTGTAACCATGATCAGGGACCTTTATGTAGCATGAAGAGGCTAATAATAGATACAACAAAAAAGACAATATTTCCTCCTTGCTTCATCAATTTTAATGAATTTGGATAGTGAAATCTGGCTTTCCTTCTCTCCTTTGACCTGTCCTTTTCCTTTCCTCCTCTAGGGGAAAATTGTTTATGGTCAACCATTCGAAGAACTGTGGAAGAACCTTTGGATCCTGATTATGCCAGTATTGAGCAACTCTTCTGCTTTCCAGTGTCAGACTCGAAACAGAAAGAGAAAACTGTTGTCAAAAAGGAGATCAAAGAGGCAAGTGGTACTCGGTAGAGTCTTATGTTCTCGCTGGTGATGAGCTTGGAGGAGGGAAGGGCTTGTATTTAGGCGGGATGGTAATGGGCCTTCCCATCCTGCCATCACATGAGACCCTTAAGTGGCAGGTTAACGACCACTAAAGGGTCTCACCCTGGGTATTAACCTGGCTGCAGAATGGTCTGTTGCTATGCTGTGTGCACGACAGGTAAACGTGTAGGTTCCTTGTCATCTCCATTGGTTGGGTGCTGGTGATGGTCCATCAATTAAAGATCTAAGACACTCAGTGGCTGATTGAGAAACTCAACATCGATCAGTAAAAGATGGTCCCTACCCTGTTGGCTGAACCTTGCCCTTGTTGCTGTTTCATACATGTACCCCCTCTTCCCCCTCCCTCTCCCCCTGCCAATCTCAGACCCTCACTCCACAGGACCACACTGTCCCCGCACCCAGTACGTAATGCTGGTGCACTATGCCAACACCAGCAGCCACTGTGTCCCCACTGACAATGCTGAGCAGCAGCATTAGATTAGCTAGAACTCTCCATTCACCTGACGAAGAGGGAAACCTCGAAAGCTTGTGCATTTACTATCAAATAAATCGGTTGGACTAAAACCTGGTGTTGTCAGACTTTTTACTGTGTTTACCCCAGTCCAACGCTGGCACATCCACATCAGCCCTCGGTAAGACAGACCCTGGCTTTTGGTTCCCAGGGAAGGCCAGCCGGTGGCCCTGCCACTGCCTGACTGGTTGTGGTTTTGATGTGTCTTCCCCACAAAAGAGGCAGTGGAGGATTCCCGCTGGTCCTCCGGGTGAGACCCTAGACCCCTGAACAAGATTCTGTACAGTGAATCTAAACAGTAATTTAAATCCAGCCTCTTCCACGTATAACTCTCTTTCTGTCCTCTGCCCAACACAGATCACATTTCTAGATTCCAGAAAAAGCCTTAACTTGAACATATTTTTAAAGCAATTCAAATGGTGAGTTACTGATTTTACATACGTGTAACAACTAATGTAAGCATTTGGTAAAATATCAAATGGTTAAACTGCATTTAATGTTTGTTTTGGCTCTTGTTGCACAACCAGTTGGTGATATACCTGAACTATGTTTGCCTGACCTTTGCCCCTCCACTGTCCATAAATCATTTAAAAAAAACAGAACTGTAGCTCTTGTCACTTTAGCTGTTTGCTCGTCAGATTGTGAAACATAAGGTGATGTCAATTTTTAACAATTAGCTTTTTAAATGAGTGCCACCAACATTTGTTACCCATCACTGGCTAACCTGGGAAAGTGGCTGTTAGCAACTTAGTCTGGGTTCACTTAGCAAGATATTGTATTAACATCAACAGTCACGGCAGTAATTGGGAATGGAGTGACCTATAGGCCAGACAGGGTAAGGATTGCAGATTTTCCTCCCTAAAGTCTATTAATCCACCAGCTTCATGGCCATTTCTGTAGATGTCACCTTTTTTATTTCCAGTTTCTACAAACTAAATTCATAGAAAATAGGAGGAGGAGGAGACTGTTCGGCCCTTCTAAGATACTCTGCCATTCATTATGATCATGGCAGATCATTCAACTTCCAGCCTGATTCCCACCTCCACCCCCCACCACCATATCCTTTGATCCCCTTCACCTCAAGCACTATATCTAATTGCTTCTTGAAAGCATACAAGTCAGGATGCTTCAAAATAAAATTAAGTGCTCAACAAGCAGGAGAATCTCATGCCCGTATCTTGGGTGTACTTAGTGGAATGAATCTCAGGCATTCAGTGCGTCACAGGAGTGTCACAGAGAGATTCATGTCAGTAAGCCGAAGGCTGAGGCCTCATCCTGCTGGAAAGGCTAAAATCACCATACTGAGCAAGCCACTGTGCATGTGCCAATCTCAGTGGGGAGATCTGTGCACGTGCATTCACCTTGCCTTCGCTGGCCTCCTGATCACTAGCCTACCAATTGTTGCCAAATCCACCCCATCACAGTTCTTCCCAAAACACCACCAATCGGTTTCACCCCCTTGGCAGCGCCAGGGTGCACAATGGGCAATGCCAGGGTACCTGGCTGGCACTATCTGAGGGACACTCTAACCACTGCCCTTGACCTACGAGGGGGGGCCTCAATGGCCTCTGTCCCCACCAGCAAGGTGAGTAGAACTGGTCCTCATTGATGGGATCAGTTGAAAACCCCTCTAATGGGAACCTGTCCTGGCGAGGGTGGGTGTGATACTAGAGGGCCTGGAGATTATCGTCTTGGGCTCGCTAATGATATGGAAATAATGATTTCTATGTGGTAATCCGTGCGTTGATTTCCAGCATGGGGCTCTTTGCGTGGAAAAATAGGTCCTGGGAGACTTGAGATTGGCCAGACACCAGTTGTGAGTCCCGCTACATTCCCCCCACTGCTGACTCCCGGCCCACTGCACTACTCAAGCTGAGCAGATGGCTAAGAGAGTCCGGCCGCAATGTTTTTACCTCAACTTCTTTCTGTGGTGACAATTTCCATCGGCTGACTATCCTCTGGATGAAGAAATTTCTCCTCCTCCCCATCCTAAATGGTTTGCTCTATGTCCTCAGACTGTGACCCTAGTTTCTGAACACCCCATCGTTGCATCTTCCCTACAAATTTCAATGAGGACCTCCAACCCTCTCTTTCCCCATTTTTCTGAACTCCAGTGAATACAATCCTAACTGACTCAATCTCTCCTAATACATCAGCCCTGCCATCCCAGGAATCAGTCTGGTAAATCTTCTCTGTACTCCCTCTGGAGCAAGAGAATTCTAGTTCTCAAATTGCCATGATGCAATTTATACTCCTTTCGCTGGATTATACTCATTCAATTACATTACCATATTGCTATAAACTTGTGAATAAAATCCTAACCCT
This sequence comes from Carcharhinus amblyrhynchos, assembly GCF_965287045.1. NCBI lineage: Eukaryota > Metazoa > Chordata > Chondrichthyes > Carcharhiniformes > Carcharhinidae > Carcharhinus > Carcharhinus amblyrhynchos. The sequence goes on from NC_137337.1 coordinate 33,779,712, forward strand.
GGCATTTGAACCATTGGTTCCAACCTTTCTTCGAAGAAGGGGAACACTTGTCTAAGCACCAGTCCTTGCTCCTTCTTTAATATTTGAATTTAATGAATGCATCATCTCCAGTGAAGGGTGCTCAATATTTTCCCGAGTGCTTCATTAATCTTTCACGTCACCATCAGTTCTGTTACTTGTTTGCAGCAAGTGAACAGGGCAAGAATCCCACTACTGCTTTGCCTCTCTTTGCAAGGATACTCTTGATCTTTGGTCCCTCAGGTGACGGCTTTGAGGAGCCAGATGGGCAGTTTTAACTCCTATGTGTCAGTCAGTGGTGTAAAGATATTGAACTCATTCCTTAGCGAATTACGTGGTTTTACTCTTGGTTAGCTCTTCCAACCAATTGGATCCAGAGCTCAACAGAGCAGGCTTTCTTTAAATTCATTTGTGAGAGATGGGCATCGCAGGCTGGCCAGCATTTATTGCCCATCCCTAGTTGCCCTTGAGAAGGCGGTAGTGAGCTGCCTTCTTGAATCGCTGCCGTCCATGTGCTGTGGGCTGACCCTCAATGCCGTTAAGGAGGGAATTCCGAGATTTTGACCCAGCGTCTGCGGAGGAACAGTGATATATTTCCAAGTCAGGATGATGAGTGGCTTGGAGGGGAACTTGCAGGTGGTGGTGTTGCCCTGCTGCCCTTGTCCTTTTAGACAGGAGTGGTTGTGTGTTTGGAAGCTGTTGTCTAAGGATTTTTGGTGAATTGCTACAGTGCATCTTGTAGATAGTACACACTGTTGCTACTTAGCATCAGTGGTGGAGGACAAAAGTAAGGAGAAAAACAGAAATGCTAGAAAACCTCAGCAGGTCTGACAGCATCTGAGGAGAGGGAGATAAAAAGCTCATGTTTCAAGGTTAGATGGTCCTTTGTCAGAGCTGGTGTAGGGTCATCCTAACTCAACATTAGCTCTATTCACTCTCCACAGATGCTGCCAGACCTGCTGAGATTCTCCAACATTTTCTGCTTTTGTTTCAGGTTCCAGCATCCGCAGTATTTCACTGTAGGGACATTTACTTAAGGCCATGGAGATATTCTTTTGCTAATTATTAATTAGATTGCTTGCCTGGAAGTTAAATGTTCTTGAAACTGAACAAAGAGCAATGATATATAATACTGCCTCTTATTTTACTGAAGTTTAGTTGCTTCGAATTGTGTGGTCTTTTTTAAATGATGTGAAGTTGAATTTTGCATGTTTCATTAGTTCTCATGCGGAAGTGGCTGATATGATCAGGAGAGGGGACAGATCGAAATTCGATGTTGAGATTTTAAAGCAACTCAAAAAACTAATGCCAGAGAATCATGAGGTAAGTTGACAATGCATCAAATAACCAGCATCTGATAACCAAGTGGGCCAATATTTTTTCACTATAACCTTCCCTTTTAATTCGTTCCATGCACAGATCGAAAATATAAAGGCTTACAAAGGAGAAAAGGAAAAATTAGCAAGTGCTGATCACTTCTACCTTCTCCTCCTTGACGTTCCTTGGTATGTATTACTGGTGTCATTTGTAAATGTAAGGCCTGTTCTGCAGGACTTACATCAGATACAAGAATCTGTTTCTTTCAGATACAAGTTAACATTTGCTAGTTACTCATCCAATATTATCCATCTGAAAGTGTTGTCATCACACCCCGTGCCAGTTACTCATACAACAGTATCCATGTGACAGCACACCCTATGTTAGTTACTAATCCAACATTATCCATCTGAAAGTGTTGTCACAGCAGCTCATAAATGAAAGTTAATTTTCCCTAATCAGTATGATACATCTGATGTAATCGAGCACCTTGTGATATTAAAATGGGTTTTAAAACAAGGAAGTGTTGCAGCGTTGCAGCAGGCAAGGTACTGGGCAGAAATTGGACTCGAGAAAGGGAAAGAGCCTGAGCAAAGTGACAAGAAGAGGAATGGGAAGGAATGACCAGAATAAATCAACACTGAGTATAGAAATAGATCCAAAATGCAGTGTACATTTTGAATCAAAAACTGAAGGGAGTTTCCCCATTCTGCCCGCCACAGGAATAATCGTAGTGGGTGGGGTGGGGTGGGCCATGCCAAGGTCTGTTGACCTCAGGATGGATTTTTCGGTTTTGGGCCGAGCGCGAGCAGAAAGTCCTGCCCTGTTACGTCTAAATTTCTATTAAAAGTATCTACTGGAACCTCTATCTTTTTCCAACTTGTGCAATGAAGGGGGAAAGGATTTCTCAGTTTATTTCTAGTAAGCATACATGCTTGAACGTAAAGTGCCACTTGATGAGGTTTGCTGTACATAATGAATGGCAGAAACCTTTCCTCCGTTATTTACACTCCATTAGAATTTTACAAGTGCAGACAGCTTGCTGAAAGCTTATAAATGACAATTAATACTTACACTTTTGATGCAATGGATATATAACCTAGTGGAAAACATAGACGTAATCAAAACAAGAGATTGCCAATGTTAGATAGCCCTGATATGCAAAGCAGCTAGAATATTAAACCTGGAAGTTGCACATAAAATTCAAAAGAAGTGTGTATTATTACAATTAACTTGATCAATTGTTTTGAATGCTTTTTGAATTATTCTTTGGGTCAGAAACATACACTTATCTGCAGTAGTCATTGTTTCTACCATGTAGCAACTTCAGTTTCTCCTTTTACAGAAAATGCATAATATACACAAAACCAAACTGTGATAAAGAGTTAAGTAAATATTTGCATAGAGACTGAAAGAAATGGGATGTACTGTCATTAGTTTGACTTGATGGAAATTATTTTGGGAAGACGTTAGTGATACATTCCTCCTTCCATATACAACAGCAGAAAAGTTTGCAAATTTGTCCAAATCTCTCAAACTAGTTTTGTCTTGGACTGTATCCAATCCATTTAACTTCCTGAGGAAACATTTTGTATGCTTTTTGTCCTGATCTCTAGAGGAAGATGAAGTAAAATTTAAATGTTGCTTTCACGTTGTGCATTTATGGATCAGTCACCATAAATGGTGTAATATTTCTATGGTTGGAACAACAGGAAAGCATTGTATTCTTGGCATTTTCTGTGTTTTTATTGTTTGTATTCTTGATGAGGCTTTTTTACTTTTTGTTAATGTAGTTTAATCCACTTTTAACTGTTTTATTACTAATATCTTGTACCACCACATTTTTCTGGTCAACTCTTCAGTAGTTTTCATATCTTAATGAAATGAGAGGCAAAGATATCTCCTTGCCTCACACTTGCCTGAGGTTTATTAACGTTCTGCAACTGTTCTCTACTTTTACAGTCTCCACTCAATTTTGTTTATTTCTCTGACCCACTCTTCCACAGCTACCAGCTAAGGATTGACTGCATGTTGCTATGTGAGGAGGCTACTGTTACCCTGCAAGTGCTCCAGCCAAGGGCAGAGCTAATAAAAACCGCTTGTCAAGGTAAGTTTAGTGGTAAATAAAAGTGCTTCACAGGCTGAAATGTTAAGCTGCAGAGCACCACAAGCATCTGAACAGCATTCTGACTGATTAGAGATCAGAAAACAATGCAATCGTGCATCTGAGTCAATGCAGTGTACTCCAGCATTGACTTCAAGATAGCATCTCAGCTGCTGGTTGTCCATCATGATGTAGAATCATAGAATCCTGGAGTGCAGAAGGAGGCCATTCAGCCCATCAACTCTGCACCCACCACAATTCCACCCAGGCCCTATCCTCACAATGCCTATTTAGTCTCCCTGATACTAAGGAGCAATTTAGCACAGCCAATCCACCTAACCCAGTCATCTTTGGACTGTGGGAGGAACCGGAGGAACCAGAGGAAACCTATACAGACATGGGGAAAACGTACAGACTTCAAGTGACCCAAGCTGGGAATCAACCTGGGTCCCTGGCACTGTGAGGTAGCAATGCTAACCGCTGTATGCACATCTTCCTCTTCCTCTGTTTCAATGTTGCAAAACAGCTCTTGTGGTTCTAAGTATCACACATTTCTTAGATTTTGTTTCCAAGACTGTTATCTGCCTCATGTTTTTTTGGTTAGTAATCATGCTTTTGACTTAATCATCAGATCGCTAATCAAAAGTAAATGTGTAATAAGATTTTAATGCTATTACATGCACTCTGAAAGGCAAATACGAATGTTTACTGACCAGGCGTACATGTTCATAGCTAAATTATTAATTGGTGTTTGATGATGTATTTTCTTGTAATTGTGCATTGCCTGCTACATAACAAGAACTTGTAATTAATGACCTGTTTAACACAGTGAAACACAAGATGCTGCATGGGATTGCTTTTCAAACATCAAACTACAGGGTGGCACGGTGGCTCAGTTGTTAGTACTGCTGCCTTTCAGCATCGGGGACCTGGGTTCATTCCTGGTCTCGGGTCACTGTCTGTGTGGAGCTTGCACATTTTCCCTGTGTCTGTGTGAGTTTCCTCTGGGTGTTCCTCTGGGAGTTTCCTCCCACACTCCAAAGATGTGATGGTTAAGTTGACTGACCATGCTAAATTGCTCCTTAGTGTCCAGGGGACTAGCAGGGTAAATACATGGGATTACGGGGGATAGAGCCTAGGTGGGATTGTGGCCTGTGCAGGCTCAAAGATCAGAATGGCCTTCTGCACTGTAGGGATTCTACTGATCTATGATACAGCAAGCCAAAAGTTTGTTTTCAGTGAGTTTCTTCGAGGAGTAAGGGGGCGAAGATGTTTATGGAGGAAATTTTGAATCTTAATGCTTAGGCAGCTGAAGACAGAACCACCAGTGAAAATTAGTGATATGCGAGAGACTAGAGAAGGTGGAATGCAGAGGCCTTGGAGGATAGAAGGGCTGGAGGAGATAGTAGGGATAGAGAGAGTCAAGGCCATTGAGGAATTTGAAAGCAAGGGTAAGAATTTTAAAATCTAGACATTTCCTGACTGGGAGCTGACAAAGGTTAGTGAGCACAAGGCTTAAAAATAATGATAAACTCCAAAAGAAAACAATATTTGCTCATTATTTTACATTTTTAAAGAAGGATTTGCACAATGGATCATCATTGTGTGACCTGCCAAGATAACCAAGTCAATTATAATCATGCACTTAATATTAGCAGGATGAAATATTTACAACTGTTCTCTGCTTTTGAATAGATCTTCTTTCTGCTTCAAGACTACCCCTGTTCTGTGACCTAATTCTTAAAATTGGAAATTTCCTGAACTATGTATGTATTCTGTGAACTATGTAAAGTCTACCGGTTTACACTGTGTCATCCATGAAAATACTTTGCACCAATTAACCAGAATTAATTATTAGAAATATATAATAAACAGGTTATTAGACTAGACTGTTAAAGATTGTTTTTTAACATAAATTTTGCAAAAATTAATTTCTTTTTCCTTGTATACTAATTCCAATAAACCAATAGAAACACAAATTGGTGTGAAAAACAAAGTGTACAAAATTAGAAAAGATAGCTCCGATAACATGGTACATGACAAAAGTGTTCACTGCATGTGTGTATATATTTTAATGTATGCTTTGTTTCTTCTTGATCTTCCATTAGGGCAGTCACACAGGAAATGCAGATGGCTTTAAAATAAATACCCTACTAAAGCTAACAGAAACGAAAGCAAACCAATCTCGGATCACATTGCTCCATCACATGATTGAGGTAATATCTGTTGTAATGATGCTGGTTATAGAACGTGTCTGTTAAAGAAGTCTTCATAGTCTTTTGCATATTAATAGCAAGCCTTTATTAACTATGAGGGTACCAGGAAGGAACGGTTCCCATGTCCAAATCTTAACACGTCACTAGACAACTTACAGACCATAGCTCTGGGTGGTTTTGCATCCAATCCTACATCTCCCAGATACTTGTACGACAATGTCTTTCTAATTTTATTTCTTTTTTTTATATTGGTTAATGTCTGACCTTTTTTAATTTTCAAGGAGATTGAGAAGTCCTATCCAGACCTTCTGAATCTTCCTGATGACCTAGAGACCATTTCAAAAGCAGGAGGGTAAGAAGACCAATTGAATTTTTTAAATAGCTCTCTAGCATTAGCTCTTGTTTCTTTAAATAACATCCTGGTGGCAACCTGCTTCAGTAAACTTAATTGAAAAGCAATCCCCTTTTCACAGTGCTAAAAGATTGAATTTCAACAACATACAACAGTCTTTGACAAAGGGTCATCTGGATTCGAAACATCAGCTCTTTTTCTCTCCTTACAGATGTTGCCAGACCTGCTGAGATTTTCCAGCATTTTCTCTTTTGGTTTCAGATTCCAGCATCTGCAGTAATTTGCTTTTAACATACAACAGTTTCTATTAGTTCTAATATTAGTCAATTGACTGTTGGTTCTCCAAAACATTGTTATTTGATTTTACATATTTCTGCTAGAAAACTCTTGGCGCTACAGTGAGTCATAGAAATATACAGCACGGAAACAGGCCCTTCGGCCCAACTTGTCCACGCCAACCAGTGTTCTTAAACTGAATAGTCCGATTTGCCTGTTTTTGGTCCATATCCCTCTAAACCTTTCCCATACATGTACCTGTCCAAATGTTTTTTCAATGTTTGAGAATAATTAAAATACCTCCTTTGGAGAATCCAAAGTATTGTTTAACATGCAACTTTTGGGGCCTTGGAAGGAGGTCAGAGTTTAAAGCTCAATCCCACTGACACTTCCAGCTAGTCCACAAGGGAAATGAGGGTTGCCTGAGTTCTCTAGCTGATTAAGGGAAAATTGGCATCGACAGGTTGCATTTGCCCTGGCATGTCCCCAAAGAGTAGGATCTAAAATGGCTCCTAGAGACAGGAGTGGAGTAAGAGAGAACAGAAAGGAAGATCAACTGTGACAAATCGATTGCTATTTTATGCCATGCATCTTCTTTTCCCTTTCTCATATTTCTCATCCTGCATCTTACTGTGTTAATTCCACACCATTCCACTATTACTTTTATAACTTGGAGACCATGTTTACTGACAGCTTGAGTGTGGACTCGCTTCAATCAGATGCAATCAATCTATTGGAAGGTCTCAAGAACATCAGTCGTAAAGTTGGGTCATCTATAGATGATGTGAAATTACAGTTTGAAAAACCTATCCAGGCAAGTAAGACATTAATTGTAAATAATTGAGTATCTAAGCTGCCTGTTGTGAAATTTTAATGTTTTAAAAACTATTATTTCAGGAACGACTATCGGCAACAAATGATCTGAAGGAACTTCTGGAAGATATTGAGTCAGAGAGAAAGAAACTGGCTGAGTACTTTTGTGATGACATTAGTAAATTGTCACTGGAGGAACTATTTCTAACCATTAAAACCTTCAGAGATTCTTTCCTCAAAGGAATGAAGGTAATTCTTCATAGCTTTAGTACAAGGCATAATGTTTTCTACGTTTTATGACCCTGGACTTCCTGGCTCCCCAGCGTCAGATTTGGAGGGTACCCAAAGATGCACTGGGGAATCCCTCTCAGAAGTTTCCAAGTAAGGGTTTACGTGGCAATTGCATTGTGCTTAGGAAACCATCCGTCAAACCAATTAGCCCTTCCCCACCACCAAACCACCTGTCAAAGGATTCCCTGCCACCCACATCACATCTAGATACTTACATTCTCCTGGCCTGTTACTTTCAATGAAAACTTTGAACTCACCTGCTTAATGACAGGAAGTGCTGTTTAAAAAAGAAAAGGGGCATGTCCTCTTTCATTCTGCTTCTCTTATGCTTCAACGCTGAAACCAGGGGCTTGCTTCTCTGCCTGAATCTCACTGGGCCAAAGAGGAAGGTTGAATTTTAGCACAGCAAGTCATGGCCTAACCTGTTAAGGACCTTAATTTTAGGAATAGTAAATTGATCTCTTGCAGTAAACTCTAATTGTTAAAACTTGTAAAATTGTTAAAATTTGAATACTAGCTCAATCTCTTGTAATCTTTAAAGGGCATTGCTATTTCTTCACAGCTGCAACTGTAAATAGCAGATGTTTTATGACATCAGCCAGGTACTTGATATTCCAAACCATTTTGTTTTAAAAAGAGTACTATTCCTATTTTTATTTCTTTTTTTCCATGATGCCCTCCATTAAAAGTCCTGAAAATTGCCGTTACGGATTTACAATCCCTATGCAATTGTGAGTGGCCATTATTCATGATTGAACTTTGCATCTTGACAATGAGTTTTTCCACACTACGTGATGCATTCATGTTTTGAACTTGATCCTACCTCATCTCAACATGCAAACTTCCAGCAGATGTTTCTAGTTAGCAATCCGATACGGATGTTGGCAGGATTTGCTCTGGTTCCCTTCTCAAACCTCAGGCTGACAAGCCCCAGCTAGATTGAATAGCCTGATGAAAGCCAAAATAGGAATTGGTACCTTTTCTGTTCTATATAACTCATCCATTCATTGCATAAATGTGTTTAATCTTCAAAGGAACATAGTGGGGTTTATGAAAGACTCAGTAAATATTTTATTGAAACTCAACTTTCAAGGTTCTATCTTGGGGTTGCACAGTGGTTAAAACTGCTGCCTCACAGCTCCAGCGACCCAGGTTCAATTCCCAGCTTGGGTCACTATCTGTCTGGGGTTTGCATGTTCTCCCTGTGCTTCTGTGGGTTCCCTCTGGGTGTTCTGGTTTCCTCCCACAGTCTGAAAGACATGCATTGGCCATGCTACGTTCTCCTTCAGTGTACCCTAACAGGTGCCAGAGTGTGGTGACTAGGGGATTTTCACAGTAACATCATTGCAGTGTTAATATAAGCCTACTTGTGACTACAATAAAATTTTTTTGCATGCATTCAAATATGCTTGTGCAACTGATTATTTAAGTGACTAAAGCTATCGTGTTCCCCAGTTGAGGACTATTTTTAATTGGATAATTTACAGGTAGCACTGGGTCTCCCTGTGACATGTGGGCCATCTGGGAACCCCTACAGGGCCCTCTGGGTACTAGCAAGATATCAAGAGATACAGGCAGCCACAGTAACCCGCTTCCCCTGACCTGCCCATTGGATCGCCTGCACCCTGAATCTAGGTCACTGTTTGAGCCTAGCCTCATTGTTTCCATGTTGATGCTGGAAAATGAGTTTCTTTTCTTTCCCCACCATTTCCCCCTCCCCCCACCCTTGTGATTAAAGGAAAATAAACTCCGAAAGGAACAAATGGCAAAGGCAGAGAAGAGGAAACAAAAGCTTCGAGAAGAAGAAGCTAAAAGACAAAAAGGAGAGAATGGACAAGCTAGTAAGTGTGGCTCATGTTGAGGAATGCTATCTTCTCTGATTTAAAGACTAACTTTGTACTTTTAAACATAATTTACTGTTTATTTCTTACATGGATTGTGTTTATTCACTAGAACAGATCTTATGGAACTGCTCATCAAACATCAGTGTTAATGTAAAATATGCCAAAATGAAAATAGTCATCCAGATGAATTGCTGATTTAAGCTTCAATGTCATATTGCTGCATCATGTGTCAAGCTTCTCCACTTAATGCTGGCTTTGTTTTGACTCAAGAGCTTAAATCTGGTCTGAAATGTGTGATTATCATTGGAGAAGCCGTAGTAAATTGTGACTGCTTTGTTTTATAGTTCATAAATCACCCATAAAGCAAGAGGAGGGATGTATTATTGATGCTCTTCTGTCAGACATAAGGAAGGGTTTTCAATTGAAGAAGACTGCTAGGAGCAGGTGCGAAACTCTGTCTGCTCCAAAACGTTCTATAACTGAAAAAAGTAAGGGGAAAATATCACTGGGTAAGAGAACATGCCTGCCTGCAACTGACATCCAACTGTAAGCTTGGCTTGCTTTTATTGAAAATGGCATTATTCCCACACTAACCTGGTTGTCACTTCAGCATTTTTCTTGGTAGATGCAGGTACTGGCGACCTGTTATTTTCAATTCTTGCAATGGGCAAAGAAAGAACAGCCTTGCGTAACCTGAAAGGGTTTGAAACTTAATTCCATACTGCTTGATGCTTAATATACCACAGTGCATGTGCTTTCAAGTTGCTTGCTGCGATAGGCGGACCCATGCACACCTACTGAAAAATAAATGCAGGCTTTGTGGAAGCTTGAATTTGATTACCTCTACAAATCCGTCAAATCATTTTGGGGCCAGTACAAAGATTACATGATAACTTAAAAATGTTTTGAATACATTTGTCATACTCCAGGACTTCTCTTGTTTCAAGGACTGGTCGAATTGTGCTTTTTGGTTTTGTCTAAAAGCTGCGTCCAATGGAAAATTGACCTTTTATTTTCAACTGAGAGAAATGTGACCCTTCACAATTGGGGATTTGCTGCCATTCATTTTGAGATATGAAGCAAAAATGACAGTTCACCTTTACTTACAGGCCTGGGGAGCTTGCCTTATTCCACATTTGAAAACTGATTGAAATTACTTGCCGCAATGGCAGATTTACTTTTTTTGCGAGATTTACAATTGTTTGCAGTGGGATTGCCATCTTATTTTATGTTTTTGATTGACCAATGAATACAAAGCTAAACTGGGAAGGCTTTAAAACCTTGCAATATTCAAAATGGTGCTTTAGGGTAAGCTATCAAATCAGGGGGATGTGGGGTGCCAAAATTCTAATCTGGCTCAGGATAAGACTGGAAAAAAAGATACATAAGCTGTTTGTGTCATTTTCTTGTCTGTAATCTACGAATCCCTATGATGTGGTCACGCTAAACCAATTCAGTCTGCTGTGTGGTTTCACTACATAATGACAATGTATTACTGCAAAGCCAGTTTTACCACTTTGGCTCATACATTCATATATGTGCCCTCAAGTCTAATTTCCAGTCTATTAATTTCTTGCAAAAATAATCCACTGAAGTTTAGCTAAGTTTTTTGTTTGAACTTCATCTATTCATGTTCTCACTGTAGTTTTGATGTACGTGATCTATCTAGTAAGTTTAGAGGAAATTTTAGTTGCATAACTTTTGCATCTTCAGCAACCTGCTATATATTAACTCCTTTTCCTGCTACGTTGATCTAACATTGTGATATATTACATGTAATATCATGCATTTTCATTTCTAATTAAAGAAAACTTTTGGAAAGATATTTCCCTAACTGATCAAGCAGTGTCTTTGCAATTTCAGTAAAATTAAATATATTTTTATGTATTGACAACTGTTGTGGTGATAGATCTTTTATTTTTTAAATGGGCTTGGGGAGGTGGGAGTGGACACACCAAGGTGATTCTCAACATTTGAACTAGTCAAAGCACCTCTATCAACGACGGCACAAACTCTGGCTTTCATCGATGCACAATATTTTATTTATATGTATTTACAGATGAAAGTGCCCCTTCTGCAGAAGACAAAGAAAAAGCAATGGCTCCTCAAGATACAACTGTGTCAAAAACTTCAGATGATATTTCAGTTCCCGTGATAGAGGCAGTCACCCAGCAAAAACCTGCTGAAGAAGTGCCTACTCAGAATGATGCAGTACAGAATACCACATGCCAGTTGTCTGTTGAACACATGTCCAACCGTGAAACCAATGCAGCTGAAGAGGTAGCAGTTCATAAGGATGTGACTGACAAAAATCCTGCCCTCTCAACAAGTGAAGTAGATAAAGAGAATATTTGCAAAGGAAGTCCCATATCTAATTCTGAAACATTATTTTCAGAAGATGAACAGATATCCAGCCCTGCCACAAATGCATCTGAAGCAGTTTCAGTTCATGAGGATGTGGCTGACCTCCCCACAGCTGAAGTAAAGAAAGAAAATATTTGCAACGAGCGTCCTAAATCCAACTCTGAAATTTTACTTGCAAAAGACCATGAACAGTTGAAACAATATCACAATGAAGATAAAAACACAATGGACAGGGAAGAAGACAATCTTTCTCATAACACTAGTGTAGATGGGAATTTACCCAAAGCTGTTAATGATATAAACTCCCAAAATAAAGATGATGTCACACACGTTGACTCGACACTTACTGTGCTTGCGTCAGAGGCAAGTACGGATACTGAAATGACAACATCACAAAATGTGGACCAAACCATTCCTGACACAAATGTCACACATCCTAAACCAAACCATAAGCACGCTGGCAGTATATCACCTGCCACAAGATCAAAAACTCGTTCTCGTAGATCTGCCTCATGCACATCTTCAACAAAATCATCTGCCAGGAACTCAATAGATGAAAAAAGTCAGAAAATCAGAGGTAATTGTTTTCCATTTTTTCCAAGCATTCGCTCCATCACCTGAACATGTTACACTTTCTAAAAAATATATGAAACGTAAAAAAGCCAAATTCCAGTTAAAATGTGAAAATACAGGTCCTGTTTGTAAAGCTGCATTATCTCTCCAGAATGACCTGGTTCAAACAATTCCCTACAACCCAAAGAGTTGGTGGCCAATGTTGTTGTCTTGTTATCCCTGGGAAGCTTCACTGAAAGCACACATCAGGTGTCCATGTACCTCATGACTTACTGCCCAATAACGGATAAATGATTGGGAAAGTGTACACCTTGATTCTATATTAATGTTTGGTGGACAATGTTCTTAGAGACAGACATGACTCATCCTACCTATGCGTTTATCAATTGTACTTATTTCAGCACACACTACCAGCTTTCTTGAGTGTACTGTATACATATATTTGGGGTGGATTTTGTTTTTTTTTTAAGAGCAGTTAGGAACACAAATGTACAATTGTATGGAAGAGTGATAGAAGAAAGTTAGCATAGAGAAATGCTACACATTCAATGAATTATAAAATGGGTATTTTTTTTAATTTGGGGAATGTGGGCATTGCTGATCAGGCCAGTATTTATTGCCCATCCCTAACTGGCCTTCAGTTCACTAGCATATTAAGTCATTTCACAGGGCATTTAAGAGTCAACCACATTGCTGGGAATCTGGAGTCACATATCGGCCAGACCAAATAAGGACAGCAGATTTCCTCCCCTAAAGAACACTAGTGAACCAGATGGGTTTTGACAATAATTGTTTCATGGTCATCATTAGACTTTTTTAATTCCAGGTTTTACTGAATTTATATTTCACCATTTTCTATACATCCTACATACACTATTGATGCTGTAGAATAATAAACTCGTACCATATCTGCCATGTGATATATTAACATCCATTTGAAGAGGTAATTGAGGGCCTTGGGAGGCACAGTGGTTAACACTGCTGTCTCTCAATAATAAGGACCCATGTTTAATTCCAGCTTTGGGTGATTGTCTGTGTCTGTGTGGGTTTCTTCCGGGTGCTCCGGTGTCCTCCCATAATCCAAAGATGTGTAGGTTAGGTGGATTGGCCCTGGTAAATGAGCAGGGTTATGGGGATAGGGCGGAGGGAGGACCTGGATGGATGCTGTTTTGTTGTGTTGGTGCAGACTTAGAGTGGATGGCCTCTTTCTGCACTGTAGGCATTCTGTGGTTAATGTGTGTGTGTAAAAAAAAACAGCACCTCACTCCCTTAATAATGCACTTAAGTGTCAGCATAGCTTGGATGCTCAAGTCTTGCAGAGGCCTTTGACCTCCAATCTGCTTCCTCAGAGGCAAGAATGCTACTACAGAGCCAAATTGACCCTAAGTAAAAATGAAATTGAATGTGATAATGGTGATGATTGTCCTTGGCATCTCAAATCAATATTGTGTGGCAATATCCAAAGAATGAAATGTTGGTACTGTACTAGTAAATCAATTAAATATACAGCAGAGAAAGATTTGCTGAAACCTTGAGCATTGAGTCCAGTTTGATTGCCAGAACATGAAGGATGCATTCTGACCATTAAACTGATGTCAAGAGACAGAAAGGGGTGGACGTCTGGCATAGAGTGAGGAAACTCTGAGGCTCTTCAGAATTGACTGAGTTGGAACCTTATGCAAAGCCAAAGCCTACAGTACTGCTTCAGGGTGAGCTAAGTCAATAACAGGATGGGCTAAAACTCTTGAAAGAACAATTTAACATAGTCATAAACTCATGCAATAAGTTGTCAATGTATTGAAAATGTAAACTACATAAATACATTCTTGATCCAATTAAATAAATTGGAATGAGGGAGGGAAAATAAGTTTTTCTTGTCCCAAGGCTACGGGCCAAGGACTAGAAAAAGGAATTTGAGTAGAAAGGTGCTTGATGGCCGGTGCAAACATGATGGGCTGAAGGGCCTCTCTTTGTGCTGTAAAACTCTATTAGAGGAATTTTCCTGCCCCACCTACCAAGGAATCATAGTAGGCAGGACACGGACCATGCAAAGGTCCATTGACCGCGGGTGAGTTTTTCCGGTCTTGGAGTGAACACCGTCGGAAAACCCCATCCTATGTACTTATTTTGTAATTCAGATAAGTTTTCATTAATTCCAGGTCTTTAGAGGTTATTCCGTATACTCTGACTATAAAAGCATAATCCACTTGTCCTAAACGTCTAAGAACCAAACCCCACAACCATGAGCAGCACAGCAGCAGTTTAATTAATTCGAAGAATCTTGAGTTATTTTACTCTGGGCGTTTTCTCTTCTATTCCGCCTCTCCCACCAGCCAGTAAAGCAATGAGGCAAACTGCTCCCTATTTTAAACTGTCTGTCAAATGCATCCCTGTTTGTAGAGAATCTGTGTCTGCTGTAGTTTAATTTTTATGGAAACGTTCTAATCTTGCCCCAAAAAAACACTTTTTTGTGTTGCTTGGGACAAACACTTGTCCCAAAGAATCGGGCAGCACGGTAGCACAGTGGTTAGCCACACAGTGCCAGGGACCTGGGTTCAATTCTGGCCTTGGGTGACTATCTGTGTGGAGTTTGCACATTCCTCCCATGTCTGCATGTGTTTCCTTCAGGCACTCCAGTTTCCTCCCACAGTTCAAAGATGTGCGAGTTAGGTTGATTGGCCCTTGATAAATTGCCCCTTAGTGTCAGGGGGATTAGGAGGGTAAATATACGGGGTTACAGGGATGAGACCTGGATGGGATTGTTGTTGGGGCAGGCTCGATGGGCCGAGTGGCCTCCTTCTGCACGGTAGATTCTATTTTTATACTTATGGTTTGGTCTTGATTTTTATCTGAACTGTAATTTGTTGCAGTTTGATAGTTACTTTTTGTTTCAAAACAGATGATGACCACCCTGAAAATCGACACAAGAAATCGAAAAAAACCTGTGTACTGCACTGAGGTATGAGTGAGTCAGTCGTACATCTTTTACTGAAAACCCCAACACGTTTGATTATTTTCTACTTTGGAACTTGGTTAATTGAAAAGATACTTACATGTAAATTGACTGCTATCAGTGAACGCTAGTACTCAACTGCTTCATTACTGGTCCTTACAACTGGTTCAACTCCGTTTCTAAGGATATTTGGGGTAAAATTGGACTTTGGACATGGATGTAAAGCAGGTGGTATCACCTCAGCTTTCAGCCACTGTACCAATATTTAATCCCATTCCTTCCAGTAGAACTCAATTTAACTAGCTCCAACCTCACTTGTGCCCCCTGTCCACGACCCGTTTCACCATCCAAATATTCATTGCCAACTAAGTTTTTTTTTAAAACACCTGCAGGCCATTTTGGATCAAATTAATTTGTGGGACTTCCAACTATTTCTGTACACTTTCATGTGTTTTTACTTCTGAATTCACACCAGAGTGTGGCCAAATAGTGACCGAAAATGGGGGTTTAATGGATGGAGGCAGGCAGGAAGCAAGGCTGAGGCATTGAATGAATACTTTTTACCTGCTTTTCCCAAGGTTGAAAATTGATAAGGAGAAGATATTGGATAGAGTGTCTGAAACTAAGAGTTGGTGAGGTCCCAGAACCCAATGTGTTGCGTTCAAATTGCACTGAGGGATGTGTGAGTGGAAATTGCTAGTCTGTTGACAGAGGCTATATAGCTTGTGGGACCCCACTCCACATCAAGCATGGCTGACCAGTGTGTTGTCCACTCACAACATTGGCGCGTAGGAAGGATTTTGTAAGTTGATACATAATTTGCTAGTTGTTCTTTGGCCTTCAACTCCTGGTGTGGGATTCGATCCCAAAGCTTCTGGGTCAGAGGCAGGGTTGCTACCCACTGGAGATGAGACTGTATCTGAAGAATTTTAGCACAGGATACGGATACGGAATGGCAATCCCAATCTGATTGTCTGAGGAAGTTCTGGCTCTATACCTTTGCATAGTTAACATTAACCCCTTTGTATTCCAGGAATCAGATTATTATCTGAAAAGGAAGAATATATGGGGCTTCGGGAAGAAGGTGGGGGAATGGTGCTGGGGCAATTGTGCTGTCAGTGTACCAGCATGAAGAGAATGGGCCGTATGACCACTGTCTGTGCTATAACCATAGCCCTGAGGAGGTGAACCACAATAATCTGACCTGTAGCTACAGCAGCATTTTTTAGTCATATGCAATACCCTTACACCAGCTCCCAAGTTGGGCCATGCATACATCACAGCCTGGTACAGAGCAACAGACCAGCAAGTTTGATTATAGGCTAGTGAACAGCAGCCACCTTGACTGATTTTCTCCTCCCCCCTCCAGGGAATGGACTTCGAGTCCAAACAGATATCAGCAATCACCTCAGTTATCACAAACTCTGAAATTCTCAACCTTGTCATGGTGATCAGCTAATCTCAGTTGAAGCAATGGTGGGCAGTACAATGGACCAGATAAAGAGAAGTAGAATTAAGAGAGGTTCCGCCTTCTGGTGTATTTGGAGACATGAAACTCGAGAGCAATTCAGTAAAAACAAACGCAACTTTAATCGTGGTGTGTGTTCACTCTCGTGTCTGCTGCTTCTCTGTTTCCCGTTCAACGGACAGGTTTTTCTGGCCATACGCACCCTGAGCGGACCTCTGCATGGTCCATGTTCTGCCTGCTGCGATTCCCAGGGCAGACGGGACAGGAAAATTCCGCCTTGCACCAACCACGCAAGTACACTAATGTGATCAAACCTCACAAGACTATGTCCTTGCATACGTTATTACAGCAGAGATCTAAAATGAGCTAAAATACAAATATGTAACACCCTCTTAAACAAGTGCCTTAACTCAAGGTGCCTCTTGCTGGGAATATACCTATACGGACATTGGTGAATTTGCTGCACTGCTCATATTCCAAGAACGGCTACTTGAATGATGTAGTGGAGGACTGTGAAACCATCTCACCAAAAAATAAGCTACTGAAATTTGATCAATCGTTCGATCCAAAACTAATGGATTTAATAATGTTCCACTGTACGGATTATTGACCTATAGTCGCAATAAACATCATGCATTCCTGCTCAGGTCAATCTAAACTGTAAACCAGCTGACTTAGTTTTATTAATCTTACTTCATACACATCCGACATCCTAACCCAAAATTGAGCATTCTTTGTTTTGTTTATATATGGTACAGTATTCGCATGCCACACCCAAGTGTCTCAGTTACTTATTTTCCTGTGCAGTGAGATCACCTTTTTAAATGCTTTATCTTAATAAGCAGGAATTTAACCTAATGAGTGATGCAGTGTAATAGCTTATCCCCCTGCATTTTCCTTGGCAAATCAATGTAACCTATCCACCTTTGGATTGTGGGAGGAAAGTGGAGCACCCAGATGAAACCCACGCAGACACGGGAGAATGTGTAGGCACCACATAGACAGTGACCCAAGGCTAGAATCGAACCTGGGTCCCTAGTGCTGTGAGGTAGCAGTGTTAACCACTGTGCCACCCAAAACCCTCAGTTACCTCTTCAATGGACATTTAACATAATCACATGGCACCATTTAAATAAGAGCATCTCAGGGTCGTCATAGTGTCCTGGTAAATGTCCATCAGTGAACCAGTACTGCTAAAACATAATTAAATATAACGTTATCTTATTTTCCATCTGGGAAAATCCACGGTGCAAATTGACCACTCTATTTTCCTATGACCGGAATTGACTACGCTTCAAAAGTCATTAATTAGTTTTAATTGTTTTATAACTCGAGGAGGTAGCAGGTGTGATATAAATTAAGTTTATTTTCTACAGCATCAATGGTGTACATAGGATGTAGGGGAGATTGTGAAATTTGAATTCAATAAAATCTGGAATTAAAGTCTAATAATGGCCATGAAACAATTATTGTCAAAACGCATCTGGTTCACTAATGTCATTTGGGAAGGAAATCTCCCATCCTTACCTGGCAAACGTGTGACTCCCGAGCCATAGCAATGTGGTTATTCTTAAATACCCTCTGAAATAGCCTAGCAAGCCACTCAGTTGAAGGGCAATTAGGGATGGGTGATAAATGTTGGTCCAGCCAACAATGCTCACGCCCAAAGCCAGAATCAAACCCTTGCCTCGGGCATTAGGGCAGTGCCAACCACTGTGCCATTCTCTGCTAGTAAGCCCTCTAGTTAGGGTTAACTATTAAGGTTTATACTTGAATAATGGCCAACTGGGTGGATATTAAAGGACACTTGGCATGCCCCAATGAAGGAATCAGGGCCTTAAGAAAAGTAGGTATGAAACCGAAGGAAAATGGACCAAAACTTTCAAGTCTTAAAAAAAACAGGTGAAATAGCGAAGTCATTTGAGTTGCTTGATATTATCTAAAAGCTATAAATTTTTTCTTTTTTTCAGAGGAACAGAAGAAAATGAGAGACATCAAAACTAGTCCACATTTGAAACTGTTTCAAGAATGTGTTGCCTGAAACAAAAACAATGGAACTGTTTATATATACAATTACAGACTTTTTCTAAGCATAGTAAAACATTTATGAGAGATGAAAAGATGCAATATTATTGAATGGACATATTTCAGAATCGGCATTAGTTTTGTTTGTTTCTCACTTAAAAGACTCAAAACCTTTTGGAAACATTGGAAAGATCTGAAATGTCTAAATGGGAGCTGGTTAAGAGAAATGTCGCAAGTGAGCTGTGCTCACACAGGCCCTCCACGCTCAGTGAGCATTGTGTTATTATCAAGGAATAAGAGACTAGGGGTGGAGCCCACTCTCACCATCCACGAGAATGCCAGCAGGGGCTCAAGATGCAGCGAAACCCAAAAGTCGCGGATCTCGCTGGCGAGATCATGACTTCTGATTTTTCACCCTCCCTTGCTAGTGACACAATCAGGTTCACGCCCATTTCATTAACCCACATCCCCTTTGCTGTATATTGCCCCCTGCCGTATATTCACATGGTGCAGTTTATAACAGGTTCATCCAGACATTAACCTGTCGTGGAGATTCCCCCCAGTTGTGCCAACCTGTGTTGGGGACAGTGCCAGGGAGAGACCGCAGTGGGATCCTCATGACTGGGGTTACCGGGGTTTGGGGGAGTTTCATTTGTATGATGTGGTGTTGGGGAGTGGACGTAGGAACTGGGGATGTTCTGATGATGGCCGTTTGGTGGGGATAGTGGCAGCAGGAGGTTCTTCATGTTCCCATTGGGAACATAACATCCCAATCTCCATACAGCCAGGTTTTGCTGGTGTGCTGAGGCCTGTCCCCCTACATGATGGTGTGGAGCTTGTCCAGCTGTTTTTTTCTCTTTATAGAGTAAGAGAAGATCTGGAGGGAAAATCAACGGAAACACACACTCTGCCAAATTCTGATTAGATTACCTCCTTTCTAGTCAAAGAACAATACCCTATCATTTGTCTTTTGACATTGGCAGCTGGAGGAATCGCTTGCCCTTGACTCTGACACATTTATAAATGTAAATGCAGCCTGAATCTGGAATCAGAGCCTGATAGAGGATAAGATGAAAGAAATGAGTCTTCAGGAAAGGTCGTCTCATTCAGTGTTACTTGGACTCAGTTAAGGCTCTGTTGCACAATTTACAGTTCATTGGTCTAGGGTTGGCACAAAGCCAAAACTGCTGCAGACACTCAATTGACTCCTTATGTAAATGCACCGTAAAAAAGGATGTAAAACTATTTTTCATAGGCTCAATGCAAACTGGAACATAAAAATGACGGATGCTGTCATATGGTAGATAAGTCATAATGCCAATTGTATTAATATTCTGAAGTTCTTGCTTATCTTGCAAGGAAAGGATTACACAATGACAACAGTCAAGTGTCCAGTTATATTGGGACAGCTAACCTGCAAATACAAACAACGTAAGTGTCTTTTGGAAAGGAGAAAAGATAATCAGCTATGCAATCTTATTATTATTTAGTTACCGTTCCTTCTGAGTTTCATTTTGAACTTTAAAGTGGTTGCAGGAATTGTCATTCTAAGAGATTTTTAAACACTTGCTTGTTTATTCTCCAAGCAGAATATTTACATATTTTGATAGCACATTTTTGCCGGAGATACTCTTGCATGTCTCAAATAAAGCTGGTCTTTATCAGTTTCAGATCAGTAAAAAAGCAGATATTTAAATAAGCTTGTTCATTGCATGGTTTAGCAGATGGCAGCTGGTTACAGAGTAGAATATGTAATCTCTCTGCTAATGGACAAGGGATAAAATAAAGCTATAGTCACACTGAAACATCAAATACACTTTCTGTAATATGCTTGTAAATTATTTTGTAAATCTAAGTGCAGACAATACAAAAATGTTGTATAAGGCATACTGCTTTCCCATTAAAACAATCAAATCTTTATAATAAAGCTCATTTCTACAATGACAATAAAGTTAGAAAATATGTTAACACTGCTGCAAATATTATCAAATGAAGAATGTGTGGAATTTGCATGTTCTCTCCGTGTCTGCCTGGGTTTCCTCCCACATTCCAAAGCTAAGAACATAAAAAGTAGGAGCAGGAGAAGGCCATTTGGCCCCTCAAGTCTGCTCCACTACTCAATAAGATCATTGCTGGTCTTTTTGTGGATTCAGCTCCACTTACCCGCCTGTTCACCATAATTCCTTTACTGTTCAAAAATGTATCTACTCTTGACTTAAAAACATTCAATGAGGTAGCCTCAACTAATTCATTGGGGAAAGAAATTTTACAGATACACAACCCTTTGGGTGAACAAGTTTCTCCTCGACTCAGTCTCAAATCTGCTCTCCCTTATTTTGAGGCTAATTCTAGTTTCACCTGCCATTGGAACCAACCCCCCTCTTTCCACCTATCTCTTCCCTTCATAATCTTATATGTTTGTGTAAGATCCCCACTCATTCTTCTAAATTCCAATGAGTATCATCCCAGTCTGCTCAGTCTTTCCTCATAAGCCAACCCTCTCAATTCTGGAACCAATCTAGTGAATCTCCTCTACACCCCTTCCACTGCCAGCGTATCCTCTCTCAAATGAGGAGACCAAAACTGTACACAGTACTCCAGGTGTGGCCTCACCAGCGCCTTATACAGCTGCAACGTAATCTCGCTGTTTTTAATCTCCATCCCTCTAGCAATGAAGGAAAAAATTCCATAGGTTGATTGGCCGTGCTAAATTGTCCCTTAGTATCAAGGGGATGAGCAGGGTAAATATGTGGGGAGACAGGGATAGGGACTGGGTGAAATTGTTATTGGACTTAATGGCCTCTTTCTGCACTGTAGGGATTCTATTCTAAGAATATATGTAAACTTTGGAAACACTTTGTTCCAAAAAATTTTTAAAAATAATCTACAGCTAAATATTATTGATACTGAAAGACAAATCATAGGGTATGTTTTTTTCTGAAAAATCTAAATCCAACTGGGATTTATTTTAAGAGATTACTTACTAAATGCGTACTTTTTCATTAGTGAATTTCAAAGTTGAGATGTCCAATTTTGAAAACAAAATATTTACAGAATTTAAATATTATGATTGAAAAGTCAGATGTTTATTATCAATCATTTTTTTATAGAGCCATTTTTAATAATTGCACTGAACATACAATTCATTTGGCACAAAAAAATGTTCCCCATAACTAAAATGAAACCCACTCAGTGTGGAGCTCAAGTCATTGGAAATGAATATGTTAAATATAGACTTGGAAGCCAGAGCACCCAGCTTACAACCTGCACAATTCTCCATCTATCAAAATGAACATTGGTAAAATCCCAGTTGCTGTTAATACTGAACAAGGCAAATTCCAGAGTGAAACCTGGTCTGATGGATCCTCACTTTTTAGAAATGTGGAGGAAAGTTACTATACAAATTCACAAGAGTCTGCTGCTGAACTTTTAACACAAAGGGCCCGATCCTCCCCAAAAAATTGACATGAACAATGGCGTAACTCACGATTGCTTTTTCAGTGGAAGTTCAGACCTGAATATGCAGAGGTCACAATTGTGAATATCATTAAAAACTCGGGGTGGTGGGGAGACCTATTCATGCTGGAATCTGATAGTTCCAGGCCTCTGTGCACGCGCAGTGGTCCCAAACAATCAGACTGCAGTTTGCTGGCCAGTGCGATCACTGGCCAAGCTGGGACCCTTGCAGTGCTACCCCTCGTGATACCCACATGGCCCAGTGGTGGCCTGCCCAAGCTTTCCCGGGCCAGCCCATTCTGGAGCATCACAATCTCTAGCCCCCTCCCCCCATCCCCGAGCACCACAAATTCTAGCCCTACCCCCGCCCCCCACCCTCCCCCCCCCCCGAGCAATGACGGTTCCCCCTCACCCCACTGTGGGAGGCAGACCCCCCTGCAGAACTCCCCCTTCAGCCTGCCCTAATCACTGGCCTCCCTCCAGCCCGACTGGTCCTATCTGCAGAGTGGCAACGGACTTTCCCCATGCCCACCAATCACGTCTAGGCCCTGCCCACAATAGGCTCCATGCCCTTGGCCTTGCTTCTTAGCCTCATCCCATAGGCCCTGCACCCTTGGCACAGCCCGATGCCCAATGGGCAGTGCCAAGGTGCCCCCTAGGCACGGGCACTTTGCCCCTTGGGCAGTGCCAGAAGGCACAAACTGGCACTGCCAGAATACCAATGCCTAAGGGGCACCACCCCTCACCGCCCAACTCCCTGTGGGGCCCCAATTCCCTCCCTTCACTCCGGCAGGGTCTCCCACTAATTCCCCGCAAGTGGGGAGCTACTCTAAATCCTGCTGGAGTGAAATACTCCTGGCAGGGTGGGAGATGTTGTCAGACCCAATAATTGCATTTAAATATGATTAAAAACAGATTTAAATCACTTACCTCTCTTCCCGCCAGTTTGCAGCGCAGTCCTGACTGCGCCTGCTCTCCAGGTGGGGGAGACACACACGCGTCAGGAATGCATACACGAATCCCACAAAACGCGCGCATCTCCCAAATTGACGCGTCAAAAAACATGGGATGCGTTGGGATGGGAGAATTGGGCGCAAAGACTATAAGATTTATGAAAACAAGAAAAGTGAACTTCACTGACTAAAAGATCTCAATACAAAGGACAATTCAAATTTCTACTATTCCTTTACACCAGCAATATCTTGACAGACACATAAACCAGTGAAGAGTTATCACTGGCTTGACACAAAAGATGGGATTTTCCTGCCACGCTTGTCCCAAAACCAGAAAATCCCACCCAAGGTCAACGGACCTTTCCATGGTCTGCCCCCTCACCTGCTCTGATTCCTGTGGAAAATTCACCCCAAGGGCTTTTCTCCCTTGGGACTGGCACAGTTGCAAATAGTTTTCTTCTGGTGAACTGCCTGAACGTTCAATCATGTTCCTCACCCAATTCATATTTCTCCTCAAAACACCCAAAAAACACACTCTAAACTCACTGGGCAGAATTCTATGGCTTTTTCCCCCCATCGAGTGTTGCCTCAGGTGGGAAAAGCGAAGGCTAGTCCATTTGTTGCCTTGTTGGCTTTTCCCACTCACAACACCAAACTGGTGGGATGGGCTCCACACCATCAACCTTGGCCCCTGACAGATCAGTTTGGTGCTTTTAAAGTACGCCCCGATCTGAATTAAAAATCCCCTCAAGGAAACAGAACACCCCCTCCCCATGGACTCAGGACCACCTCCAAGGGAGCCCACCCCCCCCCCCCCCCCCCCCGCCACTCCCATCTCACCCTATGCCTTCCCAATGGAAGACCCCAATGGACCTAACCTCTTTCCTGCCCTCCTCCCTCACCCTGAACCCCCCCAATGGAAGCACACCCGGGCAGTGCCTTGGCATTGTCCCCAGGGAAAGTGCCAGGAGGCAGTGCCTGGGTACTGCCTAGGCATGAACCTCTTCTGCCTGGGAGCTGTACTTACCTCTGCATCCTGGCACAGATCGTTTGCCAGGTTACCCATAAGTCCAGCTCTGTTGTAAACCACACCAGTGTAATGCCGGGGGAGGAGAGGGGGTTGGATTCTTCACATGAAGGAAAATACAGTGGGAAAACCAGCCAGTGACATTTAAATATCTGATAATGGGTTCTGGACCTTTCATGGTGGGAATCCCATTACATCATTGATGGAGAACAGGGACAACGTCAATGGGAAATTCTATTGGCATAAAAATGTTTGGGGACTGCTTTCAGACACTCCGTAACCACCAGCTTTCCCGCCCACCAAAAATGAGGATGGAAAATTCCTCAGCTATAGAGCAAAAAAATGATTTGTAAATTCTATCTTCCAGTAGCACCTCTGCTGAACTGTTCACTTTATTGAGTCCTATAACCGGTTATTCAACTACTCCTGTTCCAGCAGCCTTGCCTGTCTTCTCTCTCTGACACAAACTCCAGGCAACATTAAAGCTTTTGCACTTTTTGTTTTCTTTCCAGAATCACTGAACTTTCAACCCCTCTTAAACTAACTCTTGACCCTCAGGGTTGATAAGACCTTATTTGAGAAGTGCAAATACAAATGAAACCAAAAGACCTGAAACGTTTTAGTCACAAGTCTAAAGACTCTCTGACACCAAGGTTCATCAGCAAAACCCAAATGAACTGAAACCATTTTTACCTTTCTTATCATACATATATGTATGATACAAATTGAATTCAAAATTATACATTGTTCATAATAAAATCAAAAGTTAGAAATGTGAGCTGTGAAATCATTCTGACCTTCACTCTTCATTTCCATCATGCAGGCACCCTGCTAGGATCCTATCATGGTTTTGGGAGGCAGAGGAACGGTTGAGAGCAGAGGTGTGGGTTGGACACGGTTGAGTGCTCTGTCAAGCACAGTTGAGGGAGCATGGGTGGTAATTTTGGTTGAGGAAAAGCGCAGACATGTGAAATTAAAACAGAAATTGCTGAAACATAGTCACAAATACCTGAAAAGGAGAAAAGATTGAGTTATGTTTCAGATCAATAATTTTTCAGAACAATCATTCCATTTGCTGATCTTGCATATTCCACAGCTCCCTCTCATGGAGATTGCACATATCATTCAATTTAACTTTTTTTATTAGTGTCACAAGTAATTAACAATGATAATTAACACTGCAGTGAAGTTACTGTGAAAATCCCCTAATCGCCACACTTCAGCGCCTGCTTGGGTGCACTGAGGGAGAATTTAGCATGGCCAATGCGCCTAATCAGCACGTCTTTCTGATTGTGGGAGGAAACCCACGTAGACATGGGGAGAATGTGCAGAATCCACACAGACAGTGACCCAAGCTGGGAATCGAATCCAGATCCATAGCACTGTAAGGCAGAAGTGCTAAGCATTGTGCCACCATACATTTTATGTTGAACATAATTAAATAGAATCTGCAAAACACACACTGGCCATTTGGCCCAACTGGTATTTATGTTCCACATGAGTGTACCAAGCAAAATTATAGCGAAGACAACAAGTTTATGATGATTAAAAATGGCAAATTCCATTTCTGTCCCATGGGATTTCTGTGATTTTTACCAGTACGTTTGGAATTACATCCCTCTATTAGACTATAAGACAAAAGGAACAGAAGGAGGCCATTCAGCCCATTGAATCTGCTGGCTTATAATGACTTAAGTCAGTGGCAAGGGAAATCCCGCAACTCTGAATTGAAAGTTGATTATCTTAGCTTACACCACAATCCATTCACTCATCAACCCCATTTTAGTTTAGAACCGTTTTTCTAAACTAAAAAACAGTTTAGAAAACTGTTCTAAAACAGTTTTAGAACTGACCTGTTCATTGTGCAACAGCGCCTCAATTTCAAAATTTCCATCATTATATTCAAGGCCCTTTGTGGCCTTTTCCTAACTCTGTAATCTCCTCCAGTCAAGCAACCCTCCAAGTCCTCCAACTCAGGCCCCTTTGACATTGCAATTTTCATCTAAGGAGGGTTAGGAAGGGAATAATTATAGGAGGATGGGCTCTTACCTGTGTCACCAGTAGCTCAATTGGTAGCATCTCTGACTGGGCTTGGGATTCAAAATAAAGGTTAGCACTCTAGAGTAGTGCCGAGGGAGTACTGCATTATCAGAGATGTCATCTTCCAGATGGGATGTTAAACTGTCAACTTGGATCATTGTAAAAGATAGCGGGCGGAATTTTCACACCAACAGGATTTTCTGGTTCCTATGCAGTGAAAGGAGATTTCACTGAAAGGCCCAGCACCAAATTCCTTATCCCCGCTTACAGCAGCAGCTGCACATAAACAGCTGGAAAATTCTGGCCCTACTATTTTGAAGATAGTGTCTGATCCAATATTTATCAACATCACAAGAACAAGTCATTATCACCTTTGGAAATTTGCTGTGTGTATGTTGGCTGTGATCTTTCCTACATTACAACTGTAACTACATTTCAAATGTACTTAATTGCTGGTAAAGTAATTTGAGACATTCAGTGGCTGTGAAAGCACTACATCTTTTTAATTATTATTTGCTCCTGGGACATGGGCATCAGTGGCTAGGCCAACATTTATTGTTCAACCCTCAAGAGTCAAATACATTGCTGGTCTTGCATGTTCCACAGCTCCCTCTCATGGACTAGTTGATTGCTCGTATCAATTCGATTTACATTTTACACTCACCTGATGAAGGAGCTATGCTCCGAAAGCTCAATGATTCCAAATAAACCTGTTGGACTTTAACCTGGTGTTGTGAGACTTCTTACTGTATCCACCCCAGCCTAATACTGGCGTCTCTATCACATTGCTGTGGATCTGGAGTCACATAAGAAGAACAGATTTCCTTCCTAAAGGACATTAGTGAACCAAATGGGTTTTTAGACCAATCAACTCATAGTCATCACTAGACTTTTTAATTTCATATTTTTATCGAATTCAAATTTCACCATATGCCATAGTGGAATTTGAACCCGGGACCCCAGGACATTACCCTGGGAATCTGAATTATTAGCCCAGCAACAATACTACTACGTCACTGCCTCCCGTAAATGCTAGTCTTTCTTTAATTGAAGGTGCAACTGAGCAGCAATAGGATATCTTACAATGAAGATGAACACTTAGGAACTAAGATAACACATTGCAATAACCCTTGCCATGTTACCTTGCTCCTGATTGCTCACCTCCAACATCCACGTATCCCACCACCTATTCTGCATGTCTACCAAGGAACTGAAGTGGTTTCCCCTCATGTCTGATGACTGTCATTCCTCCACAATTGCATTTTCTTTCCAAGAACATGGTCCAGCTTTTGGAATGAGAATACAGGTTGAGGAAGTCGGCTGTTTGGCACAGTGTTTAATTTAGTGGAGATGTCTGCAGACATCCAATAGTGGAATAATGGAATAAGAATGTGTGTGTGTGTGTGTGTGTGTGTGTGTGGAGTACACAAGATGTCAAATGGATATTAACTATCACATTCAGTCACTGTTTACACTTTGAGAAAATGGTAAAAAGTGAATTGAGTTGAGCTTCCATCATTCTTTGGCTCGGATTTCAAGGTTATAATGACAGCAAAACTGTTCGTGCACACGCTCATTACTCTGAGGGGAGCTTTCCACCCCACTCTTTGCGGGTGGGAATGGCTGCAGAGATGGAGAATGGAGGAGGAGTTCCAAAATGGGATTTCCCCACTCGATTGTCTCTGCCCACGCTGTCAGTGACATAACGAGGGTTATGCCAAGCAATGATGGGAACCTCATTATAGGAACATAGGACATTACAGGAACATAGGAATTAGGAATAGTGTAGGCATATTCAGCCCTTTGAGCCTGCTCTGCCATTCAATCAGATCATGGCTGATCTCTCCCTGGTCTCAAATCCACCTCTCCACCTGTTCCCCATATCCCCTTATCCTTTTTAATTAGAACTATGTTTATCTCCTTCTCAAAACATTTCAACAATTCAGACTCCACCACAGAGTGGGACAGCGAGTTCCACAAATTCACCACGCTTTGTGAGAGGTAGTTCCTCCTAAGCTCAGTTTTAAATCTACTGCCTTGCAACTTATATCTGTGACCTCTTGTTGGAGGTTGACACATGAGAGGGAACAGTTAGTCTACATTTACTTTATCAATGCCTTTTAAAACTTTATATATCTCAATTAAATCCCTGTCATCCTTTTAAACTGCAACAAATACAAGCCCAAATTGTTTAATCCTTCCTCATACATGCACTATAATATATCACCATACACGTAGCAGACCTCCCAACTGTAACATCCCCCATTACAGAAGATGAGATACAGAGTACAGGAAAGTTTTACCAGGATGTTGCCTGGTGTGGGAGGCTTAGCTATGAAGAGAGATTGGGTAAACTGGGGTTGTTCTCCCTGGAAAGATGGAAAATGAGGGGAGACCTAATAGAGGTGTATAAAATTATGAAGGGCATAAATCGGATGAACAGTGGGAAGCTTCTACCCAGGCCGGAGGTGACGATCATGAGGGGTCACAGGTTCAAGGTGAAGGGGCGAGGTTTAACTCAGATATCAGAGGGACGTATTTTACACAGAGAGCGGTGGGGGACTGGAATGTACAGCCAAGCAGGGTGGTGGAGGCAGACACACTGGGATCGTTTAAGATTTATCTGGATAGTCACATGAACAAACTGGAACGGAGGAATACAAACGAATGGTCTAGTTGGACCAATGAGCAGCGCAGACTTAGAGGGCCGAAGGGCCTGTTTCCTGTATTGTTCTTTGTTCTATTAAGGAAACCCCATTGACATTATGTTAGCAGGGTTTACAACAGGTTTCATTGTTTGGGGAACTGGTGAACCGAACAGAACACACCAGGGGCACATAAGTATGCACAGCCGCCAAGTGGAAGAGGGTCATGCTTGGGCAGTACCCTGGCACTGCTGGAGAAAGTGCCAGGAGCAGGGCGAAGGCAGTGCCAGAGGTTCATTGGGTGGGTCCCATGTCTGGGGGTGGGGTGTGTCCCGTGTGAGGAGAGATCTCGTGTTAGTCAGAGCTCACTCTGCCAGCATGATGTCGCGGGAGCCGCCCCTTCCATTGTTTTTCAAAGAGTTTAAAAATGCTGCAGGAGAAACCAGCAAAATAACCAGCAGACTGCCCTCTGCTTTTCCCACCCAAGGCAAAACTTGAATTTTAAAAACCAGAAAATTCTGCCCTCTGTGAAACTGACAGCAAAATTTGGCAATGGAGTTGCTGTCAGTGATACCCTGTGCCTCCAGCAGGGTGCACTATTGCAGTCTTCACAGAGCCATTCAAAATAGATATCAGTGAATTGATGTGAATCGAATTTAAGAACATAAGAACATAAGAAATAGGAGCAGGAGTAGGCCATCTAGCCCTTCGAGCCTGCCCCGCCATTCAATAAGATCATGGCTGATCTGTCGTGGCTCAGTTCCACTTTCCCGCCCTCTCCCCATAACCCTTAATCCCCTCTCTTATCAAGAACCCATCAACCTGCTTCTTAAAAATATTTAGCGAGGCAGCCTCCACCACTTCAACGGGCAGAGAATTCCAGAGATTCACCACCCTTTGAGTGAAGAAGTTCCTCCTCAACTCCGTTCTAAACCGCCTCCCCTTTATCTTGAGGCTGTGCCCCCTAGTCCTACTGTCTTTTTTGAGCGGGAAGAGTCTCTCCACCTCTATCCTATCCATCCCATTCATCATCTTATACGTCTCAATGAGATCTCCCCTCATTCTTCTAAACTCTAACGAGTACAAGCCTAGTTTATTCAGCCTCTCCTCATAGCTCAATCCCCTCAACTCCGGTATCAGCCTAGTAAACCTCCTCTGCATTCCCTCCAGGGCCAAAATATCCTTGCGCAGGTGCGGCGCCCAAAACTGCACACAGTACTCCAGCTGCGGCCTCACCAATGCCCTATACAGCTGCAGCAAGACCTCCCTACTTTTATATTCAATCCCCCTCGCTATGAAGGCCAGCATCCCATTTGCCTTCCTGACCACCTGCTGCACCTGCAAGCTGGGTTTTTGCGACTCATGCACAAGGACCCCGAGGTCCCTCTGCACCGTCGCCTGCTGCAGTTTTTCGCCACGTAAGTAATAGTCCTTCCTACCATTCTTCCTACCAAAGTGGACCACCTCACACTTGCCAACATTAAATTCCATTTGCCATTTCCTGGCCCATTCGCCCAGCCTATCTAGATCCTTCTGCAGACTCTCCACACCCTCCGCACAATTTGCCTTTCCCCCAATCTTGGTGTCATCAGCAAATTTCGACACCCTGCACTCGGTTCCCTCCTCCAGATCATCTATATAAATGGTAAATAGCTGAGGCCCCAGCACCGACCCCTGGGGCACCCCACTAGTCACCAACCGCCAATCCGAATAGCACCCATTGACCCCCACTCTCTGCCTCCTATTTGACAACCAATCCTCTATCCACGCTAACACCCTACCCCCAACTCCATGTCCCCTGACCTTCTGCAATAACCTCTTGTGAGGTACCTTGTCAAACGCCTTCTGAAAATCCAGAAAGACCACATCCACCGGCTCTCCTCTATCCACTGCCCTAGACACATCCTCATAGAACTCCAGTAAATTTGTCAGACACGACTTCCCTTTAATGAAACCGTGTTGCGTCTGCCCTATCAAGCAATTCCCTTCAAGATGCCTCGCAATTTCCTCCTTAATGACGGATTCCAACATTTTACCTACCACAGACGTTAAACTAACCGGCCTATAATTCCCCGCCTTTTGCCTGGCACCCTTCTTAAACAACGGCGTAACATTAGCCGTTTTCCAATCTTCCGGCACTTCCCCGGAATCCAGCGACGTCTGGAAAATAACCACCAAGGCATCCACTATAACCTCCGCCATTTCTTTCAGAACCCTCGGATGCATTCCATCCGGTCCTGGGGACTTGTCCACAATCAGCCCCTCCAGTCTGTCGAGCACCACCTCTCTAGTAACAGTAATGTCATTAAGACCCTCCAGTCCTACCACCTTTCCATCGCTAACACCCGGCAAATTATTCACGTCCTCCTCCGTGAAGACAGAAACAAAAAAGTTATTCAATACCTTAGCCATATCCCCATCCCCTACCACTAGCTCCCCTTTCTCATCCTCTAAAGGACCAACGTTCACCCTAGCCAGCCTCTTCCTTTTTATATATTTATAAAAACTCTTGCTATCCTTTTTTATATTAAGCGCTAGCCCAGCTTCATAGCTTCTCCTACCCTCCTTTATCAACTTCTTTGTCAATCTTTGTTGACATTTAAACCTTTCCCAATCCTCTTCTCGCCCACTGCTCTTAGCTACTCTAAATTCCTCCGCTTTTAATTTAACACTTTCCTTCACCTCCTTCGTTATCCACGGCTTATTACCTCTCCTCCTACTGTCCTTTTTGACCATTGGAATAAATTTCTGCTGAGCACCAAGAAAGATCTCCTTAAAGATCCTCCACTGCTCCTCAGCAGACCTACCTTCCAACGCGCTCCCCCAGTCCACATTCGCCAATTCTTCTCTCATCCTACCATACTCCCCTCTATTCAAACAAAGGACGCGTGTCCGGGAACCCACTTTCTCCTCCTCCATCTGCAACAGAAACTCCACCATGCAATGATCACTCTCTCCAAGAGGATCCTTCACCGCAAGGTCCCTAATTCTACCCGCCTCATTACATAGCACCAGATCCAAGATAGCTCGCTCCCTCGTCGGCTCCAACACACACTGTTCAAGGAAATTATCCCGGCAGCATTCCAAGAACTCCTCCTCGAGCCCACCTCGTCCAACATGGGTCAACCAATCAATATGCAGATTGAAATCTCCCATAACTACTGCCGTCCCATTCCTGCACGCCGCACTTATTTGCGTGTTAACAGCCCGCCCCACCTCCAGATCATTATTTGGGGGCCTATAGACGACACCCACCAGCGTCTTCCTCCCTTTGCTGTTCCTAATCTCCACCCACAACGATTCCACTTTCTGCTCTTTGGCTCCGATATCATCCCTTGCTACCACCTTGATACTATCCTTAATCAGCAGAGCTACGCCACCCCCTCTTTCCTCCTGCCTATCCTTCCTAAACACTTGATAGCCCTGTACATTCATCTCCCAGTCCCTGTCACCTTGCAGCCACGTCTCTGTAATGGCCACCAGATCGTATCCATTTGTGTCGATCTGCGCCACCAGCTCATCCACTTTATTCCGAATGCTTCGTGCATTCAGATAAAGCGCTTTCATCCCAGCCTTCACCTGGACCCTATTTGCCGTAACGCCACCAATTGGGACATCCTCGGCCTCTTCCCTTACCTGTACCCTATCCTTAACTTTAGACCTCGTAGCGTCACCTACCCTCGCACCCTCCCCCCCCCAAATTAGTTTAAAGCCCTGTCTACAGTCCTCTTTACTCGATTCGCCAACACTCTGGTCCCAGCACGGTTCAGACCCACCCCATCCCGCCCGAACAAGTCCCACCTACCCCAATACTGGTGCCAATGCCCCATAAATTCGAACCCATTCCTCCCACACCAATCCCTGAGCCACCCATTCACTTCCTTTATCCTGTCAACCCTACGCCCGTCTGCACTCAGTTCAGGCAGTAGCCCAGAGACGACCACCTTGTCGGTTCTACTTTTTAATTCCATTCCCAGCTTTTCATACTCCCTCCCCAGATCCTCAGTCCGCACTTTGCCTACGTCGCCGGCACCCACATGTACTACAACGACCGGGTTCTCACCCTCCCACTCCAGATTCCTCTGCAGCCCAGCTGCGACATCCTGTACCCGAGCACCAGGCAGACAACACACCCTTCTGTGCACTTTGTCATTGTGACAAAGGACAGTGTCAATATCCTTCACCCCACTATCCCCAATAATTACTACGTTCCTTTTCCCCTTCTCTTTGCCTATGTCCTGCTGCATCACTGTACCGTGTGCAGTTTGCTCACCAACCTCACCTGCCTCGTCCTCTTCCAGACTGGAAGCAAGAACCTCAAACCTGTTATGCAGCCTGCAGTAAAAGCCATTGGAAATGTTACACCTTGTTAATTGAGGTGTAGCTGAACTTTTCATCAGATATTCAGTCAGTGTTTCTGCTGAGTAGCCTCTCTGGTCCTCAGATAACTAATCTGAGATTTCTGGAGTTCCATTGCCTCATTTTTATAGAGACATAGATGTTTACAGCATGAAAACAAGCCCTTTGGCCTAACTTGTCCATGCTGCCTTTTTTTTTGAAACCCATAAGCTAATCCCAATTGCCCGCATTTGGCCCCTATCCCTTTGTACCCATCGTATCTATGTAACTATTTAAATGATTTTTAAAAGACAAAATTGTACCTGCCTCTACCACTGCCTCTAGCAGCTTGTTCCAGACACTCACCACCCTCTGTGTGAAAAAATTGTCCCTCTGGATGCTTTTGTATCTCTCCCCTCTCACCTTAAACCTATGCCCTCTAATTTTAAACTCCCTACCTTTGGGAAAAGATATTGACTATCTAGCTGATTTGTGCTCCTCATTATTTTATAGAGCTCTATAAGATCACCCTTCAGCCTCCTACTCTCCAGAGAAAAAAGTCACAGCTCTATCCAGCCTTCCCTGATAACTCAATCCATCAAGCCCCAGTAGCATACTAGTAAATCTTTTCTGCACTCTCTCTAGTTTAATAATATCCTTTCTATAATAGGGTGACCAGAATTGCACACAGTATTCCAACTGTGGCCTTACCAATGTTTTGTACAACTTCAACAAGACATTCCAACTCTTGTATTCAATTTTTTACAAGAAAAATCCACATATTTTTAAAAGAATAAAAATTAAGTTTGTACTTCATATTGCAGCTTCTTCCTTAATCAGATGTGTATGTCCCAAACTTTATTTCACTCTGTAAAATTTTTAAAAAGTGAATGATAAGCAATGCTTGTTAATTCCTGGTTTGCTGTTGGTTAGAATGTTTCAATCCAATTGGTTGTTCAGTGTATTTGATCACGTGGGTGTTTCAGGCCACATCCCCCCTAGTTGGCACCAAGAAGAAAGTGACATTTTAATAGAGGAACCAGTGCCACAGAGTTTATCAACCCTTCATGGACAGCTTATTTGGAGCTCAGCAGTGAGTGATGCTCCTATGCCACTGATCACAGCATACAAGCCTTTAATTTTTGTATCGGGATGCTTGTGTAGCTTAATTTGGTCAAACACATGAGTCATGGACTTTGAACTGTCAGTCTGAAACTTGGCACTATTTCCACAAGCTCCTCACTTCCTAATGTTTGCTCAGCATCCTTTTTTACTCATTTACGGGATGCGGGTGTCACTGTTGTGCATCCTTAGTTACCCTTGAGAAGGTGTTGGTGAGCTACCTTCTTGAACCACTGCAGTCAATGTGGTGTAGCTACAGCCACAGTGTTGAGTGAGAGGGAATTCCAGGATTTTGTCCCAGTGACAGTGAAGGAACAGCGATATTTTCCCAGTTAGGATGGTGAGTGACTCTGAGGGAAACCTCCAGGTAATGGTAACCCCAGGTATCCACTACTCTTGTCTTTCTAGATGATAGTGATCATGGATTTGGAGGGTGCTGCTTAAGGAGCCTTGGAGTTCCTGCAGTGTACCTTGTAGATGTAACACACACTGCCACTGTTCATCGATGGCAGAGGGATTGAATTTTTGTGGAAGGGGTAGTAATCAAGCGGGCTGCTTTATCCTGGATGATGTCAGGTTCCTTGTGTGTTGTTGGATTGCACACATCCAGGCAAGTGGAGAGTATTCCATCGCATTCCTGACTTGTGCCTTGGAGATGGTGTACAGTGTTTGGGGAGTCAGGAGGTGAGTTACTCATGGTGAAATTCCCACTCATTGACCTGCTCTTGTAGCTACAGTATTTATATGGCTTTGCCTGTTCAGTTTCTGGTCAATAGTAACTCCAAGAGTTCTGGATTTTCATATCTGGACTGCCAGAGAATCTATCTCTCCACACCTTTTCATCAATTCATATGCCTTTGGAGAATCTGAAGAATCTGAGAATGAAGCAAAAGCTCTGATGCTGCTCAATCTTCTGTGATGTAGACTTCCAGCGGCACAGTGGCACAGTGGTTAGCACTGCTGCCTCACAACATGAGGGACCCGGGTTCAATCTCAGCTTAGGTCATTGTCTGTGTGGAATTTGCACGTTCTTCCTGTGTCTGCGTGGGTTTCCTCCGGGAGCTCCGGTTTCCTTTCAAAGTCCAAAGATGTGTAGGTTAAGTGGATTGGCCATGCTAAATTGCCCCTTAGCATCAGGGGGATCTGAAAAATGTGATTCAATCTAGATTCATTTTAAAATGGAGATAAGGCCTAGGTGGGATTGTAGTCAATGCAGACTTGATGGGCCAAATGGCCTCCTACTATACTGTAGGGATTCTATGATTCCCAGTTTCTGGTTCTGTTCAAGCAGCTGCAGGTTTTTAGATGTTGCAGCTACGCTGTATTTATTTCCCTCCCGGTAGTGAGGGACTGCTAAGGAATGAGGGGATATAATAACTCCACAGAGGCAGAAGTCCCATCACCAAGTTACTTTATTTACACCATGCATCGTGCACAGCCATGTCTCCAGTTGCTCCCTGCTGATTGCAGGCTGGGAGTCTGACACACCTGCTTTGAAAAGGGAACATGAGGCTCCCTAATTTAACCATTTGAGACTTATCAGATAGTTCATAGTCTAGCAAGACAACCTCATTAGCCTGGCTGAAGTCATCACAGGGGACCTCTGAAAATATTCCCTGGATATAAAATGAGGAATGCCCCATGCTGTTGGCTTCCATTGGAATTCCATGGCTGGTCAAAGATCTTGACCTACTTTGCTTCCAGCGTGGGATTGACTTCAAATGGGCACTGGAACTGGTGATGCTGAAGTTAGTGAACAGACCTGGAGACTATCAGTTAAAACGCAAGTACTTAATGTACCAGGGTCATCGTGTCAATGGGTGTAGTTACAATTTTATTTTTAAGCAACTTCTGGTATGGCACAAGAGGATGTGGCGATGATGGGGGAGGGACAAATCACATGAATAAGTGCAACAACCAGACGCAAAGTTCTGCTTCTAAGAAAGTGTACGCCTTTAATCTTTCGTATGGTTAAGGTGAGCAACATATTGCAATTCTAGAATTAGGGAAAAGAAAGTATTGGTAACAGATTGCAAAGCAAAATGATATGCTCAGTCTACTAACTAAACACCAGTTACAAAGCAAGCTATTTGGGAAAGAACAAGGAACTATAAACTGCTGATTGCTCAAAGAATCACTGCTGAATAAGTGGTAAGTGGTTTCTACTTTGTGAAATAAACATTAACAAATTACTGCGCTAATAAAAAAAAGTATTCGTTTGCACCATGCTGGTTCAGTGTTAATTCATGCACTAAACTTAGAATCACCGTAGTGTTTAACAGTAAATACAACAAAGTTATTTAGAGGTATTTCCATTTTCTGCAATGCTCGGGGACCTGATTACAGTGAAATTTTAATGGCCAGGAAATAATTGTTCGGACTAGATAAGATTTAGCACGTTATAGTTCTGCTGTAGCACATGATCTGAAAACTTTGATTCAAACATTATTCCATTATTAAAAATCAGTAGTGGACAAAGTAACTTTAAACAAATTGAAATATTTAGGCCAAGTGATTTCAAACCCAGCACCTGTGATCTAAACAGTTAATCTATCAATGGTGTTAGTCACTCCACAATGTTTTCTGTGTAAGTGTCAATCCAGCCCCATCAGTAGTATACTTAGCTCAGGAAGCTGTGAATAGCAGCTCCACTCCACACCATCAGGAATTAATCTAGATGGCACATCAATACTCTATTGGGTGGCATGGTGGCACAGTGGTTAACACTGCTGTCTCACAGCTCCAAGGACCTGGGTTCAATTCCCGACTTGAGTCACTGTCTGTGCGGAATTTGTACGTTCTCCCCATGTCTGCGTGGGTTTCCTCCGGGTACTCCGGTTTCCTCCCACAGCCCAAAGATGCGTGGGTTAGGTGGATTGGCCATGCTAAATTGCCCATAGTGTCCCGGGATGTTTAGGTTAGAGGGATTAGCGGGATAAATGTGTGACGATAGGCCCTGGACAGGATTGTTGTCAGTGCAGACTCGATGGGCCGAATGGCCTCCTTCTGCACTGTAGGGTTTCTATGATTCAATAATTATTGGGGTGCTGAATTGTCAGAGATGCAATATTTTGGGTAGGATATTAAACCCAGGCTCAGCCTGCTTAGCAGGAAATTTTAAAAAATACTCATGACACAATTTGAACGATATCTGCCCTAATAAAATAAATTTTATTGTCCTGTTTAGCAGTCATCTCAATAAATAATTCCCACCCACTTAATACCCGAACAAATAATGATGAACCGATCATTTTGCTTGCTGGTTATGAGATCTTATTATGTGCTGAATTGCTAACAAGCCAGCATACTTAATTGACATGTGGCATGGTGGCACAATGGTTAGCACAGCTGTCTCACCAGGGTCCCAGGGTTCAATTCTGGCCTGGGTAACATGTCTGTGCGCATGTTGTCCCCGTGTCAGTGTGGGTTTCCTCCGGGTGCTCCGGTTTCCTCCCACAGTCCAAGGATGTGCATGTTAGGTGGATTGGCCGTGCTAAATTACCCCTTACTGTCCCAAGACGTGTGGGTTAGAGGGATTAACCTGGTAAGAGTGTGGAGTTATGGGGATAGGGCGGGGAGGTTGCCTGGGTAAGATGCTCTGTCAGAGAGTTGGTTCAGAATCAATGGGCCAAATGGCCTTATTCTGCACTGTAGTGATTCTATGACAATGAAATGCTTTCAAGAGCTATAAAAATATATTATTTCATAAACATTGAAGCCTTTTTTATTCCACTAATGTGATGTTAAATCTCACAATCCCTCCAATTAACAATTCTAAGTACTGAACATAAAATGGACATTCTCACCTGTTTATAAGTTCAATGCTCCAAAACAAATGTTTTATAAGCTAATGGAAAAGAACGTTAAACACGCTTCTTGTTTGAAAATAGTTTCATCCGTTATTACATATGGTACTCAATGATAAGACAAGAATAACTCAGAGTTTGCAACCTGTAAATCTTGAGTACGATTTATACACCGTGGTTGCAACAAAAGCAATCTAAATACTGGGGGCACAGCAGGCCGGCAGATTTAAGTGGAGACCGTGCAGGGGTCTCCCCACTGGGTGCCATGGCCTCTGTGCATCTCTCCCCCCTGGATATCCAGCATCATCAGCTCCCCACCAATTTCGAGATTAAATGGTGCAAAACAGTATTTTAGTATAACTTACATATAATTAGCAGGCCCAGGTCCGAAGTTTCCACCAGCTGGGTCCCTGGCACTGTCCAAGAGGCAAAGCGACAATGTCCAGGAGGCACCTTGGCACTCCCACTAGACAATGGGCAGCGCCAAGCAGGTAGGGCCGAAGGTTGGGGCCTAAAGTGGACTGGGGGGATGATTGGTGGGGTGTCCCGCTGCCACTCTGCACTTGCTGGTGATGAAGGGAAGGAGGATAGTGACTGGAATGGGTGGGTTGAGTCGGGGCTGCGGGGGGGGTTCAGGACTGCGGGGCAGGGGAATTGAGGCTGGGCCGGACACGTCCAGGAGGCAAGAGATCAGATTGTGGGAGAGTCGGACAACCAGCAACATGGTGTCGCGGGACTGGCCAGTGATCGTGCTGGTTAGCGATTGGGACACCGGCAGTGCGGG
The DNA here is from genome assembly GCF_965287045.1 of Carcharhinus amblyrhynchos. Lineage (NCBI taxonomy): Eukaryota > Metazoa > Chordata > Chondrichthyes > Carcharhiniformes > Carcharhinidae > Carcharhinus > Carcharhinus amblyrhynchos. The sequence goes on from NC_137337.1 coordinate 33,818,497, forward strand.
GCTACTGCGCATGGGCTGATCTCTGCTCTATAAGATTGGCACACGCACAGTGGCCTGCTCAGCGCTATGCTGCCAGTCTCTCCAGCGGGAATAGGCCCCGCTCCCTGATTTTTAGCATGATTCACACTGGGGCACTCTGCAGTGCACAGAGTATGGGGAAATCCATTTTGAAAATCCCACTAAAAGATTTACTCCAGTTTTTATGTGAATCCAGTGAATTTTTTGGGGAGAATCCCATCCACTGCCTTTTACGTAGACAGAACTTTCTTATGACTGGACACCCTGATACTGGGGACAGAATTCTCCCATTCTGTCCACAGTGGGTTCAGTGTGGGAACTGAGAATTGTATAGAAGCCAAAAAGTCAGAAACTTGCCAGCGTAAATTCCGGTCTCATCCTCCCAATGGTGGGTTAATAGTAGGTCAGTTTTCCCTCTGGTTAGTGACGTGAACTCCATTTAGATTTTCATGAATGCTCATTAAAACAGCTGTCTGCCAGCACCTCTTTAAGCTTTCCAATCTCGTGTCACATCAGTGGTAAAATACATCAAAACACATGCTGCTGAATAATTTGTTTCTAGCTGCTACTGGGGGGAGGAGCGAGGGTAGGGTGAAGGCTCCCAGACAAACCTCCCATTTATAGTCCTTCCTCCTCAGCCTCTGACATAAGAAGGTCGAAGCATTTTTCTTTTTAAACTCCTGAACATCTTGAGGATCCCAATCTAATTCAGAGATCATAAAATCACAGAATCCCTACAGTGCAGAAGTTCGGCCCATCGAGTCGGCACCAACTTTCTCACAGAGCACCCCACTCAGACTTTATCTCCTATTCCCGTAAACCCTCAGTTATCATGGCCAATCCATCTAACCTGCACGTCTTTGGACCGTGGGAGGGAATCGGAGCACCTGAAGGAAACCCACACAGACACAGGGAGAATGTGCAAACTCCACACAGTCACCCAAGGCCGGAATTGAACCCAGGCCCTGGTGCTGGGAGGCAGCAGTGCTAACCACCATGCCACCCAATTGTCCAATCTAAACAACTGAGACAGGATCTCCACTTGATTTCCTTTTGTGTTAGGCTGGCTGAACTGGAAGGGTGAAGCAGGTTAGGACTTTGCTCATTGGAATTTAGAAGAATGTGAGGTGATTGCATTGAAACATACAGAATTCTTAAGGGAGAAAAGATGTTTCCCCTCAGGAGAGACTCTGGGACCAGAGGGCCTTGTTTCAGAATAAAGGGGTGTCAATTTAAGGCTGTAATGAAGAGGAATTTCTTCTCTCAGAGGATTGTGAATCTTTGGAATTCCTTGCCACAGAGAGCTATGGAGACAGAGTCCTTGTGTATATTTGAGGCTGAGACAGATCAGTGAAGGAATCAAGGGTTATGGGGAAAGGGCAGTAAAGTGGACATAATGTCGGATCAGACATGACTCTATTGAATAGCAGAGCAGTATCGAAAGGCCAAATGGTCTACTCCTGTTCCTATTTCTGATGACCTTTTGGCCCCCTTATCAGCTGTGGAAGCAGCACCTCCCAAGGCCAGGGAATCCTCACCCTTCGCCCTACCCATTCCAAGCAGACTTGTAAGGAGCAGCTGGAGGTTGGGGTGAACGAGGGTTCCTAATTAAAGTTAGGAGCCGGTGTCTCTGGTCCCAGTCTTTTTCTGAGTTGGTTGAGTAAAGTTCTCATGTGAGTATAGTAGAACAACTGATCCCCAAGAGATGGGTGAAGATTCTAAGTGAATACTCTTGGCCTTTTGGTTAAGATCAAGTGTAGTATCGACATGCTGCACTTGGTTGAAGTCATTAGGTTACATTTCAGCTTCATATGAAGCAATTTTTAAAAGTGGCATCTCGGCCTTTTGGCTAAGATGCAAATTAGATCAAGCCTTGGAGGTGGAGCTACACCTACTCCAATCAGCTTGGATCATGTAGGTCAAGCCCAAGACAGGAGGTGAGAGCCCTGTCTTGTCAGCTTGGATCGGGAATGTCCCAACTTGTTGGGACTCTGAATTGGATTTAATTTGACTTGATTGGATTGGAATAAAGTTATAGTAGAACAACTGAGGAATTAATCTCCCCTTGTTTAGCTGTGTTGCTAAATCTGCCCCTACTACTGGAGAGTCCCTTTCTCCAGCAATCAAATTGTGCCAGGTATCAGATAACTCAGATAACCAGCAGGAAACCAGCAAAATCCCCAGAGAATTCTAGGGCCATGTTTTTGAGGTACTTTCCATTAACAAAAATAAAACTGAAGATTCAGCCCTAACTCATGCTGCCACCCAGTGATGGAAATCAGAATTCCCTCTCTTCGCCAGAACCCTTGACACAACAGATGAAACTCTCAATGTTCCTCCACAGTTTCCTTATGTGATTTTTCCATTAGTCATAAAGATCCCCTTAATGAAAAAAATGCAATCACCGTTATGAACTGTCTTGGAAGAAAATAAAAACCATTAGGGAGCAGGTTGCGTTTTTATCTCTGTTATTGCTGTCTGAATTTTCACAAATTGCATTCTCATAGAATCCTACAGTGCAGAAGGAGGCCATTCGGCCCATCGAGTCTGCACAGGCCACAATCCCACTTAGGCCCTATCCTCATAACCCCATACATTTACCCTAGCTAGTTCCCCTGACACTAAGGGACAATTTTAGCATGGCCAATCTACCTAACCCGCACATTTCTGTACTGTGGGAGGAAACCAGAGTCCCCCCTGGAGGAAACCCACACAGACACAGGGAGAATGTGCAAACTCCACACAGGCAGTGACCCAAGTCAGGAATCAAACCTGGGTCCCTGGTGCTGTGAGACAGCAGCGCGAACCACTGTGCCATCGTGCCGTCCCTATAATGGCACTAATATTAGCATCTCATAACAAAATATTTACTGCAGCATTGAAATTCATTTCTTTCTACTGATGTATAGTTTTAATGGGTAGCCATGTGCAAAATTTCAGGCAGTGAAGGCAGTAGCTCTTGGAAAGTTATGTAAAATTAATTACCAATAAATAAATATCGATTTTCTTGAGTTTCATCTTTAACAGAAATGTCATAAGCATATCGCAGTCTTGGTTTGTATCTTGATCAGACAGGGACATTCACTTCCTCACCCATGGTAACTGAAAACCCTTTGTAACTTCAAAATTGGACTTCTCAAATGCTTCTGAACGCCCCTTGCATGAATTTGAAATTGTCTGCACTGGTTCTTGTGTCCTGAGCGACATTGTCACTGCTTCCATCCTTGCCAAACTGTACCAGCTCCCCATCTTTCAACGAATTGAGTTCATTTTAAATTTCAGTTCGGAATTATTGCAAAATTGGTGGTGCATCCATAGTGTCCAGTCACCGTAGAGAAGCCAACATCATTTGTGAATCCACAAATATGCTAATGAGTGATAGTGATGATGATGTATTAATGACATCAGCAATCACGTGCTAGATTCTTAAGAGAGAGAGATGATGGATCACATTTTCTGGAATTTTCCAGGCTGCAACTGGCCCCAGTACATAACTTCACTGGATAATTAACAGGCAACCAGTGTTAAACATGCACTGAAGAAACTCAGCATTGCTGATAGGGATAGAAAGAGGGTAGGTGCCAAGAGAAAGGGGGTGGGCAAGGGCTGGCATTTCTAATGTGCTCGCTCAAGGCAGGGAAAAGCCTGGGAACCACAGGTCTCTGAGCCTCACATCTGTGGTGGGTAAGTTGTTAGAAGTCTTTCTGACAGATAGGGTCCACAGGCATTTAGAGATGCAAGGACTGCTAAGGAACAGTCAGCATGGCTTTGTGAGTAGAAAATCATGTCTCACAAATTTGATTGTTTTTTGAAGGGGTAACCAAGAAGGTAGATGAGGGCAGTGCAGTTGATGTTGTCTACAAGGACTTTAGCAAGGCCTTTGACAAGGTATCACATGGTAGGCTGTTGCATAAGATTAAATCTCACGGAATCCAGAGTGAGGTAGCCAAACAGATACAAAATTGACTTCATGACAGAAGCCAGGGGGTGGTTGTAGAGGGCTGTTTTTCAAACTGGAGGCCTATGACCAGTGGTGTGCCTCAGGGATTGGTGCTGGATCCACAGTTATTTGTCATTTATATTAATGATTTGGATGAGGAGGCATGGTTAGTAAGTTTGCAGATGACACCAAGGTTGGTGGCAGAGTGGACAGTGAAGAAGGTAATCTAGGATTGCAACAGGATCTTGATCAATCGGGCCAGTGGGCTGACGAATGGCAGATGGAGTTTAATTTAGACAAATGTGAGGTGATGCATTTTGGCAGATCGAAACAGGGCAGGACTTACTCAGTTAATGGTAGGTGTTGGAGAGAGTTATAGAACAAAAAGATCTAGGAGTACAGGTTCATAGCCCCTTGAAAGTGGAGTCACAGCTGGACAGAGTGGTGAAGATGGCATTCTGGATGCTTGGTTTCATTGGTCAAAATATTGAATACAAGAGTTGGGACATCCTGTTGAAGCTGTACAAGATATTGGTAAGGCCACATTTGGAATACTGTGTACAGTTCTGGTCATCCGATTATAGAAAGGATATTACTAAACTAGAAAGAATGCAGAAAAGATTTACTAGGATGCTACCGGGACTTGATGTTTTGAGTTATAAGGAAAGGCTGGATAGACTGGGGCCTTTTTCTCTGGAGCGAGGGAGGCTTAAGGGTGATATTGTAAAGGTCTATAAAATAATGAGGGACATAGATCAGTTAGATAGTCAATATCTTCTCCCAAAGGTAGGGGAGTCTAAAACTAGAGGCCAAAGGTTTAAGGTGAGAGGGGAGAAATACGAAAGAGTCCAGAGGGGCAATTTTTTCACACAGAGGGTGGTGAGTGTCTGGAACAAGCTGCTAGAGGTAGCAGTAGAGACGGGTACAATTTTGTCTTTTAAAAAGCATTTAAACAGTTACATGGGTAAGATTGATATAGAGTATGGGCCAAACTTGGACAATTGGGACTAGCTTATGGTTAAAAAAGGGGTAGTTTGGACATGTTGGCCTGAAGCGCCTGTTTCCATGCTGTAAATGTCTATGACTCTATGACTCTAAGGTAGCTAGCTGCTATGGAGCTGTCTCGGGGAGCTGCAGGTTTCTACAAATTAAATGGGATGGAAAAGCACGGCAATCTGTGTCTACGCAGCACATTCACACAACTGACAACCAGACGAGAAAATCGCAGTCCCCAGACTTTCCAAATTTTATTTTGGCCCTAACATTTCCCCCAACCCTGAATCAAGGTTGTAGCTAAATCGTGAAGGCCATCCACCAACTGGCCCACTCACCAACCATAAAATAGACAAGCTATGCTTTTAGTTGACTCCTTAATGGGCCTAACTGACTGCTTAATTGTCAGTGGGCTTGCTTCTAATTCCCCTGTGTGCCCGCTGTCAGAAATATCATGCAAGCGCATGATGATATCGGAATGCACACACAATGTCTTCTCACAAAATTCTACACATTTCTGGGTTGTGGATGTGCCTGTCTAAACAACATAAAATTCTGCAAAGTCCTCTTAGGTCTGCCATTCCTTTCAAGCAGAAAACAAATTCTCACAAGCATCCTGCATGGTTGTTCACTCAAAACAGTCCTTCTGCTTGTTCAGAGCAGTAGCTATTTTGTCTCTCTCAGTGTCTCAAACAGCAACAGTCTCTTTCTGAGAGTTACTGTATGAAGATGTGAAAACTGTCACTTGATATTTCAAGAGGTTTCTGTTTGGGTTTCTTCCCTCATGGCAACCAGAGCTGGGCTGGGACTTTGAGCTGGGGTGATTGCAGAATTTTCAATTTTACCTTACATTCAAGGCAAAACATAACCATCTTGGAAAGTCCAAGTTTCCCAAACTTAAACACACTACATTAATCCACATTGATGGGGAGGGAATCGGTCACACACACACGTCCAGTCCCTGAGATCACCAAACTGGACTGAATCTACTGATTTGCTGTAGATGTCAACATTTTTGAACAGGCTTTTTTTTACTCGAAACCTATAAAGGTTTCACCAAAGTCTTCAGTCAAAGCATTATGGAAGATGATAAACAGTAATTTTGCCAACATGTTGTCTTCTTGTCCTGGGTACATACAGATTTATTGGTAACATCGCCTGCTTATAAAATCACAACCAGTTCATCTTCCAGTATAATGTCTAATCATGGATAACATGAATGCAATGTAATGCTATCTTTCTACAAATTAATAATTATACATGTTTTTATTTGTTTTCACAGAAAACTATGGCTAGTAAAACCAATGCGCGCAAGAGATGGACTTTGCTGATCGACAAGATAAAAGCAGAAGATGACTCAGAACATGACGATCCTCAATTCTGCATCCACTTGCTAAAGAACCCCACTCTTAGAAACTACAATAAGTTGAAGAAGTACCTGATACGTTGCAGTAACACGTGGATGGTAACATTTCTGGAGCTGAGTGGCCTTGACATCATGCTGGAAGCCTTGGATAAGTTGTCGGGCAGAGGGGTGCCGAGCATTTATGATGCCCTCCTACAGCTTACTTGTGTTAACTGCGTAAGAGCTGTGATGAATTCCCAAAATGGAATTGACCATATTGCAAATGACGACAACCAGATTAGAAAACTCCTACAAGGTACAGTTAATGAATGTAGTTGGGAATACCTTTCACTGTGCTGAACTCCCAGTGTGGCGCCCCTCTCAATAGAAACTGGAGAATCAAATGTAAAGCTCAGAGTGCCCATTTATAGCACCTTCGATTTTGAAATTGCCTGCATGTGTTCTCAGTCACTATAATGTGGCACGATGTCACAGTGGTTAGTGCCGCTGCCACACAGCGCGAGGGACCCAGGTTCAATTCTGGACTCAGTTACTGTCTGTATAAAGTTTGCACGTTCTCCACATGCCTGCATGGGTTTCCTCCAGGTGCTCCAGTTTCCTCCACACTTTGCATGGGAGGGTTCGATTCCCAGCTTGAGTCACTTTCTGTGTGAAGTTTGTACATTTTCCCCATGTCTGCATGGGTTTCCTCCGGGTGCTTCAGTTTCCTCCCACAGTCCAAAAGGTCTGCTGGTAGGTGCCTTGGCCAGGCTAAATTCTCCCTCAGTGTACCCAAACAGGCGCTGGAGTATGGCGACTAGGGGATTTTCATAGTTGCCTCATTGCAGTTTTAATATAAGCCTACTTGTGACACTAATAAATAAACTTTAAATTTTAATTTTAAACTTAAAAAACTTTAAACTTTAAACATTCCAAAAGATGTGTGGATTAGATTGACTGGCATGCTAAATTGCCCCTTAGTGTCAGGGAAGTTAGCAGGGTAAATACGTGAGATTATGGGAATGAAGTCTGGTTGGGATTGTTACCAGTGCAAGCTCAATGGGCCAAATGGCCTCCTCTGTAGTGTAGGGATTCTATGATTCCGTGATTCTATGATTCTAAATTATGGATGTGTGGTACTGGTATGTTACTGGTCACTCAGGGAGGCTGGATTGCTGTGGCAACATGCACTTTTACATGCACGTTACAGTTTGGGGCTATGGACAATGATGGTAGAGGCACCAACTTTCTTTCCATCACATGGCTCACCAGGAGTCTCTCCCTCTCTTATCATCATTGTGTTTTGGAGAATTTTCCAGTTAACATTCAAGCCATTTGGTTGTAGTTTGCACACCTTTCTTCACCTTGAAGGTCCTGGGTTTGGGCTCGAACCCAGAGTTTCAGGCTCAGAGGCAGGGGTGTTAGCCTCTGCACCACCAAACCCCCTCTAAGGGGGTGTCAAAATGGATAAATATTCAGGAATTTGCTAGATGAGCAGTAGGGAATGAGGGGCTGGATGCACAATTTCCCCAGAGGAGATGAAATAGCTGGGGTGGATTATGCACAATGGCCCAGCTTTTGCAGTAGGAATAATGGTGAAACTAATACCACCACTAAACACTAGATCACCACAACCTCCTTCACACATGCTGTTAAATAGTAACCAGCATACTGCTGTCCAGTTTCTATTGACCGAGGTTCACCTGACCCAGGTTCAATTCCAGCCTCGAGAGAGTGTGTGGAGTCTGCACGTTCTCCCCATGTCTGCGTGGGTTTCCTCAAAGCCTCTTCAACTGAGCCATTGGTTCCCAACCTGGAAATATTCCCACCAATTGCTCACATACATCTGACTGAAAAATCCGGGATTATCTGTGTAGCGGATTTGATGGGGCAAGTGACCTCTTTGTAATCCATACTTCCTCATGTTCCCGATTATATTTTGATGACACTTATCTGTACAGAAATTAATATAAAAATAAGCTCTTACACAGTATTGCATTTGGTATATATGCTTGCACATTTACACAGATTAACAAATCTAGATTTATAATATGTCATATACAGAATTCATTAGAAGATGTCTTTTTGTTCAGTAGGGCAGCACAGTGCTATAGTGGTTAGCACTGCTGCCTCACAGCACCAGGGTCCCAGGCTCAATTCCAGCCTCGGGTCGCTCTCTATGTGGAGCTCTCCCTGCGTCTGCATAGATTTCCTCTGGGTGTCCCGGTTTCCTCCCGCTGTCCAAAGATGTGTGGGTTAGGTTGGTTGGCCATGTTAAATTGAAAGAAATCCCACAACACCAGTTTAAAGTCAAAACAGGCTTATTTGTAGCAAAAGCCGCAAGCTTTCAGAACAGCTTGTCCCGAAAGCTGGCATCTCCACATCATGTTAAATTGACCCCAGGGGCAGGGGGATTTGTCAGATAAACATGTGCCATTGCAGGAATAGGGCCTGGGTGGGATTGTGGTTGATACAGACCGGATGGGCTGAATGGCCTCCTTTTTTACTGTAAACATTCTATGAAGAATATGGAATCATAGAATCCCCAGAGTGTAGAAGGAGGCCATTCAGCCCATCAAGCCTGCACTGACAACAATTCAACCCAGGCCCTGCCTCTATAACCCTTAGATATTTACCCTGCTAGTTCCCCAGATGTTAAGGAACAATTTAGCATGGCCAATCAACCTAACCATACATCGTTGGACTGTGGGAGGAAACCGGGGCACCTGGAGGAAACCCACACAGACACAGAGAGAATGTGCAAATTCCATATAGTCACCCACAATGGGAATTGAACCTGGAAACCTGGCGTTGCGAGGCAGCAGTGCTAACCACTATGCCATCGTACCTCCCACACAATAAGTGGAAGTGCTGACACTTATTTGATAAATTCTGCTTCCATACAGCTCTAAACTCACCTGTCATCCTGGTGAAGAAACAAGTGTTTGACTTGCTGGCTGCGCTCTGCATGTACTCAACAGAGGGGCATGTTCAGGTTTCACAAGCATTACGACACCACAAGGTAAGTATATGCCTCAATTACTGCAGGAAACATGACATTGATTGAAAGAATGGAGGGATGGGGGGGTAGAGTGGTGGGTGGGTGGTGGGGTGGGTGAGCAGGGAGGGAGTTATTTTCAGGGTTCTGCACTTATGGGCAGTTAAACAAATGGAAGTAAAATCTGCCACATCTGATTTTCTAATACTTGCTATGCCAGTGACCCAATAGACATTGCCTTTAGATGTAGAAAGCTGCACCCACCTTGTGCAGACGTTTGACGGACGTTTAAGAAACAACTTAGTGATGCCAACCTCTATTTTCTCAGGCAACAAAGGAAATTTGACATGTCCGCTACAACTCTCCCCAACTTTTACAAATGCACCATAGAAAGCATTCTTTCCAGTTGTATCACAGCTGGGCATGCCTCCTGCTCTGCCCAAGACCACAAGGTTGTGAATGCAGCTCAGTCCATCACGCAAATCAGCCTCCCATCTATTGATTTTGTCTACATTTCCTGCTGCCTCAGAAAAGCAACCAGCATAATGAAGGACCCCACGCACCTAAGACATTCTTTCTTCCACCTTCTTCCATCGGGAAAAATCTACAAAGGTCTGAGGTCACATACCAACTGATTCAAGAACAGATTCTTCCCTGCTGCCATCAGACTTTTGAATGGACCTACCTTATATTAAATTGATCTTTCTATGACTGCAACACTACATTCTGCACTCTCCTTTCCTTCTCTATGAACAGTACACTTTGGCTGTATAGTGTGCAAGAAACAATACTTTTTACAGTATACCAAAACAGTATAAATCAAATTAAAATCAAACATCAAATCAAATCCAATAAGGCAAATTGCTATATTGATGTAGATCCCAAGATTACATAGATTCGCAGAATAGTACCATCCATGTTCCAGTGCAAATATCTGTATCATTTCTAGCAGTAGAGTGCTTGCAATGGCAATGCCTTGTGAAATAAAGCATTCTTTCTTAAAAGACAGCCTCTGATCTCTTGATGACAAAAAGAACCAGCAGAGTTTAATGTGGGGCTCAAGATTTCACACTCTTTTCAGTGTAATTTCAGTGTAACATCAGCAGATTAGGCAGCAATTCCTGATGGACTACCACCCAATAAATCAGATTGTCCCCCTCACTTTAACTGGCCTCATTAGTTCATTTATATGTATTCAATGTTTTCAAGAGGTGGCTGGATATAAAACTTGGGGCGAATGGGATCAAAGGTTTTGGGGAGAAAGCAGGATTAGACTATTGAGTTGGATGATTAGTCATGACTGTGATGAATGGCTCGAAGGGCCAAATGGTCTCCTCCTGCCCCTATCTTCTATGTTTATATGTAATATCAAGCGGGTCAATGTACTACAACCTGAGTTTCCTGCTTTTACACTGGCATTTGGGAAAAAGTCACAGTGAGATTTGTAAACTGTCACTCTTGCCAGGCTCAGTTAAGGCAGAAGGAAGTGAAACTGGTTAATAAATCATACAGGAATCTGGACTTTATAAATAGAGGCATAGAGTACAAAAAGCAAAGTTACGTTAAACCAGTACAAAACACTGTTCCCACATTAACTGGGGTATATGTCTACCTCTGGGTATCGCAGTTTAGGAACGACATTAGAAATGGTGTAGTAAAGATTCCTGAGAATGGTTGAGGGATGAGAGGTTTCATCTTCAAGGAAGAATTGGAGAAGCTGGGATTGCTCTCCTTGGAGAAGAGAAAACTGAGAGGAGATTGGATGAGGCCATTCAAAATCACAAAGGTTATGGACAAAGTAGCTAGGCGGAAATCGTTCCGACTGGTGGAAAGATCAAAAAGGAGAGGACGCTGATTTAAGTTGATCAGCGAAAGAAGCAATGGCTAAAGGAGGAAAAGTTTTTTTTCATACAGCACATGGCTAGTATCTGGAATGTATTTCCCATGAGTGTGGTAGATTCAATCATGGCTTTCAAAGGGAATTGGATAATTATTTGAAGAGGAAAATGACTCAGGACTATGGGGAGAAGGTGAGGAAGTGGCATTAAGAATTGTACTTGCAGAGGAATGTCACAGAGGCGAAATGGCCTCCTTCTGTACTGTAACTATTCTATGATTCATTGATACTATGGACAGTGTACAGACTTTTTAATCCTAAATGCCTCATAGATACATCAGTCCTACATCCCTATCTGGTGAAGCAAGCAATTTAAAACAATAAAAATTGTTGGTTATAACCTGTGAAGTCCATTACTTAGGTGCTGTCACTTCTCTGGCAGTGAGGAGATGTGCCTAACTAGAGCAGCGGACACATCCACACTTGATTAAGTATGTCAAAGATCAGTCACTGGGCATTCAAGAAGCCAGACAAATCACAAAAAATTTAACATTTCCATCTAGCATATATTAAAAAATACAAGCTGCTTGTAAGATGTGTTTTTTCACACATAAATGTGTTACAGATAGCAGAAAAATGACCACCGTGTTAACAAAATACAGCAGTCAAGAACTGAAGCATATGCAGCTCAGAGTTCCAATTACAGTACCTGGATTGTTAGAGGTTATAACTAATACTGAACAGCTCTTTCCAGCACAGTTTAATATCCTTTCCTTTGATTGCCATCTGCAAAATAGCGCTATCACAGGAAATATAACTTACGACAGTGTTCTGTTAAATAATTGTAACCATTGTACAAGACAACAACTCTTATATATTTTACCAATAACCAGGAAATATTCATTAAGCGAATAGGCAATTTGGATCCTATTCTGCTTAAAACTGATTTCTAATCAAAGCAGTTCAGCAGAAAAGTTGCAAAATCCGAAGTGAAAATCCCACCTGGAAATTGCACACTTTATCAATCATCTAAATGATCCAGATGTTCCTTTCAATCAGTGCCTATTGCCTTGTCTATTGACAGATGTGATTAATATCTCTACAAATTAGATCAAGCTTTTTGCCACATTAAGTGGAACTTACAGTTTGTGCCTTCATTAGATCGAAAGCTTTTTGTTATTCCTTTGATCTTGCCAATAAAAAGTATTTTAGATTATTTAATTTCCCTTTGTCCCTAAATGCCATCTTTGTAAATTATTCTCACCTATGGTTTTATTTTGCCTCTTTTTAAAAAACATGATGTGAGAATAATCTTTTCCACACAACGAGTGGATGGGGTCTGGAATGCCCTGCCTGGAAGGGTGGTGGTTCAATCAAGACATTCAAGATTCCCAAGGCAGGGAGGCAGTAGAATTCTGGCAATTATGTTTCATATGTTCTACAAACAGCAGTGATGATCACATTGGACGTGCAAGATTTATCTTAGATAATCACTTCAATCTATTTTGTTCTTAATTGTATTTCAAGAGGACAAACAGATTGTTATTTGAAATCTTTTTTTTGACAGAGTGCTGAGAAGTATCAATATGGATTTAATGTCATTATGCACGAACTCCGAACAGATAATGTTCCTTACCAGGTAACACTACTCAGTGTTATCAATGCTGTTATCCTGGGGACTGAAAACTTGCACTCACGGGCACGATTCAGGAATGAATTCATTGGTAATATTTTCTTTACATATTATGTTGTTTGTCTTACATTACCTGCTGATTTCATTCAAAATAATATTTGCATTAGCTGTGGATTGTTAGGACAATTTCCCTTATTCATTGCTGCATATAGTAGAAAATGGCCCAGGAATCAACATAATGGGTGGGATTTAACATCGGGGATGGGGGTCATGCCTGCCAGCTAGAAAGGTTGGCAAGAGTCCCGAGCTACCTACTTGCAGGAAGGCTTACTGAGTTAATTGCCAATCTGGCACTTAACCGGACTGTGGCGAGTCTTCCCCATGATCAAGGAACCCAGACACATGATCAATTGGCTGAGCAGACTCAATGGGCTAAATGGCGTAATTCTGCTCCTTCATCTTATAGTCTTATGGGCAGATGCCCACCTAGAACATAGAACCTAGAACCTAGAACATAGAACATTACAGCACAGTGTAGGCCCTTCGGCCCTCGATGTTGTGCCGACCTGTGAAAACTAATCTAAAGCCCATCTAATCTACACTATTCCAATATCATCCATATGTTTATCCAATGACCATTTAATTGCCCTTAATGTTGATGAGTCCACTACTGTTGCAGGCAGGGCATTCTATGCCCTTACTACTCTCTGAGTAAAGAACCTACCTCTGACATCTGACCTATCAAGAGCTGCCAGCTGATTAGAAGTTGGCAGCTCTTCATTGCTCGGCAGAGTGGTAAGGTGTTGGGCATAATTCATTAGGTTTTGTTGAGGTATGTGCAATCTTGGGTTGTTCAACTGTATTTATAAACTTCTAAATATTATATACGTAGGTACAGTAATGGCGCAAGCTAGGAGCTATCTCCATTCATGCTTCTACACAAAGCTCTGTCCAACACTACACTTGGCTCTTCGGTGTTGGTCATGTGCTCACTAACATCCGTGTGTGGGTGGTACTGTACTCAGTCACATTTTAACCCTTTATGTGCTGGACCCTTCCAGGCACTACCTGGAAGTGGTAATTGCGGCCGTTATGCATCCACCTGTCACCCAGGGTTGTTAAAGGATGAGTGTCAGGTAAGTGATGGCAGGGCAGGGATTATGGAGTGGGGCCCTTGTAGTAGATGAGGGGGGAGCAACAACAAAGAGAGGAGACTGACTCTGAGTGGGCAACCCCTGCTTCCCAATGCCAGCTCCCTCAATCAGACATTGCATATCTTTGAACAAGGGATTCCCTGCGAGCAACTCTGACAGGAATTTGTGTTTTCGGCTTCCTGCAAGGCAAATCCCCCCACCTGCTGCTCAATGAATACCAGGGGATGGAATGAAACTGTAAGTGAGCATAATTCCCAATTAAAGACCTTTTGTAAAGTCTCCAACCTGAATCTTCCCCTCACTGGTGGTATTTGAACAGGTTTATATGTTAGAGCCTAACATGGTTATGATCTTTATCTACAAACACAAAAATTAAAGGAGTAACAGGTCATTTTCAAAATTGAGATTGATAGATCTTTATTAGATAAGGATGTCAAGAAGTTTGGAGAAAGGTGAGTCAATGGAGTTCAGGTAGAGGTCAGCCACGATCCGTTGGATTGCAGATGAGGTTCATGGGTCCGAATGACTTACTCCTGTTCATCTCTATGCATGGCACTAGTTTTGTGAGAACTATAATTGTTAATCTGCAAAATGGAATTGTGAAATCATGGAGCTTTCACATTTTTATTACCAATGATGAGAGTATAGGGGTCCTTCAGAACAGGAAAATAGTAATTAGGCCCAATAGGCCCCCACCATGAACAGAATCATAGAATTATTCACTGCAGAAAGAGGCCATTTGGCCCATTGAGTCTGCACTGACCACAGTCCTACCCAGGCCCTATCCCCATAACCCCATACATTTACTCTAGCTATCTCCCGTGATATGAAGGGGCAATTTAGCACAGACAACCCACCCATCCCACACATCTTTGGACCATGGGAGGAAACCGGAGCATCCAGAGGAAACCCAGGCAGACACGGGGAGAACATGCAGGCTCTGCATAGACAGTGACCCAAGCTAGAAATCGAACCCAAGTCCCTGGTGCTGTGAGGCAGGGCAGTGCTAACCACTGTGTCTCCATTTCCTCTCAGCATAATCCATTCCCCCTCTACAAATGTAATTATATGGTTCTTGATGCTATTAACCCGGTGCAGTTCTATGATTCTCTCTAGTAACTGCAATTCATCTTTTTTGGAACAAACTATTCCATCAGACTTTCCTTATTATTTTAACTTTCTAATTTGTAACTTTTTGTTCCGACATTTGATATACAAAGAATATTTCTACAAATCAGTGCAGCTAGTAGTGCATGTTCCTACAATAAAATAACTGGTCAAAAATGATGGGAAATGCACATCCCATCATCTACACAGTGGCACAGTGATTAGCACAGCTACCTCACAGTGCCAGGGACCCGGGTCCAATTCTGGCCTTGGATGACTATGTGGAATTTTGCACATTCCCCCAGTAGCTATGTGGATTTCTTCCAGGTGCTCCGCTTTACTCCCACAGTCCAAAGATGCGCAGGTTAGGTGGATTAGCCATGCTAAGTTGCCCCTTAGCTTCCCAAGGTTAGATGGATTATCCATGGGAAATGTGTGGTGTTACAGAGATAGGAAGGGGGGGGAGAGAGGGCTGGGGTAAGCTATCCTGTTACAGCATTGGTGCAGACTCGATGGGCTGAATGACCTCTTTCTGCACTGTAAGGACTCTATGATTCTATGATCTAAATGTTGGAAATGGGACACTAACAAGACATTCTTTCAGCAGCACAGACTCAAAAAGATCACCACTGTGTTATCCCAAAGCTAGTACAAATGTTGTTTTGTGAAATTGTGATATTTTTGTGAAAACATCTATAGAAAATACCTTAAATTCAGTAATTAGCCAACTAAATTGATTCTTGAGCACAAAAGATGGAAATGACTTATGATATTGTGTTTCAAATTATTTTACAATGATTATTTCTTTCTCTTGTAGGTCTTCACTTGCTGGATGTGCTGCCAATTCTGAAGTAAGGATTATTCCTATAATACTAAAAGCCACTGCTTGCAAACTTCAATCCAGTAACTGAGCAATATTGACAGCATTCACAGCAAATTGCCCGAAAATAGACGCTTTGCATTTGTGCGTAAACTGCACCTTGAGATTCAAAGGCTGGAAAACTCAGTTATAGTTTATATTTTCAGTGAATTTGAAAGTGTTTTCATTTAGTTTAATCCTATTTGGAATTTCACCATCAAAATTACAAATGGAAATCTTCAATTATTTATTCCAATTCCTACAATTGGGCATTTTTATTAGGGATGCTCTAATTCTACTTTACAAAACTTCTCATGAGGAATCTACTGTTACAGAGGTAGTATCAGGATAGTTAGAAAGTCATATTACAACCAGGCACAGTCAACACAACGTGGTTTGATGAAAGTGAAAACATTGCGGCAATTCTCCCAAAAGTGCTAAGTTTGCGAGAAAGCTGATCGAGGCCACCACTGCTTTCTCAGTGCAACTTCAGACTCGAATCTTCCCACTCTGTGTGCTGCAGAGTCACAACTGTGTATAGTATTAAAAACCGGGGCGGGGGGGGGGGAGGTGTGTGTGTGTGTGTGTGTGTGTGTGTGTAGAGGAGGGGCGGGTGAGGGGGGCTATTCGTGCCGGAGGCTGACGGCTCCGGAACTCTGTGCACGCACAGTGGCCCCGATCTGTCTTTCTCCCTGGCCAATCGCTGGCCAACCCGGGACTCCCACTGTACCAACCTTCCAGCCACCCCCATGACCCAGTCCCAAAAGAAAGGCACGGAATCCTTCCAGGATGTGGGGTGTGAAGAGCTGTAGTTCAGAAAGCTATGAGAGTCAGTGGGCTTGTAATGGATATTGGTCGATAGTCTATTGCCGGAAATGGAAATGTCAAGGAAGGGAACGGAAGTGTCTGAGATGGACTGGGTGAAGGCGATGAAATGGTGGAAACTGGAAGCGAAGTTGATGAATTTTTCCAGGTCTGGACGAGAGCATGAAGCGGCAACAAAACAGTCATTTCTATACGGGTAAAGGAGTTGTGGGAGGGGAACTGGGTAGGCCTGGAACAAGGAATGTTCCACATACCCCATAAAAAGACAAGTGTAGCTAGGACCCACACGGGTGCCCATTGCTGCTGCTTTGATTTGGAGGAAGTAGAATGAGTTAAAGGAGTTAAAGATAAAAGGGAACCAGTATTTGGATTATAAAAAGGCATTTGATTAGGTGCCACTTAAAGATCCCATGGATAGGGATAATATACAAACATGGATAGAGGGTTGGCTAACTAACATGAAACAGAGGCCAGAATTCTCCGATCGCTCCATCACTGCTGCCAGTGAGAATGGAGAATTTGGCATTCAGCCAAATCTTCATTCACTGCAGCGGGACTGGAGAATCGGAATCAATTGTCTAAGAAGAAGAAGACATTGGAACATGTCATCGTGTAGACACAGGGTGAGGGTAAATCTGCCTCAGGAGTGATTTCTCTCCACTGATTGAATAACCCGATCATTGCCTAGATTTATACATTGTGAATTCTCACTTAACAAGCTATCAGAGAGTTGTCAGTCCATTGAGCCACATCTCTGCATGAGAAAAGGAGTTTATTTTAATATGGTTAGCAAGGTTGGGAGCCTTGCTCACCAGAAGAAAATAGCAGGAATTGGGATTTGTGCCTCACATTAACCATGAAGTTAACCTCAAGAAAATCATCAACAGTACTTAGGCAATTTCCAATACGCACTGTGGCTGGGTATAAAATAGGAAAATTAACCCTTTTCAAACATCATTATATTGTTGGTTACTATTTATTTTCAGGGAAAAGGATGATGCAGATCTATTGATTCAGTGTTTAAAATTTGAGGAAGCCAAGGCAGAAGATGATGAGGAGTTAACAAAAATCTATGATACGAACTGCCATGAAGAGGTTTTTGCCGCACTGTTGAATAAAGTAAGATTGTAATCTGTTATATTACACCAGAAACTGCACACTAAATATAATTGTAAGCACGTGGTCAGAATTGTCATTTGTTCGTAGAATCATAGAAGACCTACAGTACAGAAGGAGGCCATTTGGCCCATCCAGCCTGCACCTACAACAATCCTACCGAGGCCCTACCTCCTTTACCCTCTATATTCACCTGCTAGTCCCCCTGATACTGAGGGTCAATTTAGCATGGCCAGTCAACCTAACTTGCACATCTTTGAACTATGGGAGGAAACTGGAGCACCCAGAGGAAACTCACACAGACACGGGGAGAAGGTGCAGACTCTGCACAGACAGTGACCTGAGGCTGGAATTGAACCCAGGTCCCTGGCGCTGTGAGGTAGCAGTGCTAACCACTGTGCCACCATGCTGCCCATATGGTGTTCTTGATATTAGAATCACAGCTAAATGTATTCGTTCTTAAACTAATCATGTGATATACTTTACAGTAATAGTGAGTAGTCTCCTGTTTTACATGCTCAAATGCAATGGCATTAGACAAGGGCCAATGTCACAGAAATTCAAGCATACAAACTCGGACAGGGTTTGGTCAGTCAGACATTCGAACCTGAACCCCCATTCAATAAGATTATCCAAAAGCTGCTGTTTAAGACGTGTTGCTCTTTCATTAACTTTGCCATCTCGCTCTTTGCCTGACTATTAAAATGGGCTGAATGGCACAAATTTACTGCTTGTTACTGTTCAATATGAACTAAGCTCACAGCAAAAAATTATTCTTGTCCAGTTTGGATTAAGTACTCTTTAAAAAAAATGTGGCAATTGTTGCTCATTGATTAACAACCTCTCTGTCTCTGAGAAGTAACAATGCTGAATGGCCATGTGTACTTGTGACCTTATAAGGACTTCAAACACATAATTGTGGAAGTGATAAGCTCAGTGTAGCTACGAATAATGGATTTACTGTACTTCGAAGGTTAGAAATGGGAAAGCGCTGTAAGTCAGAAAGGTCAATTCCTGGTAAATGAGGCTTTCTCGCTGTCCAGCATACAACTGGCTTTATTAACTTTCGTGCATATGAACCCTACCGCAGTACAGCATTTTTCTCAGATTGTCTCATTTGTTTCTTGGACATCAGGAAAATGTAAAAAAACAGAAAATTTGGATGGCAGAGTGATACTGTGGTTAGCACTACTGCCTCACAGCACCAGGGACCAGGGTTTGATTCCCGGCTTGGGTAGCTGTCTGTGTGGAGTCTGCACACATTCTCCCCGTGTCTGTGTGGGTTTCCTGCAGGTGCTCCGGTTTCCTCCCACAGTCCAAAGATGTAAGGGTTAGGTGATTGGCCATGCTAAATTGCCCCTTAGTGTCAGGGGGACTAGCTGGAGTAAATGTATGGGGTTATGGGGATGGGGCTTGGGTGGGATTGTGGTCAGTGCAGACTTGATGGGCTGAATGGCCTCCTTCTGCACTATAGGATTCTATGATTCTATGATCACTGGGTTGTCAACTGCACACCAGGAGCACATTCATCCTATGTACTAATCTCCTTAGCGTCACTCCTGCTTGCACAATAATTATAATTTATTATCATTAATTATAATTTATCTTTGTAATTACCCTTAATTGCTCTAAATTTGCTCTGTGTACTCCTTTGAAACCTCTTCTTTCATTAAATCCCCTTTGCTGAATTGGTCACTGTTTTGTGAATGTGCAAATAGCATCACGATATGGAAAGGTGAAACAAATAAAGTGGGAGAAAAATTGTTTCACCTGAAAAGGAAAATGCTCCTTTTACACTGTGATAATCCCTAGCAGTTCCAAGGGGAATCATTGTTTGATCTTGTCGTAGGACCCATTGAATACGAGCTCCTGAGTGATTGGCAATACACTCGCCAAGTGTAGCTCGTATACTGAACCTTATATGAAGCAGGCCCCTGAGTGGGTCCATTGTTGCATTGTGATCAGTGGGGGTGAAAGGGGCTCCATTACCACTTTGCCTGTGATCAGTGGGGAGGGAAGGGGGGTTCCATTGCCACTCTGCCTGTGATCAGTGGGGGGAGGAAAGAGTGGTCCACTACTACTTTGCCTGTGATCGGGGGGGAAGAGGGTCTGCTGCCCCGCTGCCTGAGATCAGTGAGGGATGGAGGAGGGAGGGACCCACAATTGGTGATTGGGGTTGGGGGGATAAGGGGGGGTCAGTAATGTTTTGGGGGTGGGGCAAGTTCTGTGGGGACCAGGGCGAGGCATTGTCCAGCCCAGGAGGGATGTGGCAGCGGAGCAAGATGTTATCATTTTTTCTGCACATGCGCAGTTGGAGGCGCCGATTGGAGCTGTAGGATTTTGAGTGCATTTAGCCCTGCCCTTAGGCTTCTGCAGTGCGATTCGGAGTTGCTGACATCCTTGCAGACAGAATGAGTTTGGGGGCACCTGAGAACAGGTCTAAAAGTCTGATATGAAACACTCCCAATTTCAAGTCCGTCCAACACTTAGAATCAAAATGGTAAAATAGGATCCATTATATATACCCATTACATTTCCTCAAAGCTTTACCTACACTTATATCAGTAAATTCATTTTGACTTTGTCTTCAATTCTAGGTGAGCAGCTCAGCAGCTTCTGCCCACCTGCTATCAATTCTCCAGGGATTCCTACAGCTGGAACAAACTGATAGTAGCAGTGCCGTGCTCTGGGAAGTCCTAGAAATCTTGGTGAACAGAGCCATCCTAATTGTTGATGACAGTAAGGAAATATTACTTGATAAAAATAGCTACAATTAAAAAGTAGTTTCTATCTACACTTGAATGTAATTAATTGCTTTTGGCCTTCTGAAAAAGTCAGAACTCTCCGCACTCATTGTTCAATTTTACTAGTTTAGTTTCATACTTCAAAATTCATTGTAGGTTTAACAATTATATCAGTTACTATTGTAAATTAGTTTGATGGATGAATTTTTGATTCTTCTTCCATTTATAATTCCAAGTAGCTTTACCAATATTAATACATGTTGAACTATTCATATTTCTAATGCCTCTCTTTGCACAGCTCCAGAAAGTGATGTTGATACCATCATGAAAAGACTCTTATCAGTTAAACTGGAAGTAAATAATCGGGAAGAAACGATTGTTACTAAACCTGAAGATCATGATTGTGTTGAACCCAAGCCTTCAACTGAAGAAAGTCTGAAGAGCACTAATTCTACCCCCTTTGTACCATCACCTCCTCCCCCTCCCCCTCCTCCCCCTCCCCCTCCTCCCCCTCCCCCTCCTCTCCCTGAACCATCCGGATCCCTTCCTACAATTTCCGACAAGACCGGTGTTCCACCACCATCCAGGCGGATGAAGAAGCTGAGTTGGCAAAAACTCTCCAAAGCAACTTCAGGTACATATGTGATATGTTCCTTCTCAATGAAAGTGTGCCTGTTAAGATATCACCGAGAACTATTAACTCTTGAAGTAGAAATCCAAACAACCAATCAATTAACCCACAGAACTGTGCCACGGGATTTCATGTTTTTAACCAAAAACAAACGTCATTGTACATCAAAATGAATTGAGCAAAGTAAGCATTACTTAACTTAACATTTTATAACTTATAAAGACTGGTGCTATAAATTGTGCTCTATTTTCCATCTCCCCCACCCCCAAGAGCTTCCTTATCTTTAAGGTCTCTTCAGTTTTCCTGGGATGAACTCAAAAAAATACATTTATCTATCTCATCTTCTTCAGAATTCACTCTGATTTCTCTTCAGTGTTCCAGCAATTCCCCAGGGTACAAGGTTTCATGGGCACCCTGCCATTAGCTTTTGGCTAAAGGAATTCTCTATTTTCTTTACCAACTTCACAACTCTGGATTCCACAGCTCAAGCACAGTTCACCCTCTGATTCCTGCACAGTGGCTTAAAACATCAGAAAACATCCCTTGGTTTCTAATTGCTCGCTGCTAGGGTTTCAAACTGCAACCTTCCAGCAATCCAAATGCAGCAAGGTTAATCGCCTTTCACTGAGGATTACTGTAGAAGTGGCAGCTAAACAGATTTTCCAGTCATTTTCCCCCATTCCAACTTTGTCTTATACAGGATATAAAGTGAAGTTTATTTTTTAGTCACAAGTAGGCTTACATTAACACTGCACGAAGTTACTGTGGAAATCCCCTAGTCGTTACACTCCAGTGCCTGTTCAGGTACGCTGAGGGAGAATTTGGCCAACACGCCTTATCAGCATGTCTTTCAGATTGCGGGAGGAAACTGGAGCTCCCGGAGGAATCTCATGTGGACATGGGAAGAATGTGCAGATTCCACACAGACAGTGACCCAAGCAGGTAATTGAACCTGAGTCCCTGGTGCTGTGAAGCAGCAGTGCTAACCACGGTGCCACTGTACCGTCTATATAGGCACTCAGTCACAAGCTGTATCGTGGATGATAGCTCTAACATTTACTTTAGCCGTATGTCTGCCTTCAACATTTGACTCCCAAGGTGCTCCAAAATACACAAGACCCATAGCTGACACAGTCTCCCTGCTGCTTCTCTCAACTAATCTTACCTGCTGGCTAAGCCCCAGGTAGAAATGCAAAAAAATTAGCTACCTTATAATTTCACAGCTTTCCTTAATCCTGGGAAACCACGTGTATAACTGCAGATGTCATGTCTCTAGTTCTTTAGCTAAGTAAACTTAGCTGCTGTTTGTGATCTTATCTTTCCAGCTGTTAATCTCTTAAATTGCCCCAATCTTTTAAGTGTAACCAACTCCAAGCTAGTTTGAATTGCATATACTTTGTGACTTCTTTTAAAAATTTCTCAACCAAACAACTTTATTTTCTACGGTTAAAATTCTAGTTCCTAAATTTATTTCCTATTCTGAAACATATGAATTACAACATAAGGCACATGTAGACTTGTACTCCGGAATACACCAACTGGATGTGGACAGCTGAAACTGATCAGAACTGGTCACTAGAACATGCTTGGAACACAAATTCACAAGAACACAATAAATAGGAGCAGGAGGAAAGCATTCACCTTGCAAACCTGCCCCATCATCTAATAAGATCATAGCTGATCTGATTGTTTCCTCAGCCCCACTTTCCTGTCTCCCCCATAACCCCTGGGTCCATTGTCAGTCAACGATCTATAATACTCAACCCTGATTATGTTCAATGACCCAACCCCCACTGCTCTCTGGTGGTGGGATGGGGGGAGAATTCTGCAGTCTAACAATCCTCTGAAAAATAATAGTTCTCCTTATCCCAGCCATAAATGGGAGATCCTAATAACTGTGTCCCTTAGCTCTCGACCCCCCACCCCCACAAGGAAGAAACATCCGCTCACCATGCACCCTATGAAGCCTTCCCAGAATCGTATATGGTTCAATAAGAACATCTCTCATTCCTCTAAACTTCAATGGATGTAAATCCAACTTGGTCAACCTTTCCTCATGAGCTAACCCCTTCTAAATCAGAAAAGCTAGCCTGATAGGCATGAGTGCCTTCTAGAACAAAGTATCGAAGTAACTTTCCTGTTCCCCAATGCGTTGCAGTGTTTAAAGCTTGGATTCTAGTTCATTCGTTCCCAGCCAAAGTTCCTTGAGCTGTAACAATCACTGCAGACATGGTTGCCATGGAGCACACCAGTGACCACTCTTCCCACATACTTTAGCTGCAATACATCACCAGCCTAGCTATCTCCATTGTGTTTTAATTCATTATTTTTATTAATTAAATTTTAATTAACGCCTCAAGTCCAGGTTGCACTTATATTTTTAATATTTCAATTAATGTTCTACTTACCCTGGCTGAAATTCCTGAGTTAAATAAGACAAAATGAGAAAATATTCACCAAACTAATCACTATCCTGCTTCTTTACAATGTCAAATCTTAATTTATATTTTTCTGAATGCACTCCTTGAACAAACAGACTGGCTACTGACCAACTCTTGTACACCCCTCTCTTCTAAGGGCAGCACGGTGGCACAGTGGTTAGCACTGCTGCCTCATAGCGCCAGGGACCCAGGTTTGATTTCTGGCGTGGGCCACAGTCTGTGTGGAGTCTGCACATTCTCCCCACTTTTGTGTGGTTTCCTTCGGGTGCTCCGGAGTTCCCACAGTCCAAAGATGTGCAGGTTAGGTTGATTGGCCATACTAAATTGACCCTTGTGTCAGATGGTTAGTAGGGTAAATAAGTAGAGTTATGGGAATTGCCATCAGTGCAGACTCAATGGGTTGAATGGTCTCCTTCTGCACTATAGGGATTCTATGATTCTGCTGTTCTCATACTGAAATCTCATTCTCTGTAATGTTTCTTTAACGTTTCAATAGGCAGCTCGGTGGCACTGCTGCCTCACAGTTCCAGGGTTGCGGGTCCGATTCCCAGCTTGGCTCACTGCTTGTGCTGAGTCTGGATGTTCTCCCAGTGTCTGCATGGGTTTCCTCTGGGTGCTCTAATTTCCTCTCACAGTCCGAAAGACGTGCTGGTTGGGTGCATTGGCCATGCTAAATTCTGCCTCAGTGTACTCGAACAGGTGCCGAAGTGTGGCGACTAGGGGATTTTCACAGTAACTTCATTGTAGCGTGAATGTAAATCTACCTGTGACACTAATAAATAAATTTTAAGTTCTTTATACTCTGCTCTACCCTTGCTCTTTCCTACCACTCGCAAAGTAGTCTTAACTCCTCTTTTAATTTTCTCTTAATTTGTGGAATCACACATCTGATCAAAATTTGCTCAGAATCTTACACCTCTAATGAGAAAATTTGGAAGACTGAGGAAGCCTCAGTAGTGATATAATTCCACTCCGTGACAGTCTGTGTCACCCATAGCATTCCTGATAAGAAAAATCCATATTTCTCTCAGAATTTACTCTTCTTTCATAAATTCCACAGAGACTTACTTTCTTGACCCACCACATTTCCTCTCTCTGAGCTGTCGGGCTGTGCAGTGACACCAGTATTTTGTCAGCCACAGATGGTCCTGTATAAATGCTTTGTGTGTGCGGTGGAAAGCACACAGTGAGAAAAAGTGAATTAAAATGACTTCAAGAGCTACATGGTTTCTGGACATTTCTGCTGTTGGATTGACCTCCCCAAGCCCTCTTCAGTGGTATCTTCCACTGTGTGGTGATTCATGTCATAGAGTCATACAGGTTTACAGACCATGTAGACAACATCAACTGTATTGCCCTCATCTACCTTCTTGGCTACCTCTTTAAAAAACTCAATCAAAAGCCATGCTGACTATCCTTAATCAGTCCTTGTGTCTCTAAATGCCTGTAGATTCTATCTCTCAAAATACCTTCCAAAAATTTACCCACCACAGATGTGAGACTCACTGGCCTGTACCTCCCAAGCTTTTCCCTGCAGCCCTTTTTAAACAAATGCACAACATTTGCCACCCTCCATCTTCAGGCATCTCACCTGTGACTATCAATGATTCAAATATCTCTGCTAGGGGACCTGCAATTTCCTCTCTAGCCTCCCACAACGTCCTGGGATACACTTCATCAGGTCCCGGGGATTTATCTATCTTGATGTGCTGTAAGACTTCCAGCACCTCCTCCTCTGTAATATGTAAAACTTCAAATATTTGCTTCTTATTTCAGGACGGAATTCCATATGGTCACGGAGCCAAAAAGAATCCATAAATCCTGATTACGACGCCATTGGACAGCTTTTCTGCTTCTCATCTCAAAGAAAGGTGAAAGCTCAAAGCCTCTTCAAAAAACAGTCAAAGCAGGTAATGACAGAATTTTATTATTTTATTCCATAGGACAAAAACCTCTGCTCCACAGTTCATTGAGACCACCATCTCTTCCAGGCTGTTCAGGAGAGGCAGAAGGTCCACTTTCCTCAGGCTATCAACAGGTACTCCTCCTACCTGAATCAGCTGGCCTGAAAGGAGGACACCAGGGAGGTCCTGTAACCTCCCTCTACCCCAAAACTATCCCCCTCCCCCCCTCCACTCCCCCATCCCTTCCCTATCCCACAGCCCTGACACTTATTGTTTTCTCCAGTTCCTGGGATCTAGGCTCGGCAAACTTCATGCAGTACCTCCTCCAGCCACTGTAGTGCTATTCCTGGAGGGACTGAAGAGTTGCTGGCCAATCAGCGTGGATGGGAGCTCTCCGAGACAGGGCTTCCTCCTGAGTGAGGGAGCTACTATGGCAGTTGGGCTGTGGGAGTCAACAGGGATGCAGAGATGTGTTTCCTATGACTGCTCAGTTGTTTTGGAGGTGGAGGGGAGGGAATATAACCCTGTTTCAGCTGTTTGAAGCATGCCATGCCCACTGAATTGCTGATGCCACAGTTGAAATGAGTGTATTCTGTGTGGTTGCTTGAGGAGGTGTATTAATGAATTGCCGGTCACATTCCATGGTGGACACATGCTCCCTCGGCTACTGCACCTTCCAACGATGACTATCATTCAGGTTAAGGGTGACTTACCTTCAGCCTGTGATCATTGTGAGATTAATTACCTTCCGTGATATGTTCACATGGACAATTAAGATTTAAGTTGTCCCCCACATTGAAGCCTGAAATTAACTTCCATCACAAAAACTCACCTTCACCTTATTCCTCTTGAAATCTTGTAGCTGTGAGGTTATCATGGGTATTTCTGTCACATCATGCCCATGCAATGGCATTCTCAAGTGGCTTGTCTGAATCCTCCCCCTCTTCAGAGTCTTTGCTTTCAGAGTCCTCCTCATCCGAGGAGATGTCTAGCTTCTCTCTGTCTCCCTCTGACAACAATCCCCTTTAAGTTGAGCAAAACGCTACAAACAGTGATGATGCCTGACACTCTTTGTAACGAGTACTGGGGAGCCCTGCCTGACCAGTCTAATGGATCTTTAAGAAACTAAATAGTCGGCTCCATTATGTACCTTGTGATTGAAGGTGTAGCATTGCATCTCTCCTTAGATGCACTCTGCAGCTAGCGAATGGATGTCATTAGCCATGTCTTCTGGGGATACTCCTTACCGCCAATGAGCCAATCCTCTATGTGCCAAGTTCCGTCAAATATCTCCAGCATCTGGGAGAGATGGAAAATGCATGAATCCTTTGAGCTCAAGGGGTAGCTAGCACAGAGATGGTGGATCTGATTTCTGTGATCAGATATTGTCCGAATGTTCAGAGAATGCTATCCTTTTCTATTAATGAATCTCACAAGCTGTTGCCAGGGAGCTCTTAAAGCCACATGTGAGCAGTCAATAGTACTCTCCACTTGTGAAAGTCCTGAGATTGCAGTGAACCCCCTAGCTCTGGCAGGCTGGCTTATGTTATTACAGAACCACAAGCAATGGTTAGCTTTACCAAAAAGGTTTTTTGGTTTTTGCTGAGCTGTGCCAATCAGCAACGAACCATTTTTTCTCCGTGAACAGATACAATTGAGGAATTCATAACAATTCCTGTAGAACGGTCTGCCTCCATACACAATACAAGAATGCAGTCCCTAGCCTTTGGGTTGCTCTCACAGGTGAACTTGTGTTTATAATAACAGTGATTACAATTCAAAAGTAAGTTGTTGGCAATATGGTGCTACAGGGACACTCCGAGGTGTCAGTTCCGATATATAATTGCAAGATCTTTCTTTCTATATATAGCGGTTGCATTTGTTAAAATAAAACTGAGTAGAATGTTGTAAATTTCAGTATGTTTCATGTAAGAGCAGTTATTGGAATATTGGATAAAAGCTTTAACAAAGAGTCATCTGGACTTACAGATACAGCCAGGCCTGCTGAGATTTTCCAGCATTTTCTCTTTTAGTTATTGGAATATTTCCTGCATCAGAAAAATTAAATTGCAGAAGAAATGATAAAATTGTATTATTGATAATGTCACTGTGCCTCTATTCATAAATACCTGGCAAAGGTGAATCATTATTCCTGTCGTAATCAATATTCTCATGTGTTGGCCTGGTGAAATTATCTTCCTATACAGTTTGCTGCAGCTCAAAACAAATATATTGTTGAGTTGTATTAGTGAATTATTCTTGCAGACTGATTGCTAAACTATCACCCACAATAAACACACAGCAAGTTTTACGCCAGGTTATATTATAAACTGTTTCCCAAGCAGAAACAGAAATGCTAAGGAAAGAATTTTGGGACCCCTTCGTTTCCAGAAAATACATTCTTGCTCTTTTTTCAGGTCACATTTCTAGATCCTAAGAAAAGCCTTAATTTGAACATCTTTTTAAAACAGTTCAAATGGTGAGTCATGCTTTATGTTATAGTTATATTCATACAATAAATGCTAGCTTTGCTTTCCTGCTTCCTTCCTTCCTTTTGACTTGTTGGTTTAAAGGAGTTAATGACTTTCAACTCCATAGCAATGCACAAGTCAAAGATTATGGAGTGCAAATCTATGTTGAAATCACTTCCTTTGGATCGCCACTTGAAATGTGTGGTTTATGTGAAAAAAGAACAATGAACAGTACAGCACAGAAACAGGCCTTTCGGCCCTCCAAGCCTGCGCTGACCATGTTTACCTATCTAACCAACTGCTTATACCCCTCTATTCCCCATTTGTTCATGTGCCTGTCAAGATAAGTCTTAAATGTGGCTAATGTAACTGCTTCAACCACCTCACTTGGCAGTACATTCCAGGCCCTCACCACCCTCTGTGCAAAAAACTTCCCCCGCACATCTCCACTGATTCTCTTTCCCCTTATCTTGAACTTGTGCCCGCTTGTGTCACTCCTACCCTGGGAAAAATCTTCCAACTGTTCACCCTATCAACACCTCTCATAATTTTATAAACTTCTGTCAGGTCACCACTCAGCCCCTATCATTGCTGGAAGAACAATCCAGGTTTATTCAATCTCTCCTCATAGCCAATACCCTCCACACCAGGCAACACCCTGGTAAACTTTTTCTGCGCTGTCTCCAAAGTCTATACATCCTTCTGGTTGTGTGGTTGACATGCAGATCTCCACCTGAAATAGGAAGAACTTTATTTTAACATGATAATTGAGTTGATGAGATGTATCACTTTCAATTTGAAGCCTTAGAGGGTAAAATGTGTTATATAAATTAGAGTGGCATGCAGCCCAGTGCTAAATACGGAGTTGAGTGGCTCTGCACCTCAGCAGGGGACCCAACTAACACTACTTAAAGCTAACCTGCATTACTTAAAACCCGAACTAGCTGCAATCTTGGCCAAGCTAATTCCAAAGGTGAGGTGAGAGCGACAATCCAAGACATTGGGCGGAATTTGACTGAATGTAGCATCCAGTAAGCCAAAACAATGGGAATCAAGGGGAGGAGAGTTTTCCACTGGATGGAGTTAAAGCCAGCACAAAGGAAGATGGCTGTGGCTGTTGAGGGGCAAACATCCACTACCTAAGGACAGTTCTTCAGGGTAGTGTCCTCCACCCACCCAGCTTTAATTGGGTGGGGGTGGGTTGTGGGTGATTGTGAGAGTTTGGGAGGGGTTGGGGGGGTGTGGATGCCATGGTGTGTGGGATGGATGGGGGTCTGAGAGTGTGGAGGAGGAGAGAGAAAAAGCAGAGGGTGCTAAGCTACAGGAGAGAGACACACAGCTCACAGTTGAAGACGAGTGAGAGGCAGGTTTCTAGAAATGACAATTAATTAGCTCCAGGGCAATTGCAGGTTAATTAAGAAAAGCCAGCAAGATTTGATAAGGACAATTCTTGTTTAATTAACTTGCTTGATTTTTTTGATGAGTTAAAGAAAAAGGATTGATGTGGGTAATGTCGTATAATAGTGTATATGGACTTCTAAAAGGCATTTGATAGAGTATCAGACAACACTCTTGTGTGGAAAGTATCAGAGAGAGAGGTCCCCAGATATATTCATCTATATGAGACATAAGAACATAAGAAATAGGAGCAGGAGTAGGCCATCCAGCCCTTCGAGCCTGCCCCGCCATTCAATAAGATCATGGCTGATCTGTCGTGGCTCAGTTCCACATTCCCGCCCTCTCCCCATAACCCTTAATCCCCTCTCTTATCAAAAACCCATCAACCCGCGTCTTAAAAATATTCAGCGAGGCAGCCTCCACCACTTCAACGGGCAGAGAATTCCAGAGATTCACCACCCTTTGAGTGAAGAAGTTCCTCCTCAACTCCGTTCTAAACCGCGCCCCCCTTTATCTTGAGGCTGTGCCCCCTAGTCCTACTGTCTTTTTTGAGCGGGAAGAGTCTCTCCACCTCTATCCTATCCATCCCATTCATCATCTTATACGTCTCAATGAGATCTCCCCTCATTCTTCTAAACTCTAACGAGTACAAGCCTAGTTTATTCAGCCTCTCCTCATAGCTCAACCCCCTCAACTCCGGTATCAGCCTAGTAAACCTCCTCTGCACTCCCTCCAAGGCCAAAATATCTTTGTGCAGGTGCGGCGCCCAAAACTGCACACAGTACTCCAGCTGCGGCCTCACCAATGCCCTATACAGCTGCAGCAAGACCTCCCTACTTTTATATTCAATCCCCTTCGCTATGAAGGCCAGCATCCCATTCGCCTTCCTGACCACCTGCTGCACCTGCAAGCTGGGTTTTTGCGACTCATGCACAAGGACCCCGAGGTCTCTCTGCACCATCGCCTGCTGCAGTTTTTCGCCCCATAAGTAATAGTCCCTCCTACCATTCTTCCTACCAAAGTGGACCACCTCACACTTGCCAACATTAAATTCCATTTGCCATTTCCTGGCTAACCCCTACCTGATTAAACCATAGTTCATTTGATATTCTGCAGAATTATAAAATTAATACAAAACTAACAATGGCAATATATACCCCGTGACTCAGTTCCAACAGTTCCTGCTTTAAAGTTCTCTGGGGTACAATCTTCTCTTCTCCTGCTGTTGTCTGTTATTGCAGTCTACCTTCATCCTCTGGATGTGTGCCGATGACATCTGTTGCCCCTCTCTTTTATCTTCATCAAGAGACCTTTGCGTGCCATATTGGGCTATAGTTTGTTCTGGCCAATGGATCAAGTTGATGTCATTGATTGTCATGAACTATTATGCCCCAACACCTCAGCATTTCCAGGCATTTGCTGTTTTTCTAAAGGTTTAAATAATCATATTTCTGTTAATAGCTCAACTTCTCCAACACTTCCATTGTGTTTTTCAATCCAATGTTGACATCACAGTTTCTTAGGAAGAACATTAAAGAATGATTATTATCGGCAAACCATAAAATCTACTAAATCCAACATGCACACAAAGTTAAAGCTCATGGAGTAAAAAGGGACATTAGGATATAGTAAGAAATCTCACGACACCAGGTTAAAGTCCAACAGGTTTATTTGGTTGTACATTTGGAAGAGGTTTCATACTGGAATCCCTCACATTTGGAAGTGGTTTTATAGTGGAATCTCCCAGGGGTCAGTGTCAGGGTTCTTGCTCTGTCTGATATACATTAATGAGCTAGATTTTAGTGTAGGGCACAAATTCAAAATTTGCCAATAAAATGGAATTTGGAAGCATTGTAAACTGTGAGGAGGCTAGTGTGGAACTTCAAGAGGATGTAAGCAGCCTGGAGGGATGGGCAGACAACTGGCTGATGAAATTTAATGCAGAGAAAATGTGAAGCGATTGATTTTAGTAGAATGAAGGTGGAGAAACAATATAAATAAAGATTCCAGTGCTAAATGTGGTACAGAAGCTGGGGACAAGTGTGCATAAGAAATTGAAAATGGTCGGACGGGGGCAATGAGTGCTAATAAAGCAAACAGAATCCTGGGCTTTATCAACAGAGGCATAAGTAGAGAAGTTATATTAAACTTGTTTAGAACACTGGTTCATTTTAAGAAGCATATGAAGGCATTAGAGAAAGTTGAGAGGGGATTTGTGATAGAGAGATTCAAAACCAGGGTCTAGACAGGATAGACAGGGAGAAACTTCCCATTGGTGGCAGAATTGAAAGCTAGAGGGCACGGATTTCAGTTAATTGGCAAAAGAAACAATGACGAAATGAGGAAAACCTTTTCACACAGTGACTGATTAGGATCTAAAATCCAATTTCTTACTATCTCTGTAGAGACTAAAACATTTTAAAAAGAGATTCAAACTTCCAGTTATTAGCTAAAAGAATGACCCAACAAGTTTTCACATTTTAAAATTTTTACCATAAAAATTGATTGAAGAGGCACTATTGACTAAACAGTGTTTTCACTTTATAGGCAACTTCTACTTTCACTACAGAAAGTGCCATTCCTCTTGTATATTTATCACCCATTTACACTCTCAATGGAATTACAGCCCCTTTAGCAAACAATCAACTTTTGCTCCTAGCTTCCAATGGGTTTCAGTATCCCTCCACTTCACTGAGTAGTAACTTCAAGTGACCATCTCCAGGCACTTGCCTCAGTTTTCAGGGAGCTTCTTAAATCCATCACTTGCAGTAAAATCTGTTGTAAAAGTTCTTCCCCCCCACCCCCAACCAACTATATCTGGAATCTTTGGATAGCTGCAGAATATCTGTCTTTGGCGAGAGACAATCTCCTTTCCATATCTGACTGTCATAGCTCACAAAGTCAAGCAGCCTTTTCTCTCTGTTGTCCACTGCTGTCTGTGGTATTAACTGTGGTATTAACAGGGGGCCGCACAGTGGTTAACACTGCTGCCTCTCAGTGCCGGGACCTGAGCTCAGTTCCCAGGTTGGGAGTTTGCACATTCTCCCCATGTCTTTGTGGGTTTCCTCCAGGTGCTACGGTTTCCTCCCACTCTCCAAAGATGCACGGGTTAAGTTGATTGACTGTGCTAAATTGCACCTTAGTGTCAGGGGGATTAGCAGGGTAAATACGAGCGGTTATGGGGATAGGGCCTGGATGGGATTCTGGTCGGTGCAGATCCTTCTGTACTGTAGGGCTTCTAGGATTTGTAGAAAAGCCTGTAACCTGATCTGAAAGTGTTCTCCTCTGCTTCTTCCCCAAGGCAATGTAGAACATGTTGTCCCTTGCACCTTGGTAAAAATGCTAATTACCTTCATTTGCTCTAAGCTTCTTTTCATCTCAGAAGTAAATGGGCTCCTTACAACTCAGTACCAACCACACCTTTCTGGAACTTTGGGAGAATCAAATACTACTCAGTGCAACCCCTGAAAATGTTGCTATTGTCTCCAAGCATAAATACTCCCACTTTCTTCTTTGTAAAACAATCTGAGCCTTCCTTTGGGTTCTGACAATCAAACCACCCAGGATTACTATCAGGCAGATTGCAGAACAGGTCATGTGTCCCCTTCATTTCCCCTAAATTTAAAACGACACTCTCAAAATATGACAGTCTTATAAGCCTCATAATTGTAACAACTGCCTGAGAGTGTTTGTTGAATTGATGTGGGGATGCCAGTCGTGGGCTAGGGTGAGCACTCACCTGATGAAGAAGCAGTGCTTCGAAAGCTCTTGATTCCAAATCAACCTATTGGACTTCTTACTATGTTCAATTGGGGTATTAGAGAGGGAATTGTATAATTATCTGAACAGACTTATTATGCTGCGCTATGTGGAGAAGGTGAGGGAGTAGTACTGGGTGAATTGCACCTTCAAAGAGCTGGTGTAGACACAATGGGCCTCCTTCAGTGCTGTAATCTTACTCTGACCCAAGGTGACACCAGCGGATGGAGGAATCATATTGCTTGCCATGCTTGAGGGCAGCAAATTTCATTCTGTTCAAAATTATTCCCAAATTACATTGCATCTCTGTGGCAATTTGAAATAATGGATGTTGGTCACCAATTGGACATTTAGAATAGTGTTCAATTTCTGAGATGTAGGGAAGCGATCAAATCCTTCAACTGGTTTGTGTTTCCCCCCTCCTCTTCCTTCTCCCATGTCCCTTTGTATCTTCTCCCAGAATAAGTGAAAGATAGCATCTATATTGTGCTTGTTAATACTTGTTCACACATTCCTCTAGATATTTTAAGTATTAATGTACAATAAATGGGCCTGGCTCTACAAATCTCTCTTACAGCAGCCGCTGACATACATGACCACAATACAAATCAGAGACCAACCTTCCAGCCTTTCTCTCCCTTAATCCAACCCACACAATGGAATCTTGGCATCTATTGGTAAAGGAACAGAATATAAAAACAGAGAAGGATTACTGCTACTGTACAAAGCATAGTGAGACCTCACTTACAATAATACGTACAATTTTAAGTCCCTTTACTTGAGGTGCAAGGGACAATATGTTCCACATTGTCTTGGGGAAGAGGCAGAGGAGGTCGCTTTCAGATGAGGTTACAGACTTTCCTACAAATCATAGAAACTGTAGATGAATTGGAGGCGGCTCTGAAGAGGCAGAGTCATAGTCATAGAGGTTTACAGCATGGAAACAGGCCCTTTGGCCCAATTTATCCATGCTGCCCCTTTTTTTAATCCCTAAACTAATCCCAATTGCACGCATTTGACCCATATCCCTCTATACCCATCTTACCCATGTAACTGTCTAAGTGCTTTTTAAAAGACAAAATTGTACCCACCTCTATTACTACCTCTGGCAGCTTGTTCCAGATACTCACCACCCTCTGTGTGAAAAAATTGCCCCGCTGAACACTTTTTTATTTCTCCCCTCTCATCTTTAACCTATGCCTTCTAGTTTTAGACTTCCCTATCTTTGGGAAAAGGTAATGACTGTTTAGCTGATCTATGCCCCTGATTATTTTATAGACCTCTGTAAGATCAGCCCTCAGCCTCCTACGCTCCAGAGAAAAAGTTCCAGTCTATCCAGCTTCTCCTTATAATTCAAACCATCAAGACCTGGTAGCACCCTGGTAAATCTTCTCTACACTTTTTCTAGTTTAATAATATCCTTTCTATAATAGGGTGACCAGAATTGTACACAGCACTCCAAGTGTGGCCTTACCAATGTCTTATATAACTTCAACAAGACGTCCCAACTCCTGTATTCAATGTTCTGACCAATGAAACCAAGCATGCTGAATGCCTTCTTCACCACTCTGTCCACCTGTGACTCCACTTTCAAGGAGTTATGAACACATACCCCTAGACCTCTTTGTTCTGTAACTCTCCCCAGTGCCCTACCATTAACTGAGTAAGTCCTGCCCTGGTTCAATCTACCAAAATGCACCACCTCGCATTTATCTAAATTAAACTCCATATGCCATTCATCAGCTCACTGGCCCAACTGATCAAGATCCCGTTGCAATCGGAGATAACTCTCTTCATTTTTCACTGTGCCAAAAAATCTTGGTGTCATCTGCAAACTTACTAACCTCTTATATTCTCATCCAAATCATTAATCTAAATTACAAGGTTCACTAGATAGATTCCAGAGCTGAGGGGTTTGACTTATGAAGAGAGATTGGTCAGTTTAGGCCTACACTTCTTGTTTAGAAGAATGTGAGGAGATCTAATTAAGATGTACAAGACGATAAGGGGGATTGACAAAGTAGACGTGGAGAGGATGTTTCCTCGTGTGGGGCGATCTAGAACAGGAGCTCATGGTTTTGGGATAAAGGGTAGCAGATTCAAAACAGAGGAAGAGAAATGACTTTTCTCAAAGGGTCATGAGTCTGTGGAATTCACTGCCCCAGAGCGTGGTGGATGCCAGGACATTGAGTAAATTTAAGGAAGGGGTGGACAAATTTGAAATTAGTAAGGGTTTGAAGGGCTATGGTGAACAGGCAGGAAAGTGGAGTTGAGGCTGAGATGAGGTCAACCATCATTGTACTGAATGGCAAAGCAGACTCAAGGGGCTGAGTTGTCTACTCCTGCTCCTAGAGCTTATGATTCACCTATAATCTCCTGCCTTTGCTCATTGAAAACTGTTACAGCAGACAAAGAATGATTTGTGCTGGTCATACATTATTATGAAGTGCTTCGAAAGGTTAGTCACGGCACAAATCAATTCCAGCCTCCCGGACTGCCTTGATCCATTGCCTACTGCCGCAACAGGTCCACAGCAGAATCTCCCTGGCCCTACACTCAACTCTGGAACGCTGCGATAACAAGGACACTTATGTCAGACTCCTATTTATTGACCACAGCTCAGTCTTTAACACTATTACTCCTATGAGACTCATCTCCAAACTTGTGAATTGAGGCTCGGCTCCTCCCCCTGCACTAGATCCTGAACTTCCTAACTCACAGACCACAATCAGTAAGGATAGGCAACAACACCTCCTCCATGATCATCCTCAACACCGGTGCCCCACAAGACTGTGTCCTCTATACTGCTTATGCACCTATGATTGTGTGGCCAAATTCCCCTCCAACTCGATTTTCAAGTTTGCTGAGATCTGTAATGAGTCAGATCTCAAACAAAGAGGAGACAGAGTATAGGAATGAGAGAGAGAGAATCTGATGAACTGGTGCAGCAACAATAATCTCTCCCTCAATATCAACAAAACAAAAGAGGTTGTCATCAACTTCAGGAAGCATCGTGGAGAACATGTCTCTGTTTATATCAATGGAGACAAAATAAAAATGATCGAGAGCTTCAGGTTTTTAGGTGTCCAGGTCACTAACAACCTGTCCTGGTCCCTCCATGCTGATGCTATAGTTCAGAAAGTCCACCAACACCTCTAATTTCTCAGAAGACTAAGAAAATTTGGCATATCCACTATGATTCTTACCAACTTTTATAGATGCACCATAGAAAGCATTCTCTCTGGTTGTATCACAGGTTGGTATGGCTCCCGCTCTGTCCAAGACCACAAGGAATTACAAATGATCATGAATATATCCCAGGCAATCACTCAAAACAGCCTCCCAACCACTAATTCTGTCCACACTTCCCACTGCCTCAGAAAAATAGCAAACATAATTAAGGCCCCCACTCATCTAGGACCTTCTCTCTTCTACCTTCTTCTGTCGGGAAAAAGAGACAAAAGTCTAAGGACGCGTACCAACCGACTCAAGAATAGCTTCTTCCCTGCTGCTATCAGCCATTTGAATGGACTTACTTTGCATGAAGTTGATCTTTCTCTATACCCTAGCTATGACTGGAACAGTATATTCTGCACTCCTTTCCTTCTCTATGAATGGTATGCTTTGGTATAGTGCACAAGAAACAATACTTTTCACTGTGTGCTAATACATGTGACAATAATAAATCAAATCAAATTTTGCTGAGCATGCTGGAATCTGGTTTACGCCAATCCCACATTTACAGGCACCTTTTCAGAGGGTGTGTGTGTTTTCGTTTTATCATGTTGCACTGTAACTTCAGCTGTTTAGCTATCGTTCCCTTCCTTTACAGCTTGCTTTTCACAGGAATAAGGTTTCAAACTGGCTGCCTGCCAGTTCAGCTGCTGTCTGAGGCCTCGGCTGCCACCTTGTGGTCCACTGTGGGAGCACAGTGTAACTGTGCAAAATGCCAAAGACATTCAGGGAGCTGCAAGATAAGACAGACTCCCAACTTTACAAATGCAAGACAACTGCCATCCTGTGAAGAAAATATATGGGATGCAGGACAATCAGAAAAATTATGGAACAATCCCGTAAAAAAATGAGATGGTGGATCATCCTGTCCATGTATAGTTTGGAAGGATCGGCCATGGGATAGGGAGGGTTGGATTAGACATTCTGCTAGAGAGTTGGTGCAGACTCGGTGGGCTGAATGGCCTCATTCTGCACTGTTGGGATTCCATAATGATGATGTTGCAGGGCAAGGCTAATGGTAACTTTAGAACATATAACTGGGAGCAAACAATCTGTCAAGAAGCCTTGCAATCAGAAGCAAGATCTTCATCATGTTGAATATGCCCATTTTAAATAGTAATGGAAAACTCATTAAATAGTGCATGTGGGGGAGGGGGAGCAGGGCAAGGGGTGAGGTGATTCCTGCTGCTGAACCCACGTTGAGCTCTGCATTGTTCAGAGAGGACATTATCTGAAACAGTGTGGTCAAAAATGGCCACCTCATCCACTGTCAGGCAGAATTTGTAACATTAAATTAAATTAAGTTAAATTAAATTAAATTAAAGAAACAGTTTAAAACCTAACAATCTTATTGGGTGGAATTTTCCCATCCCGCCCGCCATGGGAATCGTAGCGAGCAGGGGCCATGTGCAGACCATGCAAAGGTCCACTGACCTCGGGCAGATTTTCTGATCTTGGGGTGAGCGCGGCCCAAAAATCACACCCATAAACTTTGCCTTCGTAACAGGAGATGTCTGGTGCTGGGAATGAACTGGGCAAGTGGACCAAATGTCTCAGGGAAACACTTGAGGAGCAAGCCAGGGGTTCACATGTACACACTTTTTGAAGGCAACTGGTCAATTAAATCACCAGCTGCCTCCAATGGTGTGGGATTTCAGAACAACAAAAGTATAGAAACCAAAATAGAACAGATATAAAGAGCTCTGAACTTGATGGATGTATTTGGATGACTAGGATACCCCTCTGGAGAGGTAAGGTACTTCTTTGAGTAGGATCTCGGGACATGTTTCAGAGAAGTAAGAAACACTTTGGTATTGTTAAACATGGACCGACTATCCTGTCAAAGAGGTGTGAAAGAACTGTCCAGCTGTCAAAGAACTGTCTAGTTGTCAAGGCAGTTTTAAAGATCTGTCCAGCTGTCAAGGAAGTTCTAAAGACCTGTTCAGATGTTAAACTGTCCAGAAAGTGTCAAAGCTGTCAAGGAACTTTCCAAGAATACTAGGTGAGTTAGCATGAGATGGATAAGGAGAAGAATGGTGGGTGGGAGGTGTGGGTGGGAGGCATGGATTGATATTAGTTGGCACTAAATTTGCATGGGATAAGGAGCAATGGAGAGTTGGTATAGGCGCATTAGTTGGCACTAGGTGTGTGAGGCAACATGGGGGCTGTGGGGAGGGGGCTTGGTTGGCTAAAGTTGGTATGGAGGAGGCATAGGGAAATGTGTGAGATGAGTGATGAGGGCTAGAGGGATTATTTTTGTGTTTTATTTATTCAAACACTATGCCAGAGCACAGAGGCAAGCCTTGCACCAAGCACACTTCCACACTTGGCAACAACCTCCACCTTCATTCTAGGACTGACTGCCCCAACATGTCGGTGCATGCTTGATGGGCTGAATGGCCTCTTTGGCACTATGAGGACTCTATGCTTCAATGTTTCTATAACTCAGCAAACACAGCCTGCGATGAAAATCTGGGCCTCTCTGTCTCTCCCTCTCCACAGATACTGCTCAAGCTGCTGAGTATTTCCAGCATTGCCTGCTTTTTATTTTAGCATTCACAGTATTTTGCTTTTATATGAATATATTATGTAATTAACTGATGCATTGGTTGTTATAATTAATTTTTGCATCTTCTCCCTATACTAATAACTAAAATGTCTGCTGCATTCCTACAAGGTCTTGGGGTATCCTTATGGGATCTTTCTCCTCCCCTGGCCCCTCTTCATTTACATTTGTGCTATCTCCTCAAACAAAGTGGCTGAGGAATCAGGAACTAGGTGAGCACCACAGAATATTGGGTCAGGCATTTACAGTCCCTACAGTGCAGAAGGAGGCCATTCAGCCCATCAAGTCTGCGCGACTCTTTAACAAAGCATCTCACCAAGGCCCTGTCCCCTATTCTATTCCCATAGCCCTGCATATTCACCATGGCTAATCCCCCTAAACTACGCATCTTTACATGTGTGGGAGGAAACTGAAAGAGAATTGCCTACTCCTGCTCGTATTTATTAGGCTCTGATAGAAATTGCATCCTCCAGGAGGTTTATAGATACTGCTAATCTCTGAGTGATGGATTCAGAGTGTTGTGATTGGTCATCCTCACTTATTCAATACACTGAAAGGCTGCTGATACAGACTGACTGATTATATAAATATAACAAATAATCCTTTAATATTTCTAAGAAATGATGTGGAAATGCCGGTGATGGACTGGGGTGGACAAAGTCAAAAGTCTCACAACACCAGATTAAAGTCCAACAGGTTTATTCAGCAGCATGAGCTTTCGGAGCGCTCCAAAAGTTCGAGCGACCAAATGAGCCTATTGGACTTTAAACTGGTGCTGTGAGACTTCTTACTATTTCTAAGAAAGATTGTGCATTTATATATTCCCTTTTATGATCAAGTCCTTTACCAAGCATAGTCAATGTAAAGTAAAAGTTAATTTATTAGTCACAAGTAAGGGTTACATTAACACTGCAAAGAAGTTACTGTGAAATTCCCCTAGTTGCCACAGACCAGTGCCTGTTCTGGTCAATGTACCTAACCAGCATGTCTTTCAGAATGTAGGAGGAAACCAGAGGAAACCCACACAGATACAGGAAGAATGTGCAAACTCCACACAGACAGTGACCCAAGCCAGGAATCGAACCCGGGTCCCTGGCACTATTAAGCAGCAGCGCTAACCACTGTGCTGCTATGCCATCCCAGTTAGTGTTATAATGTAGGCAATCTACACATCCTGCTACCTCGGAAAAGCAGCCAGCATAATCAAGGACCCCACGCACCCTGGACATTGTCTCTTCCACCTTCTTCTATCAGGAAAAAGATACAAAGTCTGAGGTCACATACTAACCAACTCAAAAACAGCTTCTTCCTTGCTGCTGTCAGACTTTTGAATGGACCTCCCTCACATTAAGTTGATCTTTCTCTACACCTAGCTATGGCTGTAACACTACAATCTGCACTCTCCCAGTTCCTTCCCTATGAACAGTATGCTTTATCTGCATAGTGCGCAAGAAACAATAATTTTCACTGTATGCTAATACATATGACAATAATAAATCAAATCAAATCAGGGATATAAACTGAATGCAGCAAGGTTTCAGAAACAGTGACCAGATGGTGTAGGTTGGAAGATTTCCATTAACCAGGAAATTAGAATTCCCCTGCTTATCTTCGGGTAGTGACAGAATTATCAGCAGCTCTAACAATGCAGCATTTCCTCAGTATTGTACTGAAGGGCCTGCTCAAATCTCTGAAATGGGAATTCTGAGCCAGTGAGCCAGATTTGGCATCTTGACACAGCTTGCAATAGAATATGTTGCAGCAGCGTAGATATTATTGCACTTATGTGCATGTCTGAGTGTTGAGTAAATGGAAAGGAAGGCAAGATGGATAGTTCTCTGTCATAGAATAGGGGTGATCTGTGACTTCACCTCATTTTACCTTTTTAATCAGCTTTTGGACAGTGTTATTGTGTGCAGCTTTGCCATTTACTCTCTGCCTGTTTGGACCTATTGCCTTATGTTAGTTCCCATCTTGTTTGCAGCCCGAGATGCTGTAAGTTGAAAGAACAGGGGCGACGCGATGGCACAGTGGTTAGCACTGCTGTCTCACAGCGCCAGAGACCCAAGTTCAACTCCTGGCTTGAGTCACTGTCTGTGTGGAGTCTGCACGTTCTCCCTGTGTCTGCATGGGTTTCATCCGGGTGCTCCAGTTTCCTCCCACAGTCCAAAAAACATGCTGGTTAGGTGCCATTGGTCATGCTAAAGTCTCCCTCAGTTTACCCGAACAAGTGCCAGAGTGGGAGTTTCCACAGTAACTTCATTGCAGTGTTAATGTAAGCCCTACTTGTGACACTATTAAATAAACTTTAACCTAAAAACAAACACACATTTCTTAAAAGTGCCAAAGCTGGAGCCCAATTAGCCTCTCAATAATTGATAGTCCATCATGTGGTTAAGTTGCGCCAAAATACTTTCCAGGGTGTTGCAGCAGCTGTGATGTGTGCTATTTCGGATTGTATAGGTCTACTGTAAATGAATTGTGAGATGGATGAGCAGTCAACTGTAACAAAATGGCCCTAAATTTGATAAAAGAAACCACTGAATTTAGTTTGCTATAGCACTTTCTTCGATGCTATATCTTCTTTTGTACCTTTCTCCCAGGTTTTGTAAGTAGTGTACTCAGCATTGATCGCCACATAATTAATGCCATGCTTTCAATTCAATACATTTACAGCTCTAACGAAGAAATAGCAGACATGATCAAAAAGGGCATCCAATCTAACTTTGATGTGCAAGTTTTGAAACAACTTAAGAAACTTCTGCCAGAAGAACATGAGGTAAGCGTGTTTGAGTACAGTCCTGATACTTTTTTCTGCTCCTTACACATTTATTATTGTGACATTTTAATTTACCATATACAGAAAGAAAATATAATATCTTACAAAGATGAAAAGGAAAGATTGGAAAAGGGAGATCATTTCTACCTTTGCCTTCTCAAAGTGCCCCGGTATGTATATTACTTTATCAATCCCAGTGACATAAGAAAGAGAAACTGAAAAGCTTATCATCTCCCCTCTGTCTACCTGTTACTTGTTAATTGGGAAAGAGGTATCACCAACAATTAAAGAGGAGATTTTTGTTAAGACTGTGATCTTGAGTTAGCAGTGCATCACTATATTTGAAGTGTCCTTTCCTCTGATTGTCCATCTTTGCCTGTGCTCCAATCCATGCGCTCCATACGTTTGATTCAATGATCTGAAACTCGCCATGTGCAGATTTACAAGCTGAAATTCACAGACCCTATTTTCCTGTGAAATATTGTAACGCTCATGTGCTTTACAGATTCCAGTTTGAACAATTTGTTCAAATGCGTGAATTCTTCATTTAAGGGTACAAAATTAGTGCTTTGCGATCATAATCTTACATTTTTTCCCCCTCCTCTCACTTTCTTTAGATCTCTACAGCCATACATCATTCCCAAGGTAACAGGGCAGAAAGAGCTCGCCAATGCTTTTTTGTGTTAGAAATGTAGAAAATAGGAACTGGAGTAGCCCATTTGGCCCATCGAGCTTACTCCATCATTTATTATGATCATAACTTAGTAACCCGTTCCTGCCTCCACCAACACAACCCCCCCGCCCCACCCTGCCTCACTGGGCAGCTCAGTGGCACAGTGGTTAGCACTGCTGTCTCACAGTGCCAGGAACCCAGTTTCAATTCCCATCTTGGGTAACTGTCTGTGTGGAGTTTACACATTCTCCCTGTGTCTGTGTGAGTTTCCTCCGGGTACTCCAGTTTCCTCCCAGAGTCCAAAGACGGGTGGGTTAGGTGCATTGGCCATCCTGAATTGTCCCTTAGTGTCAGGGGAACTAGCTAGGGTAAATGCATGGAGTTATGGGGATAGGGGCTGGGTGGGATTGTGGTCAGTGCAGACCTGATGGGCTGAATGGCCTACTTCTGCACTGTAGGGATTCTATGATTCACATCCTTTGATCCTTTTAGCTCCAAGAGCTACATCTAACTCCTACTTGATGACAAACCATTTTGGACCTCAACTAAATTCTGTGGTTGAGAAATTCACAGGCTCATCAAATCCTCTTGGTGCATTTCTCTGATGCAGACAAGGAACTCTTTTACAAGAAGAATCTGACACAAATCTATCAGATGATCACAGTATGCATCGGAGCATCAAATGTGCTGCAACCTTTTCCCTTCCAAACCTACTCACACCCTCTTCCCCAGCAACATCCTATGTTGCTTGATATTTGAATGGTGCAAAGATGCCCATGCATCTGTTGTGGATAGATTTTCAGTCTTACCAAGGAAATGACAAATGAAGACATTTAAGAACTATGCCATAAAGAAGTGGATAAACTGCTGCTTCATAGTACCAGTGATCCAGGTTCGATTCCCGGCTTGTGTTACTGTCTGTGCAGAGTTTGTGCGTTCTCCTCGTGTCTGCGTGGGTTTCATCTGTGTGCTCTAGTTTTCCCCCCACAGTCTGAAAGACATGCCGGTTAGGTGCATTGGCCATGCTAAATTCTCCCGAACAGGCAGTGGAGCGTGGCGACTAGGGGATTTTCACAGTGACTTCATTGCAGTGTTAATTAAGCCTACCTGTGACATTAATGAATGAACTTAAATATAATTGATTTGTTATCATTCCAACAGCTATGAGCTACGGATTGACTGCTTGCTGTCATGTGAAGACATAAAAGTTTTACAAACTGTTCACTCGCCAAATGCAGAACTGATTAAAAAGGCATGTGAAGGTGAGTATTAAACATAGAAATATTTATTTTTCTCAAAATATCTGATCCCGGTTTACTAGCCTGTCACACAATATGGTTTAGTAATAGTTCACATGATGTATATAGAGCGGGCTGCAAATTGAAGATTATTGTTAAAAATATCAAAATTCTCAGTTAAGAAAGTGCTGAAATTGGGATAAAATACATTCCTTATGAGTGTTTTATTCCTAATGAATTCAGTGTTTTGTTTAGTTTTATTTATTTATTAGACACAAGTAGGCTTACATTAACACCACAATGAAATTACTTTGAAAATCCCACATTCTGGTGCCTGTTTGGGTACACTGAGGGACAATTTAGCATGGCCAATGCACCTTACAAGCATGTCTATCAGACTGCGGGAGGAAACCGGAGCACCTGGAGAAGCAGACACAGGGAGAACATGAAAACTCCGCACAGACAGTGACCCAAGTCGGGAATTCAAACCTGGATCTCTGGCGCTGTGGGTCAGCAGTGCTAACCACTGTGCCACCTTGCTGCCATTGATTAATAGTGCCTGTAATGTAGAAAATTGCTTCACAGTGCTGAACAGCGTAAATGGCATATTGGAAGGGGATGAAGGGGTAAGTTACAAAAAGGAAGAGAGTGAGATGGAGATCCAAAGGGATATAGGGAGAGAATTCCAGTAAGTAGTATCAGGTCTAGACAGTTATAGGAATGGTCACTAAGAGTAAAAGGAAGAGGAATGGTGGCCAGGGCCACAGTGTAAATGGACACTAGGTTTTCATCTGTAACCATCCAATATCTTTTCCAATATCCACTTGTTGGAAAAGCAATGGGTGTATAAAAACAATAGCTGGAACAAATGCAAAAGCAATGTTTCAGACTAGTCACAAG
This sequence comes from Carcharhinus amblyrhynchos, assembly GCF_965287045.1. Lineage (NCBI taxonomy): Eukaryota > Metazoa > Chordata > Chondrichthyes > Carcharhiniformes > Carcharhinidae > Carcharhinus > Carcharhinus amblyrhynchos. The sequence goes on from NC_137337.1 coordinate 33,863,060, forward strand.
AACATTTGAAAAATGTACCTTCTTGAACTTCTCACAGCAAGTTTCAGGATTCACTTAGCTTCAATTAACATTGCTTCCTCTATAACCTCTCCCAAAACCTCACATACTTAAGTCCCTTTCGATAATTGTAGAGATTTATACCCTGTATCAGTGCTGAAATTTCTTGTGCCTTTAGCACTGCTTCCAATCAGAGGTCTAAGTACTTGCCAACAGAAGTTTTCCTCATTCCTTAATGGGCATCTTATTGCTGATCTTTAACTGCCCTATATACGGTAGTGGTGAGTCATCTTTTTGCACCATCACAGTCTACCTGTTATAGGTCCACCTACCACCCACTCTGCTGTTAGAATGGGATCTCCAGAACTTTGACCCAGCAACAATAGAGGAATAGAGATAAAATCCCAAGTCAGGATGATGCGTAGCTGAGAGGAAAACTTACATTTTGTGGTGTTCCCTTGAGCCTTCTGCTCTTGTTCTTCTGCCTGGTAAAAGGTCACAGGTTTGAAAAGTGCTTTTGAAGGAACTCTGGCAAATGGCTGCAGTGCATCTTGTAAATCACAGAATGGTTATAGCACAGAAAGCACTGGTAGGGGGCAATGCCAGAGTGCTGGGGGTAATGCCTAACCATCAGGATTTTCAGGAAACTCTGCCTGGGCAGCATGACTTTAGCATTTGAAAACCAGCAGTGATTTGCACCAGTGTGATGTCATGCGACCAGTGGGGGAGGTTACACCATAGGCAGAAGCTAAGACGTAAAGCCCTTTAATTATGTTAAGAGACATTTAAATTTATGGAAATCAGGTTTACACCCGATCACATCACCGGCAGAGGGAAAGTCTCAAACTGAAATCACGCCAGCACAAATGCTGTTTTTGGCCGCTCGTGAGATTTAGTGACCATAATATGATTTGCGCCCGCATTGAGCAGGGCCACTAGATCACGTCTATGCTGTACAGTTCCATAAAATACGATGTTCTGTGTTCTCTATTTTTGTACAGATCTTTTATCTTCTTCAAGACTGCCCCAATTCTGTCAACTGATTCTCAAAATTGGAAACTTTCTTAACTACGTATGTACTTTTAGAAATTCATTGGTGGGACATGGGTGTCGCTGGCTGGCCAGTATTTATTGCCCATCCCTAGCTGCCCTTGAAAAGGTGGTGGTGAGCTGCCTTCTTGAATAGCTGCAGTCATGTTCTGTGGGTTGACCCACAATGCCAATAGGGAGGGAATTATAGGATTTTGACCCAGCGACTCCAAAGGAACAGTGATATATTTCCAAGTCAGGATGGTGAGTGGCTTGGAGGGGAACTTGTTCCCAAGTATCTGCTGCCCTTGTCCTTCTGGATGGAAGTTGTCGTGGGTTTGGAAGGTGCAGTCTAAAGAACTTTGGTGAATTGCTGTAGTGCATCTTGTAGATGGTACACATTGCTGCTACTGAGTGTCAGTGGTGGAGGGATTGAATGTTTATAGATGTGGTGCCAATCAAGCGGGCTGCTTTGTCTTGGATGGTGTCAAGCTTCTTGAGTGTTGTCGGAGCTGCACCCACTCAGGCAAGTGGGGAGTATTCCATCACACTTCTGACTTGTGCATTGTGGACAGTGGATAGGCTCTGGGGGGTCAGGAGGTGAGTTACTCACTGCAGTATTCCTAGCCTCTGACCTGCTCTTGTAGTCACTGTGTTTATGTGGTGAGCCCAGTTGAGTTTCTGTATGTATAAAACATGAACATTACATAATTCATTCATTTTTGCAGTGCTTTGAGGTCAAATTTATTAACTGGTCACAAAATAAGCACCAAACATTCCTGCATAAATTGAGCAATGCTATTAAAGTTTGGAGTTTCCAATTCTTCACAAAATAATCAATGAACTCCCCATTTCCAAAATTCCTAATCAATCAGTTTAAAAAAGGCACTGATGCCGAAATTCCCAACCTTCTCACTGCCATACAAGTGTGCAGTGAGTGTGGAGGGAGCAAACAACTTAGGACGGCTTCCCTAAACTTTCCATGGACCCGAACATGAAGTTCATTAAAACTTAATAAAACTTGAAGTAAATATTTGTCCCACATGTGCAGGCACTTTAAATGAATGCATCCCTTTTATTTGGACCTCTTGGCTAGAATTTCTATTTGTCTAATTTGACTTTCCTCCTATTCAAGGACAAAGTTGCATTTGTAGCTAAATGTAATTATTCAAACGAGCTGGAGTTGTAATTTGGGATAATCAGTGTGCCACTCCAGAGGGCTGGCAATGGCACTGATGATAGAACTTGCATCTCATTGTTGCAAAAAAATATACTTTACACAAGAGTGTGTACAAACATAGTGGATTTACCAAAACACGAGAGTAAATACAGAGAGCAAAAAAAAGACTTACATTTATACAGTACCTTTCACAGCCTCAGGAAATCCCAAAATACTTTACAGCCAATTAAGTAATTTTGAACTGTAGCCAATGCTGTACTGTCAGAAACATAAAATAACATTCTTTTTAACTGGTGTAAAGTTATTAAAGGCAGAATACCTTGTCAAGTGAGTTCACCACGTCTTTTTCTGGTATCAGGGGAGCGCCATTGGAAATGCAGATGGGTTCAGAATGAACACGCTGGTTAAACTGAAGGAGACAAAAGCAAATCAGCCACAAGTCACACTGTTACATTATACTGTGCAGGTACAGTAACATTTCATGTTATGAATCAGATATGTGAGATGTTTTGTCATTGAAGTGTTGAGACTTGCATTTCTTACTTGCTTCGTTGTAACAGGAGATTGAAAAATCCTACCCAGACCTTCTACATCTACCTGATGACCTCAAATCAGTATCAAAAGCAGCAAGGTAGGAATTTCAGATTGTCATCTTGCATTGATTATAGATCCTATGGTACATAACCAATAACCACATTCAATGTGCTACAACACATTCAATTCATTCAAGAACAGCTTCTTCCCTGGTCATCAGACTTTTGAATGTTTCTATCTCATATTAAGCTGAACTTTCTCTACGCTCTATCTGTAACTGCAACACTATATTCTGCACCCTATCATTTCCTTCTCCCATATATACTCTATGAACTGTATGCTTTGTCGGTACAGGAAACAATACTTTTCACTGTATCCTGATGCATGTGACAATAATAAATCAAATCGCCAATTCAATTCAACTAGGAGTGACATTTTCTAAAAAAAGAGAAGTATCAGGTCCTGACAGAATACTGGCATATTTCACTCCAGCAGCGGGCAGCACAGTGGTTAGCACTGTTGTCTCACAGCACCAGGGACCTGGGTTCAATTCCGGCCTCAGGTCACTGAATGTGTGGAGTTTGCACATTCTCCCCGTGTCTGCATGGATTTCCTCTGGGTGGATCTCCTCCTGGTCGCCGCACTTGCGGAAGGATATATTGGCCTTTGAGGGAGTGCAGAGAAGGTTCACTAGGCTGATACCGGAGATGAAGGGGTTAGCCTATGAAGAGAGACTAAATAGACTGGGTCTGTACTCATTGGAGTTTAGAAGGCTGAGGGGGATCTTATAGAGACATATAAGATAATGAAAGGGATGGATAGGGTAGAGGTAGAGAGATTCTTCCCGCTTAGAAAGAATAGCAGGACTAGAGGACATAGCCTCAAGATAAGGGGGGAGCAGTTTAGATCGGAGTTGAGGAGGAACTTCTTTCACTCAAAAGGTGGTGAATCTCTGGAATTCTCTGCCCGTTGAAGTGGTGGAGGTTACCTCGCTAAATATATTTAAGTCACGGGTAGATAGGTTTCTGATAGACAAAGGAATTAAGGGTTATGGGGAGAAAGCGGGAAAATGGAACTGAGCCACTTCAGATCAGTCATGATCTTATTGAATGGCAGGGCAGGCTCGAAGGGCTAGATGGCCAACTCCTGCTCCTATTTCTTATGTTCTTATGCTCAGGTTTCCTCTCACAGTCCAAAGATGTGCGGGTTAGGTGGATTGGCCATGCTAAATTGACCCTAGTGTCAGGGGATTAACAGGGTAAATAGGTGAGGTTTAGGGGGTAGGGACTAGGAGGGATTGTGGTCAGTGCAGATTCAATGGACCGAATGGCCTGCTTCTGCACTGGAGGGTTCTATGATTCAAAAGAGGCAATTTTCCAGCCCCATTTGCGGCAGACCTAAGTCCCTTTATGGCGACTAACTATTGCGAGGGCAGGGGGTACTGCCAAGGGATCAGCAGGCAATGCCTGGCCTTGGTTCTCAACCTCTGGAGCCTCCAGTCACTTCTGCAGTACGTAAAGCCATTTACTTATATTTAAATTGAGCCAAGTCCACGCAAATCAGGTTCACGCCCTTTCTCAGCATAAACCTGCTTCCGTTGCCGGTGGGGGTACGGAGAAGACCTCAAACTGAAATCTTGCCATCGTTAATCCTCTTATGATCTCTCACGAGATTTAGAAGCCATAACAGGATTTACACCCACAGTGAATGGATTGCTAAATCTAGCCCAGCTTTTGCTTGAACTGCACAGTGGGATTATGAATTCAAGATCCAACTACAAGAGTCATGTTCAACTCCCCCTCCCTCCATATTCGACTCTTCATCTGCTTCAATGTCCAAACCGTCCACTCTCACATCCCATTCACTTACCTTAGAAACATCACACGAACAATCAGTCTCCAGGACTTGTGTAAAAGTAGCTCAGAGTAAATTTTTGTCCCTCTCTTTGAGGAAATGCTGGATTCCATTCAGGGCTGCTAATAATATTAAATAATTGACCAGGGAATAATCATGGGTGTAGATGGGCGGCATGGTGGCATAGTGATTAGCACTGATGCCTCACACAACTTCAAGGACCTGGATTTGATTCTCAGCTTGGATGACTGTCTGTGTGGAGTTTGCACATTCTCCCTGTGTCTGCATGGGTTTCCTCCGGGTGCTCCGGTTTCCTTCCACAGTCCAAAGATGTGTGGGTTAGGTTGATTGGCCATGCTAAATTTCTCCTTAGTGTGCTGGGACACTTAGGTTAGAGGGAGTAACAGGGTAAATATGTGGGGTTACAGGGATAGGACCTGGGTGGGATTGTAGTCGGTGCAGACTCGATGGGCCGAATGGCCTCCTTCTGCACTGTGAAGTTTCTATGATATCTGTGAACTATTATCTCTTGGCACAAAGCATTGCAAATTGCTGCAATTGACCACATCTTAAACATGACACAGATCTTTAAGGATTATAGTAGTATTTCTGTACCATACTAAAAATAATACAGGATTAAACCTGTATTTTGAAACTTATAACTGGAAACTTGTGCAATGTGTTTATTGATTGCCAAGAGTAGAATCTTAATTGTGATGTTCCATTCCTGAGAGGAACAGGAAGTGGTTGCCAATTCCAGTCTCTTGCATTTTAGTGGTTCCCATAGGGTGACACAGTGGCACAGTGGTTAGCACTGCTGCCTCACAGCACCAGCGACCCGGGTTCAATTCCAGCCTCAGGTGATTATCTGTCTGGAGTTTGTGTATTCTCCCCATGTCTGCATGGCTTTCCTCCGGGTGCTCTGGTTTCCTCCCACAGTCCAAAGATGTGCGGGTTAGGTGGATTGGCCATGCTAAATTGCCCCTTAGTGTCAGGGGGATTAGAAGGGTAAGTACATGGAGTTACGGGGATAGGGCTTGGGTGGGATTGTGGTCAGTGCAGACTCAATGGGCCAAATGGCCTCCTTCTGCACTGTGGGGATTCTATGATATTAAATTTAATTCAAAAACAAAGTACCGGTAGTGGGCCCAGTGGAACGTGTGGTGGGAAAGGTTTATCAGTGGTGAAACCCATTGTTAATTGGCAATGCAGCAGGGACAGGCAGGCTATTAGTGAACTGCCTGGACAAACTGGGAAGCTATTCATCATGACCAGAACTTCCCTGCCCTGAAGCATCAGTGCTAATCACTATGCCACCATGCCGCCCATCTACACCCATGATTATCCCCTGGTCAATTATTTAACATTATTAGCAGCCCTGAATGGAATCCAGGCATTTCCACAAAGAGAGGGACGAAAACTTACCCTGAGCTACTTTTACACATCTCCTGGAGACTTCCTGAACCTTATTGAGAGCACAAAGCTGGCAAGGGAATTCTTCAAATTGAAATTTCACTTGTAAGTATTTCGTATTACATTGGTTTCACTTTATTCACATGTGCATCATCGTCCTTTGGTGAGGTTCACTAAATATACAGATATGTCTCATGGCTCCCAGGATTTGACAGCTACGTGGGAGGGACATTTCTTTATTATGGGAGAAACATGATGGCCGGAATTTTACCCCCCCGCCCACCACAGGAATCGGAGCAGGCGAGCGACGGACAATTGAAATGTCCGTTGACCTTGGGCAGGACTTTACGGTTTCGGAACAAGTAAGGGCGTAAAGTCCCACCCGTTGTGTTTCTTTCCCACTCTTTATTGAATGTCCATGTTAGTGTCCAGTGTGGTATTGATCACTCTGTGGGACATGGCTGAACCTGCTGGCCTTCCCTCCTTTGCATCGTAAAGAACACTGTCCACGATCACTCAGAGGGGATAACTGAAATGTTGTAATTGAATCCAAAGTCTTGTAAGAACTCTACCAGCCAACACCCTGCGATGGATCCCCACATAAACGGTCCTGACATCACCCTTTCGGCCATTCATTTTCTAACTTTGACTGCCTGTTCTCACCACCCCGCCCCCTCCCACCCCCACCCCCACTCCCACTCCCACTGCCCACCCCCCAACCACATACAGGATGCCAGGTTCTTCAGATTCTTTTTTTTCTTGAGTTTATTTATTAGTGTCAGAAATAGGCTTACTGCAATAAAGTTACTGTGAAAATTCTCCAGTTGCCACACTCTGCACCTGTTCGGATACACTGAGGGAGAATTTAGCATGGCCAATGTACCTAACCATAACGCCTTTGCACTGTAGGGTGAAACCGGAGCACCCGGAGGAAACCCAGACAGACAGGGGGAGAACATGCAAACTTCACACAGACAACATTATTTCTAACTGTTTGATTAATAGAAACAATATGATCATTTATGAGGCATGTGTCTGCCAGAAATATTTTTGCCACACAGCAACATTTCTAAGACACCTTTAATGTCCAAAACATTCCAAGAAACTTTACCACGTGGCAGGGAAAACAGAACACTGAGCCCCAGGGGATAATTTAGGGGAAACAATTGATTTATGGGATTTGAGGAGATTTTTAAAAGGAGGAAACAAAGGGAGGGAGCTAAAGAGTTTCAGGAAAGTCATTGCAGGCAGCAGGGCTGATTCTAGTCGGAAAAGCAATTGTTCAAGGGGTCAGTAACCCTTGAAGAGTTTGCAGACATGTGGTGGAGTGAAAGCATGTGATGATTTGAATTGGCAGGAGTTGTGCCCGGGTCCCTGGCTCTGTGAGGGAGCCACCGTGCTGCGCCTGCTGTCCTCTGTGCCCCGTCCCCACTCAGTGTCACCCTCCACGGATCTTTCTTCCATTCTTCCACACCCCCAACACCCTTCCAAACCTCACTCCACACTATTGACGCACCCTTGTCAGTCCTAAGTCTGCATGCAAGCTGCCATTCTCTTGCTCCTTCCACCGACCCCAGACACGACTGCTCAAAGCTAACAGCAGAATGTCACCTTTAAACAAACGGGAAGCAGGTGCCACAGGTTATTCATGCACTGCTGAGTTTGTCATGAAGGTAGGAAGATAATTACAACACTGTTTCAATGTGGTGGCACAGTGGCATAATGGCAGCACAGTGTGCAGGTCCACAGTTCCCTAAAACTGGCAACTTAGGTGGCCAACATGATCAAAAAAGGCATATGGCATTGAGTACAAGAGTTGGGAAGTCATTTTGTTGCTATATAAAATATTGGTTAGGCCGTATTTGGAGTATTGCATGCAGTTTTGGTCACTGCACTACCAGAAGGACATGGAAGATTTGGAGACAGTGCAAAGAAGGTTCTCCAGGATGTCTCCTGTCTCAAGGATGTTGGCTATGAGTAAAGGTTGAATAAGCTAGGATTGCTTTCACTGGAAAGACGGAGGCTGAGGGGAGACCTGATAGAGGTCCACAAAATTATGAGAGTCACAGATAGGGTGGATAGTCAGAGGCTTTTTCCAAGTATGGAAGTGTCAATCGGAAGGGGGCACTGGATCAAAGTGAGAGGGGGAAAGTTTAAGGGAGATGTGCAGGGGAAGTTTTTCATGCAGAGAGTTGTGGGTGTCTGGAACGCAGTGCCAGAGGAGGTGGTGGAAGCAGGCACATTGGCAAAATTTAAGAGGCATCTGGATGGGCACGTGAATAGGGAGGGAATAGAGGAATACAGTCCGAGTAAGGGCAGAAGGTTTTTTTCAGTTTAGTTAAGTTTTTAGTTTATGATCATGATCGGCACAGGTTTGGAGGCCGGAGGCTCTGTTCCTGTGCTATATTTCTGTTTGTTCTTTGTTCTTTAAATTTGAACCTGCCAATAAGAAAGCAAAATTTCAACTCCTGCCTAATTAAGTCACACTGCCAGGCACATGCCCCACTCTTGCAGGCCCCATAAAATCCTCCCTGCCCTCACCCCCATAGTGTGAAAAAGATGTGGCTTACACAGCACGGAGAGATCTTTATAACGTCTGACTGATTTCTCTGCAGTATTAAACTTGACTCAATCCATTCTGAGGTAAGTAGCCTTTCCCAGCGCTTGAGGAGGATTAGTGACGACATCGAGTCAAAGATCGAAGAACAGGACAGCAAAGGAACAGACTCTTCGGCCCACCAAGCCTGCGCTGAGTCTCCTGCAGATGATGTAAAATCACAATTCACAACTCCAATTCAGGTAAGTGGTATCCAGCATTAAGTGATCTCTCTCAAGATTGCATTTGTAATATTCTGCTAATAACAATAATTAATTGGCAGAAAGGTCTTGCTATGTCTGAGAAGCTCAAAGATCTTCTGAAGGCTACAGAGTTCAAAGAAAAACAGGTGGCTGAATATTTCTGTGAAAATCAAAGTAAATTTGTGCTGGATGAATTTTTCATCATAATCAGAACATTCAGAGGACTCTTCATTCAAGCACTAAAGGTAATGAATAAGCAAAATTGTAGTACAATCTAAATTGTCACAAAAAGTGGCTAACTGGCTTGCATTCATGCTTTGCCACAATGAAGTAATTCTTTACAATTCTGAATAAAGGACAATAATGAAAGGAAAGAAAATACAGCAAAAGTGAAGAGAAGAAAAGAGCAACTCGCTAAGCAAGAAGCAACCAGGAAGAATGTACCAAATGAATACACCAGTAAGTGTACAGACAGTCGTACCAGCTTAGTGTGAACAAGTTTATTCATTAAAGATAAAGGTATAGCCATGTTTTATTCTAAAAACAAACTTTGCCAAAACTTTAGGCCCCAAAAAGATGCAGACTTTTAGAAATGTTTAATATTGGGCAACATGGTGGCACAGTCGTTAGCACTGCTGCCTCACAGCACCAGGGACCTATTCTCAGCTTGGGCCACCACCCATGTGGAGTTTGCACGTTCTCCCCGTGTCTGCGTGGGTTTCCTCTAGGTGCTCCGGTTTCCTCCCACAATCCAAAGATGTGCAGGGTTGGACGGGTTGGCTTAGTGTCGGGCGACTAGCAGGGTAAATGTGTGGAGTTACAGGGAAAGGGCCTGGGTGGGATCGTTGTTGGTGCAGACTCGATGGGCTGAATGTCATCCTTCTACGCTGTAGGGATTCTATGATTGCTTTATTAGGATGTCTAAATAAGGAAAGAAAAAATATGTGCCCAATTCTGGGAGTACAGGTCATGGCCCAAAGCTTTGTGAGTTTTAACATTTTCCTGCGAGAGTATGTTCCTGTTTTACTGACAGACTGCAATATCTGTTGACATGAATATCCATTTGGCCTTCAAAGGTGGAAGGAAGCAGACAGCTGTTGGCCATGACGGTTGGTTCAGGAATGCAGAGACTGTTCAGATAAAATGGTCCTCAATGGGTTGGGAGGAGGGATGGGGGGGCGGGAGAGGAGGGGTTGGGGAGGTGGGCAGCCATATGAAGTGTCAATCCCAAACCAACCAGCTTTAAATTATACTGCCTCACAACAATGACACTCTCGGGCCAGCCTTATCCAGCAGAGACTGGGACTTCTAATCCTCAGTGTGAGGAAGCTTCCCCCCCGCCTTAAGAACTGCCATGCCAGCCAATCAGAGGATCTCTATGAATGGTATACTTTGTCTATATAGCACACAAGAAACAATACTTTTCACTCGATACTAATACACATGACAATAATAAATCAAACCAAATCAGATTGGCCAGCTCCTCTTGCAGTTCCAACTGCAACAGAGGTCAGTAGGGGGAATTCCAGGACAGCAAGGAGTCCCTATGGGAGATCATAGAATCATGGAATCCCTACAGGGCAGGGCAGAAGGAGGTCATTTGGCCCATCAAGTCTGTACTGACCCCACAAACCCACCCAGGCCCCATTCCTGTACCTTCATATTTAACCTAGCAAGTCCCCCTGACACTACAGAGCAGTTTAGCATGGCCAATCAACCTATCTGCAGTGTGGGAAGAAATCAGAGCACCAGGTGGAAACCCACGCAGTCACGGGGAGAATGTACAAACTCCACACAGACAGTGACCTGAGGCCAGAATTGAACCCGGTTTCTTGGTACTGTGAGGCAGCAGTGCTAACCGCTCTGCCGCCGCGCCACTCCTGATGATCATGGAAACCAGACCCAAAGAATTCCTGGGCTTTTAGGATAAGAGGGTTCAAGCACCCTATAGAAGGGGGTGAGGGGTGTAGGAGGTCTTTGGAGGTAGAGGGGCACTTCCTTCCCACCATTTCAAGTATGAATGGAAAAGCAGCCTTCTCACTCTCCCCCACCTTCCACTGTCCAGTGTATGGGGTAATGGGAGACTGGTGAGAGTCATACATATAGGCATTAACCAACCACTTAAGGGCCTCAATAGGTCTAAGCATGGATAGGTGCTTTACCTACCCTGTATTATGAGGATCAAATCAGGAATGGACTAGCCACCCCGACATATTTGAAGTGCCACGCCACTGCCCCCCACCCCTCCACCACCACCAAACTCCCACCGTGCCCCCCCCAACACACAAACACACCCAGTGGGAAGGTAGGGATGTAAGACCCAACCCTATATTATATAGAGCCACCAAATTTGTATAAGCAGATAAATTGTTATGTGAGGACTTGAACCATGAGATCTCCAACTGACTGATAGATCTGAAAGAAACATAGTTTCACAGCCAAACGTGCTGGAGGTAGCCCTTGACCCGAAACAAACAACATTTCACTTCTGCCACGTCAAAGTATTACAGCCACTTCCATTCTTTCAAACAGAAAACTTCCACCAGTGTAATATTTCATGGCAGTAATCCTGTCACAGTAGTTTGACCACTGCTTGTCGAAAAACATAAACATTTATATTAATATTTTTTCAGGCTAATGTGATTAAATTTTGGATGGCATTTCTTGACTTATTCTTGCTTTTTACAACATTTAAGCTGGAAGCCTAAAACAAAGATGACACAAAGCCTGAAATTAAGGATATGAGTTTATGTTTCGTATGTAATAATTTGCACCGTTTTTGCTTTTTTCAATTCACAAATCAATTGCAGAACGGGAGGCGAACAATATCATTGAGAAAATACTATTTGACATAAAAAAGGGTTTTCACCAGAAAAGGAGCTCTATACCCAGACGCAACGCAGAATTTACTCCAAAGTCTCCTGCGAAGGAAACACCCAAAGATCAAGGAAAACCTGGTAAGGCCAATTCCATTTACTTTTTGTCACACAGAAACTGTAAAATGCAGCCACATAAAACCTTTTTTAATCTTATATGTATTTTACTGGTTTCCCAGATAAATTCCCCTTTTTATGTTGGATAATATGCCAGAATGTACATGTGCATGCCTAGAAAAATATAACATTCTTGCTTGTTATTTCTCATTCCCCTAGTAATATTATCAAGTTCAGGAAATTGCTAGCTGGGTGTTTCTGCAGGGAAATTCCCTCCCTGTAGCTCTCAGTTACATTGGGTTGAATTTAATGGCCGTAGTATTGGTTCCATCCAACAGTCGCTCAGCGGATGGCAACCAGCGTGAGCATTGGAGATTATACCCCAGTCCGACACTTACCTGTCTGCCAACGGAGTTCCCAGGCCTTTGGAGGTGAAGATTCCACTTACAAGAGTTGCTGTCCAATCAAGAAGTCCCTGGTTCTGCAGTACCAACAGGCAGTGCCACCCAGGGGCTATGGCCACTGCTGGGACAGTGGGCCTAGGCGAAATAATTCCCCCTAGGCCAGTGCCCCTTCACCAAACTTGGAGTTATTTACAAAGTCAGCAACAACTCTTACCGAGTATAAACCCGAAGTGCCAATAACCCTGATACTCCACACTATACACACAGGGGCAGGGTCCCCTGAATGGACTAGCGTTATTGGCTTAATCAGGAAGTTCATATTCTAAGAAATCTACCTCATGGGCCTCGTCTAAATCATTACATTAGGATGAGGAGTGGTATTGGGAGGCCAGAAGGAGAGTTATGTGGGACAACTTTGCCAGAACTGGTCAGACAGGCCCCTATGGCGGGCTGGGGAGAATGCCCTATATAGGGTGGAGGGTACATGAACAGGGCAACATCTCTGAGCCAGCAGGCAGTTTGCTAAGTAGAATACTAGCGGCAGTGGGATGAAGCCTGTAAGCATTACAGGCTCTCCACCTGCATCTTTCCATCTGATTAAGCAGCAGTTCCACCTCGCCTCCCAGCCCACTCCTAGTGAACAGTACTAAATTCCTCCCGATGTGTTCAGACTCCCCTGTAGTTTACTGACATGTGACCGGCTTCCCTGATCCATGGGATTTGTTAGGATAAAACACTGCCCATAATTTCTCAGGCCGCTGTTTCTTCCTTGTTCAGAGTGATTGGATGTATCCTGCTGGGCTCTCATCCTTTCTTTGCCTTCAAATGAACTCCATTCCTAAAATGTTATTTCTTTCCAACGATACACCAATCATTTCAGGATTCACATTCTTTTTGATTCTCTTCTCTTTAGGAAAGCCCACTGTAAAATAAACATGTTCCCAATTTTTAATCATCATCTAAAAATTGACAGTTCTCTTTTCTAACTTACTTTGATTTTAATAATTTTTCAATGATATACATGTGAAGTACCTGACTGATTCCTTTGATGTGCTTTGAAACTTGCTCTTAGATTTCTCTAACCCTGTTTACTGGTTATGGACACAACACCCTCTCACTAACGCCAAGTCTGAGAGCACCATCATACAAGCATCTCCATACACGTGGTTAATGAAACAGTATCTATTTTCTTATGCTTTTCTCTCGAATAAAGGCCCAAAAAACACATGCAGTGCAGTATAATGGCTACTGAACCTTTGCTCCCATTCGCTTCTGAACAGCAGTGAGCTCAAACTTATTCGATATTTTCAAATTATGATATCAGACTTTGCCAGAGGAAAGTGCAACAATGAAACTTCTATGCAAATTCATACTTGATGCACAGATTCTCTCACATAACATTGGATGCAGTTCAGGGTCAAAATGTGGGCCTACTACTTCCTAAGCTATTGTAATACTGCTGTCTCAATTATAGAACAGATTGGTATCACTATGAAAAGTATTTGACTAAGAAATTTGAAAGTGAACATTTCGCGGCATTCGGTGGTAAGGCCCAATCCACTTCTTGATGTTGCAGTGGTGGGAAAACAGAAAAGGTTCTTTATAAAAATTCTTTCATGGGATGTTGGGCATCGCTGGCCGGACCAGTATTTTTATTTGGTGGTGCACCTCCTATATGTGGGTGTAGATACAGCCTCAATGCTGTTTAGGAGGGAGTAAAGGATTTTGACCCAGCAACAGTGTAGGAACAGCGACATAGCTCCAATTCAGGATTGTGATGGCTTGGAGAGAACTTCCTGGTGGCGTTGTTACCATGCATCTGCTCCCTTGTCCTTCTGGGTGGCAAGGGTCACGGGTTTGGAAAGTGCTGCGAAGGAACCTTGGTGAGTTGCTGTCATGCATCTTGTAAACACTGCTGCCATTGTGTATCAATGGTGGAGGTTGGAGGTGGTAGATGGGGTGCCATTCAAGTGGGCTGCTTTGTCCTGGATGGTGTTGAGCTTCTTGAGTGTTGATGGAGCCACATTCATCCAGGCACATGGAGAGTAATCCATCGCACCTCTGACTTGTGCCTTATACATGGTGGACAGGCTTTGGAGAGTCAGGAAGTGAGTTAGTCTTCATAGAATATCCAGCCTCTGACCTTCTTTTGCAGCCACAGTATTTATATGGCTGATCCAGTCCCATTTCTGATCAATGCCAACCCCCAGGATGTTGATAATAGCCTTGATGTCAAGGGCAGACATTCTCACCCTAGCTTTTGAGTTCAGCTCTTTTGTCCATATTTGAACTAAAGCTGCAGTGAGAACAGGGGCTGAATGGCCCTGGCGGAACCCAAACTGAGCATCAATGAGTAGGTTATTGCTGAGTACATGCCACTTAATAATGCCGTTAATTACCTCTTCCATCACTTTGCTGATGATTGAGAATAGACTGATCGTAGTAATTCATCAGGTTGGACTTGTCCTGCTTTTTGTGGACGAGGACACACCTCGACAATTCTCCACATTGCCTGGTAGATGCTGTTGTTGTAGCTGTACTGGAAGTGCTTGGCCAAGGGCCCAACAAGTTCAGGAGAACCAGTCTTCAATACCGTTGCTGAAATGCTGACATAGTCCATAACATTTGCAGTATCCAATGTCTTCAGCTGTTTCTTGATTCTGTGGAGTGGTTGAAGATTGGTATCTGAGGACCTAAGGAGGAGGCCAAGATGGATCATCCACTCGACACTTTGGGATGAAGATTGTTACAAATGCTCAGCCTTGTCCTTTGATCTGCTAGCCTCAATCATTCTTGAGAATGAGGATACTTGTGGAGCCTCCTCCTTCAGTGAATTATTTACTTGTCCAACACCATTTATGACGGGATGTGGCAGGACTGCAGAGCTCATATCTGATCCACTGGTTGTGGAATTGCTTAGCTCTGTCTACCACAAGCTGCATTTACTATTTGAAAGTAGTCCTGTGCTGCATCTTCATCAGGATAAAGCTTCATTTTTAAGTATGCCTGGTGCTCCTCCTGACATTCCCTCTTGCACACCTCATTGAACCCAGATTGATCCCCTGGTTTGATAGTAAGGGTAGTGTGGGGGATATGCCAGACCATGAGTTTACAATTCTGCTTCTGCCAATGGCACACGGCAACTTACAGATGCCCAATATTGAGTTACTAGATCTGTTCAAAATCTAACATACTTAACATGATGGTAGTGCCATAAAACAAGATGGAGGATAGATCGGTGAGAACAAGGTCAAGTAGTTTTTCCATCTTGTTGGTTCCCTCGCCACCCGACACAGGCCCAGTCGAGCAGCTACCAGGTGCATTTTTATGACAATTGACTATGGTTTCATGGTCACTATTACTTTATAATTCCAGATTTATTTAAATTCCGCCAGCTGCCATGATGGGCATCAAATTTGTGCCCCCAGAGCCTGGGCCTCTGGATTACCAATCTGATGACATTACCACTGCGTTCCCATCTCCCCTTAATGTTCCAGCATGGAAAAATGACATAATGTCATGTCAGATCTGCACGTGGTACTTTGTACTCTAGCATGTATCAATACTATAATTTTATTACTTCACAGAATCTAATATTAATCACGAGGAGAACAATTGGATCATCAGATATTCAGAATTCACAAAGGCTTACCGACTTCTATTTCTACAATTTATTGCATGATCCATTTTCCTGCAAATACCCCAGGATGCTTGAAAAATTATTCTAAACAATTTTATTTCGTATTTCTGATATGTAACCATTTCTGTCATTTCCAAACAGATGACTGCTCTGGAACTGTGAGAAATTAGTATCAAAAAGTGCTCCATATTGCAAGGTGAGTGCTGAAACAGTCAACTCCTCTTAATTTTTCTCCTAATTCAACGTATCTTCAAATTAGAAAGACAAATGGAATTTAAACCTTTATTGCAAGGACGTATAAAAGTATGGAAGTCTTGCTACAGCAGGACTCAGGGATGACAGAGATCATACCTGGAGTACTGTTTTGGCCTCCTCACTTCAGGCAGGATAATGGGGCACAGTGGGTCCACCCTTCGTGGACCCCCCCTCATAACCCCTCACTCAGGCCTCACCCCCCTACTCAGGACTCAGCTTCTTGGCACTGCCCTGGCACACAGATAGTGCCCACCTAGCAATGCCCAACTGTCACCACCAGTTTACCAGTGGCACGGTAGCACAGTGGTTAGCACTGCTGCCTCATAGCGCCAGGGACCCACGTTCGATTCCTGACGTGGGTCATTCTCTGTGTGGTTTTTGCACATTCTCCCTGTGAATGGGTTCCTCCAGGTGCTCTGGTTTCCTCCCACTTCAAAGAGGTGCAAGTTAGGTTGATTGGCCATGCTAAATTGCCCCTTAGTGTCAGGGGGTAAGTGGGGTAAGTAAGTAGAGTTATGGGGATAGGGCCTGGGTGGGACATTGGTCAGTGCAAATTTGAAAGGTCGAATGGCCTCGTTCTGCACTGTAGGCAGTTCAGAGCTGGTTCACAATATTGATTCTGAGCTGAGGATGTTTAATGAGGACAGGTTGAGTAGGTTGGGTCTACACTAATTGGAGTTTAAAAGAAGAAAAAGTGGGGCAGAATTTTCCCACTGTCCTAATGGTGAGAAAACTGAAGCAGTCCATACCAATCTGTCCAGCACAGACCGCATCACAATTGTCCCACACTTAGTCACTTTTTGAGCGAGTGGCGTCAGTTCTGGGAGGGACAGGGCCTAAGTACACTGCTGAGCCCAGCTCCAAAGTGATCAAGGAACTGTTCTGAAAGGACACTGTGAGTGCAGTGGACCACCCCTACCCTCCCCAAGGGACATCAAGACTCCCCCGATCAGCAGCATATTCTCCCCCCCTCCACTCCACCCCCCCCCACCCACCAACTACACGATCACCAGCATCAGAACATTTGGGCTCCTAATGGATTCCCCTTCATGACCCCTGACATGCCCCACCACTTTAAGCCCCACCCCTCTTTGCCCCCTCCCTTCACAACCCTCCCCATCATAGCCCCCCCTTCGTAACCCACCCTTCGTGGACCCCCATCATAACCCCCCACACAGGCTCACCACCCTCCCCCCCCAACTCAGGACTCAGCTTCTTGGCACTGCCCTGGCACACTGACAGTGCCCATCTAGCAATGCCCAATTGTCACTACCAGTTTACCAGGTGGGCAATGCTCAGCCATGTCCCTGGAGGTTTCAATAACCACAGAGTCCCCACCAGCGTGCCCATTATGCTTTGTCTTCATTAGTGGGTTGGAACATCCTGGGATCTGGGAAAATTTGGCGCCAAACAGGCTATTTAAATGCTACTTTAAATATGTTAATTGGTCTCACGCTTTCTGTGGCTGAGACCTGATTTGCATCAGTGGAAAGGGGCCGAAATGATTGCGAACCATTGGGCACAAATCCTGTTTTTAGGCCGGCGTTCAATTTTCCAGGATTGGTGTGATCTCTGCCAGGCTCCACGAGACCAGAAAATCGCCCCCTCTTTTCCGAGAAGGTTTGACAGTGTAGACACTGAAAACTCAAAGTTCTGAAATATCTCATTGCCATTGGCGAGGATGTTTAAATTTACACAGATTGCCTGTGTCCCAATCTCACTTAGCTCTCTGCAATCACAGCCAGGGGAGCTTTTCTACTGAGTCCCTTTTCTTTATACAACAAAATTAATTAATTTCAAAAGAATTGTTTGAAGTTTAACACTCTGTCTGATAAAGTAACTTTTGTTTTATTTTGACAGTTGCTGAAGAAATATGGCGCAAAATGCAAGATGACTCTGCCAAACTAACAAACTTATTATCCACACTCAAATCCATTTATAGAATTTACCATATGTTAACCATAAAGCTTTGCAATGAACGGATTTAGCAATATAACCCTTCAAGTTGTACTAATTCAGGTGTTTTGTAAACCCTGTATAAACATGTACTCAATTTTTTTCAATAGTTTCTAACATAGATCACACAGGGGCTGTCAAGTCCAGATGACTGCATACCTTAAATACAAGACAAGTAATAAAGTGTACATCAATATGTACCAGAATAATATACTAATTGCATATGATCCATAAAATCCCTACAGTGCAGAAGGAGGCCATTCAGCCCATCGGGTCTGCACTGATCACAATCCCCCTATTCCCGTAACCCCACATATTTACCCTACTAATCCCCCTGATACCAGGGTCAATTTAATATGACCAATCAACCTAACTTGCACATCTTTGGTTTGTGCTAACAATTGCAAAACTTATTGCATTGTTTTTTTTAAAAAAACTCCTTTCTGCATATTCCAATTCTTTATTCAAGAACATTACCTCAACATTACTATCTGTTATCTTAATGTTCTCACAGATTTTGGTCCCCAACACAATTGTTTCTTGACAATTTATTTGACCTTGAGAACCTGGCAGCTTCTCAAGAGAGGCTGGGGATTTACAAGCCTTAATACATCAATCTGCTTCAGTCAAGTAGTCTGTAATTTACCTCGAGAGCTTGCCTTCTCTTAAATCATTAGAGTAGCCTGAAGCGAATTCCAAGGTGGTGCGTAGGTGCGTGAATGAAAGGAGTGGTACTGAGAGTAGTAATTGGGATTCAATAGAGTCTAAAGTACATTCTTACTCCTCTAGTCTTCACCTTTTTCATATTTACCTTTGTAGGTATCATAAAACGCTGAATCTGAAGAACAATCCTCTCAATAGCAGCCACTATTCTGGCACAGGTGTGGGTGCTAGAGTATCTTTAAGAAAGATTTTTGTTTAAATCATGATTTTTGCAGTTCTCACAGTTTCAGTGGTTTAACTCACCACTTCAGTGATGTCATTGTTGCCGACTTGACTGGAATTGTCTTTTAATTGCTTCTTAAGTGGCTTAATTGGGGTTGCTTATGTTTACTCTGGGATTAGTTTTACGATCCTGCATTGTTAGGAGAAAATGTGTTTTTGGACAGTTTTTTTTCCCTTTCCAGTGAGTTTAAGGTTGCAGTTCTGAGAGTTCTGAGGCTGCAGTTTAGTTTTTAGTTTTAGCAGGGGCATCAAGCAAGGAAGAAGCTGAAGTCTCTCTCTCTCTCTCTCTCTCTCTCTGTCTCCCTGTTCTATTTGGAAATTCTGCTGGTTATCTCAAGGCAACATTTTGCCTTCTGGAAGGAAAGTGCAAGCTTTGAAAATACTCAATTCCAGTCAAGCGAGATTTTAATCTATGCTGTGTTAAACCTGTGAAAAGGGTTTTGTCTATGACGGGTTTTGCTTTGTTGGAATAGCTTTAATACTCAATTAAGGGTTAATACATTATTGTGGTTGTTTTCTTTTTGTTTTTGCTGTTTGTAATTGATAAAAGATATTGCTAATTTTCTTTCTATATATGTTAACTATATTCTTAAAGAAACTTTGTTTGATAAAAGCTCCCTAGTGGGTTGTTGAATCATTCCTGAAGTGAAACATATCATGCTCACTCTAGCCAAATTCAAAATGCAAAATTTATGATTCGTGTGGTCTCCATAAATTACTTTGGAGTTTCTAACCTGACCTATAACACAGCTGACATTAAACACCCCATCGTCATAACATATTGGATATCCCAAATCTGTTGTTATTCATGCAGAAGATAAGTCAATTATGTAAATTAGTGGCTTCAATTGCCCCATCCCATGATCCAGTTCCCTGCCATCTTTTACACACTGCCCTGCATTGCTGGTATGGCAAGAAAACTTACTCATACAAGAATGGAATTCTTCTGTGACACTTCTAGAGACTAAAAGGAAGTTCTGTTCCTCCAGGCTTCACAAAGTCACCTTTTGTAGATATAATAGAAGCTGTAGTCTGAATACATCCCGCTCTCCAGCAGCCTGCATCCTATCTGTGCACAACCTATTAAAAGTCCTGTTTATGCATGCACTTTCTTTAACAGTCTCATTTACTTCCTATCAGCTCTATTTTTGTCATGCCTCTTCTGACATGCTAATTCCACCATGCCTGTCTGTCATGTTTATTTGCCACAGCTAAATGTTAAACTAAAATTGGAGGGAGAGGGTTCATGAGGTGTAATTTATAAATTAAAAGAGAAAGTCAAGGCCATGGGACCATGAGGGTGTAGTGAGCTCAGCTGTCTAGAATATGATGCAGAATGGCATCAATGGTGTGGGTTCAATTACTGTACCAGCTGTGGCAGGTCATAGAGGCCATTTGACAGTTTTAAAATAAACAATTTTAGTGTGACTTGACAATTTTGTAGTCAATGTACTGAATCACAGTAAACTAACATAGTCAAGACGCCATTTTGAATTAATCCAGGAGACATTTTAAAAACTAACCAGTTACTACATGTGTGGGAACCAGCCAGGAATGATTGTACAAGTACTGGGTCACAATTGTGGGACATTTTTTTACCCAGAGGATGGTGCTGGCCTGGAATGCACTATCTGGGAGGGTGGAGGAGGTGGGATGCCTCACATCCTCTAAAAAGAACCTGGTTGAGTACTTGGCATGCCATAACATTCAAGGCTATGGGCCAAGCGCTGGCAAGTGGGAGTAGGTGGACAGGTCACGGTCTTTCATGCGCCGGTGCAGGCTTCATGGGCCGAAGGGCCTTTTTTGCACTGTAGTTGTCTGTGATTCCATGATTAAGTTGAAGAATAAGTAATTAACTAATAGATGTATTGGTAAACGTTGGACATCTGTAATAGAAAGTCTGTAAAGTTTTCTAATAACATAATTAACACATAATTTTAATTTTAAATGTACTAACTGTAAATTATAAGAAGTCTACATGTTTTAAAATGATGGTTGTCGAGCCATTCTCTAAATTCTGAGTGACCTATGGACGAGAAGGTTATCATCACTTCATGCCTTCGCTTGGTCATCCCAGGAAGCCATGAGAACTCTGTTTAGTTATTGTTAAGCTTTTTCCTTTTACTGTTAACTGAAACTTTGTCATCTATACTTATAACTTGTTACCTCTCTACCTTTTCATCATCAATAAATTTTGAATTTACCATCGTAAGTGTTCGATCTTGCCTGATCATCATGTCTCGAGTGAATCAAATAATTTATCAGGTAATTCACAATCAGGGTTTTCTTGCAAATGAATTGAACCCCGTAAATTATCAGCAACAGATCTGCTTGCTTGCCTTGCCCCATGCGTGATGGGGAGTGGCCTCCCGCAAGCTGTACATAAAACCAATTGTCTCTCTAATGGGGAGAGATGCCTATGGTCCTTGTGGACTAGGGCTAATTACCTTACCTTATTACTTATGGGGCATATGTTACTTTAGGAGCAATTCAGGTAAAGGTAAACAGAGTTTGATAGGAAAAGGCGTGGATGCTAATTGTGCATCAGTGAATCAGGGAAAAAGATGAATAGTTAAAATTAAAGTCACTTTATCTGAATGAACAAAACATTCATAACATGATAGACAAATTAATTGCACAAATAGAAATAAATGGGTTTATTCTGCTCAATGATTTAAACCTGCTCAAAACTCATTCATTGAGACAGATAGAAAATTAGACCCTTGGTCTGCAATGTGACCAAGGCTGGGAATTAAACATATGAAAAGACAAACAAAATGGAAAAGAGGAGGGGGTTGCCCTGATAATAAAGGATGACACAGAACCATAGAGGAAAGGAATAGTTACTGCATAGAAGATCAACTGACTGCTGTGTCCATGCTGGTTCTCTGTAAGAGCTACTCAACTAGTCCCTCTCCCCTGCTATGTAGCTGTGCAATTTCATTTCATATTATCCAATTCCCTTCCAAGAGCCATGATTGAATCTACCTCCAGCACATCTCCTGATCCTAACCACCCGCTGTGTAAAATGTTCTTCCTCATGTTATCACTGTTACTTGCACCAATCATCTTAAATCAGTGTCCTTTACTTATCAATTCTTCCGCCAATGGGAACAATTTATACCTACCTACTTTGTTTAGATGGCTCATAATATTAAAAACCTCAATTAAATCATCTCTCAAGATTCCCCCTTGATTCCCATCGACTCCAGTTTTCCTCAAGCTCCTTGATGCCACACTCGGTCACATGCGGCCATGATGTCAAGGCCTGTCACTCTCACCTCGCCTTTGGAGTTCAGTTCTTTTGTCTATGTTTGAACTAAGGCTGTAATGAGGTCAGGAGCTGAGTGGTCCTGGCATAACCTAAATTGAGCATCAGTGAACAAGTTATTGCGAAAAAAGGGGTCTGACACCTCTGTTGATTACCTCTTCCATCACTTTGCTGATGATCAAGAGTAGACTTAATCAGCCAGGTTGAATTTGTCCTGCTTTTTGTTTACAGGATATGCCTGGGTAATTTTCCACACTACCAATTGATGCCAATGTTGTAGCTGTGCTGGAACAGCTTGATTACGGGTGCTGCAGAGTCAGCACAATTGCCAGAATATTGTCAGGGTCCAAAGCCTTTACTGTATCCAGTGCCTTTAGCTGTGTTTTGATTTCACATAGAGTGAATCGAATTAGCTGAAGATGGATATCTGTGATGTTGGGGACCTGCAAAGGTGGCCACGATGGTTCAGATATCTGTGAAGCTTCATCTTCTAGTGAGCTGTTTAATTGTCCACCACCATTCACGGCCAGATGTGGCATAACTGGAATATCCATTTTTAAAGAAACTCCTTCATTCTACAGGTCAATAAATGCATCAGTCATACAGACCATTTTAAGTAACAATAGCAGAAATTGAAAGCAATGAAGGAGGCTTGCATGCTATCCTGGCCAAGACACCGCTCTTGCATTGACTTGTGTTTTGCTACAAATATCCACAAACATCTACTCCCTCCACCATTGACACTTAATAGCAGCAGTGTGTACTATCTATAAGATGCACTGCACAAATTCACCAAAGGTCCTTACACAGCACCTTCCAATCCCATGACCATTTCCATCCAGAAGGACAAGGGCAACAGATACCACCACCTGCAAGTTCTCCGCCAAGCCACTCACAATCCTGACTTGGAAATATATCACCATTCCTTCGCAAAATCCTGGAGCTTTCTCCCTAACAGCATTGTGGGTCAACCCACAATACATGGACTGCAGCGATTCAAGAAGACAGTTCACCACCACCTTTTCAACTAGGGGTGGCAATAAATATTGGCCAGCCAGTGACACCCATGCCCAACAATTGAATAAAAAGATACATTCCTCCGTGAGAGAGGCCAATCTTTCATGATGGGAGCTCAAATGGTTGAGCTCCCAAGACAATATGGAACTTAAGATGGTGATAGACTCCTCCTACTGTTCCCCAAAAGGTCCACATTCCAGCTCTGGAGGATCATCGTGACTTTCCTCACTCCTCTGAGGGAGGCTCTGTGTTGATGTCTCTGATTCTGACACCTCTCCCTGCACTCTGGTGCTGTGTGCTGCATCCAGGGGTCAGGGTCAGGAGCACTGTGTGGGCCTGCAACCTGAACCAACCCGCACTCTTAAAAGACACTCCTGAAAAATTGGAAACCCCGGAGCAGGATCCAGATTCCTGGAATAGAGATCTGGCTGCCATGTTAAAAAGAGCTCCCAGGAGGACTGGACAAAAAAAAACCCAGCCAGTTAGCTCAGTTTCTCTCTCCAGAGATGCTCCATGACTAGCTAGATGAGTGCAGCAAGAGCAGAAAATGCTGGAAAATCTCAGCAGGTCTGATAGCATCTGGAGAGAGAATAGAGCCAATGACCAGAATTCTCCAGCTGTTTATGCCCTGTTGCTCCTGCCAGAGAGAATGGAGAATTTGGCACTCAGCCAGATCTCTGTTCACTGCAGCAGGTTGGAAGAATCCTGCCAGTGTGAACACTCAGGGAATCCTGCCCCATGTTTTGAGTCTGGATGACCCTACCCTCTCTGTTCTCTCTTCACAGATGCTGTCAGACCTGCTGGGATTTTCAGCATGATTGTTTTGTTTTTGTTTCATCATGCAAACCAGCCTCCCATCCCTTGACTCTATCCACACCTCCTGCTGCCTCAGGAAAGCAGCCAGCATAATTAAGGACCCCACGCACCCCAGGCATTCTCTATTCCACCTTCTTCCGTCAGTAAAAAGATACAAAATTCTGAAGATTTTCGCAGAATCCGACAGTGCGGAAGGTGGCCATTTGGCCCATCAAGTTTGCACCAACCATAATCCCCACCCAAGGTCTATTCCCATACCCCCATGCATTTATCCCACCTAATCCCCTGACACTAAGGGTCAAGTTAGCATGGCCAATCCGCCCATGTTTGGGAGGAAACCCACACAGACACGGGGAGAACATGCAGACTCCGCACACACAGTGACCCAAGCCGGGAATCGAACCCAGACCCTGGCACTGTGAGGCAGCAGTGCTAACCACCCGTGCCACCCAAGTTCTGAGTGTTTGGGGTTGGCAGCATCCAAACCAATCCACACTGTTGATCCAGAGTGATCCCTGCCCAGGTGGTACCCAGTAACCACCCAGTCCCAGCAAACAGACACCATCCACCCTCCAGCCCCACCCCCAACTAGCAGAACACCCCCCCCCCCCCCCCGCGACTCCCCTCAACCCTTCAGCCCATCCAAGGAAGGGAGGGAGGAGGCGGAGCGTGCGCGCGCTGGCGGCGGGGGTGCGCGCGGTGCTGGCGGGGGCGCGGGTAGTGCGCGCTCGTGCGCGGGACGGGGCAGAAGCAGCGATGAGCGAGCGGCGGAGCAGCGAGCACAGGAATTACAGCGGCTGCAAACGGCCTCGGAATGGGGGCAATAAGGTGGCGGTAGTCCTCGGCGCCCAGTGGGGGGATGAGGGCAAGGGC
Organism: Carcharhinus amblyrhynchos; assembly: GCF_965287045.1. Classification (NCBI taxonomy): domain Eukaryota; kingdom Metazoa; phylum Chordata; class Chondrichthyes; order Carcharhiniformes; family Carcharhinidae; genus Carcharhinus; species Carcharhinus amblyrhynchos. The sequence goes on from NC_137337.1 coordinate 33,887,976, forward strand.
AAGGTGGTCGATCTGCTGGCTACCGATGCTGACATTGTGTGCAGGTGCCAGGTAAGGCCAGCTCTCCCAGAGCCACAAGTCAGTCAGTGGAGCCCTGAGAGGGAGAGACACATCGCCTTCACTGCAGCAAGTCACCCACCCTAGGACAGAACCTGCTGTCCAAACTTTGTCTGAAAGTTTATAACTTTTTCCTCTCATACAGTGTGATTTTGAAGCCTGTGACAGCAGCCTGTGAGCAGTCAGTCACCCAGTCCTGCAAATGAAATGCTACTTTTAAAAAAAAATCATAACTAAAAATAGACCTGTATTTTGTTTAGCTTAAAAACTAGCCTCTGATTCAAGCAAGGTCGATCGTCCTCTGACGCAGTTGTAACTGATAGTTAAGGCAGAGGTTTTAACAGTTCTGAGAGCCAGCATATGCTGCACTGGAATAAATATCAGGCTGACTCAAGCATGCATTTTCTTTCAAACTGTGGAGACAATTTTAGTTTTGATTATACAGATATGAACTTGATGATGATGTTGTAGCTAAAGTGCATGTCAGTAAGATGAATGAACTTTTTTTTATTCCCAAGTGCAGAGTCATTGAAAGATACATTCATGTTCGAAGGAGGTAATTTTAGCTCAAATTAATTCACCTATAGAGAAAAAAATCTAGTCACCCCATGCATCTGCCTCTTAAATAAGTACAAGACAGCATGGTTGTTAATTATGCTCTCTCACAGCACCAGGGACTCGGGTTCAGTTCCCGGCTTGGGTCACTGTCTGTGCAGAGAATGCATCTTCTCCCCGTGTCTGCGTGGGTTCCACAGTGGTTAGCACTGCTGCCTCTCAGCACCAGGGACCTGGGTTCAATTCCTGATTTGGGTCACTGTCTATGCGGAGTCTGCATCTTTTTTCCCCGTGTCTGCATGGGTTTCACACTGGCACATTGGTTAGCATTGCTGCCTCATAGCACTAGGGACGCAGGTTCAGTTCCTGGCTTGAGTCACTGTCTGTGCAGAGTCTGCATGTTTTCCCTGTGTCTGTGTGGGTGTCCTCTGGGTACTCTGGTTTCCTCTCACAGACCAAACGATGCGTTGGTTAGGTGCATTGGTCATGCTAAGTTCTCCCTCAGTGTATCTGAACAGGCGCCAGAGTGTGGCAACTAGGGGATTTTCACAGTAACTTCATTGCGGTGTTAATGTAAGTTGTTTAAAGTTGACTTATTAGTGTCACATTAATACTTCAGTGAAGTTACTGTGAAAATCCCCTATTTAGAATCATACAGTGCAGAAGGAGGCTATTCGGCCCATCATGTCTGCACGACCATAATCTCAGCCTTATCTCCATAACTCCATGCATTCACCCTAGTTAGTCCCCTGACATTAAACAGCAATTTAGATAATCCACCTAACCCCCACATCTTTGGACTGCAGACACAACGAGAATGTGCCGTGAAGCATTAGTGCTAACCACTGTGCCACCATGCTGCCCCTATTTGTGACACTAATAAATTTTAAAAGAATGTTATCCAACCCAGAAATTTGTTAGGTTTTGCACATTACTTGGAGAACTTCCTTCAATTTTCCTTTTGTTTGTTTGAACGTGATTCTTAAAATCGGAATAGATTTCTGTCACCCCAAAGCCTTAGCTGCAGAACAAATGGTATCACCATTTGCCGTTGACTGAAATTACTGGTTACAAGTTTGTACTTTGTCAAAAATTGATACAGTATCAATGAGCAGAAAGCTAGTAAACCCACAACTACTTTTCAACATTTACAACATCACCTTTTCCTTGTTTCGATAAAAGAAATGTTGCTTTAAATGGAAATGTTTTGGCTGCAAAATATTTTACCTCTTACGTTTATGTTCAGATTCTTGCCTGTAGAGAATCCTTAACTAAACAACTGTGTTTATGTGATACAGTAAAAAGTCTCATAACACCAGGTTAAAGTCCAATAGGCAAGCACCTGATGAAGGAGCAGCGCTCTGAAAACTCGTGACTCCAAATAAACCTATTGGACTTTCTCACAGCACCATAAACCTGGTGTGAGACTTCTTACTGTGCTTACCCCAATCCAACGCTGGCATCTCCACATCATGTTTGCATGATGACGTTCAATGGAGAGGAGCAGCAAGTAACTTTCAGCAAGTGGAGTTCAGTATTCATAAGTTGAATGGCCTACACTCAGGCTGTCCCTTTGTTCATGGGTCTGGCATGAGAGCTACCATTTGAAAATGCTCGAAAAGACTTGCAGCTAAAAAGTATACCAATCTCTCTTTCTAGGGTTCCTGTCTGTGACTGTGATATAGAGCAGTTGGTTGTGTCGTTTGAGAGCCTTTATTCCTTAGCCTGGCTGTGAATACCTTCACGTTTGACATTCACTTGGACTAAGAGTAGTGTGTCTAGCAGGTCATGGAGAGGTGAAGCTTTGGTTTAGAGAGCTCTGCCTTTCATTTTCTTCATCAGAACAATTCAAGAAGAAGCAATGATGAAAGTAGACATTTCTAACTGGAACCAGCATAGCAGCCAGCTGCCGGTGACACCAGCTACAAGCAGGTGCTAACCAGCTCTCCTGAGAATCTGGCTTCCTGAAAGTAAAGATTAGAGCCCAGAAAAGCACTGGACTAAGGGAAAAACTGACTAACATTGGCAAGCAGCACACTGTAGGGTTTAGAGATTATCTAATGTCATCAACAAAGTCTCAAGGTAATGCAGTAAAGAATAATCTTAAAGGGAAACTGTTTTGTCAAACCATGATCTGTGATCAAACCAGCTAGCCAATGTCATATTTTTTATAACTAGCGCACACACGTTAAAAGCATTTATTTTAAAAGTGATGCATTATCTTTTATTGAGCAAATGCAATGTTCTTAAACTAAGCAGTTTCTTCCAGTCCTGCTGTGTTGATTGTGGATACGCCTCCAGTGAGTTTGTGGATTAGGTACTCTTCTATGATATGATGCACAGGTTGCTCTCTCCCGCAGGCACATGGGACTGGCGCTAATGCCACATCTGTAAAAGATGGCCAAGCAGGAGCCGTGGTCGGTCCTGAACCTGTTGAGGGTGGACCACTATTTCCTTGGAAGGTTGAACCAGGTAGCTGTTGGGTTGGGTTTGGTCCACCTCGTGTCCAACGAGGGGCATACACACAATGGGTCGTACTGGGGCTGCTCTTGGTTGTTCGAGATTGGCCTAGTGCTTCATGTCGTTAGTGTGTGCCTAAACTGGACAAGATACTGGGCAAGACAACAGTTCAGTGACTATCGCTGATTGCTGTGCAGACACATGGATTTGGGCCGGTGTCTGTGAGAGTTTGCACATTCTCCCCGTGCTTGCGTGGGTTTTCTCCGGGTGCTCTGGTTTCCTCCCACACCCCAAAGATGTGCTGTTAGGCTGATTGGCAGGAATAAATTGTCCCTAAATCAGTTTCCCTCAATCTGGATGGCCATAAAACATTAGACAAGGGTCGTGGGTAGAGAGGTGGACTGGTGGTGTTGAGATGGCGGCGTGGGCTCGTTGGGCCGAAGGGCCTGTTTCCCGAGCTGATTTTGTTCTTTGTTCTTAGGTATTTGTTTGTCATGTCCGATCATTCCCACTCATTTGTCCGGGTAGTGTTTGCAATGGATTCCTGTGTGGGACGGTTTTTCCAGATCAGCCTTGGTGATGAGAGTCATACTTTGGGCGGGCTGATTAGATCAGCAAGAAGTGGCAAGTGGGGAGAACTGAACTTTTTCTATCGTATTGTGGATTGTTGTAAGGCTTGCCTGAATAAGCTAATAAATAAATTCCAAAGAAAACTTACACAGAGGTCTGAACAACCCCCACCCACCACTCTGCTCCGTCTCGCTGAACTGGTTCTCTCATTCAACAATCTCTCCTTTAACTCGCCTCACTTCCTCCAAATAAAGGGTATGGGCATCCGCATGCTCCCAGTTATGCCTGCCTCTTTATGGGTTATGTGGAGCGTTCCCTGTTCCAATTCTATTCCGGCCTCCTCCCATAATTCCTTTGACAACTATTTTGGTGCCACTTAGTGCTCTTGTTTGGTCCTTGAGAAATTTATTAATTTTGCTTCCAATTTCCACCCCTCTATCACCTTCACATGGTCGAACTCTGACATTTCTCTTCCCTTGACGACTTTGTCTCCATTTCTGGAGATAACCTGTCCACCAGTATCCATTGCAAGCCCACCAACTCCCAAAACTACCTTGACTACAGCTCTTCACACCCCACATCCTGTAAAGACTCCATCCTATTCTCGTAGTTCCTTCACCTCCACCACATCTATTCTGATGATGCCACTTTCCAAAATAGTGCTGACAATATGTCTTCCTTCTTCCTCGATCGTAGTTTTTCACCCGGGCCGCTGCTCTCACCCCCTCCCCTCTGTCCTAGAACTAGGATAGAGTCCCCCTTGTCCTCACTTTTCACTCCATCAGTCTCTGCATTCAAAGGATCAGCCTGCACCATTTCTGTCAACTCCAGCTTGATGCCATCACTCAATACATCTTCCTCTCACTCCCCTGTCAGCAGTCTGCAGGGACTGTTCCTCCCGGGCCTCCATCGCACCCAACACCTCACTCCCCTGCCTATGGCATCTTCCCATGTAATCGCAGAAAGTGCAACACTGTCCCTTTACCTGCTCACTGCCAATGTCTTAAACACCCCTTTCAGCGCTTCACATGCATCTCCTTCAATCTGGTCTATTGCAATCACTACTTCCAGTGCGGTCCACTCTGCATCAGAGAGACGAAATGCAGACTGGGTGACCGTTTTGCTGAATAACTTTGGTTCATTTGCAAGCAGATCCAGACCTTTCTGTTGCTTACCACTTCAACACACCATCCTGCTCTCCTGCCCACATGTCCGTCCTTAGCCTTTCGCAATGTTCTAGTGAACCCCAATGCAAACTGGAGGAACATCACTTCTGATTGGGTACTTTACAGCTTTCTGGACTGAACATCGAGTTAAACAACTTCAGAGCATGAACTCTCCCCTCTACCTTCACCCTATTTCCATTTATCTTATTTCATTCTGTTTCCTCTTTTCGTCTCTTGTGCCATTTTATCCTTTTCTTTCTCTTCCATTTTTCCACTTCTCCATTCCTGATTCCTGATCTCATTCTTGCCTCCACCACCATTTTCAGGCCAACTGCTTTAACCATCTGTGCCTCAATTCTGCCATTCACACATTCTGATCTTTTAATCAACACTTTAAGCACCTCCCTCTGCTGACTTTATCCTCAGTTACATTCCCTTTGTCCTTTTACAGCCCACCACCACTCCCCCCGCCCCCCCCCCCCCCCCCACCATCATATTATAAACCTTTTCTGATTTTCTTTGCCCTTAGCTCTGACAAAGGGTCCTCCAGACTCGAAACATTGGCTCTATTTTCTCTCCACAGATGCTGTCAGACCTGCTGAGATTTTCCAGCATTTTCGTTTTTGTTTCAGATTCCAGCATCCGTATTATTTTGCTTTTATCCAAAGAAAGCTGAATGATAAGAGCCCACACAAGGAATCCTAGTCAAAGTCCCAGAGCCAAAGTGAAGAATTAATTAGTTGTTTATGGAATTTTTTTAATTTGGTTTCATTGGTCAAGCAGCATTGTCTCTGAGGGAAGAGTATTTTTCAGTGAACTTCAGACATGACAGCCAACTGCATTTTCGCCAGATTTGTGATTCTTTCTGAAATGTCTGAACTTCAGTTTAAATTTCTACTTGAACTTGACCTTAAAGCTTCTATATTGCCCACACCAGTGTTTGCCCTATTTCTAAAGTGGTTAGATTAGCAGTTCTTTATACATGCACAACACAACAGTTAACCCATTATAGGGCGAGTCGGTGGCACAGGGTTAGCACGGCGGTCTCACAGCGCCAGGGACCTGGGTTCAATTCCGGCCTCGGGTCACTATCTGTGTGGTGTTTGCATGTTCTCCCCGTGTCTGTGTGGTTTTCCTCCGGGTGCTCCGTTTTCCTGCCACAGCCCAAAGTGAGAACTCCCAGCCACCTGACGGCTGTCCCGGAAGCTTGCAGCTTTTGCTACAAATAAACCTGTTTGGACCCTAAGCTGGTGTTGTGGGATTTCTTTCTGTTTTACTCCAGTCCAACACCGGCATCTCCACATCACATTCCAAAGTGTGCAGGTTAGGTGGATTGGCCATGCTAAATTGCCCCTTAGTGTCAGGGGGATTAGCAGGCAAATACATGGGGTTATGGGGATAGTGCCTGGGTGGGATTGTTGTCAATGCTGGGTTAATGAGCTGAGTGGCCTCCTTCTGCACTGTAGGGTTTCTATGATTATTAGATTTTATGATAATTATATGGCATATGATCTTGAATAAACGCCCACATTATTTTTTTATCTGATTTCAGCATTATTGAAAGGAGAGTTACAGGATGATCTTGAGATAGAAAACTTGTCATTGAGCTCGGAACTGGGGCATTGCTGCCCCAGTGAACAAGCTGCAGTGTTCAAGCTCTACCACTGAGTGGTTGAAGCTGCTACTTAAAACAAAAAATAAAATACTGCAGATGCTGGAAATCTGAAATAATATCAAGAGTTGCTGGAAAAGCTCAGCAGGTATCACAGCATCTGTGGAGAGAGAAACGGAGTTAATGTTTCAATTCGGCATGACTTGTCTTCAGCAGAAGTGTCTAAGGATGAGTTATACAGATTTGAAATGTTATCACTGTTTGTCTCTCCACAGATTTTGCCAGTATCAGCAATATAGGAAAGAAAGTACATGGGTGAAAAATGAACAGGAATTTAGTGTAGTTATGGTAGGCTCCTAAGTAACATGTTACGGGGCCTTAACTACTTTAGACATCTACTTGGGATGAGAGAGCAATTGGATTTGAAGGAAGCCAAGAGATAACATAGTATTATGCCATGGATTGGATATTAATCATTACGTTAGGCCACTCAATGCAAATATGAAAGAATTACATCGCTGTAACTGCCTATTAATACATGTGTTGTACTTAGATTATAGGACAGCGTGGTGGTACAATGGCTAATACTGCTGCCTCACAGTGCCAGGGACCCAGGTTCGATTCTGGCATTGGGTGACAATGTGGAGTTTGCACGTTCTCCCAATATCTGCATGGGTTTCCTCCCACAGTTCAAAGATGCACAAGTTAGATGGATTGGCCATGCTAACTGCATAGAACTATGTGGATAAGAGGGAGGGGAGAGGGTCTAGGTGGAATGCTCTTTCGGAGAGTCAGTGCAGACTTGATGGGCCGGATGGCCTCTTTCTGCGCTGTAGGGATTCTGTGGTTTTATGATTTGTGTATTGATGCAGGTGTATTGGGCATTGTAACATGACAGGTTGTAAACGTAAATGCATATATTCCAGCAGTTGTAGTTGTGGGTTTAGAAAGTATGTTGTGCTCACTATTAAAAAATCAACCTTTCATTTGGAAGAGGGAGTGGCTCTGTTAAATTTATCACAATAACAAGAGTGAATTATGTGCTAATTGTTCACAATCTCAGTTGAACCAATCATTCATTTTGCATCTGTACGCACTGAATGCTTCTTTAATATTTTCTCATCAATCACCTTACCAGCCAATCAATGACTTTAAAGTTGGTAAGCTAGTCTATAACCTCCTGAACTGGTGTTATGGTAACTAGTCTCATATGGTCTCTGTAACTTTTTTGTTTTATTCCAGTTTCTTACCGATTTGATCTATTGCCCTTTAAAGAAGAAAACCTACTATCGTTGCCTGGTCTGGCCTACATGTCACCCCAGTGTCCTCTGGTTGGCTCTTGGTTACCCTCTGAAGTGCCCAGAATTCCATTGAATTGCATCAAACCTCTTCTCCAGTCCAAGATGTTAGCCCTCTGCCACCTTCCGAGGGCAACTGGAATTGGGCAGTAAATGCAAACTTTGCCACTGCCACCCACATTCAGATAATTAAAACAATTTTGTATTTTACACCATCTGTTTTATACAATCCTCCAATCTCATTGTAATGATGACTCTCGTGCATCCTGTTGCAACTTTCACATTGTTTTGCTTAGATATATAAATTTTTTTTGGACTTAGACCTTAGCACACCAGGGAAGTGCACTTTACGTAGTAACATTTTCAGTCAAGAGAAAGGTTTGGTCCATGTGCCTGCCTAACCACGTGATTCCCTTGGCACATTCCTGTTAACCCAGAATCTTATTTATTCATTCCTCTCATTAATTGACTATTTTTGCCTTGTTTCTTGTTCCACCACATCTGCTGGTAATCTATTCCATGTAGTTACCACTCTGTTGATAGAACTGTTCTTTTTAATTAATAATATAATAATTTTTCATGATAGTTAACTGTGGTAATATATTTGCAATTCTATAGCACTTTAATATATGAAATGCTCACGCAATAAATTAGGTTGAAAGGTAAAGAGGAACTTTATTTGTGATAATTTATCAGCTGATTAGCTATAGGAGAATGAGAAGATAAAATATAACAAACATCATAGCAGCCTTAATTATAACAAAATGACTTCCAGGACTACAGGCAAATTATTTAAGGCTACAAAAAAACAACTATTTATGTGGAAATTGATGTGCATTGTAAGTGGTTCATAAATTGTGCTAAAATGTCAATGTTTTCTTTTCCGGTACATAAAGTTATAAATTATGTGGCAACAGTTCAAGTGAAATACATGGTTATGGCTTTAAAAGAGCTGTGGGACCTTTATTTTCATTTGAGAGGGCAGATAGGGCCTTGGTTCAATGTCTTGTTGGAAAGACAGCACCGCTGACAGTGCAGCACTCCCCCATTACTGCACTGGAGTGCCAGCTATGTCTTACAAGTGGGACTAGAACGCACTTTTTTAATTGAGAGGTGAGAGTGTTAGCACACAGCAAAGATAAATTTGTTTTGCTTAGTGAAGAATATACCCAGCACCTGTTTCGTACAGCAATGCACTGCAAATTGACTGCTGTCACTTACGTTGCCCGTTGCAACCTGAAATAGCAATATTCAGGCCTGCTGCAATCTTCAGAGCCGTAGACAAAGAACGCTTTGACCTCGTGCAGGGCTGTAATTCAGTCATGTTTGAAACAGTTACAAAGCTCTGCCATGGTCTCTCTAAAGTTGCTGTTGCGTTAACTGGAAATAAAGGGTGGGATTTTCCAGCCAGACGCGCCTCAAGGCCAGAAAATCCCGCCCGAGGTCAGCGGACTTCTGTATGGTCCGTGCATGGTCTGTGTCCCGCCCGCTACACTTCCTGTGGCAATTGCAATTCTGTGGTGACAGACAATTCCTGGAATTGTCTTTATTGATCAAATAACTGCACAATATATGACCTCAGCAGAGGAGCCAGAAATGAGCCTAAAATCTGCACCCAGTTTAAAACAGATATATAGAGACGTACCTGGGATGTATTTGAAAATTTATTTAAATAACCTTGTTGTCACCTCCTTCACAGCCAAAGATTTGCAGGTAACTGTTAGAATAACGGGCGGCACAGTAGCACAGTGGTTAGCACTGCTGCTTTACAGCTCTTCTGGATCCAATTCCCGGCTCGGGTCACTGTTTGTTTGGAGTTTGCAAATTCTCCTCGTGTCTGCGTGGGTTTCTCTGGATGCTCCAGTTTTCTCCCACAGTCCAAAAGATGTTCCAGTTAGGTTGATTGGCCATACTAAAATTGTGCTTAGCGTCCTGAGATGCGCGAGTTAGAGGGATTATTGGGTAAATATGTAGGGATATAGGTTTAGGGTCTGGGTGGGATTGTGATCAGTGCAGACACGATGGGCCAAATAGCCTTTTTCTGTACAGTAGAGTTTCTATGATTCTTTCTACGAATAATCAATTACCACGCTCAAATTTAATCCATTTGCAAAACTCCATATTTAAGCCCAAAAATCCTAATTTACAAGTATTTGTTGGGCTTCTGTTGTCTTGGGCGACTAAACTTTCCTTCAATCAATGTTGAGGCCTATACAATTCCAGAGTATTTAAATCATAATACAAAATTTACAAGTTCTGTGCTGATTTTATGTCAGAAAAATGGGGGTCCAAGAGTTGAATTTATACATATATAAGATGTTCGGTTATGTCTTTGGGAATAGTGCACGTGTCTGTTTCTTATTTTATTCATTGGTAGGTTCATGGTCCTTACATGAAAATCAAAGAGGTTTGTACACATGAGCAGCACCATATTCCTGTTTATCTGGGCAATGTATCCAGCCCAGCCCTCCCTTGTGGAATAGCTAAAGGTCAAATTGGAGTCGCAAGGAAGAACATGAGAAGGTCAGTTAAATGTTTCAGTTGTTGGCAGTCATACAAGAGCTAATGTCAAGTCACCAATCACACCTGACGTTTCAAGATTTCTTTGCATGTTGAAGATGTTTTTTAAAAACTCATTCAGAAGCCCAAGCATGTTATTTAGAAGTAGAAAAATCTGCAATACTGTCTGCATTTTTATGTGACTTGCTGTACACCCCAGGAACAAATGGTAGAAAAAGTCAGATCAAGTGAAACAACACAGTTTGCTATTAGGGAAGGATGTTTCTAAGCCAATTTGTGTTTCCTGGAATTAATTAATAAGATGTACCAAAATGTAAATCAGTTTAGCATGTCTCACCAAGAGTGCAAGTATGCATAATATGTGCATGTATACAAATATATATGTTTTAGAATTATCGGCATTGCCATAATGTACAGGTTTTAAGTACTAAAGCCTGCTTCCTCGCTCAGCCAGGCAGCAGTGGTTTGTAGTATAACTATTGTTAGTCAAGTGTATGATATACAGATAAGAAATAATTTGGTGCATGTTACACAGAGAAGTGAACAAAGATACCACAGAGCTGTTCAAGTATGCTTTCTTATTCACAATACCTTAGAAACCTGGACTTTATTAAATAACATTTTTGTCCACAAGCTCTCAGTTTTCCACACAAAAATGCACGATAATCTGTCCTCTCTGTAATGAAAACATTAAGTGGCAATAAAACAACATGCAGGGGTAGATTTTGACCAGGAGGGAAAATAATCCTGCAAATATATTCAGGACCACCAGATGTCTCAAAGTGCTTTACAGCCAGTGAAGTACTTACGAAATGTTGTCACCGTTGCTATGTTGGAAACACAGCAGCCAGTTTGCGCTCAGCAAACTCCCACATACAGCAATGTAATGATGACCAGTTAAGCTGTTTTTGTGATGTTGATTGAGGGATAAATATTGGCTAGAATACCAGGAATAACTCCCCTGCTCCTCTTCAAAATAACACTATGGGATCTTTTACAACAACATGCGTAGGCAGATGGGGCTTCAGTTTAACATCTCATCTGAAAGATGGTACCTCAGACAGTGCAGTACTCCCTCAGTATTGCACTGAAGTGTGAACCTTAATTTCTGTGCTCAAGCCCTGAAATGGAAACAAGAATCTTAAAGTGTAACACCTTTAATCGCAGTTGTGACTCAGGTGAGACTGAGCCAGAGTTCAAATCAATGTAGGGAGCTCTACAAAAGCTCCAGGCTCTTCTAACTATTACTATCTGAATAAAGTATGCCAGTCTACTACCTAAAACTGACAAGAGTAACATCAGTAAGGTAAGGATGCCAGAGTCTTGAAGGACGAATGCCAGCATAAGGTAAGTGCTGGGGAGGAGATTTGGCACCTGTACTCATACCATGCATAAGAGGCATAACTAGGAAAGCTAAGGACTCCTTGAGGAACTTGGAGAAGCACTCCTTTTTCTGGTTCACAAGAATATATTACATTATCAAATTTGCCTTGTCCCCACCAATAGTTGCTCTGTCTGAGCTTCCCAAATCCAGGTTAAAATTCTGGTGTTGATGGCATCCTTGTAATGGGAATCTTGAATACAAAATAGACCTGCTTTCCAGGGGTGGATGGCCCTTCTTTGCTTGTTCTCAGGTAACAGCCAAGGGGGTGTTACGAAGGGGAGGTTGATCTCCTCTCTGAGAACTAACACTCAATCACTCAAAGAGAAGTACCTCTCTTCATAATCTGTTAAAGAGTTTGTGAGAAGAGGGATTATCTGCCCTTCAACAGCTTTTAGTGGTCAAATCGAAATAACCACCTGAGACTCTTTGTATAATCAACAAATAACATTTTATTTTTATCTAACTAACAGTAAACAGGTTAACTAAGCTATTAACCAGCTGAATAAACATTATTCTAATGGAATACTGTTTAGATAATTACAATTCCCACCTTATCAACAAAAAAGAAAATAGAATCTTTAGTCACACTCAAAATGTAATCAGGTTTGTCGTCTTCTGGATTCTTCTTTGCCAATTTCTTCTGTTTTCGCTGTATTCTATTGATACCTTTACAGTTGGATGAGGCTTTCTTTTAAGACATAAATGTGACTGTTACACTGTTAGAGAGTTGCTCTCTGTGGTGCCTCTCTGTCTCTGTCTAGCTATAATCTGTGGCAGACAGGTGGTTTTCTGGCCAATTTCTGGAGCTGGATTTATATTCCTGATGACATCCCAAAAACACCCCCAATAGGATTGGTTTACAGGTTATCAAAACTTCGAATTTAAATTGGATACACCGCTGCCATTCAAATGCCTATTTAAAATTGATTGGTAAAACTTCAAAATCATGTTCTGATTCAAATGCCTAAAGTCTGTTGCCAAGGCAACCCTGTTGTTAGTGCCTCCAATACATTGTTTCAGTCATATTGTTTCAGTCTATGTACTTGGTGTACCTACCAAGTACATAGACTCTCCACACAAAGCAAACTATCTTTTTTAAACAGACAATACTATTTTACAACTCTCAGCATTTTTACAATTTTTTATAATTTTACAAACACTAACTTTACAACAGGGATGAGGACACTATTATGTGATACCACTCCGACCTGTGACTTGTTGAAAATAAATATTTCTAAATTGAATTTCATCTCCAAATTCTTTGTATCTGCAAACATAGGTGGATTGGTCACAGTAAATTGACCCATGTATCAGGGGATTAGTAGGGTGAATGTGTGGGGTGATGGGGATAGAGCCTGGGTAGGATTGTGTTTGGTGCAGACTCGATGGGCCAAATGGCCTCCTTCTGCACTGTAGGGATTCTGTGATGATGATTCTTTGCATGCTTGATGTTATGTTACACCCTCACCCTTTGGAAGTCGTCTGGTGGTTCACACCTTGGGAGCCCCACCGGTTGTATCACCAATTGGTCGTGTTATAATTCTCCAGTTAAATTGCCAAGCTCAGCTGTGCAACTATAGGGAGTTGCTAATTGAGGACCTGCCAATTTCTTAAGGGCAGAACTAAAAACTAAGTACTCTGGATTCTGGACTTGCTCATAAGCCTGTCACAAGTTGCCTTTAGATCAATGCTGGCAAAAGTGTGGAGGCAGGTGTTCCTCCCTTTTAACTCTGGCAAGAATCGAAAAAAGAGGGGGGAAATGTGTAAAAGTCTGAAAAAAAATTCAAAGATCGAAAATGTTCTACAGCAGAAGAAAGAGGAACAGATTAGAAAAACAACTCATTAACAAGATAATGCACAGTGACGATTATAATACAGAAGTATTACAACTAAGCTATTTTAATTGCTTTTTTAATTTGGAATGCATTAAAGGAAATCTTAGCATTTAAAATCTTGAAGACCATCAGAATTAAAAGGAAAATTACAAATGCAGTACATATGCTTTACTTGTAAATATTATCAAGAATAAAATAAAAATCTCATTTAGTTTAATTGAAAAGCTATTTGGAGCTCTAGTGGAATTATTCCATACTGATGACATTTATTGTTTCAAATTGTAAGATGGTTTTCTTTACAATGTTTCTGCAAGTTCACTTGAAAATATTGTATTAATGTACACTTTTACAAATATGTAACACTTGTCAAAAGTGCTCTGTAAATGATCAGAAAAATTATTTCAGAATTCCTCGGGGAATATCTTCTGTATTTGGCCTAAATATTCCCAGAATTCCCAATTTAAAAATTGGGAATCCCATTCAGTATGGAGATCAGTGATGAACTGAACGCTGCTGATTTTATCCCAACCAATCCAATAGAAATAGGACAAGTTCAGGTTGGATGCCTGGTTTACATTCCATCCATTGTCATCTTTGTTTAAGTTCTGGAATGCTGCTAATCATGTGTACAGACTCTGAACTGCCACATTGCTCAAAGGTTACCAGTATTAGGGAGTCAATCTGTCTAAGGATTAAACTTTGGATACGATGGCCAAGCGAGGAGGGAGCTCCCCTAGGGTGGTGGGAAAGGAGTCATTAACGTAAGTGCCACCCTCAAAATTGAGGCTGGTAGCAAGTGGCCCTTAAATGACCAATATTTGGGGTGAGGGCCAGCGGGTGACCCTAGTACTCAACTGTTCCCTCCCCCCGGCCATTAAAGTTATAGACTAGATCGACAGTGGGTGGCAGGAAGCTCACCTGAGGAATTTTATGTAACCCATGTCTGCAAACTGCCCCGTCGGAGATTGTAAAATCCTGCCCACCTGAATTGCTTTTTGTTTGGCTAAGTATCTCTGTCCTTTAGCAAGTTATTATTCAAGCTACTGGATAACCCTGACTATATCAGTTAAGGACTTTGACACTCAGCATTTAATTTCATCATTTTGTAGACAGTAAACTTCTTTGTGCATAGCTCATTTGATGTTTCAGCAAGCGAGGGTTAATTCATTTGTTCAGTGGGTTGTATCGAGAATTGGTGATGTGAAGTGCAAACTGGTTACTGTCAGCTGGTAGTTTGGTGAACGAGCTTAGGCACCATTCAAATCGAGTTCCAAAACTGGATAGTAACGTGCCAGACCATTATTGATGAGAAGTTAAGATAGGGTGGCATGGTGGCACCGTGGTTAGCACTGCTGCGTCGTATCACCAGGGAGTCAGGTTCACTCTCTATATGAGTTTGCACATTCTCCCCATGACTGCATGGGTTTCCTCCAAGTGCTCCAGTTTCTTCCCACAGTCCAAAAATGTGAGAGTTAGGTTGATTGGCCGTGCTAAATTGACCCTAGCATCAGGGGATTAGCAGGGTAAATGTGCAGAGTTACGGAAATAGAGCCTGGGAGGGATTGTGGTCAGTACAGACTTGATGAGCTGAATCACCTCCTTCTATACTGTAGGGATTCTTTGATATTAAAGACTATTAATTTTAAAACAACTATTGATAATAGTTTTGTTAATTGAACACACTGAAAAATATGGGAAAAGGCAGCCATGATTTGTTGAATGGTGAAACAGGATAAAGGGGTAAAATGGCCCACTATTGTTCTTATGTTCAATATTCTATATTTATTTACATTCCCTTCTTCCTTTCCATAGCTGTTGATTTTCCATCTCTATCTCTCCCAAGAAAGTCTCTTGAAAAATCTATTCATGGTGTAGCGTTTGAAATTGAGAACTCTTTTTGCGAGAGCTGTAGACATGAAGCTGTTCCCAACGGTTCAATGCAACACCTTCTTCACTAATAGCAGCTTTTAAATTGACAATTTTCTGAATAATTATCTTTTTATTCACACTCTCTGTATATGCATTATTTTCAGCTTACAGATTTACTAATATTTTCCAAGTAATGCAATTTATTTTGAAATGTTTTGCGACAAGCACTGATTTGCAATTCCACATGTCTTGGTAGGGTGGAAACAATGCTGGCCACACAGTTGTCGCAGATGGAAGAGAATATGATTTTCACCTCTTTCCAAGTGGCATTATTAACCCAAAAGCCATTTCTTTTATTGGTAAGCAAACAAACTCGGATGAAGTATTTGAGGAAAGAAATAGTGGATATATGTATCGAGGTAAACAGGTCAGAAGGATGCTGGGGCTGATTCTCCCAAAAAAATTCTAAGTGCGGATTTCGCATAAAAACTGAAGCCAATCCTGCTGTTTTTCTCAGTGGGAGTTTCAAATGGATCTCCCACGCTCTGAGCACTGCAGAGTGCATCAACGTGAATCACGTTAAAAATCAGCGGGTAGGGCCTGCTCCTGCTGGAGAGGCCAGCAGCGTAGCACTGAGCGGGCCATTGAGCATGTGCCAATCTGTCAGCACCAAGGTTGACTCACGCGCAGTGGCCCCGCACTGCCAGCTTCCCGATCACTAGCCAGCTCAATAACTGGCCTGCTCTCCAACCCTGCCATGGCCTGATCACTGCCCCCCCCCCCCCCCCCCCCCAAACATGTCCAGGCAAGCCTCAACTGCCCCCGGACCACCCCAATGTCCCCACACCACACAGTCCTGATTTCCTGATCACCCCCCTGACCCCACCCTCCCTCCACCCCCCTCCAAACAAGCTGATGCCTCCCAGCCCCAATCATGGCCTGCCTCCCTCTGTCATTGATCCCGAAGTGCTAAATGGTAGCTGGATCCCTCCCACTAATCTCCCCCATCAGATCCTGCCCCCTTGTCGCTGCCCGCGATGCCTGGTGCGCAGTGCCAAGGGGCCCAGGCTGGCACTGCCAACATGGCAATACAGAAAGAAATCCCACAACACCAGTTTAAAGTCCAAACAGGATTTATTTGTAGCAAAAGCCGCAAGCTTTCGGGACAGCCTGTCCCTTTGTCAGGTGGCTGGGACAAAGGGACAGGCTGTCCCGAAAGCTTGCGGCTTTTGCTACAAATAAATCCTGTTTGGACTTTAAACTGGTGTTGTGGGATTTCTTTCTGTTTTACCCCAGTCCAACGCCAGCATCTCCACATCATAACATGGCAATACCCAGGGGCACCCCCAGCCCCCAACCCTCTGGCCCCAGACCCTCTGAGGGACCTCAGTTACCCCCTCCCCCTTCATTCCAGCTGGT
This sequence comes from Carcharhinus amblyrhynchos, assembly GCF_965287045.1. NCBI lineage: Eukaryota > Metazoa > Chordata > Chondrichthyes > Carcharhiniformes > Carcharhinidae > Carcharhinus > Carcharhinus amblyrhynchos. Next base: position 33,904,721 of record NC_137337.1, read on the forward strand.
CAGGCTGCCAGCAAGTTATAACAAACACCACTGGAGTGAACCACTCCTGGTGCAATGGAGGTGCGAGCAGGGCCAGAGATTTCAGTCCCGAGCCCGCTAACATATTTACGTTACTAATGTAAATGTATACTTAAATACTATTTAAATAAATTATGCAGCTCCGTGCCAATTTCTGGCCTCCGCTCGAGTCTCCTGGCCCACTGCGCTACAAAAGCAGCAGAGCGAGCTGGGAGAATTGCTCCCCTCCCCTTATTGTTTATCCTTGTTGGCGATGTCATTCATAACAGCATCCTCAGGCTGGGGGAGAATAATCAGTTACGGTTCCCGTTCTTGTGATTACTCAGTAATTTCTAGTGAAACGGTGAATCAAGAAAACACGGTCAGGCTCGTTTACAATATCTTCTACAGTGAAATAGACACAAAGAGTTGCTGTGCGCACCGGATGTGAGGAATGATCACGAGCGTGAGAATCCCAAAGGGGGGTCTGTCTTCTGTGGTACAATATTTGCTCATATATCACTGAATACTGGAGATAAAAGATCAGTGGAATTGGAGAAAGGAGTAAAAGAAAAACATCTGGATACCTTGACTATAAAGGTGCAACTTGAGCATTATGGTGGTTAAAAATCACCTGTTATCCATTGATGAGAGCCACTTAACTAGAAATAGCTGGGCCCAAGAGTGTCCGAATGACAACAATGAAGATAATTGGTTGCAATAAAATCTGAGTGCCAGATTTCAACCCCACTGGGAGCTTGCACGGACATTAATGCTGCACAGTTTTACTGTTGATCAGTGCATTGAACTCTTTATTTCATTGCAGCAATCAATCAAACTGAAAGGTGCCAGTAAAATTGTTGGATGTCACGGGCAGAGTGGGTGAAACTTGTTTCCTTCATAACTCAAGAGAACTTACGCGTAAATTTTGCCAGAAACTTCTGATTGGGGAATGTTAATTTTGTAGTAAGGAATGTAGGCAAAGATGCATTGTTGCTAGCTTGAACTTTTGATTTTTTTAAAAAAAATTATAACTACTATTAATTATCAATCTATACTGTTTACCTACTTTAGGAAATGGTGTTGTAATACATTTGCCTGGCTTGTTTGAAGAAGCTGATAAAAATGAAAAGAAAGGTATGCTGGTTCAGTTTATGAATATTGTATTTTTTATGAGACTTTCATTGAAATTAGTACATAACATTTGTATTTTTCCTCCTCTTCCCCATACATTTTGTGTTTCTGTTGCTTCCTTCTCCTATCCAAAAAAAGTTAGGCAACATATCCCCAGGTAAATGGCTTGATTATTCTCTAACTTGGCAATATAGGATTTTGTAAGAGCAGTCTAAGTTGACTGGAATGATATGGCACGGAAGAAAACTTGTGCCTGCATTAGATTTTTTTATAAGAGCAGTTTGAAATACACCTCTACCCTTTCCCAATGCCCTGCAAAACTTTCAAGTGCAGAAATTTATTCCGATGGTCAAAAAGGACCGTAGGAGGAGAGGTAATAAGCCGTGGATAACGAAAGAGGTGAAGGGAAGTGTTAAATTAAAAGCGGAGGAATTTAGAGTAGCTAAGAGTAGTGGGCGAGAAGAGGATTGGGAGAGGTTTAAATGTCAACAAAGATTGACAAAGAAGTTGATAAAGAAGGGTAGGAGAAACTATGAAGCTGGGCGAGCGCTTAATATAAAAAAGGATAGCAAGAATTTTTATAAATATATAAAAAGGAAGAGGCTGGCTAGGGTGAACGTTGGTCCTTTAGAGGATGAGAAAGAGGACCTAGTGGTAGGGGATGGGGATATGGCTAAGGTATTGAATAACTTTTTTGTTTCTGTCTTCACGGAGGAGGACGTGAATAATTTGCCGGGTGTTAGCGATGGAAAGGTGGTAGGACTGGAGGGTCTTAATGACATTACTGTTACTAGAGAGGCAGTGCTAGACAGACTGGAGGGGCTGATTGTGGACAAGTCGCCAGGACCGGATGGAATGCATCCGAGGGTTCTGAAAGAAATGGCGGAGGTGATAGTGGATGCCTTGGTGGTTATTTTCCAGACGTCGCTGGATTCCGGGGAAGTGCCGGAAGATTGGAAAACGGCTAATGTTACGCCGTTGTTTAAGAAGGGTGCCAGGCAAAAGGCGGGGAATTATAGGCTGGTTAGTTTAACGTCTGTGGTAGGTAAAATGTTAGAATCCGTCATTAAGGAGGAAATTGCGAGGCATCTTGAAGGGAATTGCTTGATAGAGCAGACGCAGCACGGTTTCATTAAAGGGAAGTCGTGTCTGACAAATTTACTGGAGTTCTATGAGGATGTGTCTAGGGCGGTGGATAGAGGAGAGCCGGTGGATGTGGTCTTTCTGGATTTTCAGAAGGCGTTTGACAAAGTACCTCATAAGAGGTTATTGCAGAAGGTCGAGGGACGTGGAGTTGGGGGTAGGGTGTTAGCGTGGATAGAGGATTGGTTGTCAAATAGGAGGCAGAGAGTGGGGGTCAACGGGTGCTATTCGGATTGGTGGATGGTGACTAGTGGAGTGCCCCAGGGGTCGGTGCTGGGGCCTCAGCTTTTTACCATTTATATAGATGATCTGGAGGAGGGAACCGAATGTAGGGTGTCGAAATTTGCTGATGACACCAAGATTGGGGGAACGGCAAATTGTGCGGAGGGTGTGGAGAGTCTGCAGAAGGATCTAGATAGGCTGGGCGAATGGGCCAGGAAATGGCAAATGGAATTTAATGTTGGCAAGTGTGAGGTGGTCCACTTTGGTAGGAAGAATGGTAGGAAGGACTATTACTTACATGGCGAAAAACTGCAGCAGGCGACGGTGCAGAGGGACCTCGGGGTCCTTGTGCATGAGTTGCAAAAACCCAGCTTGCAGGTGCAGCAGGTGGTCAGGAAGGCGAATGGGATGCTGGCCTTCATAGCGAGGGGGATTGAATATAAAAGTAGGGAGGTCTTGCTGCAGCTGTATAGGGCATTGGTGAGGCCGCAGCTGGAGTACTGTGTGCAGTTTTGGGCGCCGCACCTGCGCAAAGATATTTTGGCCTTGGAGGGAGTGCAGAGGAGGTTTACTAGGCTGATACCGGAGTTGAGGGGGTTGAGCTATGAGGAGAGGCTGAATAAACTAGGCTTGTACTCGTTAGAGTTTAGAAGAATGAGGGGAGATCTCATTGAGACGTATAAGATGATGAATGGGATGGATAGTATAGAGGTGGAGAGACTCTTCCCGCTCAAAAAAGACAGTAGGACTAGGGGGCACAGCCTCAAGGTAAAGGGGGGGGCGGTTTAGAATGGAGTTGAGGAGGAACTTCTTCACTCAAAGGGTGGTGAATCTCTGGAATTCTCTGCCCGTTGAAGTGGTGGAGGCTGCCTCGCTAAATATTTTTAAGACGCGGGTTGATGGGTTTCTGATAAGAGAGGGGATTAAGGGTTATGGGGAGAGGGCGGGAAAGTGGAACTGAGCCACGACAGATCAGCCATGATCTTATTGAATGGCGGGGCAGGCTCGAAGGGCTAGATGGCCTACTCCTGCTCCTATTTCTTATGTTCATAAGTTGCTATTGAATTTGTTTCCACCATCCTTTCAAGCATTGATTCCAAACCATAACTAACTGACTTATTCAGTCTGTCAAAAATTCTTCATGATTTTTAATATCTGTGGTGGATGTGTCCAGAACCAGGGGTCACAGTCTGAAGATTTGGGGTAGACCATTGAGGATGGCGATGAGGAGACATTTCTTCACCCAGAGTGGTGAGCCTGTGCAATTCATTACCACAGGAACTAGTTGCCAGAACATTGAATGTATTCAAGAGGCAGTGAGATATAGCACTTGGGGAAAATGGGATCAAAGGTTATTGGGAGAAAGCAGGATTAGGCTACGGAGTTGGACAATCAGCCATCATCGTGATGAATGGCGGAGCAGGCTCAAAGGGCCAAATGGCCTCCTCCTATCTTCTATGTTTCTATGGAAAGTCTCTTAATTTTCTCTGATCTGAGGATAATACAAGTTTTCAGTTTCCCCACATAATTGGAACCCTTCCAGCAAATCTCTTCTGCACCTTCCCCAAGACTTTGATATTCTTGGTATCCAAAATTGGACTCAGTACCTCAGCTGTGGCCAAACTGTTTTACAAATCAGTTACAATGAGTTAGCAAAACCTCTTTACCTTTAATGACTGTATTTATAAAGACCAATCATTTTTTAAACAAGCTGAAAACTTGTATGTGTCTACGATTGTGTGGAAATATTGGGAATCATAATGCCGTTTTGCAACATAACTGAATGAGACGGGCTCAATAGGCCAACTGGTCTTATGAATATACATATTATCTTGTCCATTATTTTTGTAGATTTGTACTGGTCATAAATTTCACTGAGACCAACTTGCATTCCTTGCCCTACTCGAATGGTTTATTATGAATTAGTATTTTCAATTTATCTTTTAGATACCACTCACTGAGGGTGATTTTCATTTTCAGGTGTGAAAAAAAATCTAGTCTAATTTTGCATTGCTTCAAAGGACCATAAGAAATAGGAGCAGTAAGCCAATCAGCCCTTTGAGCCCACTTCATCATTCAGTGAGATTATGGCTGATCTTCTACTGCAACACCATTTTCCTGCACTGCCCCCATATCCCTGGATGTTTTAAATATATCAAAACCTATCAATCTCTGATGTATAGTGTGAATATACTGTGATTTACATTATCACTGCTCTTTGGTGGCTTGTAAATAACGCCCAATATTTTCTGCTTCTACATCTTGATCTTTAGAACTAAGGTCATTTCTCATTTAATACTGACTCTTGTGACAATACCATCATTGAGAAATGAAAATTGTGGCTATGATTTAGTGAACCCCGCCCCTCCCGCCCCCCCCGCCCCCACATCTTGATCGCAGTTGCAAATCCCATAACGACTGCTAAATCTTGCAAGCAGCAAAGAACGGGATTTGCGCTGATGAGATCATAGTTTGAGGTCTTCCCCATTGGTCAATAATCAGTTTCACGCCTAATTTTCATAAATTTCAATATATTAACATATACTTGCCAGCCTTGACACCGTAATGTCCACCCACAACTTACCTTTCCACCCAGTCAGCGTAACATCACGCCAGCATCAATTACTACTGGCTTGGAAAACTAAAGCCAGTCATGATGACCACACCACAGGACGGAGGTAAGTATAGCCCCAGTGGTGAGGGCCAAGGCACTGTCCCTTGGTGCCTCCACCCTGGCAGGCCTCAGTGCCAACCTAGCAACCTGGTGGGCCCTGGGGTGTTCATGTACAGGGGTTGCTCCCAACCATTGAGTCAGGAAAAAGTTTTGTATAATTTCAACTAATCATTCCGCTTGTTTCTGCCTTCAACACTAGTGGAGGAATTTTAGCACCTTACCCGCTCAAAGCTCAGAAGATCCCGTCTGAGGCCAAAAGAGAATGATGTTCTGTGAGCCTCTCCCGCCCTGATTCCAGGGGTGATGTGCTGGTAAAATTCTGGCATAGATGTTTCATGTTCAAGCAAGTTAATCCTTAATGAATTAGATTCCCAAGTTAAACACACTTTCAGAAGCCATAATCATTTATTTCCAAAATGTTTTATCACATTGAACTCATTCGCTTGGCAATGATGAGTTAAAATCCATGAGTATCCACCTCAGAAGTTATGCTATTTTCCTTCCTATATTTTAATTATATCCATTTTGTCTTAATGTCGAAACCAAACTATGATGCAATTATTTATTAACACGGCAACATCACTCCCTTTTCTTCCTCGAAAACCAGGACAGAGTTCCCACTCTGGCCCAAACTTAACCCCTTTTCTTGTTATAGTCTTGAAAGTCCTTGGAGCTGCTGTTTAGTTCAGCAGAGTCATAGAGTGTCAGAAAGGTCCTTCGGCCCATCGAATCTGCACCGACAATATCTACCACTAAAGACGTGCTAATCTCATTTTCCTGCACTTGTCCCGTATCCTTGAATATTGAGATACTTCAGGTGTATATCCAAGTACTTTTTTAAGGTTGTAAGAACATGAGCTGTTCTGGAAAATTTACCAACCAATATCTTATAACTGTATCTCATTCTCCAATTTTGTTTCCATCTCCTTTGCGAATATATATTTTTGTTAGGATTAAAAGATTGGGAGAAGAGGCTGATCATTTCAGACAGAGCACATTTGGGTAAGTCAGTGATGTTCAACAACATCTGAAAATCTGCTTTGTTGAAAGTGTCAGACTTTGAATTCTTTGCGACAGTTAGTGCATTTTTGGGTCATGTTTCCTCTCATTAAAGATAAGAAAAATAGAAAATGCAGTGCAATACATATTTTGAACTCGACTTTCTTCTATTTAATTTGACAGTGTTTGATTTTCATCAAACTGTTGATGGACTTCAAGAAATCCAGCGCCAGGAACAAGAGGGAAAGAAGTAAATATGCATTACAGTGTTAAATGTGTGCACATTAGAGGTTGGAACAACTTGATTAGGGTACTAATAATCTTGCTTATACTCCATGTACTTCATAGAATTGTTTCTGACAGTAACAATATGATCAGAATCACACTGGTGATTATAACCACAGCAGTGCTATGAGGTATCAGGATTTGCTTGAGAAAGGGGCTTTCCTAGGTACTTCTGACAACTGAGTATTTCCAACACAAGTATAAAGAAGTAGACATGAGCAACATTAAGATAACTATAGTGCAGAAGGAAACTATTCAGCCCTTTGAGTCTGCACGTACTCTCTGAAAGAGCATCCCACCCTCCCACTGTAACTCCACACATTTTACCATGGGCAATCTACCCAATTTGCATATCCCCAGACACTAAGGGACAACTTAACACGGCCAGTCCACCTAACCGGCACATCTTTGGAGTGTGTGAGCAAACCGAAGCACCCGAAGGAAACCCACGCAGACACGGGGAGACAGTCTAACTGCTGCTGACCACTGTGCCACTGGACATCTGCAGTTTTAGTTCTGATGTAACCCTGCTGTCCAGGCTAGTTAGTAACAATGTGTTCTTTGCCATATAGGTCTCTACGGTCTTTTCTTGACTTCAGGAAAGATCTGTGTCCTGACCGGCAATGTTGGAAATACAGCCTTTAAATTAATCACATACTAAAGATTATGAATTGAACAGCTATGGCAGCAAGGGAACTGCATCACATTACACAATAGCTTCAAATGTGTCACATCCAATTGATATCACTTGGAAAGAGAACAAACCTGCATTTTGCTACATTTATCTTTGGGAGTTCTTTTTGTAAAGCTTTCCTTTGTCAAGCTATTTTTAGAGCAATGTGTGAAGATATGAAGTACAGTACATGTAAGAAACATTTGTTTTTTTTCTAGTATTGGCACTACAAAGAAAGGGATAGGACCAACATATTCCTCCAAAGCGGCACGAACTGGCCTCCGGGTCTGTGACCTTTTGGCTGACTTCAGCGACTTTAGTTCTAGGTAATAAACCAAACGCTGTGGTAGACATTTATTAAGCATGGTACTGAAGTTAGAAGTGCAAATGTTGAGCAAATTGGAGATGACACCAAGTAGTGATGGAATGCATTTAAGGCACACTTGTGCACTTTCTCATCTGATTACAACTCAGAACCAGATTGCCAGAGAATACCAAGTGTTGTTAGTTATGCGGAAAGGAGGAGATAAATACTTTAAAGGGGAAAATTAATGTTTTGCACTGTCATTCTTTCTCTGCAGTTACATGGGACATTGCCCTTATCTCCAAGTCCACAGTGCATAACAGTTATCTGGCCAATGAGTGAATGAACTCTCCATGGGTGTGAATGCTGAAAATGGATAAACTCTGGGATTTGCAGTCATGCTTAGCTTTCACTGTGTTTTGGGGCTTCTAGAATATGCTCATGTAGCCAGCCATCAAGGTACCAAAATAATGAAGCAGCACCTTTTGTCCATGCCATCACTCAAATGATTGTCCAAGTGCTATATGATCACCACAGAAGAACAATACAACTCTGTGACATTTTCTCAGCCAGTTTTCTGCACAGGCTGCTGCATGTATTTTTATATCTTATGACTGAATTTTCCTAGAAGTCATCTGGTGAGGCATCTTATCCACGTGTTCTGAAAATCCATATTAAATAGATTTTTAGATTGCAGGTAAATCCCATCATTAGGAACTGTGCCTAATAAAGACTTTCTGTATGATTCTTCAATTCTTCACAGATTTAAACTTCTGGCTCAGCAATATCAGTCCATGTTTCCTGGTCTAAAAATAGACATTGAAGGACAACTTAAAAAATTAAAGGTAAAACAAAGGAGATATTTTTAAAAAGTCACTGTTTCTGGCACATTACTGAAAATTACATGTGAGAACATTTTGCTATGAGGTCATTGCATGATACATTTTATGATTAAGGTTGGACTCTAATTCCCCTTATTTCTGATACACGTGTGTGTGTGCTCGCACGTGTGCATACACCCTAATAACTGCATGAAGGCCGAAGGTTTGACATCACATTTTTATTATTTTTCCTCAGGTTAAGAGGTTAATAATGGTAAGTTATTGCTCTCAGCTTGAATAGTTAACTGCATTCTGATCTGGAAAAGGCATATCCGCATAAAAAGAAACTTTAACCTTTGTTGTGACGGACAAGGTTGAATAGAGGGGAGCCTGTTCAATTCTTCTTACCTGCTCATAACAGGACAACCAAATCGAAGTATTGTTAATGAACTATGCTGAGTCTGAATTAGGCATTGTAAGTTAGAATAGTGAATTCAATGTTAATCAGGCGCAGAAATCAAAAGAAAGAGAAAAAGAATGGATTAACACACAAAACTGGAAAAAATGTACCGTTGTGTAATTTAATTAAAAAGCCTTCAACAACTGTTGTAATCTGAAGAACAGAAGCCTCCACATTTCCAAAAGTTAATTTTCAGTGCCAGTGGAATTGTTTAGTAGTAATTAAGACTTAGCATTAGAAAGGATACTTGGGCCGGAAGTTGCTGGTTGTTCACGACGGGAGGATCTTCTAGTCCCACTGACGGCGTACCTCCGCCCCGGGTTTCCCAGTGATGTGGAATGGAGTCAGTTGGAAATCCCATTAGCAGCAGTGGAACCAGACTATCCCTCCGTCAGCCAATGGCGCACCATCTCCCACTGCGAGAAAGATGCTGTGGGGAGGCCGGAGAATCGCAACCTTAGATTGAATGGTCAAACCCCAACCTTTTGTGAAGTATTTAATCTGTACTTTATTCTCCATGCAGGGAGTGCGCACATTCAATACATTTTAAATGAGGAGCCAGACAGGGAAATGCCATTTTCACACATTTATATAGAGGAACAGTGCATTTCAGACAGCAGTTCCTGGATATCTGCATCTACCTGAAGTCATTGTCCAATTTGTGCCTAAATAAGTGAGCAATATTGGCCTTATTAATGATTATTTTTGCGGTAAATTCTGACCTAATTATGAAGACATGTATTCACATGCACAGTGCTTTAGTTTCCCAGAACCTACCAAGTTAGGTTGTACTCTAGGAGTGTGAGTACATTTAAAGAATGAGTAAGATCCTACAAGGGTACGTACTGTATTGTTGGCTACTTTAAATAACATGCTTCAGCTCATCAAATTTAAATCTTCTTCTCCCTGGAGTCCTGCAATATACGTCAACGATAGAGTGCCAGCTTCTTTTGGTGTATTCCTAGGTTTGCTTAATTCATCCTGCAACCGGCATGATGGCACAGTGGTTAAGACTACTGCCTCACAGCGTCAGGGACCCAGATTCAATTTCTGGCTTGGGTCACTGTCTGTGTGGAGTCTGCACATTCTCCTTGCGTCTGTGTGGGTTTCCTCCAGATGCTCCATTTCCTCTCTCAGTCTGAAATATGTGCTGAATAGGTACAATGGCTGTGCTAAATTCTCCCTCAGTGTACCTGAACAGGCGCCAGAGAGATTTTCACTGTAACTTAATTGCTTTATAAATAAATAAAAACAATCTCACACAGGACTCAAACTAGATGTAGGTTCAGTTTATTTGAAGAAATAGAACAGGATTGTTCAACAGACAGATGTACTGTAAAGATTCAACTACTTATTAGCATATTCTCTCAAAGCAAATACTGCTGATGACACAGTAACACCAAAATGCTTTCGCCGCTGTTTGAATCCATTTTTATAGTGGTAAATATTTGAAGACTTTCCCATGCAAAATTTGATCTCATACAGATTCACCAAGCAAATTCTGAAGTTAAAAAAATACAAATTTTCTTTAGAAGAGAAACAAAATTACATTTAATGATAATTCTGGAATATAGAAAAGAATGGGTGAATTTCTGATGGTTCGGCAAACTTTCTGTTAACTGAAGCTTACTCTTAATTAGAATACCGTATATCTCCAATTTATTTGCATTCTTTAAAAAAATATGGTAAAAGATTCTCTTGTTTGTTAGGAATATGCTGAACGTATAAGGCCAATGGTGCGAGATGGTGTCTACTTCATGCACGAGGCTCTTCATGGTCCAATAAAAAAAATTCTCGTGGAAGGTGCTAATGCAGCACTTCTCGACATTGATTTTGGTAAGTTTTTGAAACCATGTATTTTACCAATCAAATAAACATATCACAACACATTTGAGAACTGAATCTGTAAAATGATCAATGACTGCTAAACACTCAGGTACAGGAAATATGTATTTAGATGCATTATTTTGAGGCACATCCCTATTAGCAAACATTTATTTCCTTTCTGTCATGTTAGTGCAATACAGATGAGTTAAGATCAATATTTGGTACAAAAGAAATGGCCCCAGAACACATGACCACTTTTGCTGATCACTAACTTAGTAATTTCAGTGAAGCAAGAAACGTGTGTGTTCCACTGCAGCATTAGATGAGTATTTGAAATGCCATAGTATACAAAGCTACGGATCAAGTGCTGGAAAATGGAATTAGAATAGATAGGTGCTTGATGGCCGGCACAGACCTGATAGGCTGAAGGGCTTCGTGCAGTGCTGTAAAACCCTTATGACCCAGCTACACAAAGAAAGCATACCGTACATAGGGAAGGAAAGGAGAGAGTGCAGAATGTAGTGTTACAGTCATAACTAGGGAGTAGAGAAAGATCAACTTAATGCAAGGTATTTCCATTCAAAAGCCTGATGGCAGCAAGATACCTGGGTGTGACAGGTAGATATTACTGTTGTTAACTGTGGAATTTCACTTTTTTTAAAACCAAAGTAAATATTTAAGAAAAAAAAACCATCACCCAATGCAGGGCACAAACCATGACCCTAGGTTCATATCTCATCATTTTCCAACTGAGCTATCCAGGCCGTGTTGGAATTGCCTGCGCAAAGCCTTTCCAACTAGATCACTTGTTCAAATAAAACAAATGTGTTTATTAAAAATGTCACTAAGTTTGCAGTGTGAAACTGGCCTGGGAGCAAAAGAGCTGGCACCCACCATCCTGGTGAGAGAATCCACACGTTCACCAGTGTCTGAATAGCTGGCCAAGAGCACATACGGAACGGATCCTAACACCTTTCCAATCAGTGACAGGATTTATAGTGTATTTTTAATTGTTTGACTCTTTCTTCATTCACTCTGTTATTGACCAAGTATTGCCAAATTAAGGCCAAGCGTGCCGTGAGCAACTTGTACCTATTTTGTTTCTAGATCAACATCGTAGAAAATTTCCAGTTGTTTAATAAGGCTGATTCCAGCAACTGCAATTTATATTTTTCGATTTACAGGAACTTATCCGTTTGTGACATCATCCAATTGCACTGCTGGAAGTGTTTGCACAGGACTGGGCATTCCTCCATCCAACATTGGAGCGGTATATGGTGTTGTCAAAGCCTATACCACTAGAGTGGGTATTGGAGCATTTCCAACTGAACTAACAAACGTAAGTCTGGACTTTTGACAACAATAAAAGAGTCAGAATATGGAGTATTTGAAGCGCAATTAAAAGAGTCTCGTTACACACGTTACACCTTTCAGTTTCAGTGCCTACCCCAATGCAACTCTTGCTGTGAGTGAATTTTCCCCCTCTGTCGTGCAATTTCTAGCATCCTTCTTCTCTTTTAAATTACTAAGCCTCTGCTTTGTGCTATTCCAATAAATGTAATTAAAGGAGTAGGATTCTCCCAGAAGAATTCTAAATGTTGAATTTGTATAAAAACTGCAGTAAATGTGACTGGTTTTTCAGGGGGATTTTCAAAATGAATCTCTCACACTCTAAACACTGCAGAACACACTAGCATGAACCATGCTGAAAATCAGAGGGCAGGGCCTATTCCTACTGGAGGGGCCAGCGTGCGCAGTAGCTCCGCACTGCTGGCTTCCTAATCAGTGGCCAGCTCTATTGCTGCCCAGCACAGCAACCCCCGCGACGCTGCCCTTCCGACACCCCTACTCCCCGATTAGTCCCAATGTCTCCTACCCCTAAGTAATGGTATACAATCAAGGGATCAACTGATACTCTTGGCAGGATCAGGCCAATTCTAAAGAATTACTTGCTCAGGCTCTCAACTAGGCCAATACATTACTGGAATTCCATCTACCCAACCTGCACATTCCCAGACACTAAGGGGCAATCCATCTAATCTGCACATCTTTGAACCATGGGAGCAAACCAGAGGACCCAGAGAAACCCATACAATCACCCAAGGCTAAAATTGAACCCGGGTCCCTGGCGCTGTGAGACAGCAGAGCTAACCACCATGCATGTGTACTCTAGGGAATTCTGAAATAGCTACAAACTCCAGAAATCTAGTAGCCTTGTGAGCTTCATCGAGTGTGAAGCTGACGTAATGATGAGCCTTACCACAGAGGGCATCTGTCATTCCCCTTGTGTTGAGGACTGAGAGATGTCGCATATATCCCCTGTGTGTCCCTGAAGCGATCTGCAGCAAAAATAGTCAAGTGCAGTGGTAACCTTCAAGGTCATTGCAAGGGGATGTCCTCCTGCAGAATGTGACTCATATGGTCCATCACCTCTCTTAACAAGTGCAGACACGTGTAACATTGTCGCTCACCTCCAGATTGGAAAGGCTTCTTTGGTAGACTCTTGGTCATGCGAATCACCTCAGTGGAATGGGTCAAAGCTCCTCATCTGCTGGATGTTGCTGGGGCTTCCCTGGACCATTCCCCCCAGGCTAAGCCTCCTCTCAAACTTTGGGCTAGTTGGCGATGGTTCTTTTCTTCCTCAATCCGATCTTGGGGCAAACAGGATCAAAGATTATGGGGAGAAAGCAGAATCAGGACAGTCAGCCATGATCATAATGAATGGTGGAGCAGCTGTAAGGGCCAAATGGCCCCCTCCTGATCCTATCTTCTATGTTTCTATCACTGCCATCAAGGAGGCAGCATTGAACACAGGCTCCATTATTTGATCCCCCTCTTCCCTGTGGACTGATAGATGCAACAGATCAATGAACACTGGGATAATATAGTAGATCTCTCACTTGCAAACAGTCAGCCACCGTCATGCCCTGGAGCTGTATCTGCACCACTATACTTTTGCTGATACAGCCTTGTAGCTGAGGCCACACTTGCATATCTAGGTGACCACGGTGCCAACCCTGTTGCTTGACATCTCAATCCCCTGAGGCTGGAAGAGGTTTGGGTGCATTCTTGAAATGTGCCACCTTAACAAAAGCACTCCTGCAATCTCTGATCTGGCATGTTGATTAAGCTGAATTTGCATTTCAGCAATGACTGGATGCCATTTGACCTGTCATCCGTGCCAATTGGAGAAAGCACATCAGAGGCTTTTATTGATGATTTAGCAGCTTTCCAGCAGCTGTGCTTCCTGAACCATTGCCTGCATTTCCCATTCTCTCAAATCTCTTAAGTTCACGTGGAGTGACTGTATTGTGAAGCCAGTGAGTCCTACAGTCTCTCATTAAAGTGCACCAAAAGGCAGTGGCTCCACTTGTACCTTCTCAAGGAAGCCTTTCTCTTTTCTGTCAGCTCTGACTCTATTTCAGTGTTGAGACTCTAAGTAGTTTGAAGATGTCCCTGTAAAAGGTCCAAAGAGCAACTGTGGGTTTCTCCCAAATGGACTCAGACCCTAGCCACGCAGATTCTTTTCCAGATTCGATTTCAAAATGCACAACAACTTCGGGCTTGCAAAATGATGGTGCTGTATCTTTATTTTGAGACCAACCTCAACTCTTCCCCATCTATTCGGATTCCTCAGTTTTGCTGGAACCCCACAGTGTGCAGGTAGAGCAGTCACTACTGTAATCGGGGAATCTGTCGTCTTTGCGGATGACGTTCCAACCTGTCCACCTGAACCCACTCTGTGGCTGGGGGGAGGTGCAGAGATTGGTTCAATTCAGGAGGCCTACTCAAGTTTTAATGGAAACAGCAGACAGGCTTTATTTTTAGATGTGTACCATACAGGCTTCAGCCCCCAACTGCCAGCAGGCTGTGGAGGTCCTGTTGACATCATGTGAATGATTACATGATCATCCTCTTAAAGGGGCCATGCCACATACTAATTTCCCAAGTACACAACATCACTGATGTCCCCATGTCCAATGTGGCCCTCGTCTCTCCCCATTGAGATTGTGACTGTGCATGGTCACACACACAGGAGACATACACCAGCCAAGGATCTCACCTGCATTGGTGAGAACTCCAGAGCACTGCTGCAGCAGGAAGGTTTTAAATGTTGCACTCACTCCAACGTCATGAGTGAAGTGAAGACTGATAGCCGAATGCCACTTATTTCCAAATGTGATTTAGACCAATCTAATTTCCCGCTGGCATGGCACAAGGTTGGGAGGTTGGTCTTGATTCCAGCAAGAGGCATTTTATTGAATAGTCATTACATGGGAATATATGAAAACAGTATTTACATTACAGATCAATGGGGAACCCGATCCACCTTCAGCCCAGGAGGTGAGGGAAAACATCCAAACTGACTTCCCGCTAGTGGAAATCTGATTTTTGGCCTCTCTCCAAATTTACCACTCCCTCCTACTATGAAATCCTACCAATGGCAAGACCTGAAAATTCCACCTCATGAAACTAGTCAGCCGCGGACTGATTCCTGGACACCACTAATAAGCCACATCTATTAACTACAAGTATCTGTTAGAGGATTGGAACCTATTGTTAATAGAGCATTTATTCTATGCCCTATAAATTAAATTTTCTTAATCAAGCCACGATTAGATTAGCATTATTTAATATTAAAATAGGTAGTGTCCAATATCACCCCTCATGTAAAACATAAGCATCATCAACAGAAGTATAATAGGTGCGAAATAGTCATTTAGCTGTTCTACCTTTACTTCAACATTATTTTGAATCTCTACAGTCTTTAATTGCCTTCTGATTCACACCATTGATGATAAGCTTCTGCCATCGCTGCTACAATTAACACCGTCTTCCTTTCCACAGATCGCTTGATAAATCTTATGGCTGGTTTTGTCTAATTTGATTGTTTTTGCTGTTCTCCTGTTAATTTAATGTCTTGCATTTAGTTCTTTCAAGTTTGCCTCTCTTCATTCCTTGTTAACCTTAATGGCTGGAATTTTACCGCCCTGCCTGCCACAGGAATCGGATCGGGTGAGGGGCGGACAATGGAAAGGTCTGTTGACCTCAAGTGGGATTTTACGGTTTCGGGACAAGCAAGGCTGTAAAATCCTGTCCATTGTTTTCATTTGGTGATATGCTCTCAAAAAATATATGGCTTTGTTCTGTTTGAAAATGGTTTTCAATGGAAACCAGTTTTCTTCACTGCCTGATTGCCTATCTAGAAGGGTTGCTTAGTCATCTTTTTGCCAGATATTAAAATACTTCGCAATAAGTGTCCTAAGTTGGGACCAGTCCTAAATTTGCTACAATCTTTAATTGGCCAATAAGGCTAAACCTAATTATGTGATGATCTGAGGTGTTCTCCAAAGTGGAAGCTTGATATAAAACTAGGAATTGCTGCTGAATAAAATCAAATTTAGAATTTGTTTATCACTAGGTGCCTCATCAGCAAATATAAGAAAACAATAAATGATTTTGTTTCTAATCATTGATGATGCCTAATAAGATTATGGTTGATCATCAAGTCCACCTTTGTGTCTAATCCTTACATCCATTGATTTCCTAAGAATCCAAAAATTTGTTGATCTCAGCTTGAATGGTTGACTGACTAAATATCCACAGCCTTTTCTGATTGAAAAATCCAAACGTTTACAAAGTCTCAGCTACCTTTCCCTAACAAACAAGTATCAAATAAAAGACAGCCCCCTATTATGCAAATTGAGCCTGTGTTAGAAGCCTCTTGCTGTGTTGCCACTCTCCTCATCTTCCATTATGACCAGGAATAGGAGAATATCTGCAGACAATAAAATCACCCCTTTGTGGAAAACATTGGAGTGGTGTGGGAATATTTTTACAATTCTACTGGACTTTCTCCTTGGCAACTAAAAATATTCCTTGGAAAAGCATGCAAAGATAAGTAGGATTCCATAGTTTCAGCCTTAATTAATAATTATTGGTACTAGCAAATTTCCCATTTACTCAATACACCATCCTGTTAGGATTGTCTCCTTCATGCATGCACCCTTATATTAAGGCATTGGGAGCCAAAATTAAAACATGTGACATCAAAGCGCATGCTGTTGCTGAATAGTGGACTGGTGCCTAGCATTACTTCCACTGGAAATCAGGAAGGAAGCAAAAGATGGCCGCCACTTGCCAAAATGGTATTTGTACACAAACAGAGGAGCAAAAATGATCCAGTCTATTAGTTCTACCATGAGAGATTCTAATCTTGTAAGTCACTGATCAATGCAACCTTATCAAAAAATCTGAAAAACTAAATATAGTATGGAGATGGAGCTTGCGTGAAAACCCATAGTATGTGGGTGGCACAGTAGTTAGCACTACGGCCTCATAGCACCAGGGACCTGAGTTTGATTCTTGACTTGGGTCACTGTCTGTGTGGCGTCTGTACATTGTCCCCACGTATGCTCAAGTTTCCTCTGGATGCTCTGGTTTCCTCCCACAGTCCAAAAAACGTGCTGATTAGGTGCTTTGGCCATGTTAAATTCTCCGTCAGTGTACCCGAACAGGTGCTGGAGTGTGGTGACTAGGGGATTTTCACAGTAACATCATTGCAGTGTTAAAATAAGCTTACTTGTGACACTAATAAATAAATATGAACTTTAAAGTTCCCTAATAAATTCCTTATTGTAATTATCTGAATTGGTATTGCTGTTACCTTTAAAGGCAAGCATAATAGTAGTGATATTTGGATAGCCCAGAATTCATTCTAAATAATGGTTTGAATGTATATAATTTTAAATGATGTTGCATTATAAATGTAAGTGCTACTGTATACCATGATTAAGCTTGCGTTGCCTGTCAGTTTCTAAAGTTGAACTGGACCATTTCAGGAAATTGGTGATCTACTACAGTCTCGAGGCAGTGAAGTGGGTGTAACTACAGGCAGGAAGAGACGCTGTGGCTGGTTAGATCTAGTCATTTTGAAATATGCAAATATGATCAATGGATTTACCGCGTGAGTACAGATTCTATTTTGTGTTAGCAGAAGTAATTTTGATTTATTTAATGTCTTTACATATCAGAACACCACAAAGCAACTCATAGCCAAAGCCCAAACTTTGCTGTGATAACCGCTTCCTCCTCAGTGTTTAATCAACTGGTTGGCATTCACAGTCACGGTTCATCCGCAGAATCGCACCCACGTGACTCATTGTCCAGGGGGAAAAAAATTAGAAACTTGAGTGATATTCAATGGAATAAAAATCAGGAGACAAGCCATTGATTTCTTATCACCCGTTTACTTTTAACCACATAATGTTGCTCCATTGTGACTTGGTTCAGCGCTACCTCAAAACCACTGTGCTGCCCTATTTGCTAATTTTAGTGCGTTTGCATTCCTTCTGGACTTGAGAACATAGATAGCATTTGTCACAAGGCAAATATTTATTTTCTGCTCTTGACATTTGTTGAGCATTTGTAACAGACAACAGAATTATGGAGGAGAAGTTGATGTGGTGTGCAAGAACTACTGAATCTAATTTACTGTCACAAAAGCAGCACAGTTGAGGCCCATAAGCCACACAATTTTCTCAAACTCCTAATGATGTAACTTTGACTATTTCTTTACGATTTCTCTTTTAAAAGGGTAATAGAGTCACAGAGGTTTACAGCATGGAAACAAGCCCTTCGGTCTAACTTGTCCATGCTGCCCTTTTTTAAAACTGCTAAGCCAGTCCTAATTGCCAACATTTGGCCCATATCCATACCTATCGTACCCATGTAATTATCTGAATGCTTTTTAAAAGACAAAATTGTACCCACATCTACTACTACCTCTGGCAGCTTGTTCCAAACACTCACCACCTTCTGTGTGGAAAAAATTGCCCCTCTGGACGCTTTTGTATCTCTCCCCTCTCACCTTAAACCTATGCCCTCTAGTTTTGGACTCCCCTCTGTCCACCTTTGGAAAAAGATATTGACTATCTAGCTGATCTGTGCCTCTCATTATTTTATAGCCCTCTACAAGATCACCCCTCAGCCTCCTACGCTCCAGAGAAAAAAGGTCCCAATTTATCCAGCCTCTCCTTATAACTCAATCCATCAAGTCCTGGTAGCAATCTAGTAAATCTTTTCTGCGCTCTCTCTAGTTTAATAATATCCTTTCTATAATAGGGTGACCAGAATTGCACACAGTATTCCAAATGTGGCCTTACCAATGTCTTGTACAACTTCAATAAGATGCTCCAACTCCTGTATTCAATGTCCTGAGCAATGAAACCAAGCATGCTGGTTGCCTTCTTCATCACTCTGTCCACCTGTGACTCCACTTTCAAGGAGCTATGAACATGTGCCCCTATAGAGGTAATGTAGATAAAATGAAATATTGTACATCTCCCGTCTCTCCAACAAAGTGTTCCTCAAGATGTTTCTTGGTCAATTGAGGAGTAAAAGCCAAAAACATAATCTTTTCAGATATGCACCTAGAATTCTAATGTACCAACAGAAAGATGCAACAGAAGCCTACGTAACTTGGAAAACTGCAAAATATGCATTCCGAAGCACTTCTCTGTGCTCTAAATAAAATAACTGAACAGAAACGTTGTGCTGAAGAAGTACTGGCATGTCCATCTAACCATCATGAATTGTCATGCCAATAGGATGTAGTTATTAAAGAATTGGCTCCCTCATTCAATTTTAATGGTAACATTATTTTTCTATCCATAGATTGGCATTAATGAAGCTGGATATCTTGGAGGTTCTTGATGAGATTAAGATCGGTTTAGCTTACAAACTGAATGGAAAGAGAATCCCTTATTTTCCAGGTATCGTATACAACAACCCAATATTTTAGCCTCATGATTAATAACTTTCTAACATTCTTTAACTTAGCTTTACTTTAATACTGGAAATGTGTGCTCCCATCAAGAAAATGGAAGGAGCTCGAAACAGTAATGGGCAAAATTTTCCCCCAAAAATTCTAAGTATTATAATGGCAAGAAACCAGGAGTCCTCCATGCCAGTCATTTCAGCAAGCTCCATACTGCAGTCTTCTAGCAGTCTGTCAGTTTGTTTGACAGAAGGAGTTTTGTGCTGGTGGGTGGGGGGGTTGGATATGGAACCTACACACCCCGCTGAAGTTGGTTTCTAAGCACTCGGGTGCCACTCCGCAGGGTACCCCGATCTGCTGGTTAATTTGGGAGACCTCTTTCCACTCACCTCATGGACGTCGGACCCACCCTCTCCATTTGTGGCATTGTCACTCCCAACACCAACACAGATCATTGGCATCAGGGCCCTCCCAGGGGGACGCCTGACATGCCGCCACCTCTGCACGACCCCCCCACCCAGTACAGGTCCCCATGCACAGCCGCAAAAGCTGCCCCATTCACAGCCCCTCCCCTCTGGCACTGCCTCTGGTGCTGCCAAGGTGCCTGGTGGGCACTGCCCAGCCATTCCCCCGACCACCCAGAGGCTTCAATGGCCCCCGAACCTCCCGGTGTGGCCATTGCGCCCAGTCCCTGCTGATGGAGACCAGTAGTGATTGTCGGTGCGATATCTTGCCTATGAGATGGAAACACCTGGGAGCGGGGAGCAGCCATGCTGGTCTCTCTCATGATATGGCAATTCAGGCAGTCTGATGGTAATGAGCTTTGTTCCCTTTCTGGGTGCAAAGCTGTTCTTGCCAGTGAAACAGGGTCGGGAAGACTGGCGCTAATCAGATTTTTGGCCCCTCATGCTAACTACCTGACTCACCACCCTGATCGATGAGTGCAGCGAACTGGTAAGATCGCGCCCTGTATCTTAGCCTAACGTATTGATATGGAATTGTGAGGAACGAAGATCACAAGCACCTTCAAATTATGACTTACTTTGTAAAGAAAACAGAAAATATAAATCACAGAGCAGGTCAGCATTTGGAACTAATGATTGATGTCACTCAACTTTTCTTCAGAAAACTCAGCCCATCAAACATTATATGTACATCTAAAATCATTTTTGATACTCCGTACAACTATTGTTTAAAGCCACATGGCAGAATGCTTTATTCCACGTACATGCACTGTTTCTAGGACATGCACATGACTTCATGTGGGACATTGTCAGCCTCCCCAGAATGGATATGAATGAGGTGATAATCACTCAGCTGATGATATGGGATAGAAACACAAACCACTTTTACATCAGACCTCATTTGTATAGAATGAGTGAACTATTAGCACAACTGATGCTGGCCAATGGCGGTTCACACACACACACGAATATGGATTCAGGCAGTAATGTCACCATTTTAAAGGTAATCTTAAAGGCAAGACTTTGTCTACCCTATATGCCTCAGACTTGTACAAATATGGAACATCCAACAGTATGTAAGTTCTGCAAAGACTCCTCAATTTTCAGACAACACTGTGGAAGTCCTTATACAGAGTCAGCAGGAAGGAGAATCTGCTTCCAACTAAAGCAAAAAGGGTGCTATGGCAAATTGCATAGTAACTGTGTGCATAAATGTCAGAAAAGTGACTGCACATAATACAGTGCTCAGGATCCAGCAGCATCGCTTAAAAAAAATTGATGATTTGACCAAGTGTTAAGGTAAGACCCCAGCTCATCTGCTTCGACCAGTAGTCCCAACACTCTCAAATCTACCCTCCTTCAGTTCCCATCACTTTCCTCTAATCACAGAATTACATTTCACTGTACCATTTTCTGCTGCTCTTTGTACCACTTTTCACAAACAACCTCGCAGCCTTTCAGACCACACACAGACAAACCTGTGAAATCCTTTCGGACTCTGTGTTCAATGGTTCAGAGGTGACTCCACCTTGTAACTAGTAAGCTTTTTTTTAAGCGTGGGTGAAATTTAACGCATTGCAGTATTTGAGCAGCATCCTACAAAGAACAATTAAGAATTATATCACCCATTAATGTCCTTTGGGTAGTAAGCTTGTCTTGTTCTTTTGTTCCTTCTATTCACCTACGCATTTGTACCATTTCCTTCCTTTAAGGACATTAGCGAACCAGATGGGTTTTTCAACAATCAATAATGGTTTCATGGTCATCAGTAGATTCTTAATTCCAGATTGTTTTTTTTATTGAATTCAGATTCCACCGCCTGCCACGGCGGGATTCGAACCCAGGACATTAGCTGAGTTTCCAGATCAGTAGTCTGGTAATAATACCAGTAGGCTATTAATAACCATCATGACAATGTGCACCCTTTTGACAAGGTCCCAAACAGCAGACTGGTTGAAAAAAATTCCAAGGATTTGTAACAAGCTGGTTACTGACTCAGTGGCGGGAAATAAATGGTAATGGTTGGTGGGTGTTTTTGTGACTGGAATGCTATTTCTTGGGTGTTCCACAGGGCTCAGCGCTAGATGCCCTGCTCTTTGTGGCATAAAACATTTGGACATAAGTGTAGGGAAATGATCAAGAGGTTCGTAGACAATACAAAATTGGCCACACAGTTAATAGTGAGGAGAAAAGCTGAGGGTTATCAGTGGAGTGGTCAGATGGATAGGAAAGTGGCAAATGGAATTCAACCCTGAGAAATGAGAGCTGATACATTTGGGAAACAAGGCAAAGAATTACTCAATAAATGGGAGGACATGGCAAGGGATAGAGGAATTGAGGGACCTTAAAGTGAATGTCCACGGATCCCTGATGAGAGCAAGACAGGTCCTTAGGGTGGGTAAGAAAACATGTGGAATCCTTTTTATTAGCTGAGGCATGAGATATGAGAGGTCATGCTGGTACTAAATAAAACATTAGTTAGGCTGTAACTTAAGTACGTGTGCAGTTTTGGCCAACTCATTAGAGAAAGGATGCAATTGCAGTAGAGAGTGTACAAAGGAGATTTACAAACATGATGCCAGAACTGAAATGGCAGCAATAAGGAAAGTTTGAATAGTCTGGTGTTGTTCCCCTTGGAATTTTGGAAGCAGCAGGGAGATTTGATTGAGCTGTACCAAACCACGAGGGATCCGGATAGAGTGGGACCTATTTACTTAGCAGCGAGGTCCATGATAATGTGGCATAGATTAAAGTAATTGGTAGAAAGATTAAAGGGGAAATGAGGAAAAATATTTTCACCCAGAGGTTTGAGAGAGTCCAGAACTCACTGCCTGAAACTGCAGTAGAGGGAAAAAGTCCTCAATTCATATAAAAGATGTCTGGCTATGAACTCAAAATTGTAATAACCTGCAGAGCTATGGACCAAATGTTGGGAAGTGGGAGTAGATTATGAGGCTGATCTTCCAGCTGGCACAGGCCAAGTGACCTCTTTCTGTGTTGTAAACTTATGAATCTGTTTTTTATGATCTATAATTCCCTGGTTTCTGTCTATCAATTTCCTTAAATTAGCAGAGTGGCATACTCAAATTTCCAATCTGGAACAGTTCTTGAATCAAGAGAGCTTTGTAAAATTATAGTTAAGGCATCTGAAATATTTTCACCCACTCCTTTCGAAACCTTGGAATGGAAACTTGCTGATTCTGGGGAATTATCATTCTTTAGTTGCATTAATTTCCTCATTCCCGGTAGCTTACTTACATCTTACATTCGTTTTAATAAGAACTAGGAGCAGGAGTAGGCCATCTGGCCCCTCAAGTTTGCTACACCATTCAATAAGATCATGGCTGATCTTTTCATGGACTCAACTCTACTTACCCACCTGCTCACTATAACCATTAATTCCTTTACTGTTCAAAAATATATCTATCCTTGCCTCAACTGCTTCACTGGACAGGGAATTCTACAGATTCAAACCCTTTATGTGAAGAAGTTCGTCCTCAACTCAGTCCTAAATCTGTTTCCCCTTATTTTGAGGCGATGCCTGGTTCTAGTTCCATCCGCTAGTGGAAACAACTATTCTGCTTCTATCTTATCTATTCCCTTCATAATCTTATAAGATCTCCCCTCATTCTTCATTCTTCTGAATTCCACTAAGTATAGCCTCTCCTCATAAGCCAACCCTCTCGACTCCAGAATCAATCCAGTGAATCTCCTCTGCACCCCCTCCAGTGTCAGTATATCCTTTTTCAAGTAAGGAGACCAGAACGATACACAGTACTCCAGGTGTGGCCTCAGCTGCACCATAATCTCGCAGTTTTTAAACTCCATCCCTGTAGCAATAAAGGAAAAATTCCATTTGCATTGTGGAATTCTTTGAGAACATTACATGTGCAGTGGGCAATGGGGAACCTGTGGATAGGGTGTACCTGGATTTCCTGAAAGCATTTGACAAAGTGCCGCACCAAAGATTGCCACATAAAATTGAGGTTCACAGTGTTTCGGGTAATATATTAGCATGGATACTGGATTGGTTAACTAACAGAAAGCGAAGAGTGTGGGTAAATGGGTGTTTTTCTGGTTGACAATTAGTGACTAGTAGTGTGGTCTCTTTACTTGAAAAAGGATATACTGGCATTGGAGGGGGTGCAGAGGAGATTCACTAGGTTGATTCTGAAGTTGAGAGGGTTGGCTTATGAGGAGAGGCTATACTTAGTGGAATTCAGAAGAATGAGGGGAGATGTTATAGAAACATACAGGATTTGGAATTGGAGACCAAAATTCACAGATGACACAGGATGAGTGGCAGAACAAAGTGTGCAGAGGACGCTGAAAGTCTGCAAAGGGATATAGATAGTCTACGTGAGTGGACAAGGGTCTGGCAGACGCAGTACAATGTTGGTAAATGTGAATTTTGGTCTCCAATTCCAAATGATCTATGTAAATAGTAAATAGTTGTGGTCCCAACACTGATCTCTGCGGCACACTACTAGTCACTGATCGTCAACCAGAAAAACACCCATTTACCCTCACTCTTTGCTTTCTGTTGGTTAACCAATCCTGTATCCATGCTAATACATTACCCGTAACACTGTGCACCTTAAATCCAGGTACGCCATATCCACAGGTTCCCCATTGTCCACTGCACATGTAATGTTCTCAAAGAATTCCACCAAATTAGTCAAACATGATGGTCATATTTGGCACATGGTGTTTTGGCCACCTTCTCTTTGATTCCTCTTCTCACTGACCTCGTTTTGCCCCTCACACTTAGCATAACAAACTATTGATGGTTTGTGCTGCCATTCATCTGTTTCTACTAACTGTCACTGCTATCAGCTACCTCTGTCCCAGTCTTCCCTCTCCAGATCCATTTCCAGTCCAGGGCCCAGCTGTATCAGGAAAATGATACTCTCAAAAATGCACTGTCATTCAATCTTACACTTTAAAATCAGAGATCAATATACTTTAGAGAGTCACTGAGTGGGATCTGCACTGGGGGATCATCAAGCACAAGTGTGGAGGAGCAAAGGGAAAAGGAAAGGGCATCTCAGGAACCATAGGGAAGAACCACATCCTAAGCTTATTGGAGCATCAGGGCCCAGCCTATAAAAGAATTCTGATGACTACCCCACTGCTTGATTCACTGAACTATCTGAAATATAGCCGTTCACATTGTTGAGTTGCCAGTTGGAGTGGTCTCATTGCCCAAGGCATCAAATTAGTGCAATCAACCATGAAACGTATGGCCACTTACATGCACAGCATGGCCATTAGTTTTGGAGCCTGTGGTGAAGGCTGTGATGGATATTCAGGCAGCTGCCTTTCACTTACCAAAATCATCAACTTGCTGAGTATGAATGAAAGGACACCTAGTCATCACATCGTTCCAACACTCTTCTCATGCAGAACAGTCAGATGCTGAAGCACACAGCGCTGTGTAAGGTAAGTGCTGTCTTCTCCCGGGACAACAACACATCTGCTCTCCTATCAGTGCCTGCATTGGTGTTGGGAAGACAGCTGGGTTGGGTTTCCCAAGCTATTGTGGAGATCCTGCAGCTGCGTCCCCTCAGGCTTGAACTCATTTTTAGTCATCCACAGACAATTCGAGTGCCGTCAGTAAGAAAACCATAACTGTCGACCTGTTCTGCAGCCACTAAGATAGCACTTCATATGATCATTAGATAAAAGAGCACCACAAATAGGCATCAGCGATTTGTCTGAATGTGACTTTTGGTTTCTTCATTACTGAAAAATGAACCATTTGGAACCAGTTCCATACGTTGCAATTTGTTTGAATTGGCTCATATAGTGTGATGTGATAGAAATACCCATACTGGCATTCAAAATGATGGCATTTATCTGGTAGCAAGAAGAAGTAAGTAATAATTGGGAAATGTTGTTAGGGCAGAGTCGAGGAAGGGAGTGATTCAACCAGAGCATTTCTCAGGATATCCACGTATGCAACAAGTAGCGGAAGATGTTCAGGTTTTCCAGTGGTTGGCTCGATCAGAACTCTGGTAGGGGTATGTCTCTGCGCTGAGTTTCTGGTAGCAAGAGTTTTATGTTCAGGGTATAACCTTTGTCACACCCATGGTTAATAGGAGACTGGACAGCCACAGTGAATAGGGCTCTGTACGGCCACGGGGAATGGGAGGCTGTACGGCCACGATGAGCCAGGGAATGGGAGGCTGTACGGCCACGATGAGCCGGGGAATGGGAGGCTGTACGGCCAAAATGAGCAGGGCACTGGACACCCACGGGCAATGGGAGATTGTACGGCCGCAGTGAACAGGAGTCTGTATAGCTACGATGAATGGTGTCCCTCATGAAAGGAAACATCTTCCCGGTATGTACCCTGTCAAGTCCTTGAGGGTCTTGTATGTTTCAATAATGTTATGTCTCATTCTTCTAAATTCTGATGTGTACAGGCCCAAGCTGTTCAACAGCTTCATCAGATAAGATCTTCATCTCAGTAATGAATCAATTGAAACTTGTGTTTCTAGCACAATTACATACATTTTCAAATAAGGAAATGCAAACTGTATACAATGCTCCAAATGTGGTTTCGATAAGATCCTGTACAGCTGCAGTAAAACTTCCCTAGTTTTATATTCCATCCCCCTTGCAATAAATGTCAACATTCAGTTTGCCTTCCTGATCACTTTAGTACACCAGGATACCCAGATCTCTCTGTGCCATCTAATTCTGCAATCCTTCTTCATTTAAATAGTAAACTGTTTTTCTATTTTTCCTCCCGATATGTACAGGTTCATGGGGAGGAATTCTCTGGCTTTCTTGCAGTGTATTTCTCGCAGCGGGAGGTGGCACACTGTTCACAGGTGATGGGGTCTTCTGGTCCTGTCACTGTCAGTGGGAGGTGGGATGAACCAGTGATGAGACCAGAAGATTCTACTGACATTGACAGTCTGGTCCCCATTTTCCCACATTATACTCCCTTTACCCAATTTTTGCTCACTCACTGAACCTAACTATAACCTATTACCGCACGCAGAGAGTTGAGGAACAGCAGTGTCAGGTATACATTGGGGCTCTGTGCTCAACTTCACTCCCAACCCCCCACCACCACCAACTATCACCATCACACAAGGAGCCAACAAAATGCGCATATTTGGACATAAGCCCTCTAACTACTACAAACAAGCAATCAGAAGAATTAGGAGCAGGCATCGGCCACTCAGCCCCTTGAATCTACTCTGCTATTCAGCAAGATCATGGATGATTTTGGCCTCAAAAGCCTGCCAACCTTTCACCCTCTTATCAGGAATCTACCTTCACGTGCTTAAAAATTATTCAAAAACTGAAAGCCACCTTTTGAAGAAAAGTTAGATTCCTGGATTGGGTGGCCATGTGAAGTTTGCACATTCTGTCCGTGTCTGCATGGGTTTGATCCAGGTGCTCTGGTTTCCTCCCACAGTCCAAAGATGTGCTAGTTAGGTCATGCTAAATTCTCCCTCAGTGTACCCAAACAGGTGCTGGAGTGTGACAATAATAAATAAACCTAATTATTGTGACAGTGGGTGGGGGTAGGGAATGTTGCAAGATGATTGGCTTCTTCCATGGCCAGCAAGTTAGGCTGAAATTTACACCTTTGGTGCATTTTCCTGACTATCTCATTGGTTACCACATAGCATAAAGGAATAGCATCAATGGAAACCCAATGAAAGTGGCAAACCAACATCGTATTCCTCTTCAAACCTTGCTTTACGTTGCAAAGAATGAATCCAAATAACTATTACTTATATGCATTAGGTGCAGCCAGGTTGAAAGAGCGCATTGGAATTTGTTGAACTTTTAAATCAAAGAAACTTCTTAAAAGATTTAGAAAATAAGTTGCAGAAAAAGATTTGCTGAAATGAAAAAAAGCAAAACAAAATAGCAGAAGAAAGAAGTCTCACAACATCAGGTTAAAATCCAACAGGTTTATTTGGAATCATGAGCTTTCAGAGCACTGCTCTTTCATCAGGTGAGTGGATGAAGGAGCTCCAAAAGCTTGTGATTCCAAATAAACCTGTTGGATTTTAACCTGGTGTTGTGAGATGTCTTACTGTACTTACCCCAGTCCAATGCTGACATTTCCACATCAAAAATAGCTGAAGTAAGACTTTTGGGTGTAACTGTACACATAGGTCTGTTGAAAACTGACACTGGTTTATGAAATGTGTGCGCACCTTGAGAGATGCTCTTCATGAGCAACGGAGGGTCTTAGTAAAGGCATCACAGAATCTCTGTAAAAGATTAAAGCAGATCAATGATAAGCCATGGCCAAACTTCTTTAGCATTTTGGCCATGTTTCAGAATGGCTTTTCAAGTGATTCTGATTCTGTTCACATTTACTGCAGTCATGTTAATCTTTTACTATTCTACTACTAAACTTTACCTCAAGTGTAAGAGAACCCTGCGTTTTGCATGCCATGGCACGGTGTGTGTCATAGTAAATCCATCACTGAGGAACAAACACGAGACAGCCTTGTAGATTCAGCACTGATTTTTGTCACTTTAGATTCTAACCATAGCTCCCACAGTTTTGATGTTGTCCTTTATATCTCCCCTCGACCTACCTATTGTTTCTTTACTTGTTCCATTCCCACCCCCCATTTACCTTGCAACACCCCTTTTGCCACTTAGTCACTCTGTCTTCTGCCCTATCTGCTTTGTCCTTTTCTCCTCTACTGCCTCTTGTTGTTTCTGTATTTGGTTAAAACCTGTCGCAGCTCTAAGCTTTGTCAGTTCTGACGAAAGATCAACAGCCTGAAATGTCAACAACTGTTTCTTCACTGATGGTACTTGCTGAGTATTTCGAATATTTTCTGATTTTGTTTCAGCTTTCTAGCATCTATTTTAGTTTGTTCTAAAATCGACTGATGTCACAAAATTTGTACCATCAGCTGTATAAACTATATTCTTTTATTCTTCATTTACATTTGAAAGTAATATGTGGACAAGTTGGAATTATAAAACACTATTACATTATCATTTACTACTGTTCTCATGCATTCTGACTTACGGCTTAATAGTTTCCACCAAGTTATTTCAATTCTAATGTACAACTGAGTGTACTTCGCGCCCTGATAATATGTTAGAATTTTATTGCTTCATTCTTCTACTTTATTCCTTTTGTCAGCAAACCAGGAAATCTTGAACCAGGTAGAGGTTGAGTATGAGACACTTCCAGGTTGGAAGACCAGCATCACCAATGCTCGGACATGGGACGATCTCCCACCAAAGGCTCAAAACTACATCAGATTCATTGAAAATCATGTGGCAGTTCCAAGTGAGTTATCAGGAATAGCAATGCAGGGAAGTTGCTTGATAAGATTTTATAGCAATCAAATGTCAGTAGTGTTTAAATGATTTATTCATCAATATCCACTTTTTTACAAGGTCTTCCAATAGTGAAGAAACAACATTGACTTATTTTGATACATCATCATTGGACAGTAACTGAAATTTATGTTTGTTTTCTTTCAGTTAAATGGATTGGTGTTGGAAAATCAAGGGAGTCTATGATCCAACTTTTCTAAACGTGGAACAGGATAGGATTGGATCAATTTGAACAAATAACCCTGATCCTATTTTCCAACATAAATTCAAGACCGATGATTGTGCGTTATGGTTAAAATATTCCTGATGTTGTAAGGAATATAATTAATTCACAATTTTAATTCTACATGTAAACAATAATGAAGGTCATTGTTAACATTGGAGGCATAGAATACCTAAGCACCATCATATCCTTCCTGTTCATGTTCACATTACTAAAACATAAAAACTACACATTATGCTACACACATCTGTCATTTACATTAAATATTGAATGAAAATGAACTAATAATTGTGAACAAACACTACTTTGACTGGACGAATGTTTAGAATAAGATCTTTATATTTAATAACTATACTTACACCTCATTTTTATTTTAATTAACTGTCATGGTATAAACATGCACAAGGATCTGCAGTGTTGGGTCCATGTGCTGTTTGTCATTATTTGCCATGATTTATTCAGCAGACCCTCATGAGTTATCAGGTACACTTACACATGGGATGTCAATCATATCTCTCAGCTCTGTGTGCTTTTTAAAATAATAGTTATCCACAATGGGCATTTGTTTTATGATGTATGTCGCTACAAAAAGGAAGTGCTTTTATTTAAATAGCTTTAGAATTGTTTTGCAATCGGTAAACTCCTGATTTAAATCCAAATGTAAAATATTTATCTAATGGAAAATAACAACATACAGGGTTTAAGTGTGAATTTCTGTATTTATTAGACATCAACAGTACATTAGAAAACATTTCTCTGAGTGCCTTTTCAAGCCTGTTGAACTTTGCAAAATACAGAGATGATGCTCTTATTTCCAAGTGCCCTGGAAAGTGAATTCAGCACAGTCAATAATGCATGTCTTGAGATTATATAACTCAATGAACTAAGCTTCACTTGTCTGTTAATTATAACTTACATCAGGATTTATATTGTATGATGAATCATATTCTGTCTTCCAGCGATAATTGTCAGGCAGCCCATAGACATCTTTAAAGATTCTTTTAGATGGCTCTCTTGTTGTTTGAAGATTATTATAAAGGTCGGCTTGACACTTCAGTTCTTCAACAATTCTTGCATACTCATTACTGTAATGTTCATTAAATAGTCAGTTGTTAATGCACACAGTTAAGTACTTGCAAGTTTTATTCTTATTTACGATGATAGGCCAGTTAATCTGACATCAGCAAAAGTATCATAGAGAACTAATGGAATATTAGAGAATAGAGAGCAAGGAAATGGCAGAGGAAATTAAGCAACTACTTTATTTTAGTTCTGGCTTCATGGAGGAAGATGCATACAGCTTGCCAGAAATGCTAAGGAATTAGGGATCGAAGGAGGAATTGAAGGAAATTAGTATTGTTAGAAAAAGTGTTGGAGAAAAAAGGACTGAAAGTTGATAAATCCGTACAGCCTGATAATCTACATCCCAGGGTATAAAAGGAGGATGGCCATGGAATATTGGATGTGTTTGTTGTCATCTTTCAATATTCTGTCAACTTTTAACAGTCCAGGCAGATTGCAGGGTGGCAAATGTAAGCCCCCTGTTTTAAAAAAAGGAGGGAGGGAGAAAACGGAATTACGACCAGTTAGTCTAACACCAATTGTAGGGCAAATGCTAGAGTCTATTATAAAAATATGATAACAGGACACTTAGAAAATATCAACAGGATTAGACAAAGTCAGTATAGATTTATGAAAGGGAAATCATATTTGACAAACTGGAGTTTTTTTTGAAGATGTAACTAACTGAATAGATAATGGAAAACCAGTGGGTCTGTTGCATTTGGATTTTCAGAAATTTTTTGACAAAATCTCACATAAGAGGCGTGTGGGCAAAATTAAAGTGCATGGGATTGGGGGAATGTATTGGCATGGATTGAGAGTTAGTCAGCAGATTGAAAACAGTAGAAATAAATGGATCTTTTTCAAAGTGACAAGCAGTGACTAGTGAGGTCCCACAGGGATCAGTCCTTGGGCCCAGCTATTCACGATATATATCAATGGTTTGAATGGGGGAACTAAAAATAATATTTCCAAGTTTGCTGATGACACAAAACTTGTGAATGTGAGTGATATTTTCTTTCCGGGAGGCAGTATGAAAAGAGGACATCTTGAATAGGGTGCCCCAATATGTGCAGGACACCTGCTGAATGAGATATTCCCCCTGCCTGCCTTTTCATGCCAGCAATGCAAAATGGTCACTCCTGCCCACCTGTCTGGGCCAGCCATGTTATGGTATGACCAACATTATTATTCAGGTTAATAAACTTGTTAACAAGCCTAATTGACCTTAATTATGTATGTGTGTGTATGGTGCCTGCCCATCTAGCGTATTGGTGTGAGCTCGCGGCTGTCCAGGAAGATGCTGGGTTAGTCGTCCCACCTATTCTACATGCCCCTCGCTGAAAACAGGCCCAGCAGCAGCACATGAAATCCAGCCCACGGCTTGGTGCGAGTGCACCTGCAATGCTGTGTGCAAATTTGGCCTTCATTCCCAAGGATGGATGACTTAGGTGGAGTGCAAGAACGGCTTACTGGACTAATTTCTGGATAGCGGGGATTTGTGCCTTTGAAAAGAGATTGAATAAGCTGAGCCTATCTTCCCTCAAGTTGAAAAGAATGAGGGGTGATTGCATTAAATAATACATAATATTCTTAAGGGGCTTGATAGAGTAGATACTGGGAGAATGTTTGCATTGGCTGGGGAATTTAGAATTACAGTGTTGGTGGGTGATGTCACAGTCTCTGTACCAGTTAGTACTGAGGTGAGGAGAAATTTCTTCTCTCAGAAGGTTGTGTATCTTTGGTGTTCTCTACCTGGATGTTAACTCATGGAGTGGACTTAAAACAGATATCAATAGATTTCTGGGTACTAAGAGAACCAAGGGATATGCAGATAAAATGAGAAACTTGAGTTCAGGTAGAAGATGTATCATTCTCTTAGTGAATATGGCAGCACAGACTTGAAGGCAGAATGTCTGCCCTTATACTTCATGTTAGGCTCCTATTAGAGTTTTGCTCTAATTCCCAACTCCACAGACGCATCTCAGGAAAAAGTTTTTTTTGTTCCGGGGAATGGTGGTGCTAGTACAGGTGCTAGCAGGTATTTGGCCCATCAAACCCAGAAAGAGTTTGGAGGCTGCTGGGTGCAGAGACAGGCTAATTAGGTGCACTGGGGCTTTATCATAGTTGCAATGAAAACAGACAGCACTCCAGTTCTCACCCATCATACTACCTTACACGCAAACAGTCCCCATGCCCCATTCATGTCAAATCATGCCACTTCATGCCTCCCACTCACCCCATGGCCACTTCATGCCTCCCACTGCCACCCCATGACCCCATATCCTCCATGCCAACCTATGACTCTGACTCGTCCCTTTGGTCCTTTCACCATCTGTGCTAACTCACCCAGCTTTCACCATGGACAGACCTTAAGAACCATGGTGACGTTGATTAAAATTCCAAGTGTCTATTGCAGGCCACTAAATTTTTTAAAAACAATTGATGAAAGTTAAATCCCTTCATGTACTTAATCCTTATAAAGATAAATTTCCTTCTCTTATTAAGCAAACATTGCCTTCAAGTACTCAATCCTTAATGAAAACATATATTTGTATTCACAACCCATGTCAAAGGTAGCTTATCTCTTTATAATCATTTGGAGCTGTCAATCAAACTGAACTTACAGCCCCTCATCCTTAACTGTGATAATGATAGGTTGTGGAAGCAGTCAAGTGACACTAATCCAATTAAGTCAGGAATCAGTGAAATAGCAAGCACCAACTACTTTCAATTGCAAGCTGTGTTTGTTTTTAATAACCTAGAGGATTTGGGGACTTAGATGACTTGACAACTTGACCGTCCCCAAAAAGGATATCTACTTTTTTGTGCACATTCATGTCTACACTTAACGATCCCAAAGGGGTACCTGACCTCTCCCAAAGGACATCTTACCACTCCAAATAACTCTCGCAGCTTTATTATACCTTTTCCTCAAATGCATAAAGACCATGGGTTATGCTTTGGAAATCCCAGTAATGGAAATTGGATCTGTTTGAAAGTAGCTACAATTTAATATGTGCAGCTGGCACTATGCATCATGGATAGGCAAAAAAAAAACCCACCAATTCCTGCCCCCTCTCCCCCACCCTGCACCTGGTGAAAATGGATGCCAGGTTCAGGGGTGGGAAATCAGGGCTCCGGCACTATTTTGCCTAAGACATGGAACCCTTCTGCCTTTCAGAAAGTTCAGGCCCATGTGTCAGCATTAGGTCAGTGCCACAGCAGAGCATGGAATTTTTCTAATATTTAACCCACATCTAGTCTTATTGAAACAAGTTATCTGATCTTTTATCTCAATTCTATGTGTGGAATCTTCCTGTGCACAAATTTACTGCATCATTTTTGTACAGTAAACGGTGACTGCAATTCAAAAATAATCTATTTTCTGTGAAGTGTTTTGAGATGTCTCGTGAAAATTCATAATATTAAGAATAAAACAATTCTATTTAAATTATAAAATAATGATGGTGTTTTCTGTATTTAGGAAAAGTGTTGTTCGAATACAGAGGTGGTGGAAGTCTTGGCAATTTTACTTCAATCTTTATCCTTTCTCTCCTTTCCTGGGTAGAGTCTTTGCTAGGATCTTGTGCCACATTGGTTGCACCCTCCCATCTTCATTCAAGTGATCATTCTATGTATGATACGTGTAATGATGGTAACTATTTGCAGGATATGTATCTATAATAGGGATCACAGCTGAGCAAAGGGGCGGTACAGTGGTTAGCACTGCTGCCTCACAGCACCAGGGACCCAGGTTCAATTCCGGCCTTGGGTCACTGTCTGTGTGGAGTTTACACGCTCTCCCTGTGACTGCGTGGGTTTCCTCCGGGTACCCCCGTTTCCTCCCACAGTCCAAAGATGTGCAGGCTAGGTTGATTGGTCAAGCCAACTTGCCCCCGTTTCCCAAGATGTATAGGTTAGAGGCTAAATAGGGTTTGGGTAAGATAAAAAATGTTAATGCAGACTCAGTGGGTCAAATGGTCTCCTTCTGCACTGTCGGGATTCTGTGATTCTGAAGTCCTCATCCTATATCCAAATAAACATTCAAGCTAATTTTAGTACTTCTACTGCTGACCTCTGTGGGTGGCAGAGTGGTTAGTACTGTTGCCTCAGCATCAGGGACCTGGGTTCAATTCCCAGCTAGGGTGACTGTGTGGTGTTTGCACGTTCTCCCCGTGTCTGCATGGGCTGGAGGGAACCGAGTGCAGGGTGTCGAAATTTGCTGATGACACCAAGATTGGGGGAAAGGCAAATTGTGCGGAGGGTGTGGAGAGTCTGCAGAAGGATCTAGATAGGCTGGGCGAATGGGCCAGGAACTGGCAAATGGAATTTAATGTTGGCAAGTGTGAGGTGGTCCACTTTGGTAGGAAGAATGGTAGGAAGGACTATTACTTACGTGGCGAAAAACTGCAGCAGGCGACGGTGCAGAGGGACCTCGGGGTCCTTGTGCATGAGTCGCAAAAACCCAGCTTGCAGGTGCAGCAGGTGGTCAGGAAGGCAAATGGGATGCTGGCCTTCATAGTGAGGGGGATTGAATATAAAAGTAGAGAGGTCTTGCTGCAGCTGTATAGGGCATTGGTGAGGCCGCAGCTGGAGTACTGTGTGCAGTTTTGGGCGCCGCACCTGCGCAAGGATATTTTGGCTCTGGAGGGAGTGCAGAGGAGGTTTACTAGGCTGATACCGGAGTTGAGGGGATTGAGCTATGAGGAGAGGCTGAATAAACTAGGCTTGTACTCGTTAGAGTTTAGAAGAATGAGGGGAGATCTCATTGAGACGTATAAGATGATGAATGGGATGGATAGGATAGAGGTGGAGAGACTCTTCCCGCTCAAAAAAGACAGTAGGACTAGGGGGCACAGCCTCAAGATAAAGGGGAGGCGGTTTAGAACGGAGTTGAGGAGGAACTTCTTCACTCAAAGGGTGGTGAATCTCTGGAATTCTCTGCCCGTTGAAGTGGTGGAGGCTGCCTCGCTAAATATTTTTAAGAAGCGGGTTGATGGGTTCTTGATAAGAGAGGGGATTAAGGGTTATGGGGAGAGGGCGGGAAAGTGGAACTGAGCCACGACAGATCAGCCATGATCTTATTGAATGGCGGGGCAGGCTCGAAGGGCTAGATGGCCTACTCCTGCTCCTATTTCTTATGTTCTTATGTTCTTATGTTTCCTCCGGGTGCTTCAGCTTCCCCCCACAGTCTGAAGGATGTGCTGATTAGGTGCACTGACTTGAACAGGTGCCAGAGTGTGGTGACTAAGGGATTTTCACAATACTCAAACTTGCATACAAACTGATTAAAAAGTGTCAATTGACTCTTATCATCTGATAATATCATTGTGCCACCTGAAGTGTTATGGTCACGGTCTGGAATTCTCCTGTGAGATTGAATTTTATGCCATCCCTTTGATCCAGTTAACATCTGCCTGTCAACATCCTGGGCACCTGGAGCTGGGACCAACAGGAAATTATTGGGCAGAAATGCCCCATTCATTCACACAGGTCTGCAGTGAACAGATGGAATCTCAAGCTGCCCATCCCCAGAGGAAACTCCTGGCCGGAATCTTATCACCGTTCACACCGGCTGGATTTTCCCATCCCGCTGCAGTGAATGGAGATTTGGCAGGCCACCAAATTCTCTGACCTCACTGCAACAGGAGCGAGACATGAACAGCGAGTAAGATCGCACACCCTGAGTTTCGTCTTTGATGAGGAGACAACATAAATAACCTACTCACCGATATTCAGTTCATGTTTTGCCAGCACTACTTGGCTCTGGACTTCATTACAGTCTAAACATAAGGGGAAATTTACCACTGGTAGTATTGGTGTGTGGCACAAAAGATGCCTGTAGTTTATTGCAGGCAATAATTTCAGCACTAAGGCATCACTGCAGGAGCTCCTCAGGATTTCCAAGGCCCAACCTTCTTCAACTGCTTCATCAATGGACTTTCCTCCATCATAAGGTCAGCATTGGGGATGGTTATTGAAGATTACGTAAGTGTTCAGATCCATTCTTAATTCCTCTGATACAGAAGCAGTCTTTGTCTGAATGCAATGAGATCTGAACAACATCCAGGCCTTGGTTGATATGTGGTAAGTAACATTCATGTCAATTAAGTGCCAGGCATTGACCAAGTCAACAAGAGATCATCTAACAATCCTTTCCAATAACAGAGAATCTAACTATCATCCTTTGACATCCGATTGCATTGCACCCCTGAAACATCCACTATCAACATTATGGAGATTACCATTGACCAGAAACTTAACTGAAGTACTGTGACTACCTGAATAAGTCAGAGGCTAGGAATTCTGGGGTGAGTAACTCACCTCCTGACTCCATAAAGCCTGTCCCCAGTCTACAAGGCACAAAGCAAGAGTGTAATGGAATAGTCTGTACTTGCATGGATGAGTGCAGCTCCAACACTTAAGAAGCTCAACACCATCCAGGACAAAACAGTCCCCTTGCTATTCCTTCCACACACTGATGAAAAGGGGTAGCTGTGCGTACTATGTACAAGATGCACTGCAGGAACTCACCAAGGTTCCTTGGGTAGCACCTTTCAAACCCGCATCTAGAAGGACAAGTGCAGCAGTGGGAACATCACTATCTATATGCTCCCCTCCAAATAACTCACCATCCTGACTTGGAAATATATCACTGTTCCTTCACCGTCACTGGATCAAAATCCACCCCATGGAATTCTTTCCCCCCACCCCCATACCCTGACAGCACTGTGGGTTTACCTACACCTCCAAGACTGCAGCAGTTCAAAACGGCAGCTCACCACCACCTTTTCCAGGACAACCAGGAATGGAAAATAATTGCGGGTCTATCCAGTGATGCCCACATGCTGTAAATGAATTAAAAAAGCCTCTTCTGCTCGCATTCAATGGCATTGCCATCACCAAATCTCTCACCATTACCATCCTAAACACAACAATTGAAGAGAAAGTAAACTGAACCAGCGACAAAAATACTGTCTGAGAGTTTCCCTCCAATTAACTGCGGAGTTCTCCAGACCTTGCTTTCAGCTACTGGCCTGAGAGCATAGACCGTTCCTTTGAGTCCCCAGAGGTGACTTGTGCTGCCCAAGATCTGCTCCCGTCCAGTGGTCAGCAGTTGTTTTCTCCTGGATTTGATCAGGTGACTGGGAAAACCTATCAGTCCCCACATTTCAGCCGGCTAGATAGTTCATCATCCATCTATGTCAGGAATGATTCCAACAGTTTCTATAACATGTTAACACCTACCTGCGAGTAATCTTGCCTCGACAAAGGTTCATGGTCCCTAATGGTGGCACAATTGTCTCCTGGAAGAAGAAAATAGGTTTTGAACAAGTAATCAATTTTGCACCAACTGCTGAAATAATATCTTAAACACTTATTGCATTACGTTTTGGCACCCAGTGACAGATTAGCTACCACCCAGACCTCTAGGCTGAGCTTTAGTAAGGCCCCCTGACCTTGCCCCCTGCCCCTGCCCCACCCTTTGTTGAAGAGAATAAAGTGACATTATAACTTGTCCTAAAAGCATTACTTCTAAATGTTTATATGTTTGGAGCCTAATTTAGAAAACAAAATAGTATTTGTAATTTTCCAGGTATGAAGAAAGTATATGCAAAAGTACTGAAATATCATCCAAAATACTCACATGTACACTGAATTAAACCATTTCTTTGTATACTCAATTAACCCTTTGAAGGGTAAAGCGACATAAATGTTGTTTCTGGGTAAGCTGACTTTGTCACGTCTGCAGGGATTGGTCAAACAAGATTTACCAACCACTATTGTTTCAATCAGCCTCAAGATGATGTCATTAATGCATTATGATAATGAATTTGAACTCTTTGGCTGGTGAGTGGTGACAGCAGGTCATTTGTCACATTGTAAACAACAATAGCGGCGTGCAAACGAAAGTCTGTTTTGACGTTTTCACAGGCGGTAAATGCGCTCAACAACAGTTTTGATGATGGATTATGCAGTGATGATAGTGGGGGTGATTTAGATACCGAGGATTTTGATGTTGATATTGGTGAATTATCAGATGATGATCGTGAATTTGATGATACATTGATCACACTGGAGACAGTGGTGTGGGACTAGTACTATGTAAAGGCGAATGTTGAAAAAAGTACTATATGTAACTAAGTATGCACTAAAATAAGTATGTATACATGTTATAGTATGACAATAAACTCTTTGTTGCATTTATTTTGTATTTATTTGCATGTTGTACAAGTCCAGGGGTGAAGCTCCTCTATTTACAGGTATTTGTTACATTAATTCACCCACAGGGTATAGTCATGAAAATTTATTCACCTTTAACAGGGTTAAACCAATTTTTTTTTGCTCTCAGGCCTGCCTCTCTTCCAAGCCCCCAGGTTTAAGCCTACTCAGCCTAATCCGCCACTGTTAGCAACTCTCAAAGAATCCAAACCTTTTATTGTTATTTATGTTCTTCAATATCTAGCTAATTGCTAATCATTTTCACTCGCGTGTTCTCTGTTGCCAAGAACAGAGGAGACTGAGAGTATGCAAAATACTCACTGGTTTGAGAGCTCTTTTTAAAAAATTAGCAGAAGAAGAATTACAGGAATATATTGTTTCATAATGTAATAATTTTACGAACCCTTATGTTAAAGGACTTTGAGTTTTAACAGTGAACAGCAATTGCTGTTTGGTCACCTATGGAAATAATGTGGGTGCTAAACCAGCCTGTATTTTGTATTGCGTATCTAGGATACGATACAATCAGCTATGGAATGGAAAAGGATAACCAAATATCAACACAAGGTACAATATACAAAGGTAACATTATGCAAACAGTGGGCTGGATTCTATCAGCCCTCTAGGGACAGGCAGTAGCGGAGGAATAAAATAGAAAGGGAAGGTGAGGGAGGTGTGGAGTGTCCATCACCTTCCTCCCATCTTGCCTTTTTACCAGCAGCAGGGTGTGAAGGATGGCCCTCTTGTCCAGAGGCTGATTGGGCCACTTACATTTTTAAAGGCCTCTCCCACTCCGGTTTACCATTGATTGGTGGGACAGAGAGGGCGCTTGCGTCATGAGTCCTGGTGACTTACTTTCTGCAAGCTCATGGGGGTGTTATGAACCAGGTCAGAAACTCTAAGGTGTTTTAGAAAACCAGCCTAGGTTATAGATTTTGTACTTTGAATTTGGCACGGGTGAACATAAGATGTTTCACTCCAGGTATGAATCAAGTCTTCCACTGGGAAGCTTTTATGGAACAAAGTTTACTTAAGGACACAGTTAACGTATAACAGGAAAACTGGCATAACTTTTACCAATTACAAAAAAAAGCCACCATGATAATGTACATCTTTAACAGTTGACTGTACTGTTCCAAATCAAATAACCCCCACAAACAAATACCGCTTTTTCAGCTTGGCTCAAAAAGCCAAGTATGCTCACATGATGCTGGATCTTTCAGCTTTTCAACACCTGTTGTGGACTGTCCTTTGGAATGTCGAATGAAAACACTGAGATTTTTCAGTACTGGAACTTTCAGCAGAGCTCGAGGGAAAGGGAGAGGCAGAGGCACCGCCTGCCTCTAGCTTCTAGCTAGCAACTCACAGACAGCAGAATGTTCAATCCAGAGATAGAAAGACAAAAGCACTGCTTTCAGTCTGCACTCCAAAAGCTTCTCACAAAATAAATTAAAACCTTGGATTTTTCTTGTGGGGAAAAAAAATTGTTCAAAGGCATCTGATCCACCCAACAATTCCAAAAGAGTCACAAAACTCCAGGACACTGTATTAGGCCAGAGTAAAAATAGACAAGATGCTCATTATATTGCTTCAGCAACAATTAGAGGACACTGGTTCAGACATCATGGCAGCAAAACAAAAAGGCCAGGCCTGCTTGAAAAAAACTGCAGAAAAACATGATTAAGATACATTTCTTAAAGGTACAGTAATGTCATGGGATGGGAAAGGGGCTGTACGCTCCAAATTGGGCTTTCTTTGACCCATAGAGAAACCCACCTGTTACAATAGCTGCCCTCATGACAAACCCCCCAATGGAGCACAGGAAAATTGTGGCTTCCTGAGAATATGAATGGACTGAGGGCGATCACAAGGTAAAGCACAGAGCAAGAAGAGTAGGCAGACATGATGAAGAGCCATCAGCCCTCGCTGGAACTAAGAGGTTTCCAGCTTGGGTCAGGAACCCAGCAGATTTTAGACATTCTGCTGAACTATAGAAGTTCCATGAAGGTAATCATATTTAGTGGGGTTTTGCATCTCATTGGGTTTTCCACTAAGTTCAAAACCAAAGAAAACCTGGGAAAACAAGCGTGCACAATCAGTGACACACTTCCCTCTCCCTTGCAGGAGAAGATGGGAGACAATCCAAGGCAACAGAAACTAACTAAAGGGCAGTATGTGCAATTGAATCAGTTACAAATTCAAGTTAAGAGCCATAGAATCTGAGCTTATCCTAGATCTCGGATAATCTTTATCACCCAGTGACAGTCCTTAGTTCTGCATGATGGCTGAAATGCAGCTGATATAACAGGAAGCTACTGACTGAAGGCTTCATGACTGCCTCCAGGTTACCAGCATTGACCTACATCATCTGCTGCTTATTGACAGTTACTCATTTTGTTGACTGGGGAATCACTCTCATTTCTGATACAGGGTAGGATTGGCATGTGGCACCCCAAAGAAATGGGTATACAGTTAGTGGCAGCCTGCACACCATGGGGAATCCTACAAACTTTGCAAAATTTCCTGCTCATTCCACCTGATTCTTTCTGGCAATGAAATTAAGCTATTTTGTTTTGAATAAAGAGGCTCCCTCACGCAACATTGGATTGCCGACAGCAAAATGTTACAAATATCTCCAACACTAGCTGAGAAGGAGTCTGGCGCTTGGAGATTTGTTTGTAGCTACGGTCACCTTCACAGCCACAGGCAATGCACTCCTCACCAAGCTCTGAAGTTGGAGCTGTGGTTGAAACCATTGGTAGATCAGTGAGGACCACCTTAATGAAGTAGTAAAGAGATTACTCCCTGAACAGGGTATAGATGTGGTCTTGTGCTGAGCCCTTCTCCCCCATTCCTCCTCCTCCCTCTTCCAGCAGCCTGTCCGTCTCTTTGACCTCTGATCAGTGTAGCAGTTATACTCTATTCTAAGCAGAAGGCCTACTAGTGTTTGGGAGCAATTGATTTGAGCAGAACACTTCTTATCAGCAAAAAAAAACTTTAGTAACTATCTCACCCCTCCCTGCAAACATTTGAAACAACATTGAAAAGCACAAAAAAAATTGCATTTTCACAACAGCCAGAAGAAATCAAACAACAATTAATCTGTAAGTGGCTGATAATCCCATTAAATCATTCTGGTGGTGTTTATTAATTTATTAGTGTCACAAGTAGGCTTACATTAAACTGCAATGAAGTTACTGTGAAAATCCCCTAGTCGCCACACTGCAGAGCCTGTTTGGGATGTCTCTGCGCATCTTTTGGACTATGGAAGGAAACTGGAGCACCTGATGGGAACCCATGCAGACACAGGGAGAACATACAGACTCCGCACAGACAGTCCCCCAATTTGGGAATCGAACCCAGGTTCCTCATGCTGTAAGGCAGCAGTGCTAATCACTGTGCCACCATGGGGGATGTCCAGTTGTGTAAAAGAGAGGACATTGGCTGGAACATTGAGCTTCACAATGGCAGAACTGGTATCAAATCCGTGTTGCACACAGATTAACAGTATGATCTGACTGCTCTGTAAACTTCCCATGGACACTAACTACACTCCCTGAAGCCTTTACTAAGAGAGTGCCTAGGCTGTTTTACTTCAAAAGTACATGCTCATGTATAAAAACCGATGTTATTGAGACCAATTGTTTGTTCATCACATAAATACACAGTTAAATATTGAGGATTCTGAGCACAAATTACACTCCTACTTTGCTGTGTCCTAGGACAATCTGTTTTCAGATTAAATAAGTAAATACTGATAAACTAGAATCTGATGGTTAACAATGAGGGGTGATCACAATCAAAAAAAAAATCTGGGAAGAAATGAATAAATGAACTTTGTGCATTTCAGATGAATTCAATCCAATCTTGCATCTATAGGATGCTAGACTGGGCGGAGAAGTGGCAGATGGACTTCAACGCGGATAAATATGTAGTGGTCCATTTTGGCAGGTCCAATGGGATGAAGGAGTACAATATCAAGGGTAGGACTCTTAGCAGTGTTGAGGAGCAGAAGCACCTTGGAGTCCGGGTCCATAGGACTCTTAAATCAGCCTCGCAGGTGGAGGATGTGGTCAAGAAGGCATATGGTGTGCTAGCCTTCATTAATAGAGGGATTAAGTTTAGGAGTCGGGAGGTAATGCTGCAACTTTATAAGACCCTTGTCAGACCCACTTGGAGTACTGTGCACAGTTCTGGTCACCTCACTGCAAGAAGGATGTGGAAGCTATTGAGAGGGTACAGAGGAGATTTTCAAGGATGTTGCCTAGATTGGGAAGCATGCCTTATGAAGATAGGTTGAGGGAGCTCGGTCTCTTCTCTCTGGAGAGACAAAGATTGAGAGGCGGCCTGATAGAGGTTTATAAAATGTTGAGAGGTATAAATAGGGTGGATTCTCAGAGGCTTTTTCCCAGGGCTGAAATGGTCGCTACGAGAGGACACAGGTTTAAGGTGCTGGGGAGCAGGTACAGAGGAGATATCAGGGGTAAATTTTTCACTCAGAGGGTGGTGAGTGAGTGGAATCGGCTGCCATCGGTGCTGGTAGAGGCGAACTCACTGGGGTCTTTTAAGAGACTTCTGGACGAATACATGGGATTTAATGGGATTAAGAGCTATAGATAGGCCTGGTAGGTATGGATATGATCGGCGCAACTTGTGGGCCGAAGGGCCTGTTTGCGCTGTAGTGTTCTATGTTCTACATGTTCAATTCTAGGATAGTAAGATATAAAGCCAGAAGGTGAAAAAGCAAAAGCTGTCAGTGGGTGATATGCCTGTTAGACTAGATGCAAGATTACCTGTATGAAATATGCATCAAGAACTCCTACAAAGCTATTCATAAGATTCCCAGTAACCACATATGAACTTTATCCTAATGTTTGTGAAAGTTCTGTTGGCAAGGTAAAAATAAATGTTCACTATTACCGGGTTACTCAATTCATTGCTATTTTTCATTGTTACTACGTTTTCAATTTATTAATGAAGCTGGTCTTCTACTTACTGTTGGTCCATGCTGGCACCCGATACACCCTGCCTTTTCCTGTAGCCGTTCTTCTTCTGTTTTCCAATTAAAGGTAATACCCTGAGATGTTTGTTTCAAAAAGAAAATTAATCTATGCAGTAATTAATTGTTTGTAGGATTAACATTTCCTATCAGACCCGCTCTTTTTTCAAGACATGATGGCATAACTAATAGAACGCTCCGATGATACAGCGCACAGCGACATTTAATATCGATTGTAGACATCATGTAGGAAGAATCAAATATCATTAACATTTCTAAATTCTTCTAAGGCAAAATCGTCAAAAAAATGAAAGACTGATATGCCCTTTGGTAACGTCCTTCATGATATTTTTAGTTGAAGTTGATGCTCATGGAATTGAAGGCAAATTATTGACTCAGTTAGGAAATTGGGAGACCAGCCAGTGACAGTATCCTGATAGGGATACTGGGGAGGTAGTCCAATTGGTAGGATGTAATGAGTGGTATTCTGCAAGGATCTGTGTTGGGCCTCAAAGGTTCACTGCATTTATTAACAACTTAGGTGTGGGATAGACAGCCACATATGCAAATTTGCTAATGACATAAAGATAGGTAACGTTGTAGGCGTTATAGATGGGAGCCTAAAGTTACAAATCAATATTGACAGATTACATGGGCAAAATTGTGACAAATGGATTTCAATGTAGTCGGCTTTTGATCATCCGCATTGGACCTAAAATGGATAAA
This sequence comes from Carcharhinus amblyrhynchos, assembly GCF_965287045.1. Taxonomy (NCBI): domain Eukaryota; kingdom Metazoa; phylum Chordata; class Chondrichthyes; order Carcharhiniformes; family Carcharhinidae; genus Carcharhinus; species Carcharhinus amblyrhynchos. The sequence continues at coordinate 33,949,081 of NC_137337.1, forward strand.
ATATGTTCTTACATTCCTATACTGCCAAGCTTTGTCACATGCAGCGTGTCCTACAGAAGTGAGAAAAGAAGAAGGCCAAGTGTTTCTTTATTCACCCACCCTTTTAGAAAAGTGCATAGCGGATCACCCACGTTGGATTTTCAATGTACTGGGATTTTATGGCCTTGCTGGTCTCAAAATCAAAGATCTTTCCATGGTCCACACCTCACCTGCTCTGATTCCTGTGGCGGGCAAGATGGTAAAACTCTGGCCACTGTTTCACTTATTTCCAATAAAAAGAACATTTTAACTTACATCCCTTGGATCGTGGTATGTGTTGTAGGCATCATGGTAAGTTGTCCTCCAACGATCGATATTCGGTCTCCCATACACATCCAATGGAACTAACTTTTGTTGTCCATTTGATGTTGGGATACAACATAAGTTGGACTGAGCATTCATGGACACTTGAGCATGATTTGACTCTTGTGCAGTTCTCATATATTGGTCTCTGCAACGTTTATTAAACAGTTTTTGTTACACCACATTTCACAGTTTCTTAACATCCCTAATTGTGTTGAGAGCAGGTTTTCCTTTTCAGATTGTATGACCTTTCAAATACATGTTTCAATCATTTCAGATGATGTGTGCTTTAATATTAATGTCATGAAATTCAAGTTACTGAAGAATATTTCTTAATAGAATCCAAAATAGATTTAAAAAGAAATAACTTGGATGTTGCAGGCTTTGATGTTAGCCTTTTTAATTGATCACAACTTTACCCTTCAAGTAACCAAACCAAGTCATGGAGTTCTTTTAAACAGCTGTTTTAATGCAAGCTTTCGTGAGGTCTCTAGAAAGTCACAGGTCAGTGCCAGCAACTAGCCAGAGTCCAGAATTCAGGAATACGTGAGCAATTATAGTTTCAAATTTGATTACAAATAATTAACATATGCCAATCAAGGTATAGCAGTTATCTCTATCCACTTACATTTATTGATGAAGGTTACATCATTCATAAGATGCAGATACTAAAATCAATCACAATCACCTCATGCTTTCTTAATGATAATATTCAATCAGCATGAGGTAATCATATTAGCTGGTAATATTAATTATATTACCTAATCCATCATTGTTACATGTTATCAGTGATGTCCCAGTTTGTGTCAGTCTCTGTGGATATCATTCCAGGTTACGGGGAAAAGGCAGGAGAATGGGGTTAATAAACATATCAGCCATGATCAAATGGTGGAGCAGACTAAATGGGCTGAAAATCATATGGTCTGTGGTCTTCTACCAGTTCCTGATGCCTGATTTAATGAATTCCCTCAGACTAAAGGCCTTGCTGCTTATCTGTGAAGACTTTAATAAGGACCTTTTATTTTTTCAAAGCAGTTTATGTGATTTTTAAACAGATATGATTATTAACCCTTTCACTGGAGATCAATTCTTTAATCTTCTTCGTGTAAACTTGTTGCTTCCGATTCCACTTCAATATAATTTTAAATGCATGATTTAAAACAAAAGACAAATCCATAGAATACAAAAAAGAAGATGGATATTTGACGGTTGTCTCTATATAACCAACGTGCTCAACTGGTTTCTGATTCCCTATGATCTTCATTGTGATGTATTCCAATAATGTTTCGAGTAAACCTTGGTGTTAATTCATCATTAGAGGATAGGGGTGTGAAAGGGTCTAACTTAATCTATTTGTTGCCAAAAGCAATGATGTAGAATATCGATGCCAACATATTTTGTGCAAAAAATGTAATGAAGTTTTGTATCACTGCGACATACAGAAGAAGCAGTGCATCTTTTATTTTATTTATTAGTCTCACAAATAGGCTTACATTAACACTGCAATGAAGTTACTGTGAAAATCCCCTAGTTGCCACACTCCAGTGCCTGTTCGGGCACACTGAGGGAGAATTTAGCATGGCCAATGCACCTAACCAGAACATTTTTGGAATGTGGGAGGAAACCGGAGCAACCAGAGGAAGCCCATGCAGATACAAAGAGGACGCACAGAGTCCACGCAGACAGTGACCCAATCCGTGAATCGAACCTGGGCTCCTGGCGCTATGAGGCAGCAGTGCCACCCTCTGCACAATAATATTAAAGAAGTTGTCAGATAATCCTATAAATCAAACCATCTTTTTCTGTATGAACACTGTTAGCATTGGTGAACAGAATATTTCACTGCATCATTGTCAAACACTCCCATATTACTTATCGTATGATAAGATGTACAGGTTAGGTGGATTGGCCATGCTAAATTGTCCCTTAGTGTCCCAAGATGTGTAAGTTAGAGAAATTAGTGGGGTAGATATGTGTGGTTAAGGAAGTAGGGCCTGGGTAAGATGCTCTGTCTGAGAGTCAGTGCAGTCTCGATGGGCCAAATGGCCTCCTTCTGTGCTGTAGGGATTCTGTGATTCTGTGAAACTGTACGGCTAGATCCTGAGGAAACTATTCACTGTGCTACAACAAAGGACTGATTCTCTTTGACTTGATGAGGCATTAGCTGGATAAGACTTCTGTCCACTAGTATGATGGTGCTGGCTCAGTTGCTGTGCAAGTCTGCCACCAAAGAGATGGCTAGAGATTGAAGGGGGGAATGACAGAATGAGTCTCAGGCCCAGAAAGGGAGATTTTTAAAAGACAAGAGGCTACCCAGAAGGTTCAGACCAGTTTTCTTATTTCCCTGTTTTACAGTTTTTCCTTCTAGGAGGTCCTACTAGACCCTTTCCCTCTCTTAACTATAACTTTGGAGGTTTGCTACTACTAACACAGGGACAATCCCCACTTTCTCCCTGCAGTCACCGACATTGTCACAGACACCAATGATAGGCAGGAAAATGGAGCTCTTTCTTCCCATCAAAATTTACAATTGGTGAACAGAGAAGTAGGTGCTTGGAGGGTGGAGATTAATTGCATTTGGGACAGGGACACAGAGTAGGCCTCATGGGCCAATTCTGTCCTTTATTCCCACCACTGTCCCACCTTCAGTGCAAGCCCACAGTAAAATCCACTGGGCCAATTTTCCATTTCCATGCCACCATATTGGGCCTACTTGGATGATATGATAAAATCTTTTAAGTCCTGGTCCAAGTTTGCCTAAAGATACGCAGATAGTCATTTCAGAGATTTTCCTACCATCAATCCAAGTTCCAGAAGTGAAATGGGATGTTGCACAGATCTGACACCTTTTGTCATTTCCAAAAGTAAATGCAACTTTCATATTTTTGTATACTTTGGATAAAGCAATTTTTTTCTTCTGTAGGTCTATCAAAATAACATCAAACACTCACTCAGGAGGGTACGTATTTATAACTGGGGGCCTGCAAATTTCCATATCTTCTCTTTTCATCTTGACAGACTAGAGGGAAAATGAGAAACTATGTTTTTAACAATGATATGAAAAACAGTTTCTGTATTTATCACAATAATCAACAATGTTTTAAAGTTTCTAAATATCAAAGCTTTTGTTGACTGGTCTCCAGCTGGAGTACCCAGAGGAAACCCATGCAGACACAGGGAGAGTGTGCAAGCTCTTCTGTGTTAAATAACACAGCTATTCAATTATTCATCAGAAATAGGAATGATCAGAGCTAATACCAGCAACCCTCTCTTATGTCATTCAAGAATATGCTATATCAAAGTTCGCTTCAGCTTTTTGAAGGCTTTTCCACAGGTTCCTCTGGATCAGTCTCCACCCATGAAGGTTGATTCCATAGAATCTTCACAAGACACTTCATAGATCCTTTCCTCCCAAACCAATAATCCTGGAATTTTCGTGTTAGTGCAAGTGGTGATGGAATAGGGATGCATACTTTGACTAAACTCACCAACTGGCAATTCATAGAATCCCTGGACTGCAGAAGGAGCCCATTCGGCCCATCAAGTCTGCACCCACCACAATCCCACCCAGGCCCTATCCCTGTAACCCCCTTGCATTTACCCTGCTCATCCCCTGACACTAAGGGTCAATTTAGTATGGCAAATCCACCTAACCCGCACATCTATGGGAGGAAACCGGGGTACCCAGAGGAAACCCATGCAGACACAGGGAGAGTGTGCAAGCTCTTCTGTGTTAAATAAAATCTTGAGGAATACTGTTATTCAGTACAGATTTGAGGAATTTGATGAGGGAAATAACCGGCTAAAATTTCTATTTCTTTTTCTAAAGTGTTAGGTTAGGTGAGAAAATCGATGTGCAGCTCACCAGCAGCACAGCTGGCTTTTCTCTCCATATTTCCCAGCACACTAAGAACAAATGCTGGAGGTGTGTCTCTCACCCCATTGATACAGCCAGCGACATCGGCTATCCAGACATTTGGGAAAGGGCCCCCCTCCCCGACAGAGGTGGAGAGCACCCCCCCCCCCACCCCCGTCACATTAGCCCCCAGGAAACCTCAAGGAACCCTTCCCCTCAGGGAACCCCCCCATACTGGGCAACCCCGCCCCCCACCTACATGGGGAATCCCCCAGATAGACCTCGCCAACTGAAGACCCCCCTCTTTGGCACTGCCCCATGGCACTGCCCAGACACAGCACCCTGGCATTGGCAGTGCCGGGGGCAGTGCCAGGAAGCCTGAGGGCAGTGCTAAGGTAAGAGGAGGCAGTGCCAGGGTATTGCTCAGCCATGTCCCTCTTCCCACACCTCCCCTTACTAAGGGGCTATACTTACCTGTGTACCACATGCGTTCATGTTTTTAAAAAACAGTTGTAATCATCACCAATGTTATGCCACATGGGCAAGGAAGAATTCCTATGTGGGTTAAGACAGTGGGAAAACACTCTAAAGTTATGTTAATGTATTAAATGAGCTTCCCATCCTTCCTGAACAGGAAGCTTGTTACATCACTGGTGGGGCAGTCAGGAAAATCGGAATCTCAGCGGCAAGATTCTTGTTTTCCAGCTCTTGTGGGATTTTACGCCCACATCGCCAATTGCGCTCATAGCAAACAAGGACACAAGGTCCATCCTCCCCACCATCTTTCTTTTCCAACAATTTGTTACTTGTTAACCATGATAAATTCACAGGATTAAGATGGGGAGAGGTGGGAGCAGAGAATTGAAACAGTAAGTGACTACTGAACAAATCAATCTGATACTTGTCAACTGAATGAAGTTTCACCACCCAGAAGTCCTCCCTTTCTAAAGTTATTTTTCTTCTCTTCATAAAGTCTTTACATTACATTTGCTTTTTTGCACCTATAGTACAGTGTACTGAATTGGCAAAACGTTAACATTTATTAGGAAACAAAAATGTACGACACAATGGTCCACAAGACTTGACCCATTTCCATTCAATAGCCAAAAATATATATTCAATAACTATTGCCAATCCAAAGATACATTCTGACCATAAAGTCAGTTAAATCTGGTACACTAAATATTGATCTTAGCTGCACAAAAGAATAAAATATCAAATACCTCAACTGAATAATGCAATTTCTGGCTCGTGCTGGATAACCCTCAATTTGTTATTAAGTATAGTTTAGCTTGATTGAGATGATATAACAATCCTATTGTGATGTCAGATAGACATTAATCACAACCGGTGGCAGGAGTGAGGAGATACATTTAAAAATGTAATTATCAAGTTGTTTTCACACATCAAATGCTAAAGGCAGTGCAAGTAGAGGACTGACCAAAATGACCTTTGTACAATGCCATCAGATGCAGTTGGCACAACCACACATGATAACACAATTCCTGTTACTGTGCTGTGTAACTAAAATGAGAAATGGTTTGTAAACAGATTTTGCTGAAATATTGTCCTTGAAATTGTATGATGTGTTTTCTTTGGATATAGTTTCAATAATGGAAGGAATTGCCTTCCATTATATGCTCCTGTTCAACATCAATTAGTCATTGCAGAACAAGATTTAAAATTATTATTAACTAATTTGATCGCACCTTAAAAATATAAAGAGATTACACCACAAGAACAGTTCATTTGACCCAAGACCATGGCGGTGTTTACCCTTCACATAAGAAAGTAATTCTAATCACATTAATCCATCCTGTTCCCATATTCAGAAAATGTATGAAGATCTCAGCATCTGTGGAGAAAGATCAGAGTTAACGTTTTGAGTCAGGATGACCCTTTGTCAGAAACCTCTCATCCAGACTCGAAGCGTTGGCTCTATTCTCTCTCCACAGATGCTGTCAGATCTGCTGAGATTTTTGTGCATTTTCTGTTTTGGTTTCAGATTCCAGCAGTTTCAGTATTTTGCTTTTATCTGTTCCCATGTTCCTTTTTCTCTGGTTCCATTATTCACTTACCCAATTGAATTTTAAATGTTGGCAACTTTAGCCTCAACTACTAATTCCAGAATTGAATTCCACAGCCTCCTAACACTCAGTGTAAATCAGTTTATCTTGTTTGCTGTATTATCTCATGCATTTAAATGTATCTATTGACCCATGTTCTATACCATTCAATTAACTACTAGTAAGTCTGCTTTTGCCTCTTCTGAACCATCCTTTCGCACTTTCTATCCTGTCGTCCTGTAAGTCTCCTGTTTTCAACAGAAAATCTACAATCTTCAAACTTTATTTTTAAAGGAGTTAAAAGAAGGAGACATGAAGAATAGACATAGGCTGGACAAACCACAATAGTCATGAGTTACTGAAAGGGGAAGGTAAGGGTAGGTAAAATTGTATTATGAAGACTCGAGATGCAGCTGCAACAGCATATGGGAACTGAGCAGGATGGACTTTATGTCAAAGATGCTGTTTTGTCCATTATGACTCAGTGTTGAAGTTTGTAGCTATAGTGTAAACATGTTAGTGAAATCACTTATACATATATGAGTATTGATTGAGTAACTAATAAGGGCAGCACAGTGGTTAGCATGTCTGCCCCACAGCACCAGGAACCTGGGTTCAATTCTGGCCTTGGGTGACTGCCTGTATGGAGTTTGCAAGTTTTCCCTGTGTCTGCGGGGGTTTCCTCCCACAGTCCAAAGATGCACTGGTTAAGTGGATTTGTCACGCTAAATTGCCCCTTAGTGTCCCAAGATGTGTAGGTTAGGGGGATTAGCAGGGGTGGGGTGAACCTAGATAAGATGCTCTATCAGAGAATTGGTGCTGACCCGTTGCGGCAAATTGCCTCCTTTTGCACTGTTGAAATTCTATGATTAAAGTAGAAAATCATTTTAATTTCTGATTGGTAAATGCAATTGAACTATTATCTGCATTACAGTGTAGGAATGATGTATTGTAGTTGATTGGAGAACTTGTACACCATTCTGTATAGGTATAACGCCCCTCCATATACTTGAAAAATCTGGTGAACAAAGAAGCCTGAGTCTCATCTGGCCTCTGCAAAATCAGAGGTTCCTGGATCACTCCATTTTAAGCATGGTGCTGTGGGCAGGATTAACCCTTACTTTCTCCTTTCAGTAAATCATGACCACTTTGTCTAGCCTCCTCCTTTACCCATTGTTCTTGTCTCATTCTTTTAACCTCATCACTTTGTATTCTGCATACCTGGTCCATTTGTGTTACTTTTTTCTGTAATGCCTCAATATGCTTCATGTTGTGTGGAATCCAATAGAGAACATAGTATTCTAATTGAGGCCTTATTAATGTTTCCTATAAACTTATTGATACATTTCAACTTTTATATTGCAAATCTTGTGATAAGATCTGGAATTTAATTGGCTTTTTGTTAACGAGATGCTACCTTTAAAGTTCTGTGAATTTGTGCCCCCAATTCCATCTGCTCTTTCAATAGCACTAGGCTTAGTTTTAAAGTATAATTAGTACCCTTATGTAATTAGGCTTCACCCTTGAGTGGTCCAATCCTGTCTTTAGCTAATCTTTTACTTTGTAAATGCTGATGAAATCCCAAACTATTTACTCTGATATTACTGGAATACTGTTTCCTATGAGAAATATATAATGAAGAAATATATGAAATATTGAGGGCTTGATTTTCAGTTGCCCATGGGAGTGCAGGAAACCCATCTTGGAATCGCATCTACTGACATTGTGTGCGATGAGTTCTAATCATAGCAGACGCAATATGCCTGGCATTCGGGTAAACTGTATAAATTATGGCATCGGTACTCAATACCCTGAAAATAATGGACATGGAATCAAGCTGCCAGGAGAAATCAACATATATGTTGCTTGTTTCCACCTAAGAAAGGCAACAACTCTCCCTGACTCCATTTTCTAGGTGTGGGTTCACTTCGAAAATAATGTTTTCAGGTGGAGGCCAGTGTCCTGACAATGATCTTGAAAGTTTCTCCAATTACTGACCTATTAAGCTCTCCGAGGAATGTGTTAATGGGCTGGGGAAGGCCAAAGGGGTACTTTCAAATCACATATTCGCTAAAGCAAACAGTTTGGTGCAGGTTAATGCACACTTGACATGTACAATGCCTTTAATTCATGTTCCTGCTGAACAAAGACTTTTGGGGGAAAGGCTGATTCTGTCAGAGTGGCTCTATCCCCTTTCCCTTGTCCACTTGGCCACTTGTCAGTAGGAGACTGCTTGCCCACTGAATTCCTGCCTCCTTTATTCTGTAGGTCGGCAGCAAGCTCAGTCATGGCTGACTGCCTTTGGGGATTGTACTCCTAAGTCAGTTCCTACCTCCTAGCAGTGCCCATCACCACTAACCGGGTACCAGGCTTGCTGCTGGCCCATGGTATTTACAATCAAAAGGGGCTTCGCATCAGTGCCTTTGTATCCAGGTGTTAAATATTGCACCTTACTTTCAATATGTCTTGACCTGGGCCCGACTCCTGTGGTAACCAGGTCACATGATCTTATCTCTAAATAGACTCAGTATGAATGAGGTCACATAGACTTGTCTTGTAGGAGGGCCCCACCCCCTCTCTAAAATATTCAATCTTACATTAATGGAAATAGGTCCTTCTCATCCACTTTATCCAGGTCCCTCATCCTTCCAGACCTCTCAATCATATCACCCGTCAGCCTCCTCTGTTCCAAGGAAATCAACCCCAGATTATTCAATCTCTCTACATAGCTGCAAGTTTCCAATCCCTGCAACATTTTGTCAAACTCCTGTGAACTATCTCTAATGCAATTATATCTTTTCAGTAATGAGGTGACCACAACTTCACACAGCACTTAAGTTGTAGCCTTACTAATGTTTTATGCTCTAGCATAACCTTCCTGCTCTCGTATACTGCACCTCGGCTAATAGAGGAAAGAATTCCATGTGCATTCTTAGCCACCTTATCTAGCTGTCCTACTGCATTCAGGGATCTGTGAAGATGCATTCCAAGATCCCTCACTTTCTCTGAACCTCTCAGTATCCTCCCACTTACTATGTATTAATTTGCTTTGTTTGATCCAAATGCATTACCTGACAGTTGTGAGGACGAAATCCATTTGTCACTTTTCTACCCACTTGATCAGTCCATCTACAGTTTGCTCCTCACCATCAACTATGCAACCAGTTTTTGTATCGTCTGTAAAATTGTTGATTTCACCCCCTAACTTAAGTCCAAATAATTAATATATACCACAAAAAGGAGGGCATCTGGTGCTGAGCCCTACAGAACCCCACTAAAAACAATGTTCCAGTCACAAGAAACCCATCTGCAAACCACTATCTTTTAGTTTCTGCCACTGAGCCAGTTTTGTATCCAGCTTCCTAATTCTCCAAAGTCTGTCAAGCTTTTATTTTTTAAGCAGTCTGCCGTGTAGGCCTTGCAAAAATCATTGCTAAAATTCAGATAGATCAAGTCAATTGCACTACCCTCATCAATCCTTCTTGTTACCTCCTCAAAACTTCAAGTATGTTAGTAATGATGTTCCCTCCACAAATCCATGCTGAATATCCTTGATCATTCCATGCCTTTCTAAGCTATCTTATCTCTCTGAATTGATTGCAATGATTTGCCCACCACTGAGGTTAGGCTGACTGCTGTGCAATTAATTCTTCTATCCTTTGCTTCATTTTTAAACAAAAGTATGCTTGCAGTGCTCCAATTCTCCAGCACCCCATTTCCACGTTGTTACTGTCCCTTTTATTCCATGATTTTTAACTTTGCTCACAAATCTGTTGTGTAGCGTTTTATCAAATAAAATCCATGTACATCAATGGCATTAGCTTCATCAACTCTTCTTGTTAACCTCACCAAATGTTCAAGCAATCTATTTAAATGCAGTTTGCCCTTAAAAGATATTTTCTGCTTTTCCTTAATTAATCCATGTTGCCAAAATTTAATTCGAGATCATCATTTCTTGAAGCTTTCCCACCACTTAGGCTAAACTGACTGGTCTGTCTATTATCTTCTTCATATTCTTTTTAAACAAGGATGTGTATTTATCTGGCAGGTAGTAAGTGCCATACAACCAAGGGAAACTTGGCAAGCTATCACAACTCTTTTCTTTTTATAAATTTTATCACAAGAGGATGCATATACTGAAATCAGAATCCACAAATTCCTGTGACACGTTTGGAGATTTATAACATTTGATTAAAACATTTCTCAACAAAAAAACTTCAACACAGAAGATTGCATTTGCACAGTTTAAATTAGTCTTGCAGAAATAAGTGGGCTTATTTTTAATATTTAAGGAAAACTTGGATAGGTACATGGATGAGCGGGGTGTGAAGCGATATGGTCCATGTGCAGGTCAGTGGGACTAGGCAGAAAAATGGTTCGGCACAGCCAAAAAGGACTAAAAGGCCTGTTTCTGTGCTGTAATGTTCTGTGGTTCTATGGTTCTAATATTCCTCCAAAAAGATTTCCAATTTAGTGGACTCACAAATAAACACCCTTTAAGCAAAAATCCCGATTGATATTATTCCATTTAAAAACCCACTAATATTCCACAAGGCAACTCCATTGTTGCCTCAGGGGAAGTGTGTCACAGAGCTTCTCTCCCTCTCCCGCTCTGCTGTGAAGATTCACAAAACTTTAAAACTAAACTCTGCTTTCTGAAAAAAATGGACATCTTCTGGTTGGCTGGAAACTTTCTCACTTTGCTTCCTCACTGTTCTGTCTCCAGCACTGACCAACCTTCCAGAAGTTCTTACATGACCATTCCCTCTTAGCTCTCAGTATTTTTCTTTCAATACTTTTCTTCCTCTTTCATCTGCATTCCATTGTCCTTATCTTTCTTTGAAACTTACTGTTCCCAAAATATAAAAATATTTTATGTTTTCCCTATTGTCACCACTTCTGAGCTAAATAAAAAGTAATAACTTGTCTTGTTTATTTACAAGCTTTCCCAAGCTATAAACATCTTTTTATTTCCCTATGAAATTTAACAACTGAGCTCAACAAAATGTCATTATCTCCTAATGCAAATTTCTATCCATGTCTTGTTTACTTATAGAAAATTCAAGTGGCCATTGAGGTTTACAGCATGGAAACAGGCCCTTTGGGCCAACTTGTCCATGTTTATTTCAAGTGCCTGTCTTTCACACCTAGACCCCTTTGATGACCTCAACCCTATTGACATCCAGACCACAGCTTAATTAAATCATGTTCACATACAGCACCCACATCACAGAAAGGGATGGCCTCAACAGACTGGGAGTGGAGCCTAAAGTGCAAAGCATGGCTAATGAATAAAGGGAGACATCTGACCTCTCAAGGAAATATAAGGAAACAGCTGCAGCCAGAACAGAAGTCTGGAATTTTATGTTGCAGCTTGGAGCAGCCAAGGCAGAATAGGGCATCCTGAAGTCTCTAATGGTGACTATAGAACCAGAAAGAGAAACTGGGACAGATGTACAGCCATTGTACATCCGAGGTGCACTACTTGAACAGCACTCCTGGGTCTCAGAACTCACAAGGAAAGGGCTCCAAGTCTGGGAGACAAGGTAATCTGGTTCACGTGGTCACAAGAAATAAGCATTAGGAAGTTCACCAACTAAACTCCGCAATCTGGCTAATTGGGGATCAGAGGTGGGATTTTACAGCCTCACTTGTCCCAAAACCATAAAATCCCACTGAGGTCAACGTTCTATGTTCTGCTGCTTGCCTGCTCTGGTTCCTATGGCAGGTAGGATGGTAAAATTCCGGCCCAGGAGTTCAGCTCTCAACGGTATCTTGGTGGTTCAGGTAAGTCAGTTTGTTCCTCAGAGTTAAATTCTTCCATTAATGTTTATGAAGATTTGATGTCAGTGAAGCCTGTTATATAACTTCTGTGTAATCCCTGTGCTTGAACTGCACATTAGCAGATTATAGATGAATGCTAAATGGGCAGTGCGTGATACAGCACATGTTGCTGTAGAGTTTATTATTCACATTTATTAGTATACCATGGAAAGCATTGATTCTTGCGCACCATACAGACAAAGCATACCATTCATAGAGAAAAGGGTGCAGAATGAAGTATTACAGTCATAGCTAGGGTATAGGGAAAGATCAACTTAATATATATGATGTACAATGTGAAAATGCAGTAAAAATGGACAATAGCTTGATAATTCTTTTGTTTTATTTTTGGAATTGTGTTCCAATTTGAATTTCCTATTCACTTTGGAAGGATTCTTTTAAAAAAAAGTCAATGAAGTCCCTGAATGTGACCCCTACCCGGAAAGAACTTAGAACACAAGTGGAGCACGAGGAGAGCACGTGACATGGGGGCGGGGGCTGCTGAAAGGGGCGCGGCTATCGGGAAGAGAAGGCGGTGCCAACGGGCGGGGCGTCACCAGTCCCGCGAAGCCGCCCGTGGGGGCGGGACTTGAGACCCCGCCCCCTCCGGCTGGCGATCACATGGCGCATTGTTTAAACAGCGCGCGCGCACGGCGGGGCGGGGCGTCAGAGGTCAGGGTTCGGCGCGCGGGAATCGGGCTGTGGCGCGAGGATGACGAAGAGAGCCAGTCCCTTCGGTGACACGGCGCCGCTGCAGTGGAAGATCCACGTCTCCCAGAAAGAGCTCAGCGAGGGGGTCTTCGGGGAGAAATACAAGCGGGAGGTGTACGGTGAGTGAGCGGAAGGCCCGGGGCCTGGGTTGGCCTGGCGGCCTGGGCCTAGGTGAATGGCAGGGCCTGAGCCTGAGCCTCTGCCTCAGCTGGAATCTTCTCCCCTCTCGGCTCCGCGTCCTTACAGTGCGGCGTGGGGGGTACCCGGGACGTTGGAGAGCCCATGGGCAGGAATGGCCTGGAGGACAGGCCTCCCGTCGCCGAGGCAGTTCCAGTGAGATGTGGCCGCTGAATGTAGGTCCCAGTGGGGTGGATGTGGGTCTGCCCCCCTCCTCCCGGCCCCTAACTCGTCATTAAAAGGGGGCAACAGCTTTCCCACCCATCCACTGACAGATTGGTGTTCAACTCAACTCGTTTTTTTTAAGTGTTTGAAATGCATTTTGTAGTCAGCAAGGAGTTTGCACAGGAACTTGAATCCTCGTTGAGTTGTGCATGTGGTTTACGTTCAGTGCTGTTGGTTTGTTTTGCTACAATTTTCTCTAATTGGTGAAGTTGATGATGTTCACTTGTATTCTCCAGTAACTTCGTGTGTAGCCATGATGTGGAAATACTGGTATTGGACTGGGGTGGGCACAGTAAGAAGTCTCACAATAGGTTAAAGACCAACAGGTTTATTTGATAGCATGAGCTTTTGAAGTGGTGTTCCTTCATTTGCCTGATGAAAGAGCAGTGCTCTGAAAGCTTGAGCTACCAAATAAACCTGTTGGACTTTAACCTGATGTTCAGACTTACTGTCTTGGCAAGCTTACAATGAAGTTACTGTGAAAAAAATCCCCTAATTGCCCCATGTACCCACCTGTTTGGGTACACTGAGGGAGAATTTAGCAGGTGCCAAACTAGAGCACCTGGAGGCCACTTGTGCAGGCAGTGACCCCAAGGTGGGAATGTACACCAGGTTCCTTGTGCTGTGAGGCACAGGAATAACCACTGGGGTAACAGGAGATTAATTGTGGAAGTTGAAAAGCTGTCAGACCTATTTCAGTAAATGTTTTAAACCTAAGTTTTTCTTTCCTGTTTAACAGCAAAATGCAAAAATAAATTCTGGACTTATGAATTGTAACCATGTGGATCAACTTTTTATGCTGCAGCTTCCTAGATGAAATTTATCTCTAGTACATGGCTTCATTAGATATTTCCTGCCCTCTTAGTTTTTGGGACAGCAGTTGTCCAAAGAAATGATCATATGGGTATTTATGGAAGAATTTGACAGCAAAAGGTATATGAAGTTACAATTGTCTAGCTACCAACTTAACTGAATCACCCCTGAATTTTTAAAGGGCAAGAGATCAGATTACAAAATATTCTTCTGGTAATGATTGGGGCTAGTATATTAAAGCCTATTTGCTAACTTCTGGTATGTTAGCCAGCTTGTGGTGGTTAGGCTACATATTCTAGTGTTCTTCTAGCCTATAAAGAATCCTAGGACCAGTTGCATCCATGTTCATTGTAAAGTAGTCACTCCAATTTACCTGTAGACCTGCAAGCTTATTTAAGTGTTCATCCTGTTTCTTTTTGAATTCAAAGTTGCTTTGTCTCCTCCACTCCTGGAAGAGCAAGTTCTAGGTTGTTTGCCCCTGCTGCATTTACATGTCTTTACTGTGGCCCAAATTGTCCCCTAGTCCTTGTACAATGTTATTGAGCTGGGATCCCAATCTTTAATTGTGCAAAATGCTAAAGGATTTTAATGTCTAAGGGCGGATAAACATTAAATATCCACTGACTCCAATTCTGATCTTCTACTCTGAAGAGAATTATTTCTCCCCTTGTTTTCAGTTATGCTGTGGCTCCAGTTCCTTAAATCACAGTTCTTCACCCTCCCTTGCTGTTCCTTCAATCACTTTCCTCTCTGGAGGAGCAGCAGCAAGAGTGATGGGAGGAGTTGAAATAGTTACACAGGAGAGACCATATCTATTTGGAGGAGCAGTTCCCCCTCATTCACTCTGCTCTTACTGCTTCTGCAGTCAAACTCTATAATTTCTCTGGTCTCAACAATACAATTGCATCTACAGTTCAGCCCTATACCACAGAGGAATATTGGAGTGAACTTTCTTGCATCTTTTACCCCCATCTTGCTTTTTCACTGGCTACTGGATATTTTGGGATAACTTGCTTGCCTGTCTGCCACCCTTATGTACTTTGAACCATTGCCTGTCTTTATGAAGCTCGATGTCTCATGCTTTGCTAACCACTATCCTGCCACCTAAGATCTCTGCACCTGAACTCCATGAGGTCTGCCTGTCCCTGAACACAAACTGCCATTATCCATGTTGTCTCTTTCTTCTGTTTGTCATAACACATCACCTAATATTTTTGTATTAAATTCCACCTCTATGCCCATTTTGGTAATGTTCTGTTAGTCAGCTGGTTTCATTGTTTGGTATCTGACCAAGTTTAAAATTTGACTCTTCAATATCTAAATCACTTCGTGATTCTAGCAGTAGTCTTTGCTCTACCATCCTCCAGTTTGAAAAACTGTTTATCACAACTTGCTGCTATCAGTGTCAAAAATAGGAGTTGGAGGTTGTTCAGCCCCTCGAGCCTGCTGTGCCTGGCAGTAAGATCATGTGCCTTTTACTTTTTTCTGCATAATCCTTCTCTCCCTTGTTCTGCACTTCACTGTTTGCCTGGGAAAAGATTTCCAAAGGCTTAATTCTGTTCCTGTTCTGTTTGTGATCAGAATTCCCACTCACCTGACAAAGGAGCAAACACCAAAAGCTAGTGGTGTTTACTACGAAATAAACCTGTTGGACTTTAACCTGGTGTTGAGACTTCTTACTATGTTTACCCCAGTCCAACGCTGGTATCTCCATGTCATGACTGGTACAGTATCAATAAGAACATAAGTAGGAGTAGGCCATTTGGTTCCTCAAGCCTGTTCTGTCATTCATAAGAACATAAGAAATAGGAGCAGGAGTAGGCCAACTAGCCCTTCAAGTCTGCCCCGCCATTCAATAAGATCATGGCTGATTTTTTTTTTCATGGACTCAGCTTCACTTGCCTGCCCACTCACCTTTACTCTTAATTGCTTTACTGTTCAAAATTTATTTACCCTTGCCTTAAACATTCAATGAGAGTCTCATTGGGCAGGGAATTCCATAAATCTACAACCCATTGGGTGCAAACGTTCCTTGTCAACTCAGTCCCAAATCTGCTTTTCCCCCTTATTTTGAGGCTATACCCCCTACTTCTAGTTTCACATGCCACTGGAAGCAACCTCCCTGCTCCTATCTTATTTATTCCCTTGATTTTGTTTCTGTAAGATCCCCCTTCCCCTATATGCATGCCTTCTAAAATTCTTTATATTCCACATTCCTCCTTGGTCTGCTCCCATCAAACACTGCACTACTTTCTTCTCTAATACGTAACTATTTATTCCTTTCTGCGCCTTATTCTTCAATTTCTGCCCATCCCCTTAAACTCTCCTGTGAGGACACTGATCCCAGTACTTTTGAACTGCAACCTGCCTTTAAATAGGTGCCTTGTGCTGCAGATTAGGTGCAATCTACAGACCTCCTAATAGTGGAAGGAAGATAGAGGTAGAAGTATGCAGACAAATTGGGGGATTAAATTTGCTGACATGTCACTCTTTTTTTTCAATGAAAATTAAAACCTGTGGTGGACTTTGATATATTTCTGATTCCAAACGGGCTTTCTCTCTTTCATATTTTCAACTTTTTGTCTTCAGAAAAAACTAAAAACTTGCTGTTTAATGGTGCCCAAGCTTTTATGGGATACATGTGGACAGGCAATTCAGAAGAGAATTGTACATTGGTTCCCATGTCCAAACCCATTGAAGATGACTGCCGAAAGGAACCAGAAGATATCTGTAATGGATGTGAAGGACGTGAGTTGCTCCATGGGCAGACTTTTCTAGGACATAATGGACAACTTGTGAAGGGATCACTATCTTCATACAGATGTAAGCTAACTGAACTTAAATTGAATCCATTAATTTTAATTTTGTGCTGTGAAGTTTGTATGCTTCATTAGTTTATTATGCAGTATATTAAATTTTGAGATGAATAAAGTCGTGACTGATGCCATTCTTGGTTGAAACTAGAGTCAATGGGAATGGTGCAGGAGATGACTTTCCATTGCTGGAGTCGTACCTTGCACAAATGAAGATGACTGGTTATTGCAGTGATTCTCTGGAATGGAGATGATTGAACTCAGTGTACTGTCCTAGGCTCAGTTGTTGAGTACCAATCATAATTCCTCTGATACTAAAATGTGGCCATGTGTCACAACTGACCCATTCTTGGAGAAGTGACTAACTTATCTTCAGACTCTCCAAAGCCTGTCTACCATCTGCAAGGCACAGGTTAGGAGTGATGGAATGCTGTCCTTGCTGCATGTGTAGCTCCAACAGTCAAGAAGCTTGACACTATCCAGGACAGTGGCCTGTCTGGTACCCCATCAACCTTCAATATTTACTCTCTCTGCTGAAGCACAATGAATTGGATGCAGTGTGTACCATTTAAAGAAGTGCTGCAGCAACTCACTGGGGGTGGGTGGGGGGGCAGCAAATGATAGGATTACCACCTGCAAACCATTCCCCATCCTCACTTGGAAGTACATCATCATTCCTTTTACTGTTACTGGGTCAAAATCCTGGAACAGTCTCTATGGACTGCAATGGTTCAAGAAATTTGTGGTTAGCCATTTTGGGCTGAGTTAAAGTTACTTCAAGCTCTTAAGTGTCATTGAGGTTTCCAGCTTGACCATTTTCACAAAGCACATCTTCACAACTGGATACGTTCAATGACCTTTTCCCACTCCATGAGCTCCCTAAACTTCTTAGCACTGCATCCTGGCCCTTGAGGCTTGACAGCTATGGCTCTGTGGTTCCATGACTTTATAAAATCTTGAGGTTTCCTGACCCCCTGAGGTAAAAGGACCCTTATATGCCTGCATTCTTCCTGTGCCAAAGGGCACAGGAAGGCCCTTAAGGGCAACAAGGATGCCAAGGTGACAGTTGATGTTTATGAAGATTTATTTCTAGACATTTAATAGTGTAAATTTTATTGAGGCATAAAATAGTTGTCTAGTAGGTTTTAACTGAAATTTAAGATTTATACCAGTTTTGTTTCAAATTCATCTAAATAGTTTGAACTTGTCCTTTGTATACCAACATGACTCATTATACTGATCTTAAATGTTAACCAAGTTTTGTTTTCCATAACAGCAAAAATGTGACTTACAAATTCAGTGCTGCTAGAAATCCATTTTGAAATTACATGGACCATTTAGAAGTTATTATCTAAAATCAAACTGTTCCTAGTACTGAATTGTTCTAATCAAAGTAAATGTGTTCTCTCTTTTCTCTTCCACTACTCCTAGAGCAGTGAAGGTGAACCTGATCAAGGTATACAAAATTGAGGAACATGGGATAGATAAAATATTCCTTAGTGGAGTTAATATCCAGGGGCACAAAATTTTAAAGTTGGAGCAGGGGAGGAAACACCCCCCCACCGTCCCCCAAGAGGGTGGTGGGAATCTGGAACTCACTACCTCAAAGATTGCTGGAGATGTGAATCTTCAACATTTGAGAAGTACTTAAATGAGCATGCAATGCCATAACATACATATGACCCAAGTACTGGGAAATGGGATTAGAATAGGTAAGTGCTTGGTAGCTGGCACAGAAAATGGGCTGACTGGTCTGTTGTAAAGCTGACTAAAATGGAGGAAAAACAAGCTGTCACTAATTCAAACTTTCTATATCTCAGCCTTGTGTGTATACAATGAAGCTAATTTTCTGTTACAAAGAGGATATTTTGTAGCCAAATGAGTAAATCTGTTCATGTTGAACATTTTATTTGGGAAGTGGATAAAGCTGTAATACAGTTTTTGATACCCAATCAAAAGTATTTGCCCTTTGCTAAGAGTTCCTTCCCCCAAAAGGGGGTAGCTACAAAGCTGTACTGGCTTTAAATTGACATTTATGGAATCCTTTGCCACAGAAGGCTGTGGAGGTCAGGTCATTGTGTCTCTTAAGACAGGTTCCTGATAGGATCAGGGGTAATCGGGATGAGAAAAATATCAGTCTGATTGAATGGCAGAGCAGACTCGATGGGGTGAGTGACCTAATTCTGCTCTCATGTCTTGTGATCTTAATGCAGTTTATTTGCATTAAAGTAATTTTTGCTTTTATGGTTGACTTTGGCTGCAGATCATGACAGACCTAAGCCACTAGGTGGCATAAGACTGCTGAAGTGTTACCTTACAGTAGCCTGGCTGAATTAGCAAAACTGCTACTAAAGGGGGACATGACCATGCTTGCCAGAACAATACTGTGTTGCATTTGGTGCTGATATTTTGCATTGTTTCTACCAATATGCAAGTCATTATATAGTCAGTTTGGGCTTTGGCTTTCTTTTGAAACCATTATTTATTATTGCTTAATCTAACATGCTCATTTC
Source organism: Carcharhinus amblyrhynchos (assembly GCF_965287045.1). NCBI lineage: Eukaryota > Metazoa > Chordata > Chondrichthyes > Carcharhiniformes > Carcharhinidae > Carcharhinus > Carcharhinus amblyrhynchos. The sequence continues at coordinate 33,968,420 of NC_137337.1, forward strand.
AATTTGACATAGTGCCAGTCAAGCCAGCAACTGTGAACTGTTTTATCTGTTTGAAGCCATCGAATTCCAAGGACCCGTGCTCACAGTGTGACCACTTAATATGCCAACATTGTAGCAAAGTGTGTGATCACTGCGCAAGGACTTGCTGTTCACTTTGCTCATTTGATGAGTGAGTAATGCTTTGATCTTTTTCTTGTGGCTTACATTCTATAAACTTGATGTATGTATGCTGTGTTGCAAAACCAACAGTTTTGCATAAAACACTTGGATTTGTAAATGTTCTGTTAACCTTGATGTTCTGATGTCAGACAATACTTGCATTGATGCAGGTGACATACTTACTACTGATCTCTCCTTTTTGCTGGGGGATAATAGGTCAAGATTTAGGATGGTGTGAAAGCACTGAATTCCAACCAGCAGCCAGACTTCTTAGCTGCAGTATTAGCCTCTTACCCATGGGTCATATTGTAAATGAGAATTGATTCTCATCTGCTTTGAAAAAGTAACAGTTGGATGATGTGGAATGATTTATGTCAATGTAATTTGTAGAACACATCTTAAAGCTTTGACACAAACAGCAGGAGGTAAAATTAAGTGATTATCAAATCATGAGTGGCTAGAGACAATTGTCTTCTGTCAATATCCACCCAAATAGAATGTTTGTTTAAATTAGATATGTACTTATGAAGAGTCAATTGCCCCAAAACCCTTGCCTCTGCATCAGTAGCTTGAAATTTCAGTACATTGTCTGGAATAAAGATTAATGAAGTATGTTGGTGGCTAAAATTACTGTGCTACAAAATTTTCCATTGATCACCAAATGCTATATAACTTGCTTTTTTGCCTATCTCAACTAGTATATACTGTCAAGAGTTTGTACACATGCAACCATAGGATGTTGTAGTTTAATTGCTCTCATTTGGTTATATCAATAGTTTTTGTATATACAACATTTGCACTGCCTATAATTTGTTTCTTATACCATCTTATTTTTCCAGTTATAATGAAGCCTACGATCAGGTGTTCTGTTATGGTTGCTTCCCATGAAGAGAGTGAAGTTTGAACTGGCTCTAACTTGTATAGAAATGTTTAAATTTAAAATGCATTAACCTGATCACTATATACAAAATGGAAGTGACATTCTACTTGTAATATACTGTTTTTAATTGTGTATTTGTATAAATAAAGCTTTTTGTATTTTTATTGTGGTACTCATTACTCACTTGAATACACATTTTTGCAAAAGAATTAGGAGCAAGGGTAGGCAATTGAGGCCCACTCTGCCATTCTGTTATCATGGCTAATTTCAATCTCATTCTAACTACAATTCCCTGCTTTTCCTCAGCCCTTTATCCTGCTTTTGATCAAATACCTTGAATCTATTGATTGCATTATCCTAATAAGGATTGAAATTAATTAGATTTACATCTGTGTGCCATCAGACCATTTTCTAATTGGTGGACAATCAGCACCAGTTCTTCACTGCCCTAAGTGAAATTGAAAATGTACCCTGACAACCTATCCAGAATCACTGTGCCTGTCCAAAAACCCAACTAACTGATCATATCAAATTTCATCATATAAAATAGTACATGATGGTGCTGAACCACTGTACTAGCAGGGCCACATGTAGAATGCTTTGTTGCCAAATGGTGGTCAGTTTGAGCAGGGGGAAGCTGGGAACTTATCCAATTTTATTCCTTGATAAGGGGGCTGAATGACTTCATGAGCTATAATTCTAATTGGCACACCAGACATGAGGAATCTTGTTTGACCTCTGGGAGTTCTTTGTAAACCTGAGGTACCATGTCTAGGTCCGACTTTTTTCTCTCTAGTGGACTTATGGAGTCATTGGAATGGTTTCTGTTTCATTGCTTTTTGGTGTGCTCCAAGTGTCTATCTCATAGTTATCCCTTCTCAGTTTTCTTGGTACTACTCCCAAGAAAATAATCAAAATGCAGATTTCAGTTAAATGCTAAAAGAGGAACAGTATTTTGTTTCCATTGTGCCTTGTGTTCTGTCCCTGTACCTCCATGATGAATTTTGAAGCGTAGCAGTGGTTGTAAAGGAAATTGGTAGAAGCTGGTTACATTTGGCAAGATTCCACAAGCAAGATGAAAGACTTTGTGAAAAAACAATAGACACTGGGAGAAATCTTTTTCTCTCTAGCAGCATAGGATCTTTTATGTTTAGCTGAATAGATAGGCCATAGTTTGAAGTTGCCCAAAAGACAATTATTGCATATCCTTAATGAGTCCTAAAGGAGATGCTCAAACCGCTCAGAAGTATGTGCCTTGCTGAAATAAGTCACCACTTTGACTGCTAGTTGTCAATTGATTTTGCTTGTGACTAACCAGTTTATTACACTGGTCATTCACATAGTTACTATTTTCTTTGCACTTCAAATCTCTGCCTTCCTGCTGCCATAACTGATTTTTGTCACAGTACAGAAGAAAGGGTAATTTGAGCAAACAATCATGTTTAAGCACTTCTGAGCTTCCACTTACCCCTCAACTTGGCATGCTGTTATGTGTTCCTCCGTGTTTTAACTAGCTTCCTCTTTTGTTTCTGCAAGTTGGACTGTACACTTGTGCTGCCACTAGAGTGTACTGCTGAGCTGCAGAGCAAACACTTGTCATTTTACTCTGGTTGTTTTTATTCATTTGTGGGATGTGGGTGTTGCTGGCTAGATGCCAGCAGTTGCTGCCCATCCCAAACAGCCATTGAGAAGGGGGTGGTAAGCTGCTGCCTTGAACCACTGAGGTCCATTGAGTTTGGTCACATCTAAAACACTCCAGTGCAAACTTGTTTACATAATTCCTTTCATGACTTCAGGCTCCCCAAACTCACTCACAATACTGCAATTTACTGAGTTTCAGCATGCAACTCATGGAAAGTTTGCATCTGTTCTGTTAATACAATGTCACTTTTGGAGAATACAGTTTTTAAAAAAAAACTGATCCAAGCCAGGATCTTGGGCACATGCCACACTGCAATTATCCCACATTCAGTTGCTCTTTTGGAGGCTTATGTAAGAGCTTTGAGTTATGTAGTTGGTGGGGGTGGGGGGGGGTGCCTAAATACTACTTCAAGGGTGTCCACAATCTCAGTAGCCTGGGAGACCTGCTCTCCTGAAAATCAGCATGTTCCCTTCAGACACACCCCCCACCACCACCAGTTGCTGTCCTGCACTGCCAGGATGCCTAAGGGGTATCACTCAGCCATGCCCTTGATCACCTGGGGGCTCTAAGGCCTTTGAGACCCCTGCTGTGGCCTGTGTTTGTGCTGGTGATGATTTGCACTGATGTATCCTCTCAGCAGAGAGGAATGATTGTGTGCAAATTTGGTAATAAGATTGAGATTCAGTCAGTCCTAGGCAAATTGGCCTCTTGGCCTTTGTGGGCGCAATCTGGTTCATGCCCTTGGAAAGGGGCTGGGATGGTCAGCAATGGTTTGGTGCCAGGTGTGAAACTGATTTTTTTTAGGCTTGCACATTATTCTCTGGAATTTGTGATTATGGCCCTAGCACAGCAAGATCAGAGAATTGCCCCTGCCCCACCAATGAATTTAGTCATTAATCTTGATGCAGTTTTAGTGTCATCAGTATTCATTCAGATTGCAAAGTGTATGGAATCCAAAACTTGCAACAGTTACTTAGGGGCAAAACAGCCAATGAAATTGGCAAAAGCTGCTCCAAAGTAACTTGATAAACTAGCATCTTAGTCATTTACTGTTATGAGGGAAAACAATTAAGCAAAAGTTACCTTCAAAAGAATTAACCAGAATACAAACAGCACTCTGATCTTTTATGCTTTTTGATCTGATCATTCCTATCTAATATTTCACAAATGAAACATCTTATTTCTAGTGCCTTATCTTTTAATTGGCTTTGTTATTGTCACATGTATCATAGTGAAAAGTGTTGTTTCTTTGGGCTATACAGACAAAACATACCATACATAGGGAAGGAGAGAGTGCAGACTGTAGTGTTACAATCATAGCTAGGGTATAGAGAAAGATCAACTTAATGCAAGGTAAGTCCATTCAAAAGGCAGCCGGAAAGAAGCTGTTCTTGAACTGGTTGATACATTGAGATCTTTTTTTTTGTATCTTTTAGGCAGAAAAGAGTATGTCAGGGGTGCATGGGGTCCTCAATTACACTGGCTGCTTTTCTAAAGCAGCAGGAAGTGTAGACAGTGTCAATGGATGGGAGGTTGGTTTGAGTGATGGACTGGACTTCATTCACAACCATTTGTAGTTTCTTGCAGGGTCTTAGACAGAGCAGGATCAGGAGCCATAACAAACTGTGATACAACCAGAAAGAATGCTTTCTATAATGCATCTGTAGAAGTTGGTGAGAAGTGTCGTGGATATGCCAAATTTCCTTAATCTCCTAAGAAAGTAGAGGCATAAGTGTCCACCTGGCAGGACCAGGACAGGTTGTTGGTAATCTGGACATTTAAAATCTTGTAGCTCTCAACTATTTCTACTTTGTCCTCATTTATGTAGACAGGGGCATGCCCTCCACTACACTTCCTGAAGCCAATGACTATTTCCTTTGTTTTGTTGACATTGAGGGAGAGATTATTGTCATCGCACCAGTTCATCAGATTCTCTATTATCTCTTTCCTGTACTGTGTCTCATCAGTGTTTGAGATCCGACCCACAATGGTGGTGTCATCAGAAAACTTGAAAATCAAGTTAGAGTGGAATTTGGCCATACAGTCATAGGTATATAAGGAGTTAGTAAGGGACTGAGGACACATGATTATGGAGGAAGTGTTGTTGCCTATCTTTACTGACTGGTTATGACATCTTAGGAGATTCAGTTGCAGAGGGAGGAGCACCAAACCCCAGGCCATGAAGTTTGGAGATATATCTCATAAGAATACTGGTGTTAAAGGCTAAGCTGTAGTCTATAGATAGGAGTCGGACATTAGTATCTTTGTTATCTAGACATTCCAAGATTGAGTATAGGGCCAGGCAGGTGGCATCTGCTGTGGACCTGTTGCAGTGGTAGGCAAACTCTAGGCAGGAGTTTGAATCCAGGCAGGAACTGATTCGTGCCATGACTAACCTTTCAAAGCACTTCATAACAATGGATGTCAGAGCCATCGGACAATAATCATTAAGGCTGCTGCCTGGCTTTTCTTTGGTACTGGGATGATGGTCGTCTTCTTGAAGCAGTTAGGGACTTCAGATTGGTGTAAAGAGAGGTTGGAGGTGTTTGCGAATATCCCTGCCAGCTGGTCCGTGCAGGATCTGAGTGCTCATCCAGGAACTGAGCAGCGACAGATCAGCCATGATCTTATTGAATGGCGGGGCAGGCTCGAAGGGCTGGATGGCCTACTCCTGCCCCTATTTCTTATGTTCTTATGTTCTTATACCCCATCTGGGCCAGTTGCTTTCTGTGGGTTGACTTTTGAGAAAGTTGCTGTGACATCAGCAATGGTGATTTCGGATACAAGTTCAGCTGAGACTTCAGGGGCGGTAGGTGTGCTCTTGCTGAACTCTTGCTCAAAACGAGCTGAGCTTATAGTTCAAACTGAATCTTAACCATTGAACCATCCCAGAGATTTAAAATTACAAGTCAAAGAATAGTTCATATTTTTAAATTTGAGCCAGTTTACCAGAAATAAGGTTATAACCCTGTTGAACTTTGCATAGATCTACAACTCAAATACTCAGGGCAATTTCTGCTGTTAAATTATTATCCTGAGTAGGCCAGGTCCCTATAGTAATAACTCAAAAGCAACATTCCTCTAATTATGTATCCCCATACTTCCTGTTCGAGCCACTCATGGCAGATACATGTTCACACATGGACAATGCCCTGTAAACCATGATGCTTTTTAGCCTTTTCTAGATGTTTCCCTTGTTGCCGCAGTTAATGGAAACCATTAAACTAATGCTCATTCTAGCTCTTCACTAATTCTAATACATTTAGGAAGTGATGAGAAATACTGTCAACATCTCAAAGTGGTTTTCCCTTCATTATCCTGCACGAACTAAACACTTAACTATCAGTCATCCTCCATCTGCAACCACTCCACTCCATTTGAAGGGCTAAAAACAATTCCTTTCTGCAGAACCAATTTCAACAAAAGCTTCAGTTATTTAATCTTTCAAACCTTGTCCCTTTAAATGGCTTTCTAAAGTATACGTTACATTGCATAACACAGTGAAAGTAGATTTTTAAAACACCCTAAAATTAGACCCCTAATCCTCCTACTCAAAAAATGGTAAAATCATCGAGCTTACAGGGCATTGGTTCAACGTAAGAGGCATGTTATTTCTCCAATCTAAATCAATAATTAGTGACCACATATTGCCATGACTTTGAGTATATTTTAATTACAAAGATCCAATTCAGATTTCTGAATCACACTTTGTTCTTGCACCAATAGTTGTTATCAAGTTGGATGTCAATATGGAATATTCTTGAGGAATCAGAAGAGTATAACTTAAAGCCTGCATAAAAAGTTAATTGTCATATTACAGAATTCCTACAATGCAGAAGAGTCTGCACCAACTCTGTGACAGAGTATTTTATCCAGGAACCCTCCCATAACCTACACTTTTTGGGACACAAAAGGACAATTTAGCACAGCCAATCAATCTAACCTGAACAACTTTCAACTGTGGGAGGAAACCAGAGCACCCAGAGAAAACCCACACAGACACGGGGAGAATGTGCAAACTCCACACAGACACTGACCTGAAGCTGGAATCGAACCTGGGTCTCTGGAGCTGTGAGGCAGCAGTGCTAACCACTGTGTCATCCCACGCTTTTCCTTTCTAAAAGTAAAGCACTAGTTGAAGATACAGGTCAAAGAGCATAACATTCTTACTATCGTTCTTAAAAAATGGTTTCTACCTTACAGTAGATGTTCTGGATCTATTTGATAACCTCTAAGGAAGAAGAAACTAATTTATTTTGCAATTACACTAATTGTGTTCTGTTGGATTAATCAGCCATCAGTGACTTGGGGCGTTTATTTTATTTTCCAGCTTAATACATTTGCTGAAGTTTAAAAGAAAAACAAATCAGAAGCTATAACTTTATGTAATCAGGACCCTAATTCACTGAGTCCCCAGAGATGCACAAAAAAATACAATAAATACTTCCTTAGTTGACTCCATCTTACTGCCTAGCCGTTGTGTGGAACTGGACCAGAGCAGAGATTCTGACCTCCTTTCATCTCCATCATCTGTCCTAAAATCTGTCAAATTTTGTATGAGAATCTTCCTGCAAAGTACCTTGGCACATTTTCTTTTAGTTTATTAAAGGTAAGACAGAAATACAAGTTGTTGACCTGAATAAAGGTTTTGAAATTTGTTCTCCAGCTTAGTAATTTTGAAATACATTAGAGCAGAAACTGATAGAATTTTGGATATGGGAAGCTCTAGGGTAAATGTTTACAAAGCAGTATTCAATGGAACTTGCAGCCTATGTAGAATTGTTCTATTTTACAGATAGGGTCTTCATTACTATTGGGAAAGCATAAAATGCCTTCTCCATACTTGGGTTTTTTTTTTAAATGAAAAATTTTCCATTCAGCGTTACCTGCAGGAATATGCTTGCAGCATGTATCCGATGTATAGTTATTGATAATAACACTAATCGTACATATCGCCAAAAGGAGTGGCATTTAATACAAAGGATTTCTGATCACTTCTGTGTTCTGGCTCATGCCATCCTTGGCTGCTTGAAGGTCGAGCACTTTTAACAACGTAACTACCAAATGAATCTTTTGCACTCAAATACTTCTTTACATTTTGGCAAGTCTTCACAATCCTCTTTTTGCTAGATATGGTAGCTGGCTGAGATATCAGGCAAAGTTGCCCCTTTCCCATACATAGGCCATAAAGATATTTCCCCACAGTGCAGCATAAATTAGAAATTAAAAAAAGACAAGTCCCTGATCACAATCAGAATATTGTTTCATTGCAAGGCTCTGTAGAGTGACGTAGCTCATAACACTGCTCTCAAGTGAACCCTTTGGACATGTTGCAATTAATAAATTGTTAGAAGTGCTGAAAGATTTGTTTTCAACTATTGGTAAGTGGTGGCTTTACGGCAATTCATCCTTTAAACCTGAGAAAGGAATAACAGCCACAATAGCTAGTAATTTTTGTTATAAACTAAAATTACGAGAACATATTTATTTCATGATTAATTAACGTCATGTTTCAACTTTCAAAATAAACCAGAAGGCTCCTTTCACAAGGATATTCTGCTTAAATGGGTTTGATTTTGAAACAATTGGCATATGAGTTCAGTCTGCTGTTATAAAGGAAGGTACACATTTCAAACCCTGAAATGTAATCAGCTACGCTCAATGAATTATATAGTTCTTTTATTTGCATATTTAAAAATACTAAAAATGTTTGCGGTATGAAATAGGTGGCTGACACTTTCCTTTATATCTGATCTTAAAATATAAAATAATACTTGTATGAGCTTTCTGTTCCTCTATAAGCCAGTCACTACGAAACAGACTATTGTGCTGACACACATGTAAACCTTTTATGAACAATTTACAAGACAGTTCAATAATTGCTCTTTGCAGCTTAGCTCTAAGTTTGCTGGAGTTTTAAGAAATGGCAGTTAGTTTCTTTTTATTAAAGATTACCCTTTATAAACGTCACGGCTTTTTAGAGTTAGGATTTGCAATCTGTTGCTTCAGGGTTCAGGCCGATCACATCTACCGAGGGCAGATGCAGTGACAGCTGACACATGTTCCCACTTCTGCAAAACAAAGAATGATTCAATCTGTCAGTCATTCACAACTGCTTTTATGCAGAGTTACCGAGCAAGTCTAGACCCTGAAATATTTGTTCTCTGGCTAGGAAAGAAAACACGGTCGGTCCCCACACTATATTGTGTGTGGCAGTTTTGTTCCAGTATGAATGTAGCACGTAGTACAAGGGCCGTGACCTTTCTGGCCAGAGTGGATCTGTGCATCACTCAATTACAGCAGGATACTGAAGAGTTTCAGATTAGCCAGTTCTGACAACTGCTTTCCCCAGTCTGATAACGGCACCCCATCAATCAAGGACAAAGTTGACTGGTATTTTATGTACAGCCATATATGCAACTGGCTCATGATATGAACCAGCCTACCAATGCACCTCAGAACATTTTCAGCAAAAATAGAATCCGAGTGGTAGTAAATTGTTCCTACAAAACAGCTGCATGGATGAGATTTTCAATTAGATTATGTCAGCTTAGTAAGCTTCAAACATTCGTTTGGTGAAAAGTAAGACATCTAATGACAAAAAAGAGACCGAAATTGTCTGTAGTTCAATATTAGTAAATTATTAATGTGAGCACAGGTGGCTTTGTGGCTATGTTGTGTTTTTTTTTCCCCCTACTGTTGGGTTCCAGGTTTGAATTATAGTGGGAAATGAAGCTGGATCTTTATGTGAGGTGAATTCTCAAACTTCTAAGCCTGCTGTTCAATGCCAATTTCAGACTGGAGGGCTGCATGTGCACCAGATGGTGAAATGCTGTTATGGGCACAACAGCTCTCCAGATTCAGGTTTTCTTGATGTCCAAGTTCCATAGCTATCATGGGGATGGTATAATGCTTCCCCACCTCCCTTCCTGAAAAAAATTAAGACGCTCCGTAAATATACGATTAAAATGTGATTCTATATTAACATGTAAATTGAATATTGGCTTTAGATGCATTTTGATTCCAGATTTCTATTGACCATGAGTGTAATGATTAGTAAATATTAATTTGTAAGATCTCATTGACATTCCTATACTACCGGTTAGCAGGATTTTATTTATTTATTAGTGTTGTAAGTAGGCTTTCATTAACACTGCAATAAAGTTACTATGAAAATCCCCTACTCGCCATATTCCGGCATCTGTTTGGATATGCTGAGGGAGAACTTAACATAGACAATGCAGTAACAACACGTGGGAGGACCATGGGAAGAAATTGAAGCACCTGGAGGAAACCCACGCAGACATGGGGAGAATGTGCAGACTCCGCACAGACAGTCACCCAAGCTGGAATCGAACCTGGGTCCCTGGCATTGTGAGGCAGCAGTGCTAGCCATTCTGCCACCATGCTGCGCAGATGGGTAGTTTTCAGTTTACTGGGACAAATGTACAGAAACATGATGCAAGAACATTTAGCATTGGTACCGTTTGAAACAGGTGCAAAATGGACTCAAATGGAAGTGTGTTCCATTTTCTTTCATTTGTGGGACATGGGTGTCACTGGCTGGCCTGTATTTATTGCCCATTCCTTGTTGCCTGAGAGCTTACACCCAGTTTTTCACTTCAGGTACGTATTTACAATGTGTCAGGAGCAGAAAATGGATGGAAATCATGAAGAGTAGGGAGAACAATAGCATAGTGTTAGAGTAGAGATGTAAGTTCTTACAGCCTTAAGTAGGTGCAGAAGACATTTGAGTTGATTGGTGGCATTTAAAAGCATGGATAGGGGAAAGAATTTAAACATCGCAGGCAAAATAAAGATTCAGAAACCCAAGTCAATAGTCTGAATCTTCAGTTAGCTAATGGACTAGCCAGTCCGTGATCCAATTTGATGAGTGCAGAGATGGAGATGGTGCTGAATGGGGTATTTGTAATAAGGGTTTATCCTCAATACTGCTTCAATGCGACATCTCTCAAAATCTGCACATGGTATGTCTGTCAGAGCACAACTTTCCATGATAACCAATGGATGTGCCAATCTTGTGTTGCATGTACAAACATACACCACAAAAGGAGTTTATTTAATCCATCTTCCCTGCTTAGACTATCCAATTAGTCCCAATCCTCTGCACTTATAACCCTGTCATTTTCTCCCCTTCAATTATTTATCCGATTCCTTTTTCCAAGCAACTATTCAGTCTACCTTCACCGTCTTTCATGCTGTGCTTTCTAGATCACAACCTGTTGCATTCTCTCCTCATCTCATAACATCAGACTCTTTCATTAGTTACTTTGAATCTGTCTTAAATTTTAAATCTACTGATGTGTAGAAGGGAGGGGTTGGGGTGGGATGATGAGGAAGATGTGCAGGTTAGGTGGATTGGCCATGGTAAATTGCCCCTTAGAGTCAGGGTGATTAACGGGGTAAATACGTGGGGTTAGGGAGATAAGGCCTGGGTGGGACTGTGGTCAGTGCCAGCTGACCAGACTGAATGGCCTCTTCCTGCACTGTAGGGATTCTATGATTCAAAGAAGACATAAAATGCCACTTGTGCGGCCCAGCATAAAATTTATAGTGACCAAAATGCACTCGCCTTAACATTGCTGTGTCTTCTTCACAAACTTTAAGATACCGTTATGAGTAACTGCACAAACTCATTTTGAAGACATGACAATGACTGTATGTTTCACATGTCAGAAAAGAGCATGTGGTTAAAAATTAATATGTAAATTAAATCGGCAAGGTTTCCCTGCATTAATAAAGTATGTTCCACAGTCAGCCTTGCATGCCTCAGCCAAGTGATTATTTGTAAGCCTTCTTTCACAAGGCTGTTCAGTCAAAAAGGGCGTCCCAGTTAACTCCAATTCAATCCTTGGCCAAGAAAGGAGCATTAAAAATCTGATGTGGGAAGTACTAAAACCAACTGTAATTTCCCTACTTCTATTCAAAATATTATGAGTTAACTTAATACAGTTCCCAGTTTGAGCTTCGCATTTTCGCAGCTTACATAGCTCTGCTACTTACTGTTAATTCAACTAAAGAATCCTTCTAAAAGTATCTAGCACCATAGCTTTGCCCATTACAGCCAGACATGGTTGTTAGTGTGGAACTTTGTGCCACAGACTAACTGGATGATGACTTTACAGCTATTGAATCATAGAATCCCTAGGGTGCAGAAGGAGGCCATTCAGCCCATCAAGCCTGCACGAATCACAATCCCACCCAGACCCTATTCCCGTAACCCCACATATTTACCTTGCTGTTCCCCTGACACTATGGGTCAATTTAGCATGGCCAATCAACCTAACCCTCACATCTTTGGACTGTGGAAAGAAACCAGAGCACCCAGAGGAAACTTACGCAGATAGTGACCCGAGACCGGAATTGAACCCGGATCCCTGGTGCTGTGAGGCAGCAGTGCCAACCACTGTGCTAAAGGCCACCCCATTTTGCTATCCAAGCAGCAAACTGCAGATCTGACTGAGGACACAACAGGAGCACAAGGCCTCTCCTAGCTAACGCTTGAGTCAGCAACAGGGAAAGAAAAACAGAGCTTAATTAGAGAGGGAGTTTAATGCCAGAAATATAAGTTAGATGTATTGTAGTGAACTTACAAATTTAGCCTCCGCAATCATGAAAAAGATATAAACATATGTTTCTGAATTATTTAAATGAAACATTGTTTTACAGCAAGAGAAATATGGGCAAACATAAAAAAAGAGAAACTGCATTCATTTAACTATAAAGAAAACACCCTAATGAAATACATGGTCAAGTGCTTAAATGGAATACAGCACAAAGCATTGTAGCTTATTGTATGGCTGTTTGAGTTGAATCCTTCCATATACTCAGGATCAACATAAAATGATTTGAACTTTACTACAAATAACATCTGGGTTGTTGAACAGATGTCACATTCTAGTAGTAGCTCAAGAGAGTATAGTCTGGCTGTCGTACCACCTGGACTTGTACTAAGTGCCAAATGGTGATGGCTAAACTGCCACATGGTGTAGGTTAATCTGTTACTTACAAACATGCATTTATTTACAGCAAAGAAAAATGAGATTCAAGTCATGAAAGCTCAGATGAAGAACCTGGGCAAAAAGGTATTTGACCCATACAATAATTTCATACATTGACTTTCAAAGAAGCAGTTTCACATGAAGAGGGATGCAAAAGATCACTGCATCTTAGCATTTAAATATTATACACTATTGCAAAGGATGAATGGCACAGAAACAGACTATTTGGTCTACCAACATTTATGCTCCACGTGAGCTCCTTCCATCATTCTCATCTAAATCTAGTATCATAGTCCTCTATTCACTTGGCCTTCATTGGTTTTGTCTAGTTTCCCGTCTAATGCATCTACACTATTTACGTCAAGCTGTTCCATGTTCTCACCACTCTTTAGGTAGTTTCTCTTGAATTTCTATATTGGATTTCTTGGTGATTATCTAATGTTGATATCCTCTGATTCTCTTCTTCTCCTCAAGCGGAGACATTCTCTCCGCGTCAGCTGAAATCAAAACCTTTCATGATTTAAAAGATTTCCTTTAGTTCACCACTCATCCTCCTTTTAAAAGGATACCCAGCCTGATCCATTTACACATGCAGTTCTGATCACCTTTGTTAACTTTCTCTGCAGCTTCTTCAGTGCCTCTATATCCTTTTTACGAGGAGTCGGTTAGCTCAATTGGCTGGACGGATGGTTTGTGATTCGGAGCGATGTCAATAGCATGGGTTCAATTCCCGTGCCGGCTGAGGGTATTCACAAAGGCCCCACCTTCTCAACCTTGCCCCTCACCTGAGGTGCGGTGACATTCAGGTTAAATCATCACCAGCCAACTCTCCCTCCTTAAAGGGGAGAACTTCTCACAGTACTTTTTAAAGATTAGTATCATAAGTAGGCTCACATTAACACTGCAATGAAGTTTGTGTGTTAGTCCCCTAGTTGCCACACTCTGGCGCCTGTTTGGGTACACTGAGGGAGAATTTAGCATAGCCAATGCACCTAAACAGCACGTCTTTCAGACTGTGGAAAGAAACTACCTATGCAGACTCCGCATAGACAGTGACCCAAGCCAAGTATCGAACCTAGTTCTCTGACGTGGTGAGTGCTGAGTGCTAACCACTGTGCCATCATGCCAGTCACAGAACTGCACAGAGTATGTCTTATTCGTTTTGCTTCAAGGTCTAATTTAGTTTAGCAGAACTTCCCTACTTCTCAAGTCTATCCCTCAAGAGTTAAAACCTAATGTTTGTTTTGCTTTTTTCCCCATGGCTTGTTAACCTGTAGTAAGAGATTGAGTGATTAAGGGATTGATGTATTTGTACTCCAAAACCATTTGTTCCTTCACTCCACCAAGACATGCACTGTCCAAATAACATGCTATTCTTCCTACAAAAATCTACTACCTCCCATTTCTCTATTAAACTTAATTTGCTAATTATTTGTCCATTCTGTAAGTTTATTCATGTCTCCCAGTAATTTCAGTCCTAGTAATGACTATCCTTCACCAACTGTGCCTCTTCTCCTCCCCCCCAACACCGGAAACGTCAGGTGAGCTGGAAGAGGAACATCATTCCGAAGAGAGTGCCCAATGGAGCAGGACAAGGGAGGGGAGCTAGGGTGCTGGTCCCAGAAGAAAGGAAGTCTCAAAAAGGGATTTAGACATAAAGCAGCCCCAAGAAGACAGTCCAGTTCAGGGACAAGGACAGGAGTCAAAAATAGGTCTATTCAGTACGGTTAAAAGGTAAGGAGCAGAGGAAAGACTCTAAATTAAAGAGACAGAGCTAGAGGAGGCAAGATTGAAAACAAAAGTGGGCTTGAGAGAAGGCAGGTAGTATTGAGGAAGCAGGGGGCTGCAGAAGGGCTTGGACAGGTTAGGAGAGTGGGCAAAGAAGTGGCAGATGGAATACAATTGGGAAAAGTATGAGGTTATGCACTTTGGAAGGAGGAATGGAGGTGTAGACTATTTTCTAAATGGGAAAATGCTTAGGAAAGCAGAAACACAAAGGAACTTGAGAGTCACTGTTCAGGGTTCTCTTAAGTTAAACATGCAGGTTCACATATTCCAAAGAGAGTGCCCAATGGAGCAGGATAATCTAAGTTGTCCAGCGATAACATCAGCTGGGGTCAAAACATAACTGCAATGTTTAAAAACTTTGTTTTTGGTTCTAAAGTCCAAATTGCTAACATAAATTGTGACCAACAGTGGTCCCAGCACTGAACTTTGCAGGGCACCACTATCCTCCTTTATATAAAAGTAATCATGCACTGGGAATGTCACTAACAAGGCCAGCAATTGTTGCCATCATTGAGGTGTTGATGAGCCATCCTCCTGAATCACTGCAGTCCATCTGATGCAGGTACATTCAAAGTAAGGAAGGGAGCTGTAAGTTTTTGACTTAGTGACATGACGAAATGGTGATATAATTCCAATCAGGATGGTTTCTAGCTTGAAGGGGAACTTGGAGGTACCAGTGTTCCCATGAATATGCTCTCCTTATCCTTCTACGTGGAAATGGTCATGGAGTTGAAAGATGCTGTCAAAGGTGATTTGGCGAGTTGCTGCAATGGAGTTTGTTAATGTCACACACTAATGCTGCTGGTGAAAGGATGAATGTTTAAGGTGGTCAGCAAGTTGCTGATCAAGTGGGCTGCTTTGTCTTGCTCATTGAGCTTCGAGTGTTATTGGAGCCGCACTCATCCAGGCAAGTGGGCAGTATTCCACCACACTCCTGATTTGTGGCTTCCAGTTTGTGAACAGGCCTTTTGGAGTAAGGTGGTAAGTTATTCATTCACTAGCCCATAATATCCTGGCGTAATAACTGGAAGAGGTATCCCAAAGGTGCAGTGGGGAACCCCCACACCCTCCAAAGTCCTCCAGGTAAGGATTACCCAGCCGTTCTGTTGGGCAATTGCCATCCAACCAGAACCATTTAAAAGTATGATTTAAATCACAAACTTTAGATGGTTCAACTGTCTTACAATAAGAGCTGTCCAGGAAAAGTTAGAAGAATTAAAACCACTTTTAACTCCTGGGTAACTTTCGAACCGACTCCTCTGTCCCTCGTCCACTTACCTAGGTATCTACACTGCAGCAATGTCTTGAAGATGAGGTGTTTAGCCCTCCAACAACCATCTTCATGCTAGGCATGATGATTCCAACCAATTGAGAGACCCCCCCCCAGTCTGCTCCAATTCCCATTGACTTTAATTTTGCTTCAGCATGTTGGCGCCACATCTGGTCAAATGCTGCCTCCTTGCCAAAGACAGCCACTCATCTCCACTCTCGATTCAGCCCTTTTGTCCATATTTGACCAAGACTGTAATGAGGTCTGGAGGCAAATGTCCCTGGCGAAACCCAAACTGAACATCTGTGAACAGGTTATCGCTGCGTAAGTGCCACTTGATAGCAACACCATCCAACACTTTGCTGATGATTGAGAGTAGCCTGATGGGATGGTAATTGGTTGGATTGTTGGTTAGATGCCAGTGTTGTTGCTGTACTGGAACAGCTTGGCTGGAGGCACAGTTAGTTGTGCAGCACAAGTCTTTATTACTGCTGCCAATATTTTGTCAGGGTCCAAAGACTTTGCAGCCTTCAGCCATTTCTTGATACCACGTGGAGTGAATTGAATTGGATAAAGACTGGCAACTGTGAAACTGGGGACCTCAGGAGGAGGCGAGATAAATAATCCACTTGGCACTTTTGGCTAAAGATAGTTGCAAATGCTTCAGCCTCGACTTTTACACTTAGCTCCCCCATCATTGGGGATGGGGCGGTTTCATTTGGTTGGTTTAATTGTCCATTGCTGGTCTTTAATGGTTGTGGCAGGCCTACAGAGCTTTGATCTGCTCCATTGATTGTGAGACTGCCTAGCTCTATCACATACTGCTTCCTGTTTAGAATGGATGTAGCTTTGTGTTGTAGCTTCACGGATTTGGCATTGCATTTTTATACATTTCTGTTGCCTCTCTTTACATGCCCTCCTGCACTCCTTATTGAACCAGGGCTGAGCCCCCGACTTGGTGGCAATGATAGACTGGGGGATATGCTAGGCCATGAGGTTACAGTTTATGGTTGGATGCAATTCTGCTGCTGTGATGGCTCACAGAACCTCATGGATGCTTGGTCTTTACCTGCGAGATCTGTTTGAAATCTATCTACACAATGGAGAGCAACCTCAATGTGAAGGGAAGACTTTGTCACCACAAAGATTGTGCAATGGCCAACCATACTATTACTGCCATAGCCAGATGCATCTGACAGGTAGACAGATGAGGGCAAGATCATGAAGGTGGTTCCCTCAACCTTGCTGCAGGCCCAGTCCAGTGAATATGTCCTTCAGGACTGAGCTTGCTACACAACAGTAGCAGTGCTACCAAGCCACTTTTGATAGTGGGCTTTGATAACGACCAAGATTTTACATAAAAACATAAAAAAAAGTAGGTGATTTGGCCCTTCAAGCTTGCTCCACCATCCATGCTCCTGCTCTCTATCCATACCCCTTGACACCTTTAGAAATCTATTTCCTTCTTAAATATATCTAGTGATTTGGTCTCCACAGCCTCCTGTTGTAGAGAATTCCATAGGTCTTTGCTCATTTCTCCTCATCTCAGTCCTAACTGGCCTACCTCATCTCCTGTGACCGTAACCTCCTTGTCCTGAATCTCCCAGCCAGGGGAAACATCATCCCTTGATTGAATGCAGGTCCAGTTGATCCAATCTCTCCTCATATGACGATCCTTCCATCCCAGGGATCTTGGTGTTGTTCTGAAATCTTGTCCCTATCTGCTTTATGCTCAGTGTATTTCCTGTTTTGCTTCCCTCTTGCTCTGTCACCCTCAATTTTACTAATCATTACCAGACATCCTAGTTTCTCTCTACCAAATGCATCCCCAAGGAACTGTAGTTTTCTTCTGGTGATGAATGGTATCCCGAAGATTATTTACATCTTTTGCAACAAAAACATTGCAGCATTCTGAAAAATAAATGTAATGTTTTGTGTGACTTTAAGGGTGTGGCCCAGTTAGTTGTCCACTATTACGTTTACTTGACATACACAAGTAACTAATTTTAAAACAGAAAGGAATAGTCAATGTATAACGTCCAATGAAAAAAGATTCCAGACATTTCATCTGCTTTATTTGTTCATTTTTGAAGGAAAATGGTACATTATACATGTAAAAATACTACAATACAGTGGACAAAATTGCGGTAACTGCTTTTCTTTATCGGTTTGGTTGTTACCTTGGACCTCCCTAATGCCAAGAGAAAAACAGGAAATACTGAGTGTTTTTATAGAACATTCATTCCATAAATACTATATTGACAGCTAGCTCAATCTTCCATGTAGCTATGTCCATGGGGCTAGAACAGGAAGTAAGCAACCTTGAGGGAATGTGACCAATGACTGAACAGAATCTTTACAGTGCGGACGCATGAAGATGGACACTTCTCTGTTCCGTTCAGGACAATAACATACAGAAACAAACAATAAAAAAAATTCCTCATGTTCACTGACATACGTTAACTTACTAAATGTGACATTGGCAGAATTGATTTAATTGAAAACTCTGATAAATAACACTCGCAGTGTACCACATCCAAAGATGCCCAGCAAGTGACGAAGGAATGGCAGGGATAAAAACAAAACGATAAAGCATTTTTGTATAAAAAAAAATCAAGTTGCATCCTTCTGCAGCAGATTTCAAGAGATGGGTCTTGTTCTAGATCCCAATTTGTTTCCCTCACAAACTACAGTAAAGTTCCTGCCACTGCAGATGTTATGCCTCACTGAGGCCATTTGATGTTTACACATAATAAAGAGGTAAACAAATTGCAGGAGAAGTTCTGGCTCGACTCCAGACCACTTTATAATACATTGGACCAGTATACTTAATGAGTTGTCCGTGTCTTAAGAGGTTGACTTATTGCACTAGCTATTAGATTAGTCAGATCTCAAGTTCATCTTGCCAGCAGACCAGGCAGGGATAGATCATTACCTAACGTATATAGGCGAGAAAATATCTTGCCAGGAATCAATTACAAATGAGCGTTTTACTGAAACAGAATTTCAAATCTACTTTTAAAGTTGGGTAATTTCAATGCAGACCATAAATATATAGTGATAATAAAGGAGAGTTCAGTTCAAAGTATCAGCTTCCACTCTCCTGTCAATCAAAATGATGCCAGTATATTCCAAATGCATGCTCTTGTGATTGGTCATTTTAAAGTAGGTCACTGCATAGGAACCAGTATTTAAAAGTAGCTCATTTTCCATCATCATGTCACAAATGATGGAGAGATTTTGTTGAAAAAGGAACCTTTTCCTTCCCAATTACTTACAAATCAACCAGATAATGCTGATAATCTCTCGGATACGTTTCTGGTTAAAAATCCTTACAATCCGATCAGATTTCCTTTGCTCAATTTTTTTTTTAAGGCAGTCAAGTTCAGTCCCTTCCACTGGCTGAGTAAGAGAACTGGGGGAAATGTGGTCTTCTCTCATTGTCTATGGATTCCATACTGCCATCTGTGCAACACAAGAACCTCATCAGTATTGAAGACAGGTTTACATTCTTAAAAGTGTGTCTGAAATTATATAGTCAGAGCAATCTTGGAGATTAGAAATAATCACATTGCATCTATTCCCATATTAGAATCAGTCAGTATATCTAAAGCTTATTTATTAGTGTCACAAGTAGGTTTACATTAACATTGCAATGAGGTTACCGTGAAAATCCCCTAGTCGCCACACTCCGGCACCTGTTCGGGCACACTGAGGGATAATTTAGCACCTAACCTCCACATCTCTTGGACTATGGGAGGAACCCAGAGCACACGGAGGAAACCTGTGCGCAAAAACCTGGGGAGAAAGTGCAAACTCCGCACAGACAGTGCCCCAGGTTAACCACTGTGCCACCATGCCACCCTCAATAAACAACGTTTCAAAAGCACTTCTGTCCTTTCATCTTCTCTAATTCAGATATGTAAAAGTGTAATGCAAAATACCTCGATCAGGTGGAGTGATTGTTATTATTTGTGCTGTAAATTCTTCATCAAAATATCTTGTGTCCATCTCAGATGTTACCTGAGGCTTAAATGGTGGAGTAAGCTGTTGAATATACAAAATGGCATTATTTTGCTGCGCTTACATCATTAAAAGAAAACAAGCTAATACACAAATTGCAGTGAATACAGGAATAAAAGTGATAATTTTGTCATATAGCAATGTCACTGAATGTAGGGTTTTTTAAAAATTCATTTTACAGAATCGAGTGTCACTGGCTGGACTGGCATTTATTGCCCATCCGTAACCGCCCTCCATTCCAAAAGGCATTTCAAAATCAACCACATTGCTTTTGGTCTGGGTAAGGATGGCAGACTTCCTTCCCTAAAAGGACATTAGTGAACCAGATGGCTTTTTACAACAATCAACAGCATTCATCATTAGACTTTAATTCCAGATTTTTATTGAACTCAAATTTCCCCATCTGCCATAGAGGGATTTGAACCCAGGTCCCTGGATCTTGTCCTGGGTCTCTGGATTACGAGTCCAGTGACAATATGCCAGCATCTCCCCATAATTGACTTCCTGCCTTTAATGCTTTCCAAAGTAAGGGGTTTTGGTGCTGAGGAATGGAACATCTTAAATTTCAAGACACTAATAACAGCTTCTTGCTTATGCTTTGCATATCTGTATGTACAGTGAAATACCTTTCACTATACATCAACGTACATCAGCCCTAAGCTAAGAAAAGTACTCTGCTACAACAACATGCTTTAGAGTGGTTGCTGTTTTGGGTTTTACGGCACATTTACAGAGTACCTGTTCACCAGTCCAGTCTCCCTAATCAAACATTTCCTGAATCACACAAAACAAAAACACAGTACAAAAGAAGTGAGAAAGCAACAGGAAGAAACATAAAGATAGGAGGGCAGGGAAACAATAGAATTAGAGAGAATACTGTTGTCGGGCATTGATAGGATAAAGATCTACGTCTGTGATTTCGGGATACAAACTAAGCTCTGATTTTGAAGGTGCTGTTGGGGGATTTGTCCATTGCAAAGTAAAGGGCCCCCCACTCCCGAAAATGGATCTTATTCAGTAAATCATGCAGCTTTTCCTATAGTACAAACTGAACTACTGAATCAATTCAAACATGTTTTCATCACCTTCTTCTGATAGACATCTTGCCACTCGATTCCAGCAAAGAACTTGTCTTGCATTATTTCCTTTGCATCATCATAGCCACCACCCAACCTGGTGAGGAATATATCAACAGCTTGCATTCACATAGCACTTTTATCACAGAACAATATCTCACAAAGCCTCACGGGATTTAAAGTATTCTGAGCCAAACAATTCCTCAGCAAGAATTTGCATGCCACATGCATGGAGTTAGAGCTGGCTTAGACAAAAACATTATTTAGCCAGATGCAAGTTAAACTCATTCAGTTGATAATTAAATCTACCAGGTTAAAGTATCATGGATTCAACACTGACATCTTCCAACATATCAGTGAAAGCATAATTACATTGAGACGCACAGACCACATCACTTCCTGAAATAGAATTACTTCTATTGAAACACAGCGACTGTAAGCAAACATATTAGCAATATTACCCAACACCAGCATTGAGATAATTGACTAGTTAAGCCTCTTTGCATCAATTAACTGAAGGAGGAAAGGACAGTGGGAACAATCGCTATTCATCTTTGAAATGTGCCATTGAAAATCCATCTGAACAGATTTTTTTTTGAAGTTTATTTATTAGTGTCAAGTAGGCTTACATTAACGTTGCAATGAAGTTAGTGAAAATCCCCTATTAGACTTCAGCTTAATAATTCAAGTCTCACGTATAGCACTCTTCAGTTTCTTTTAGGTGATCCCAGTTTCTTTTAGGATAGCACTCTTCAGTACTACATCGGAATTAAGTGTTCAAGTCTGATCTGACAATCTCTGACCCAGAAGGGAAGTGCTGCCAACCAAACCAAGTGGACACAGGTATTAACTAATCTTCTAAAGTGGTTTTAGCTATGCAGGTTACATGCTAAAATAGCAAAGAGAATATTCGTATTGGTAGAGGAAGGTGGTACAAATATACATCAGTGGTGAAATTTTGAAACCACACGCTAGACAAATGTCTTGACTGAAATTGAAAATTTAACTTTGGTAGCATTGGGTTTCCGCCCCTGAGTGTGTAAGCATTGTTCAGGCTTGCAAGCATTGCTTCTAATTATATGCCTGCTCCAACCCAGAGAAAGCTGACACACACCTTTGTTTCGGATCTTTCTTCAACAACCCAGAAAGGAGAGATCTGGCTTCGGGTGACAAAGTGCGTGGAAATCGGATCTCCTCCATAAGAATGAGTTCAAACAATTTTTCATGGTCCTGATTGTAGAAGGGAAGACGGCCACACATCATTTCATACATCACAACTCCAAGACCCCACCAGTCCACTGCTCGCCCATAATCATTATCCTCCAAAACCTGAAACAGAAGAAAGCAGAGCTGTGGTATAAATTACAGAGATAAATATGATTAGTTGTAAGATTACCTGAAAGGCCGAACATTGATATAAGTGTGCAATCCTATATTATTTTTAACCCTTATAAGGATTACTCACTTTCAGGCACAACCATATGGACAAGGAGGAAAAATAATCCAATGAACAATTAGGTACTTCACTAACTACAAGCGCACCTGTTGTTGGCAACTAGATAAACAAGCTACAAATCTACAAATCACTGGGTAAACTTCATACTATGGTGTATAAGCAAACATATCATGCCTTCATTCATGTCCATAAAACACAAACATAGAAATAGAAGACTAGGACATCTGGCCCTTCGAGCCAGCGCCGCCATTCATTTTGATCATGGCTGATCATCAAATTCAATATCCTAATGTCTTCACTACCCCCACTTCCCCACCCCCTGTCATATTCCTTGAGCCCTTTAGCCCTAAGAGTTACTTGATCAAAAATTATGACCCTTTTTGTTACCCCAAAAATGCGCATTTAACATACACAAATTAGGTTGTTGACACCACTCATGTTACAAATCTCCATAAAGGCTTCACAAGAGCTCAAAGAGCCTAGGCAGAAAGTGGAAAGAAAATAGCAAGTGGGGGGGTCAAAGCGTTAGGGTTAGTTGAGACTAACCTAAAGAACTTTGCAGGAGCAGACTGAGTGTAGGGACACTTTGTCCAAAGGATCTGCCGCTAGATGAGGAACATTAGGCCAAAATCAGAGTGCGTGAGAGCTGAGAAACATGGCTGTAGAATATGTAGGCCCTCTAGTATTGAAAGAATACCAAAAACAATCGAAAAAGTCACAGTTCGAATGTTAAATTGGCAAGGAATCATAGTTTTGAAGAGTGATTTAAGAAATTAAGATCTTTGTCACCAAACCTGAAAAGATTAAGTATGACCATTACAGAACTTGTATCAATCTAATACTTGGTGCAGCTGCAATATTAAAGAATCAAAATCAGAACTGCCAATTACTCATTCAGTTGAGAGTGGTGTTGCATTATTCCTGAAGCATCTTGATAGGGGTGTTCATGGTCTTTTATGTAGAAAGATGTTCCAAGATGCTTCACAGAGAACAAAGAAAATTACAGTACAGGCCCTTCATCCATCCAAGCCTGCACCAACCATGCTGCTCGTCTTAAATAAAACCCCCTGCCCTTCCGAGGACCATAACTTTCTTCTCCCATCCTATTAATGTATTTGTCAAGACACCCATTAAAAGTCACAATCGTATCTGCTTCCGCCAACTCCCTCAGTCAGTTAGTTCCTGGCACCCATTACCCTCTGTAAAAAAAAAACTTGCCCCTTAAACCTATGCCCCCTAGTAATTGACTTTTCCACCATGGCAAAAGGCTTCACATTTTTGTTTTGGATTGGAGCCATGAAGAAAACACCAACAAAAGGAGGAATTATAAGGGTGAACAAAACCTTGGTCAAAGAGGTAAATTTGAAGAAGTCTTGATGGAGAAGCGACAGGTGCAAAACTTTCAGGAGGGAATTCCTGTCGGTAGCAAAAAGCAGTCAACTACATTAATGTAGTTGCTAAGGCAAAGGGTAGGAGACTGGTGTGAGATAAAAGATTGGCATTAGAGGAAAGGAGAATTTTAAATCCAAGACATTAGGGAATCAGGTATCAACTCAGGTCAGACAGGAGATGGTGATGGGCAAGCAGACTTTGGCAGCACAGATTTTGGTCATGAAGGGTAAAGGATGGAAGTGGAATGTTGGAGTGAATAGACCTGAAGGTAATGAAGGTCATTACAAAAAGTGAAGAAAACTTAAATTATGATTTTAAAATAAGAATGTTCAGTAATTTTTACCTACAAATACATAAGTGGAATGTCTGAAACAATGTACTCAAAGGTCTGCACCATGAATATTGCTGTGGTAATTACAGATACAGTGCACTCCAAAAACAAATCCTTCCTCACTATCAATGTGCAAGGTGTTAAAACGATAACGGTCTGGATTCTGGCATAGGAATGAGCGCCAAATTGTCAGCATTTGCTGCCATTATTCCTGACAGTAACTTTGGAGTATGCAGTTAAACAAGTAAATACAGAGGTGTTTAGTCAGTGATTCTATACTTCCCATTGGGGTCACTGTAGGGGAGCATCTTTTCCCCCAAGTCTACAATCAACTGAGAGTCAATGAACTAACAAAATCTTCCCCTTTTACACAATTAATCACAGTTAAAACCCTTGAACAAGTTACACCTGGTTGATTGAATGCTGTAGTAAATTCCTAATTATTGTTGAACAGTTTCACTGGCCCTGAAAACCTAATTTTATAATCGTGAAATATCAAATGTTATTTTTGAATTGTAGTGGAGAAATTTGACATTCTAATTGTTTATGGCACGTTAGGTTCTATCTTAATCCTAGGTGCATGGACCAATCATTCATTTTGATTGCTACACAAAACAGTGCATTTTACTTCCTGGTTTGCAGTCTGTGGAAATACTTCAGTGCGATTGGCTACTTACCCCACTTGCTGACATCGCTGTTGCTGGACACCTGGAGATCCCCCTTGACTTATGCCAGGTTCAAATTGACATCAAGAAGAGGGAAATCTGCACCAAAGAGGTCGCCATTTCTCTGAGTAGGTTTTTTTTAGTCAGTTTCGAGTATCTTCACTTCATTGCTGGTCACAAGATCTAGGACAATTTTTTCTAAATTTATTCTTGGGATGCTAGCATCGCTGGCTACACCAGCATTTTTGCCCATTCCTGTCATTGAGAAGGTGGTGGTGAGCTGCCTTCTTGAACCATTGCCATCCATGTGGCTCAGGTACACCACAGTACTGAATCTATTTCATAAAACATAAGACTTAACCAGTTTAAAATAAAGATCACTTCAAATTAATGGCATAACCTGATTAAGATGCATAACCTCACTGATTTAACAACTCATGTTCAGAATGCTTTGTTTGTTGAGTCCACTACGAATTCCAAATACAATTTAAAAAAATGTTTTTTGGAGTTCAGAATCAGACGTCTTCTGAAATTACCTCAACACATTTGCAGAGTGATTTCACCTATCTCCTTATCTGCATTGCAAGCTGGTGTAACTGCTCATTTTTAATTCTTAAAAACGTTTGTGGAGAAATGTAGAACTCATCTCCTGTCAAGAATCTGAGCAGGTATTATGTTACTTACACACAGGTCTATTTACAGCAGCTCCTGCCTGTATGATTCAAAGCAAGTGACAGCTGGTTGTACAGCTGCCCCATATATGTACAGGAGGAACACAGCTGCTTGCCAGCCAGAATTCCAGGAGCCACACTCATCAACTCTTAAAAGAGTAATCAGATTGTATTTTACTGTTCTGAAGGGACAGCCTGGGCCCCAAAATTCCTGATTATTTTGTCAGCAAGACTGAAAATTTAGAAAAGTCACAACTTTCAAATAAGATGCATTTAATTCACCACAAGTTAAGTAGGAATAACCTGATCCCTCCCCCCTCTTCAGGTGCTTGTAATAAAATGCACTGCAAGTCAGTATTGCAAGGTCCACAGCTGTCATTTCACATCCCCACACTAGAGTTCCCGATCTGTGTCACACTAACTGCCCTTTTACAGGCAGGAACAGCCAGCAAGTCGTACTGCAGTGGTCCAACAAGTGTATTAGTCAGAATAAGTTGTGCCCACAACACTGCTACTGGCTACTCCACAAGAGTGTGAAGCAAGTACAGAAATTTAGTGTCTAAACAGCAATACATTTTTGCTAAGAACAAGTGTAGTATTTGGTCTTACACTTGATATAAGTCAATGAGGTTACACTGAGGCTTCTTTTGAAGTAATTTTTTTAAAAACGCCATCCAGGCCTTTTGGCTAAGATGAAGTTCAGATCAAGCACTGCAGGGAGTGTAACGCCTGCTTCTTTCGGCTTGGGTCTTCCTGATTGAGCCCAAGACAAGAAAAATGGGGTCCGTCTTGTCAGCTTGGACCTGTAATGTCTCTTGTAGAGACTTTGATTGGACCAATTTGGCTTTTAATTGGATATGACAAAAAAATCTAAGCAGCATTAAAATATTTCCTATCCACACAACAGCAAACGTGCTGAAAAGAGTGGGGGGGGGGAGGAGAATGCTTAAGTCTGGTTTCTGCAATGATAGTCATTTGTAGAAACTGCCTCAAATTATTAATGGTTGGGCCGAAGGACCCGTTTCCATGCTGTAAATTCCTATGACTCTAATACAGTAAACGTCTCAAACTGCAGTTTTTAAAATAGACAAGAGCTTTGTTTTCAATTGTAAGCAGCAGCATGGTCCTTGTGGGGAAAGTGGCGAGGGGGTTGGGGAGGGGAGGAGGTCGGTCAGAACTGCAGATAGGCAGTCCACTGATCTACTGCAGGGCTTCCCTAGGGTGCTGTGAGTAACATGCACCTACAATCACTCCATGATTTAGTTTGATAAGTTTTCTTTGGTTTAATTCCAACTGAACTGCGTTTTCCCATTTCTTTGTGCCTCCTGGGTGGCACAGTGGTTAGCACTGCTGCCTCACAGCACCAGAGACCCAGGTTCGATTCCCGGTTTGGGTCACTGTCTGTGTGGAGTTTGCACATTCTCTCCATGTCGGAGTGGGTTTCCTCTGGGTGTTTCGGTTTCCTCCCACAGTCCAAAAGACGTGCTGGTTAGGTGCATTGGCCGTGCTAAATTCTCCCTCAGTGTACCCAGACAGGTGCCAGAGTGACTCGGGAATTTTCACAGTAACTTCATTACAGTGTTAATGTAAGGCTACTTGTGACACCAATAAAATAAATAGATAAGAATAAATAAAATAAAATAATGGAACATGGCAGATTTATTCTGATGAAAGGTCACAGATCTAAAACTTTAACCCTGTTTCTTTCTTCACAGATACTGTCTGACCTAGTGGGAACTCCTAGCATTTTCTGTCTTTATTTCAGATTTCCAGCATCTGCAGCATTTTACTTTAGTACAAAAAATTTCCATTTATCTTCATTACAGCTTCTCTGTTGATGACATTGGGCGCAGTCTTGAGCCCTCTTTCTCCGAGTGCGAGATTGTGGACGGGCCTCGACATCTGTCAACATCCGGAAACAGGAAATCTTGCTGCTGAGACCCAAGATCTATGATTTTCTCTGTCCCTCGCCGGTGAGGTAATCAGGTGATTTCAATAAATTTAACTATGATTATACGCTCCCCTCACTAAACTTTTACATCAGCAAGTTTCTTGTCAGGTTTGGCCAGAAGTAAACATTGAGAGGGTCCCTCTGGAGGGTGCAAAGGTGAGCATAGATCCCGGAGTAGAGGGAGATGGCCAAGCAATGTCCACGGCACTGCCATTCTGTGCCAGGGAGCAGTACCAGGGTGGGCCCAAGGGGGAGCTCATCTACTTGTGGTGGTGGGACGGAGGTGGGGGGAGGTGGGAGTGGGCACTGAGGGAGGGGGAATGTGAATGCCAGTATTATTGGGGGAGGGGATATGGTGATTGGATGACTGTTAGGGATGGGGAGAGAATGTCAGTGATAATGATGTGGAGGGAGTCATGTCTCTGATGATTTTGGGAGGCGGTGGATGATGGGGATGGGGATGGGGATGGGGATGGGGATGGGGATAGGGATACCAGTGATGATCGTTGGGGAGGTTGGTGGTGGTGGGGGGGGAGCTGGAGAGAGAACAGTAACTTTGGGTGGGATTTTCCAGCTGCGCATGCCACAAGACCAGCAATCCCACCCAAGGTCAACAGACTTTTATATGGTCCACCAAATTTTCCGACCTGCCCACACAACACACATTCCCACAGCGGGCGGGACTGGAAAATCTTGCTGTGTTCTGATCAGGGCACCCCTTCAAGATGACGCCCTAATCTCAGTGTAACCTGTTCCCGACTCTAAGAATCCCACCTCACCAGACTGATGGCGTGAACCACAGCCAAGCTTCTATTCCCAGACAATGAGGCTCAAAATCTGGAGAAAAAACTGCTCAGTGGAGCTGGAGAACTTTGCACCAATTTTCCCACCAGAACTAACACTGCCAAATTCTGGTAAGATCACCTCATTGTGTCAGCTTTCAGAATCAATTTGAGAGGTAACAGAGGCACATTCTTCTCTGCAAACTTCACTTTTAAGTAATTAGCAGTCAGGATTAGGACAAAAAAAAACACATTCAGGGTTGAAATGAAGACACTTGATGTCAGCTGTGCCATCAGATGTACTTATTGCAGAGTGAGTTGACCCAAGCTGTTTATCACACACCAATGGCCAGAGTTTTTCATTATTATTTCAAGGGATTCGAGCGTCCTAGGCCAACATTTGTTCCTTACCTCTAATCGCCCATGAGGTAGTCAGTGGTGGTCAACAGCATTTATGAACCACTGCAATGCATCTGTTGCTATAGGGTTTTGACCCCAGTGTTGGTCAAGGAACATCAGTATAGTTCCAGGTCAGGATGTTGTGTGGCATGGAGGGGAACTTGCAGGTGCTGATGTTCCTGCTCAGTTGCTGCCCTTGCTCTTCTAGGTGGTGGAGGTCATGTGTTTGGAAAGTGCTGCCTAAGCAGCCTTGGTACATTGCTGCAGTGCATCCTTTAAATATTACACGGTGCTGCCAGTGTGTGCCGGTTGTGGATGGGATGCCAAGTAAGCAAGTTACTTTGCCCTGAATGGTGTACAAATTCTTGAGTGTCGCTGGAGCTACATTCATCCAGGCCAGTGGAGAGCATCCCATCACACTCTTGACTTCAGAATCCTACAGTGTAGAAGAGGCCCTTCGGCCCATTGAGTCTGCACTGACACATGAAAGGCCTAGACCTGTCCACCTAATCACATTTGCCAGCACTTGGCCCATAGCATTTTGTAAATGGTGGACAGGCCTTGGGGAGCAAGTGGTGAGTTATTCACTGCAGAATTCTCAGCATCTGAGAACACAGAGGACACAGCCTCAAAATAAGGGGGTGGGGGGGGGGTCAGTTTAGAACAGAGTAGAGGAGGAACCTCTTCTCTCAGAGGGTAGTGAATCCCTGAAATTCTCTGCCCATTGAAATGGCGGAGGCTACCTCGTTGAATATGTTTAAGTCACAGGTAGATAGATTTCTGATCAATAAGGGAATTAAGGGTTATGGGGAGCAGGCGAGTAAGTGGAACTGAACCACTATCAGATCAGCCATGATCTTATTGAATGGCGGGGCAGGCTCGAGGGGCTAGGTGGCCTACTCCTGCTCCTATTTCTTATGTTCTTATCTAACCTGCTCTTTTAGCCACAATATTTATAAGGCTGGTCCGGTTCAGTTTCTGGTCAATGCTAACCCCCAGGATGTTGACAGTAGGGGATTTAACAATGGTAATGTAATTGAACGTCAAGAGGTGATAGTTAGATTCTCTCTTGCCGGAGATGATCATTACCTGGTACTTGTGTAGCACAAATGTTAACTGCCACTTATTAGTCCAAACCTGAATGCTTTTCAGATCTTTCTACATCTGACTGCTTCAGTATCTGAGGAGATGTAAATGGCACCGAACACTCTGTAAGTCATCAACAAACAAGCCCTCTGACCTTAGGATGGAGGGTAGGTCATTGATGAAGCAGCTGGAGATGGTTAGGCCTAGAGCGGTACCCTGAGGAACTCCTGCAATGTTGTCCTGAGGCTGAGAAGACTGACCTCCCACAACCACAGCCACCCTCCTTTTTGCCAGGTGTGACTCCAACAAGGGAGTTTTCCCTGTTTCCCACTAACTTCAATTCTGCTAAGGGTCCTTATTGCCAGTCAGACAAACGCTGCCTTGATGACAAGGGCAGGCGCTCTCAACTCATTTCTACTAATTGTCAATTATTATTGTTGTTCCTGTGTTATGGAATGACACCCCCTTTAACTTTATTATTACAGGTTGCGCTGAGCCCTGCTGTGTTGCTGCAATGTTCCATGCACTGGTTTTCTGAAACCTGCTCCAACAGCACATTCATTCATTGATTTTACAAAGCTGTTGGTTCTTTGAGTACCAAGCATTTAAATTCAGAAATGCAGCTAACAGAGGGCGAGCGAGAAACTGATCAGTTGTATTTCTGTATTTAAAAGTGCTGCAATAAGCGCACGGAGACAGTCATTCACTTGTCCCTCAGCCAGACAATTGTACGAAACAAGAATCCTCATAAAAAATAAGAAGGGTAGTCAGTCAAGTCGACATAATCAAATTTTACCGTCATGTGCTTCACCCTGCTAACTACAATATTGCAAGATCACAAGGTTTTTCCATCAACAGAACCAGCAGCTCTGCTTTGCAAGTCACCCCTTTCTCTGTGGTTTATTCCATCTAAGCACCTTTTGAAGCTATATATATACACATATGTACACCTCAAAAGACACAGACCGTTTCGTCTCTTCATTTTCCGGCAATAAAGGTCATTCTCTTATTTGACTGAGCAAAGCAACTCAGTCCTCACCTGACGCCCACGCATATGCGCTTCCAGCAGGGATTGCTGGACAGTGACAGTAGTGGCAATCTTCCTAATAGAAGCAACTGCAATCGATGCAGTAGCCCTCTGCTAGCTTGCAAGCCTGCAATGGGTCTGTATGGACAAACACATTGGGGAAGGGGGAGGTGAAGTAGTTTGTTGGGGGTGGGGGGTAGTTGGTGCTCTGGAAGGATTCCTGACTCTATAGGTTTTACACGTTTCATGGAGGTACCATCAATAAAAGTAACTCCAATTAATCACAGGCTGCTGTTAAATAACTCAGCTGCAAAAATAAAGGAAGTCAGATGGTATCCGCAGAATGTCCACACCACATCCCCATTTGTGAATATTACGCTGAAACAATGAAAAAAGCCAAAGTCTGTTAAAATGGGTAGCACTAGAATATCACAAGGACAATGCGTGACAGCTGCTTAACACAATTTACAAGAGAAACCAAGGCAGTTATAAACATTGAAGCCTTTGATAACCAGGAGCTCACATTTCCAAGATGCTACCATCCCCTGAACCAAATTCCATCATGCAGCTAAAAACAACTATACAACAACTGTGTAAACAGAGGCAACTATTTTACATTCCAGTGCCTAAGTTAAAAGATGACATTAAGGCAACGGGAGCATCTACTTTTTTTTCACTGAAGGAACATCATTCCTAGGTTAGCAACCCTTCAGTATGCAGTCTTGAATTGTAAATCATCACCTCAACACAATCTTCCAAATTTGTATGAAGAATCAAGCTGTACTTATTTAAATTTTCTCAGCTTCAAACATCCCCAGTTCTTTACTTATGTTGTTCCTCTGCCCATGTTCTGCTTTTATTAATGGCATCATTTACAATCTATAAAACAATAGTCCACATATAAAACACCATTTGGACTTTTAGAAGGATGAAAGAAATGTTCAGTTTCATTATCTGTACAATCACAATTCCTATTAATCATTTCCAATTTCTTTGGTTGATCTCAGAACATGGAGACAGAATATACCTGCAGCTGTGGTCTTGAGTCACACATTTCTAATGATGTAGTATTTAAAATCGTGCCTCATTATTGATAAAATTTACTGCCAATTTTTTCATTTTGCAGCTGCGCAGAATATTGCCAAACTGTTTATCTGGGTTGCAAAAAAAAGCTGATAATTTATTAATGACACTCTAAATTTATTAGCCAACATTTCTTACTCAAGTCCAGGAACAGATTCTCCATCTTAAGACACTAGTGTTTGAACTGCAACTGAAAGTGGTATTATTAAAGTTTACATTCTCATGTCACATGGATTTACGGCAATTGAGGACATGTTGGAAGGGTGATGGATCTCAACCATGCATATATACAATTAAATCTCCCATGATTATTAAGTAATATTTCAATACTTTTAGTTTGGACTATATATTGATTTGTTGTTTTAACGAGAGTGCACAAAAAGACAAAGTGCAGGAAGACATTTGTCCAAAATGAACCAAAGCATTTTTAAATGATTTGTATAAAATATTATTGTGCAGCAAGCTCCTAACAGACCTATTGTTTGAAACAACTGTTCAAACCTGAGAATTTTCAAAGCAAGCCGAGAGACTGATGACAAGATAGTGAATTAAGTGCAGTGAAATTTAGAAAAAAGATAATCACTTAAGGTTCCAGGGTTATTGAAGTGATACTTCTGTGTTACAGACATGCAAATGAAACAAACCAATGCTTCACAGTGTGGTATTTTCAAAAGGAACCAAGTGTCTAGCAACAAAATCTTGTGGTTACAAGAGGAGGAAGCATGCAAGATGAGGAAATATTTTTAAACTAACAAGGTAACAAGCTGCCATTCACAAAAACGGTTCATGATAAACCAGTACTTCTATCAAAGTAAATTCTGATTTTCCAGTTTGGAGCTGTAACTTAGTTGATTTACCAATTAAATTAATTTAACACATTAAATACAAAAGAAATCTTTAAACTGTCTTAGGTGCCTTTGCTCAAAATTTACCCCAAAGCTAGCTAATGTTGTGCTAAAGGAAAGGACTTGCAATTAGAGAGCATATTTCATAGCCAGTGGACATCCCAAAGCCAGCCAATGAGTTTGAAAGTTAGTAACTGTTGGAAAATGCACTTGCCAATTTAGCACATCAAAGTTCTGCCAACAGCCATGACATATATGACAGCTTTAAAAAGAATTGGTTCAGAGATAAGTACTAGACAAAACATTGGGAATATTCCTCTTCAAATATTGTCATAGAATCTTTCATCTCCTCCCAAGACAGCAGACAGGCCTCGGTCTAATGTCTCTTCTGAAGAATAGCGTTCCTGACACTGCAGCATTCTTTAAGTGCTGTACTGAAATGAGCCTGAATAGGAATCATTTCCATTAACTTTAGATCCCCAGGACAAAATGCCCATCCAGACAACAGTACAAATCAGCTCTGAACTGACGCCTGCACTCAAACTGAGGGTGGATCGTGCATCAGAATGCCGCGAGACTGAATTAAGGTACATTGTTGAGATTCAGCCAAAACACAGAGCAACAGGTTGTATCTTATCTCACCTGGCAACACTTGGTGTTAAAAATGGAAAATAAATGTGATGAGCATTGCTGTGGTGATTGTTCGACAAACTGGTTGCAAGAGACCCAGAATCATTTATCCAAGATTCTAGCATGCAAGGAGAGCACAATCACAGAGAGACCCCGGATACAGCACTCTCCCCTAATACACCACTCCGCAGGGGGAGCACAATCACCGAGAGACCCCGGATACAGCACTCTCCCCTAATACACCACTCTGCAGGGGGAGCATAATCACAGAGAGACTCCTGATACAGCACTGTCCCCTAATACACCACTCCGCAGGGGGAGCATAATCACAGAGACACCCCTGATACAGCACTCTCCCCTAATACACCACTCCACAGGGGGAGCGTAATCACAGAGACACCCCTGATACAGCACTCTACTAAATCCCAGATTGCCACTATATTTATACACTGTTTAACTGCCAATCTTGTCTACGTAAGTTTATTATTAAACCTCTCACTCGAAGCAGGGTTATCACCTCCTAGTTAGAGATTTTCCTATTCCTATTTTCCCAAAGATTGCACTTAATCTGCTCTGACTCAATGTCTGTCCTTCGATCAATAAACAACCAAGGCCTTACTGGAGAGACCTGCTGCGAGAGTCCTGATGATCTCAAATCCTTAGGGTGTTTGAGTTTCACTGGGTAGAAGCATTCAACTAACATGTGCTCTTATTCTAAAATTTAATGAATCTATTCATTTCCCCTAACAAGCATGTTTCAATCTCTAGCATTGATATCTCTTACCTCGGTAAAGCACACGTACTCATGTAGCAAAAAAAAACAAGAAATAAAAAAGAACAAACCTCTGGTGCAAGATATTCAGGAGTTCCACAGAATGTTCTCATTGTTGCTCCATCCTTGATACCTTCTTTGCAAAGCCCAAAGTCAGTTATCTTAATGTGGCCATCATTGTCCAGCATAAGGTTTTCCAACTAAATAAAATTAAGCAACAGCACATTCAGCATGAAGTGAAGTAGTGATCATTTTGTTTGCACTGGTAAGTACATTTCCATAAACCGAGGGAAATGTCCTGACACATCCTTCATCAATTTTATAATCTGAAATATCTTGAGTGATTCAGTTTCTCTTTGTAAAAAACCTTGATGTTTCTTTTCACAAAGAAAGTGATATTTATCACATCATTCCATTCCATCGTATTTTCAAATTAAACACTTCTCGCTGCCTCGGGAAAGCAGCCAGCATAATCAAGGACCCCCACACACCCCAGACATACTCTATTCCACATCCTTTCATTGGGAATAAGATAAAAGGGTCTGAGATCATGTACCAACCAATTCAAGAACAGCTTCTTCTCTGCTGCTATCAAACTTTTGAATGGACATATTAAATTGATCTTTCTCTACACCCCAGCTATGACTGTAACACTATATTCCGCACTCTCTTCTTTCTTTCTCCCCCATGCACTTTATGAACAGTACGTTTTGTCTGAATAGCGCGCAAGAAACAATACTTTTCACTGTACCCCAATACATGTGGCTCAAATCAGAGTCAAAGATGGCAATGCACCCATGACATTGAGCCTTCCCTACCTTAAGATCTCTGTACACTACGTTTTTCTCAGAATGGAGATAATCCAAAGCAGAGACAATCTCTGCTCCATAGAAACGGGCACGGTCTTCAGAAAAAACACGTTCTCTTGATAAGTGAAAGAATAACTGAAATAAAAGCAAGCACGGGGAGTTATTTAAAATATTCACCATGGCGTTCCCATTTCAATTACAAGTCATTTACTTGCAGCTTGCCCAGTGAGCAACTCAAATTCAATGCCCATCTGTGCCATGTTAGCTCATTTCAGCCAAATGTTTGAGATATTACAGCTTCAGCACCACTGGAAAAAAAACATCATCTAGGATTCCCACTTCTGAACATCTTCCTGTCACTCCAGGTGGAAGCTTTGTTAAATGAGGACTTTTAGGCAGTGGTGCCAGCCCAATGGGCCTCTCAGAACAGAGGGAATTAACCTGTACCCAGCAAGGACTTAAATATCCTAAATACAGTAGCTAAGGAAAGCTAATTGGAACAGAGATAAAAGTTTCAGATGCCATTGTTCAATTAACAAATTTCCTCCATACCTCGCCTCCATTTGCGTAATCCATAACAAAACACAAACGATCATTTGTCTGAAAAGAATATTTCAGTGCCTTTAAGAGAAAAGTAATTTAATTAGAAACTTCATTTATTAGGACGAAGCAATTAATTTAAAAATACC
This sequence comes from Carcharhinus amblyrhynchos, assembly GCF_965287045.1. Classification (NCBI taxonomy): domain Eukaryota; kingdom Metazoa; phylum Chordata; class Chondrichthyes; order Carcharhiniformes; family Carcharhinidae; genus Carcharhinus; species Carcharhinus amblyrhynchos. Next base: position 34,003,868 of record NC_137337.1, read on the forward strand.
ATCATGAAGTAAGTAGGTGAGGATGCGGTTTTTCTTAGCTCCACAATCTCAGCAAATCAGATTGCAATGAAAACACATTGCTGACTAGATAAGGTCCCTGTAGCAGCTAGGCATGGCTCACTGAATAAAATACACGTCAAGCAATCCCTTCATAGAATCCCTACAATGCAGAAGCAGCCCTTCGGCCCATCAAGTCTGCACTGACCCTCCAACAGAGCATCCCACCCAGACCTGATCTCTGTAACCCCACCTTATACTCCACTAATCCCCCTAACCAATATATCTTGGGATACTAAAGGGCAATTTAACATGCACAATCCACCTAGCCTACACATCTTTGGACTGTGGTAGGAAACCGGAGCACCTGGAGGAAGCCCACACAGACAATGGGGAGAATGTGCAAACTCCACACAGTGATCCGAGGCCCGAATTGAACCCGGGATCCTGGTGCTGTGAGACAGCAGTGCTAACCACTGTGCCACCGTGCTCTGGTTTTAGTTTTGTTAGAAACAAGAGACTGCCTAACCTTCAATACTAATTCTCAGTTGAATGGTTATGTAGCAAAAATATTAAAATAAAAGGGCAGCACGATGGCACTGCTGCCTCATTGTGCCAGAGACACAAGTTCAATTCCAGCCTCAGGTCACTGTCTGCGTGGAGTTTGCACATTCTCCTTATGTCTGCGTGGTTTCCTCCTACACTCCAAAGATGTGTGGGTTAGGTTGATTGACCATGCTTAATTGACCCTGGTGTCAGGAGGAATTAGCAGGGTGGGGCTAAGGGGATAGGACCTGGGTGGGATTGTTGTTGGTGCAGACTCGATGGGCCAAATGGCTTCCTTCTGCACTGCAGGGATTCTATGATCAAGGAGTTTTTTTTTTAAGTGAAAGGTCTTGGATGAAAATTCTATTTGCACATAGATCAGCCAGGAAGAAATCCTTGGTCTGTACAAGACACAATTTATAAAGTAGTTCACAAATGAGGGATCTCAAAATATCTGTGACTGCAAATATTGTGCAAGATACTAGATGCAGCTTGTAAACATGTATAATGATATATACGCAGGGACACAATCAATACAAGAAAATTCCCTGAAAAAATAATTTTAAAAAATGTTGGTGGCAATGCACTCAACATATGATTTATAATTAGAGTATCCATGATAATAAAAGGTGAATAGAATTTAATTACTTGAACTTTAGTTTAAATATAATCATTGCACTAATTTATTTTAAAATATACCCAGCATCATGATTGCAGCCAAGCACTGCAACTGTTAAAAACATTACAGCTCTGAGCTCTGACAAAGAGTCATCCAGACTCAAAATGTTGACTCTCTTCTCTCTCCACAGATGCTGTCAGACCTGATGAGTTTCTCCAGCATTTTCTGATTTTGTTTCAGATTCCAGCATCCGCACTACTTTGCCTTTATGTTAAAATGTATGTTACGTGGCCTCTCTCAAAATACAAAATCAAGCGAGGTAGGATTCAGAAAAGGTGGTCCAAGAATCAACTTAGGCCTTGTAATGATAATGATGATGATGTTCAATTCTGACAAAGAGTCATAGAGGTTTACACATGGAAACAGGCCTGTTGGCCCAACTTGTCCACGCCGCCCTTTTTCTTTTAGGCCTCTAAGCTAGTCCCAACTACCTGCGTTTGGCCCATATCCCTGCAACACGTGGTCACATTGTGCTATCGCGGCCAGATCAGATAAAAAGGTCAATTCCATTCTCTCAATCCAAAACTCTGAGATCCACCACTTCAAATCTTAGTGCACTTCAGGTCCTTTCTTCATGGTGGAATGAAATATCAGGAACTTGAAATTTCTTCCAGAACAAACGTGCAGCAATTCTGCATCACCATGTCAAGCAAGCTGCTTTCACCATCAGCAAGAATGGACAGTAAAAAAACACGAGATTGAATTCAGATACCAAAAAGTGCACTTCAAAAGTCGAAAAAAAAGATACACTTTTCAAAACCCCTTTTGAATGTTTTAAGGGTATCCTTAATATGAACAAGAGAGAGAAACTGTTTAAATTAGGAAGTGTAATTTTTCAAAACTTTTTATTAGTCACAAATTGGATGCATGCGTGAACTGAGACAAAAGAATGGGTAATTGATATTGACTGAGTGAGTACCTACAGTTAAGAATGGGTGCCTAGAATTTTGTAACACTCTGTTTTCCGTCACAGTGTGTGCTACTTCATCCTGCATAAAAGATAAAAGAGTTACAGATTTAGAAAACCAATATTGAAATAATCGCACTGAATTTCAATTCAAATAACAGATGTCGAATGAATAAATTGCTTCATATTGGTAAAATAAAGTTTTACTGAAAGCTTTTAGGTCATTCTGCAGCAGCAGACACAACAAACTTGTGAAGGGTTACCTTTGCTACTATTACTTCCTTCTTAAGAATCTTCATGGCATAATACCGTCCAGAGGCTTTCTCTTTCACTAAAATCACCTTTCCAAACGTTCCTTTTCCAAGTAGTTTTAAGTATTCGAAATTATGCATAGTCTGTAACACATCAAACAATAACCACAAACTGTCCAGCAGAAAACAAGCAGAGCCCCAGTGCACTCCTACTATGTCAGGGTATTAGTACAGTTGCTGTGGGAAGGTTTAGTTTACAATGTCCTCATGACCACAAAGTCTTAATTGGAATGTGCCAGTGGATTTTTCAGGGAGATGCACTGAGCTGATTGACAGCAGTTTCAGAATTTAACTGTGAATCACCCAACACCTTTTGGATTTTGCTGCATCCTAATGTGCTGACACGTATTTTAGTCACTACTAAAGTATACTCAACAATGTTGCTCTTGATTTAATAGTTAATGGGTCAGGTTCACAAGCAGGAACTCTGCTGTCCTTGGGTTACATTACTCTACCGAAAGAGCAACAGTGGTATAAAATCAGAAGGAGGCCATTCAGCCTATTGAGTCTGCACCGATGACAATCTCACCCAGCCCCTATCCCCGTTACTCCACATATTTACCCTGACACTAAGTGGCAATTTATCGTGACCAATCAACCTGACCCACATATCTTTGGACTGTGGGAGGGTTTTGTTCAAATCAAAGCAATATTAAACATTTGGAAATTCTGTTCAAAGTTAAACTGAACTGTGTGGAAGAAGATGTCAAGATGGTGGGAGTGATTTTCAACTTCAGTCGTGGTGGAAAACTGGCAGTGGCCGATCAGCCATCCATTATACCAGGGTTACCCAAACCTTTCTCACAGAGCCCTGCTGACCTCCCGAGAGTACTGACAGAACCCCTAAGAAATATACGTATTATGTTGGAGAGTTGAACAGAGCTGCCTTTCATGAGTGCTGCGGTAAGACACAGAAACTATGCTACTCAAGGCTTGTTTGGGTGATTTGGTCTTATCTAATTTGAATCTATATAGTATTTCTGTTACATTTTTGCAATTTATTTTACTTTGCAAGTTTTTTCCACCCTGGGATGCACAGTGCTGCATTTGTATAGTACAGTATTTCAACTTGTTCATTAGTTGTTCCAGGCAAGAGATACCCAAAGGAACCTAACTCTGGCTTTAACATTGATTCCTATGGGAACCCATGATTCTTTTAAAGTTGTTTCACTTAAAGTCACAATCCCAGAAACAGAACTACAACGTTAAGTGAGGAGCCACTGTAGAATGGAAGACAAATCAGCGATAACATTCTCCTGCCGTGGTGCAATGTGAAAATTAGCCCCACTGATGTCCCAAACTTGCTTCATAATTATCCACTGGAGAAGTTATTATATTGTACCAAGTTTACTTGGGGAAAAAAACATAAATGTGGACACGGGATAATAGAAGAAAGTGATGAAAAAAGTATAACAAAAATGTCATTGTAGGAAATCAAGGGGTACAGACAGTAAATAAATTTAGATGCATAATTACTAATTTAAATCTTACATCCATGCACACTTTGCATTGATATTTTTCCATTATAAATTCCTACATCCATATTTAAAATGGAAACTCTAGTCCCTCCACAGGTTGGAGGATTTAATTATCACATGAAAAGTTACTTCAGGATTAACAGTGGAAATGTGAAAACAGGATATCTGATTTTTAAAGATGAGGACCGAATTACATCTCTGTGCCTCATCCAATCTTTTGTATATTATACATAATCATAGGGCATACTCTGTACATAGTAGATTTGTTTCTTCATATTTGTGGAATTTTATACTTGTGCTAAAGTCAGTTTCTACGTTAGCTGGAGGATTATGTTTCACTTTGCGAAAGTGAGTGTATCATGAAGCAGGAAGATGGAGCAGAGTTTGTAAGTAACAAATTTGCTTTCAAAGAGGAAGGATAATTTATGCAAATATGAATGTTTGGTCTAGTGGGGACGAATTGAAATCTAGAGGAAGAGAGGTAAAAACTTGCTGTGGAAAGCAGTTTCTTAAAATACTTGTTCGTTCATGAGATGTGGCTTTTGCTGGAATGGTTGGCATTTATCACCCATCCTTAATTGCCCTCGAGAAGGCAATGGTGAGTTGCCTTCTTGAACCGCTGCAGTTCACATGGTGTAGGAATACCCAGAGTGCTGTTATGATGGAAATTTCAGGATTTTGCCCGAGTGGCAGTGAAGGAATAGTGTTTTTTAATTCCAACTCAGGATGCTGTGGAGGGGAGCTTAACAATAGTGGTACTTCTATGCAGTGGTACTCTTGTCCTTCTGAGTGGTAGAGGGCATGGGTCTGAAAAGGTGCTGTCAAAGGAGGCTTGCTAAGTTGCAGTAATGCACCTTGCAGATGGCACACACTGACACTATTGTGTGTTGAGGGAGAGAATGTTTAAGGTGGTGGATTGGATGGCAAATAAGCAGGCTACTTTATTGTCATCCCTGAGGGCAGTTAAGAATCAACCTCATTGCTGTGGGTCTGGAGTCATATATAGGCCAGACCAGGTAAGGACAGCAGATTTCCTTCCCTAAAAGACATTAGTGAACCAGATGGGTTTTTACAACAATGGTTTCATGGTCATCTTTAGATTTTTATTGAATTCAAATTTCACCATCTACCATGGTGGGATTTGAACTCAGATTTGAACCTACGGACATTTCCATGATCCGCCCCTTGCCCGCTCCAATTCCCATGGTGGGTGGAACAAGAAAATTCACCTCACAGACCCTGGGATTCTGGCATTCAAAAAAAAACTAACAAAATAGCAGAACTGAAAAAGAGTTGCACTTTAAAATAAATATACCAGGAGCCAGAGTCAAACCTCTGTCCTGAGAAGGTAGGGCTAATTGGAAGCAGTGCCAATACCATAAACAAATGATCCTGGATATGTGGTGAAATTTAGGAGAATGGAACTGACACAAAAAAAAGGTAAGAGTTTAAAAAAAAGAAAGACCAGAATGGGAACAGGATGAAAAAAGAAAATCAAAGGCAAGAGAAAAAGCAACTGACAATGTGTTTCTAAGGAAGGACAAAGATGAACAAGATGGATCCGGCCTTCCCACGTTTCCACTGAATACAGCAAAACAAGTTAGTACTCCAGATCTCTAACCTTCCATATGAGGCTGGTGGATCACAATCAACTTCACCTGAATTTTGGTCAGGGGGGTGGGGGCAGAGATGGGCAGGAGAAAAAAAAATTAACGGTCAACTTTTTCAGTTTTGTCAAGAATGTTCATTATTCAAACAGCCAAAATACCTTTGTTCATTGGACCCCAACATGTAGAAGACGTATCGTGATAACCTACCATTAGGCAAAATTGCATTACATTGTGAATTGGCTTTCTACGAGTTTAGCTTCGGCAACTGACCACAAACTAAACCTGGTATCCTTCATGGAAATTCGGACTGATCAACATGACTTGTGTTGATTGATAGACTGGAGCCCATAATCTAGTGCAATTTCAAAGCAGATATTTTTTGGTTGAGCCATTGGGGCAGCACAGTAGCACAGTGGTTAGCACTGCTGCTTCACAGCTCCAGGGATCTGGGTTCGATTCCCGGCTTGGGTCACTGTCTGTGTGGAGTTTGCACGTTCCCCCCATGTCTGCGTGGGTTTCCTCTGGGTACTCCAGGTTCCTCCCACATTCCAAAGATGCGTGGGTTAGGTTGATTGGCCATGCTAAAATTGCCCCTTAGTGTCCTGAGATGCATACGTTAGAGGGATTAGTGGGTAAATGTGTCGGGATATGGAGGTAGGGCCTGGGTGGGATGGTGATCGGTGATTGGTGCAGACTCAATGGGCCAAATGGCCTCTTTCTGCACTGTAGGATTTCTATGATTAAAATGAAGGCAGTTTCCACCCCATCATGTACTTTAAAGAAAAGCAGCAAAGTTCTTCCCAGAGTCCTAGTTGATATTTTCAGTTATCTGCCAGTCTAATGTTGCTGTGCGTGGGACCTTGCAGTGTGCAAATTGGGTGCCACATTTGCTACAATAATAACTGCACTCCCAAAGCATATTCAAGAGCTGCAGTGCACTTAGAATCATTTGGTAGCTGTGAAAGATGCTATATAAATTCAAAGCTTTCTTTGGCTTATGAAATCTCAACCAACAGAATATCAACATGTCTCCCTACTCACCTCACATTCCTTCACAGAGGAAACAGAAGCTTCTAATTTAATTACTGATAACACTGAATGGGTGTTTAGTGCACTTGGATGACACTTCTTGGACTATTTTAATAGAGTTGTTAAAAACATACACAATGGGACACTGTATTAATGCTTTCAGTAATTAGCAGCAACAGCTGTTATTTTTAATCTATAGGGGATTTCTCCAATATATCAAACATAAATATTCTATTAAATAATGAAAGTTGTTACATATTTGATGCCCAAGTTAATGCAGTTAAGGTATCCTACCACTTTGTGTTTTGGTCTATTGTGAGAAACGTCCATGCCATCTGTCCATGAATTATCATTCGGGGACTCGGAATGGTAGTCCATGATTTCCTCCTCTTGCTTAAGACTATCTGCTACTGTTTGGATGGCTTTTGTCCATTCTTCCCTGTAAGATCACAATTAAAGATCACCATTCCAAACCTTACTTGCATACCTAAGAGTAGCAAACAAGATAAATTACAGATGAAATATTCCCAAAACAATGCGTCTTCAATGCATTTAATCATCTTGGTTTTTTTTTGAAAACAAGAGGAACATTTAAATGTGTAACAGACTATGGAAGGGTGATCTTGAGTCCACCGTTCACGCGAGTGCCAGCGGGGGCTCAAGATCCGAAAGTCGCAGTTCTTGTCGGTGAGAACGTGATTACACACCTTCCCCACCCCACGCCAGCGACATAAGAACATAAGAACATAAGAAATAGGAGCAGAAGTAGGCCATCTGGCCCCTCGAGCCTGCCCCGCCATTCAATAAGATCATGGCTGATCTGTCGTGGCTCAGTTCCACCTTCCCGCCCTCTCCCCATAACCCTTAATCCCTTCTCTTATCAAAAACCCATCAACCCGCGTCTTAAAAATATTTAGCGAGGTAGCCTCCACCACTTCAACGGGCAGAGAATTCCAGAGATTCACCACCCTTTGAGTGAAGAAGTTCCTCCTCAACTCCGTTCTGAACCGCCCCCCCTTTATCTTGAGGCTGTGCCCCCTAGTCCTACTGTCTTTTTTGAGCGGGAAGAGTCTCTCCACCTCTATCCTATCCATCCCATTCATCATCTTATACGTCTCAATGAGATCTCCCCTCATTCTTCTAAACTCTAACGAGTACAAGCCTAGTTTATTCAGCCTCTCCTCATAGCTCAACCCCCTCAACTCCGGTATCAGCCTAGTAAACCTCCTCTGCACTCCCTCCAAGGCCAAAATATCCTTGCGCAGGTGCGGCGCCCAAAACTGCACACAGTACTCCAGCTGCGGCCTCACCAATGCCCTATACAGCTGCAGCAAGACCTCCCTACTTTTATATTCAATCCCCCTCGCTATGAAGGCCATCCGGTTCACATCATCCGGTTCACACTCATAACGGGCTGGATTTGAATAATCTTTGATATAATTAACCACCACCCACCCCTCCTCGCCAAAGGTTGACACCCCTGCTGTATATTGACACGTTGCCAATGTGACAGCACGTCAGCGCGGTTTACAACAAGTTCATGCCTAGATGTGAACCTGTCATGAGGATTCTCGCTGATAAGTATGGTTCCTGGGGAGGAGCATAGCCAGGCAGTGCCCTGGCCATGCCCCTTAGCACTGGTTGGCATTGCCAGGGTGATACTATGCTCATGCTAACCTGACAATGCCATCATGTGCTAAGGGGCGGGAGCCTCATGTGCGTGGCGGGGGGATACATTTAGATATTGTCGAGGCTGGGAGCGGACGGAGAAGCTGGGATTGCCAGCATGGGAGGGTGGGGGAGGTGGGCAATGACCAGGGGTTGTTGGGGAGAAGGGGCCGATGGGCAGAGGAGGGGGAGATGGTTGTAGGGAAGAGGCTGATGATCACCTGGGGATGATGTAGAGAAGTGTTGACTCCGATGGCCGGGGGGGGGTGTTTACTCAGGTTATGTTCTCCGGAGCATTGAACCTGGTGGCTGTGGCTGTGGTGAGTGACTGATTTAAAGTGAAAACCGCTTTTTTCCTGTACTTCCGGTTCTCGGGGCTTGTTAGAGTGTAGTTTACTTCCGTACCGGAAGTTAGGCCAGGGGATTGTCGTTAAGGGGGAGCGGGGGGTATAAAAAAGGGGTAGCAGTATAGAGCGGGCAGCGTCGGGAGCGGGCAGCGGAGTGAGTGGGAACTGAGTGAGAAGGGCTTTGGCTTGCTGGGCTTAGGCGAGGGCAGGCTTGGAGAAGGTGAGTGACAGATTTCTACCTTTGGGCACTTACAGGAGGTTGGGACATGGTAGGGAATATAGGGAGGAATGTAAGTTGCGTCCGGTGCCACATGTGGGAGTTCCTGGTGGTGTCACGGGTCCCCAAGGTACACATCTGCAGTAAATGTTTAGAACTGCAGCGATTGAGGGCCCGGGTCAGGCAACTCGAGGGGCGACTGGAAGATGCGTTTCTAGTTAGGGAGAATGAGGAGATAATGGCTGGGAAACATGAGCAGGAGGAGGTCTCAAGGGCGGAAGAGAAGGGAGGATGGACGACTGTTAGGAGGGGAAAGAGGAAGAAGAAGAGTAGTCAGTGTCCCCCGGCCTCCCCGGAGGCCCCCCAAGGTTCATCGGCAGGGGCACAGAAAAATAGGAAGGAAGGGGAGACTGACTTAGAGGGACGGAAAGGGTCTGGTAAGGTGATAGTGGTAGGGGATGGGAGGGTCCGAGGGATTGATAGGAGGTTCTGTGGGCAAGGGCGTGACTCCAGGATGGTGGTCTGCCTCCCTGGAGCAGGGGTAAAAGATATAATGGAAAGGGTAGAGGGAATTTTGAAAGGGGAGGGGACCCAGGCAGAGGTCATAGTACACGTAGGGGAAAGGGATATAGGAAGGAGGAGTAGGGGAGAGGTCCGTAGGCAATTTAGGGAGTTGGGGGCCAAACTAAAGAGCAGGACCTCTAGGGTGGCACTGTCTGGGTTGCTGCCCAGTATGAGCAGGGCTAAGAATGACGAGATCATGCAGTTGAATGCATGGTTGAGGGACTGGTGTAGGGTAGAGGGGTTTACTTATGTAGATCACTGGGAGGTGTTTCGGAGAGAAGGGCAACTGTACAGGAGGGGTGGGGAGGATTTGAACAGGAGGGGGACTAGTGTCTTAGCGGGGAGGTTAGCTGGGGTGTTCAGGAATGATTTAAACTAATAGGGAGGGGGGGTGGGGAGGTGGCTGGGAGAGAGACGGGTGAAAGGAAAATTATAAGGGAGAAGGTGGTTCCGAGGGACATTTGCGGGTTGAACTGTGTCTGTTTCAATGCTAGGAGTGTGGCAGGGAAAACGGATGAGCTTAGGGCCTTGATGTTTGTGAGGCAGTTGGATGTGGTGGCTGTAACGGAGACGTGGTTACGGGAAGGGCAGGACTGGCAGCTGAATGTTCCTGGGTACAGGTGTTTTACGTGTGACAGAGGAGGGTTGAAGAGAGGTGGAGGGGTGGCACTGTTAGTCAAGGAAAACATCACAGTAGTGCAGAGGGAGGGCGATATGGAAGAGATAGGGATTGAGTCGCTGTGGGTGGAGTTGAGGAATAAAAAGGGAGAGATCACACTGCTAGGGGTGTACTATAGGCCACCCAACAGCCCAAAGTCAGTGGAGGAGGGAATTTGCAGGGGCATTTTGGACAGGTGCAGAAAGAATAGAGTGGTTGTAGTGGGTGATTTTAATTTTCCCGGAGTGAATTGGAGGGGGCCTAGAGCTGGGGGTACGGAGGGAGAGGAGTTTGTGAAATGTGTTATGGAAGGGTCGCTAGAACAGTATGTAACTTTCCCGACTAGGGGAGGGGCTATACTGGATTTAGTGTTGGGAAACGAGCCGGGGCAGGTGGGTGAGGTAGAGGTAGGCGAACATGTGGCGAACAGTGACCACAAGTCCGTCTACTTTAGGATAAAAATGGAAAGGGACGAGTGCCGTCCAAGCGGAAGTGTACTGAACTGGGGAAAGGCGAGCTATGGCAGGATTAGGAGGGAGCTGCAGCAAACTGACTGGGAGGGACTGTTAGCTGGCAAGTCCACGGTTGGCAAGTGGGAGGCTTTTAGGGACAAAATGAAATGGTTGCAGGGGAGGTTTGTTCCGGTTAAGCGAAAGGATGGGAAAGGTAGGATTAGAGAGCCGTGGATTACGGGGGATATTGAAGACTTGGTTAGGAAGAAGAGGGAGGCGTATGTTAGGTCAAAACAAATGGGTACGGAGTGTGCGCTGGAGGAATATAGAGAGAGTAGGAGGGAGCTAAAAAGGGGAATTAGAAGGGCGAAGAGAGGGCATGAGATGGCTTTGGCCGGTAGGATTAAGGATAATCCTAAGGCATTTTATTCCTATATTAGAGGCAAGAGAGTAGTTAGAGGGAAAATTGGTCCTCTTAGGGACAAGAGTGGAGAGTTGTGTATTGAGTCGGAGGGAATGGGGGAGCTCCTGAATGAATACTTTGCGTCGGTATTCACGAAGGAGAGGGGTTTGGAATCGTGCGGTCTCTTGGAGGGAGCGGAGGTGCAGTTGCAGGATATAGTTATTACGAGAGAGGAAGTGCTAGGGCTTTTAGGTAGCGTAAGGACGGATAAAGCTCCGGGGCCTGATGGTATTTATCCCAGGCTGCTTAGGGAGGCGAAAGATGAAATTGCTGGGCCTCTGGCGCACATCTTTGTCTCTTCTTTGGACACAGGTGAGGTCCCAGAAGACTGGAGGGTAGCAAATGTGGTCCCGTTGTTCAAAAAAGGTAGTAAGGATAACCCTGGGAATTATAGGCCGGTGAGTTTGACGTCGGTGGTAGGGAAGTTAATGGAAAAAATACTTAGGGGTAGGATGTATGAGCATTTGGAGCGTTGCGATCTGATTAGGGATACGCAACATGGCTTTGTTAGAGGGAGGTCTTGCCTTACGAATCTGGTGGAATTCTTTGAGGAGGTGACAAAAACGGTTGACGATGGGAGAGCCGTTGATGTCATCTATATGGATTTCAGTAAGGCGTTTGACAAAGTCCCTCACGGTAGGCTGGTAGAAAAGGTTAAGGCGCATGGGATACGAGGCCAGGTAGCTAGGTGGATTGAGAACTGGTTGGGAAATAGGAGACAGAGGGTAGTTGTGGAGGGTACCTTGTCGGGCTGGAGGCCAGTGACCAGTGGTGTGCCGCAGGGCTCGGTACTGGGACCTCTCCTCTTTGTAGTCTACATAAATGACTTAGAAGAGGGAGTAGGTGGTGTGATCAGCAAGTTTGCTGATGACACCAAGATGGCAGGGTTGGCGGGTACAGAACTGGATTGTCAGGTGATACAACAGGATATAGATAGGTTGGTGCAGTGGGCAGATAGGTGGCAGATGGCATTTAATCCTGACAAATGCGAGGTGATGCATTTTGGAAGGAGTAATGCAGGGAGGAGCTATGTGATAAAAGGTAGGCCGATTAGGAGTATAGACGTACAGAGAGACCTGGGAGTGCAGGTCCACAAATCCATGAAGGTTGCGTCACAAGTGGAGAACGTTGTTAGGAAGGCTTATGGGATGTTAGCCTTTATAGGAAGGGGCTTAGAGTATAAAAGCTGCCGTCTAATGCTTCAGTTATACAGAACGTTGGTTAGACCGCATTTGGAGTACTGCGTCCAGTTCTGGTCACCTTATTACCGGAAGGACGTGGAGTCTCTGGAAAGGGTGCAGAGGAGGTTTACCAGGATGTTGCCTGGCATGGGGGGACTGGGTTACGAGGAGAGACTGAAGAGACTGGGGCTATTCTCCTTGGAAAGAAGGAGATTGAGAGGGGACATGATGGAGGTATATAAGATACTGAAGGGAATAGATAGAGTTAATAGTGAGAGACTGCTCCCTAGACTGGGTACGAACACAAGAGGTCATCACTTAAGGGTGAGGGGGGGGAGGTATAATTTGGAGGTAAGAGGAAGGTTCTTTACGCAGAGAGTTGTGGGGGTCTGGAATGCGCTACCGAGTAGGGTGGTGGAGGCAGGCACGTTGGACTCGTTTAAGATGCAGTTAGATAGGCACATGAGTGAAACGAGAATGGAGGGATATGGTAGGGGCTATTAAATAGGGTTAAACCTCGGGAGACACCGGAAGGGCAGGCTGTATGATTAATATGTTTTGTCTTTATTCCACAGGTGGAGGTCCACCTCGTGTCAAGCGAGGGGCATGCACACGGCGGGTCGTGCGTGGGCTGCTCTTGGAAGTCCAGGAGTGGCCTAGTACTTCATGTCGGTGTGTGTGCTTGATCCTGGACCGATAGACGGGCTCCACAACAGCTCAGTGACTAGCACTGCTAGCTGTGCAGATACATGGATTTGGGCCTGTGTCTGTGGGAGTTTGCGCATTCTCCCTGTGGTTGCGTGGGTTTCCTCCGGGCGCTCCGGTTTCCTCCCACACCCCAAAGATGTGCTCTTAGGCTAATTGGTTTCCACCAAATTGACACTATTTCTTCCCTGAATCTGACTGAGTAGGGTCCCATTTGTAGACATGCAGGGTAGAATAGGTGTAGGGCGATGCGGCGGCGCGGGCTCGTTGGGCCGAAGGGCCTGTTTCCCGTGCTGGGTTGTTCTTTATGATCAGAACGCCCTTTAAAGTTCTCTGTGCAGCCAGGTGTTGCAGCGTGTTAAGGATTCCCCCCCCCACCCCTTACATGTTGGCATGAATACCACCCTGCACTCCCCTCCCCCCCGATTCTTTTGGCAGACTGTGGAAAGATCTGAAGAGGAAACTGGCCTGTTTCTCCGGAGAGAATTATGCCTGCTTTCCTGCTGGATACAACAGTCTGCCATATTTTGATAAGAATTTGCCCAATATTTAGTTGAACTGTTCATCATAAAGCATCTTCTATTTCAGATAAAACGATAAGTAGCTAAACTGCGACCAATTCTATCGAATGCTTGGCTTTGTCCCCTAACTAAAACTAGTTTTTAGAACCTGAAGTTGCTATATCTTCTGCATCAAAGCTGCAATCAAAAATTGGTTTTAAAAAAAAAGCTCCCTACATTTCCAGGCCATTAGAGATTGGAACATTTTTCTGTCATAGTGATTAATGAGGTGAGATTTACAGCCACAATAAACGACTGCAGATTGTATATATCCCCTTCCAGGACTGAAGAAAATCGAGGCTGACACATCAATCCAGCACTGAAGAAGTGTTGCATTGTCATGTTTGGCATGAGACATTAAAATGAGGCCCTACTCAGGCAGACATATATATATAAAATCCAGCACTCTGTTGAAGAGCAGCAAGAGAGTTATCCTGGTCAATCGACATCACAAACACAAGTCGTTTGATGATTCCCACATTGCTGTTCCCGAAGTTTGGTAGATGCAAAATTGGCTGCCTTGCTGCAATAGTGACGACACTTCAAAAGGACTTAATTGGCTATAAAGCAGTAGGAGATGCCCAGTGGCTGTTGTCTTTCCTCTTTCAATGGGGGCTTGGTGCACAACAGCAGCCAGCCACAAACAATTCTGCAGCATTAAAAACATCAAATCTGAGGTAAAATAAAATATCTATCCCCCAATCCACGACTCCAGCAAGAGAAACACGTTTCTTCTTTTCTCCAGTTCTCCCTTATTATTTCAGACTGTTTTCCCATTACAATTTTTACTTTCTTGATTTCCACTCTTCTCTGTTCTTGCTTCCTTTCGTTTTCTTTATCTATCCAAATAATGAGGTCTTTTTTTGACTTCCTTCTCCAAAGTGCTGTGTCAGTTTCAACAGGAAATGCTTTCCCAAAACCAGTAAATGGCCAAACAGGTTAGGGGAAGGCACCTGGTACTCTTTCTTGTGGCAAGAAACCGTTACATTGAATGCTGGGCTCAGCTACTTTCCCTTTATCTAACTCAGTGGCTGCATGCCCATGTTTCAAAGAGTGCTGCTGTTGGGGATACGGCCACTAGCGTCACTAACAGCAACAGTTACTGGGGGAACAAACAAAAAACATCGAATCACTCTCTTGCAGCGCGAAAAGGATTAAAATATCAGCCTTCGGGTTCATAATGCAAGTCATTTTCACCTTTCCCCCTTATGTACATTTACATTGTTCGTACAACAGAGTGCATATAACTTTAGATCTGTAAACTGAACATTTCAACAATGCATCAGAGACAAAAGCTGAAAGTTAAATGGTAGAAGTTAATGACTAGAAAATTTGTAAGCAGTGTTATAAAAGGCTAGGATTGATTCATAGAAATTATAGCACAGTAGTGTCCATTCAGCCCATCAGATTCATACAAGAACTGGCATTTCAAGTGGAAATGATATTACGTCCTTTTTCTTCTCCTCCTCATATATTATTTTTAGCAAAAACTTAACTGATTCTCATTTGACTGAGTTGTTGTCACTCCACAATCAAGCCACAAAGTACATAATTTTCTGATAAAAATGTGAAAAAAATATTCTTGCAACTGTCCCCTTCCATTCCTCTAGTAATAGTTCTTTCATGACCAATGTGACCCTTTCAAAAACTTGAAACATCACTATTAGGCCTTACACCTTTCTGTCCCAGGAAAGACATCTTAATTTTTCAATGCCTTCATAATCTCATCAGTGTATAATTGAAGACCATATGGAGTTGCTTAAAATCCTTTCATAGAATCTTACTGTGCAGAAGGAGGCCATTCAACCCATCAAATCTGCACCGATCACAATCCCACCCAGGCCCTATCCCCATAACCACATGCACTTACCCTAGCTAGTCCCCCTGACACAAGGGGCAACTCAGCGCGGCCAATCCACCTAACTTGCACATTTTTGAACTGTGGGAGGAAACCCATACAGACACAGGGAGAATGTGCAATCTCCACACAGACTGTGACCCAACCCGGGAATTGAACCCGGGACCCTGGTGCTGAGAGGCAGTAATGCTAACCACTGTGCCATCACGCCGCCGCACAATCTAAAACTTTGATCTAAAATCATACAAGAAATGAAACGTAGCAAAGTTAGTCAATATTCTTGAAAGACATCAACTATATACTAATGGTGACATTAGACTTCAGCTTTCTTTAAAAATATTTCAGTAGCAAAATAACTTTTAAGAATGTGGAAGTAATACACTGGCCATGTATTATTAACTCATTTGCTTGTGTTAACATTTTTGTGCTGTTAAAAAAAAAAGCAACCTCCTCCTGCTGCTCAGTATTGTTTGCTGATAAACACACATCCTTTACTAAGACATACCGTTGCTCTGGGGTATCAACATGAAATGTTCGTTCAATTACTGTAGTCCACTGGAGACAGCGAATGATAAATGTGTTTGATTTTGGTCGCTCCGTCTTCATCAGTTGACATTCTAACGGAAAGATGAAATTAGCTTGAAAATGACATTTCTAAACATTGTACTTTCACTTGACTTCCACTGCCAGGCATCATTAATAAATACAACTCTGATAACAAGCCTCTCAGTTCCAATCTCCAACTCCACATTTCAACTGGCAGGAAGTTCAACCCAATGCTTCCCTCGTCCGTGGGAGCTGGGGAGCGGGCAACACAGGGAAATTCAGCCTTGATCAACTGGTACATCTGACCTGATCAAATCAACAGAAATACCCTCTGGCATGTGGAATGACATTCCAAACAAAAAACAGATCAAATGAAGGGGGGGAAAAAAAAACCGGAAAAACAGGATTTATATGTAAACAAACATCGAACAACCTGAATGACTTTTAGGTGCCAGCAATTTTATTAGATTTGCAGTTTAGTATACACAGAAAATTCTTTGGAAATGAAGGTTAAAGGGATAATATGGAATGAAAGAAAAAACTGGAAAAAAAAATGTTGGCAGCTAACACAGAAGGCCACAACAGGAGATGTTAAACTATATGATGGGCAGGCCTATATCTAAAAACTTCTCACTTTGCTGGCATTTTGTGGTTCATGTGACTTTGCCATTGTTTCAATCTTATCTTTGGCTGAATTTATGCCCTATGAACGTCAGCTCTGCCACGCCCCGAAAGCAGTTGTCTACATTTACCCCAAACCCTCCTCACTGCAATCAGCCAGTACTGACCTCAGCCTCTTCTATATTCCTCTCCATTTGCCCCATGAATAATGATGTTTAAAGTTTAACTTTATTTATTAGTGTCACAAGTAGGCTTACATTAACACTGCAATGCAGTTACTGTGAAAATCCTCCTAGTCGCCACATTCTGGCAGCTGTTCAGGTCCACTGAGGGAGAATTTAGCATGGTCAATGCAAACTAACCAGCATGTCTTTCAGACAGTGGGGGGAAACCAGAGCACCCAAAGGAAACCCACACAGACACAGAGAGAACGTTTAAACTCTGGGTCCCTGGCACAGTGAGGCAGCAGGAGTAAGCACTGTACCTCCCGGATTATGTGTTGGTAAATCTCTGGTGCCACACTAATGCCAAAAAGCAATGTCTTGTAGTGGTAAAATCTACAACAAGTGATAAAAGTGGCCACTTGAATCAGGTTGAGGCTCCAGCTGGTAGTACCCCCACTTAAAAGACTCATTTGGAAAATATCTTGGTTGTTGACAGCTCTTTAAACACTGGTCGCAGAGTGGGAATTGGGTGATGTTCTCTCACTACCACTTCATCCACCTGTTACACGTCAGCACAAAGTTTAATGTCACATTTGGTTTAGGCATGACCACAACAGGGTCCTTTAACTGGCTCAATGATGCCTCGATTGATCAGTTCCTCGAACATTGCTTCCACTGTTCCTCTCAGACGAAAGATGTTCTGTGTGCAGGCTGAGCTCTGGGCTTCACGTTCTTGTCAATGGTTAATCTTACTTTGTTGTTGTGTAACTTCCCATTTCCTTGAAACACTGGTCTAAACGCCTGCCTGAGCTTTATATAGGGTTTCAGAGAATGCACTTTCAATCTGACGTGTAACTGTCCCCCACACCAACACCCACCCCCCTCCCGCGCCCTCCGACACTCGGGCAGCTTCCCTGCTTAGTAGAAGCTTGCCATCTTTCTCGATCACTACAGATTCCGCTTCTCCTTTCCAAAAGCCCAGCTCTCACTTCTGGAAAGAAGCGTCCAATAATTTGAAGTGGGGTGTTAGATATGTAAGAATAAAGCTTTGAGGCACATTTTTGAGGTGTGTTCATTGTCTTCTGTTTCTCCCACAGTGCTCTCTTGGTGACATTATAGTCACTGCCTGAATTTACAATCCTGCTCACTTCACCAATCACTGGACCTTTGTCGTGGTAGACAGAAAACACATATCCCCGATTGCTATTTATGTCCTCGCTCTCTGCATCCTTGCTCTCTGCATCCTCTTCGGCTCATCTCACAATTGTGCTACTTTCATCTCTCCTTTGCGTGGTTTGACAGGTTTCCCCCTGTTCAGGCTTTACTATTGCACTCCTTGGCAAAATGCTCTTTACCCACACATTTTCCAAACATATCCCTCACGGTAGGGCAGCAGGTATCTTTTCCAAAGGTTCCCAAATTGTCACATTCCAAACACACACTCTCAGAATTTCACTGCTTACACTTCTGGATTCTGCTGTGCTATTCCATTATCTTCCACTTTTATCTTGCCAGTAGCAGAGATGGGAACCAGTGAAATTATCCATCTGCTGCCCCCAATACAGCTGCTATTTTCAAAATACCATCCAACATTAAGTTACCTTTTTCCAACAGCTTGCACTCCAACTTATCCAACTTGCAACATTGGAGTGCCTGACCCATTATCTGGTTATTCAAATTTGTTGCAAAATAGTTACATCCCTCCAATGCCTGGACCTCAAACGGGTCACAAATTCAGTTTCTGTTCCCCTTTCTTCTGTCTCAACTGACAGAAACAAGCCTTTGGAACGTGATGCTTAGCGTCGCCATGTAATCCTTCAAAAGATTTCATCACACATTCATAATCCACCTCTCCTCCTGCCTCAAGCAACATCTTGAAGCTTTCCCTCACCATCTGAACAACAATAAGGTCCATTGCTGGGCTTTATGTGTCAGATCAGCTGTCAGCATACACCTCAGACTCCTCCAGCCACGTTTTCCAGTTCATACTGACAGTACTGGCAGCATCCGCCAGATCAAACACCTCAATTCCCCAGGTGGCAGACATTACCAGCTCCAGCAAACGCCCACGACACAATCCTAAATATCTCAGTATTCATCTTTGTCACCAATGTCATATCTCAGGCTAAAGGAATAACATTCAGAGTCACAAATTTAGCTGCAAGTGTCACTTTGCTTAATCTGTTGGCTAACTTCTGGCCACGTACTATCTGATGCTGGTTGACCTGCATCAGTACGCAACATTTGCTACTGTACCCAAGTACCTAAAGGCATTTGGTTACCTTTATGACAATTACTTCACATTTGAGAAAAGTACAATCTAATCAAGGACAGTCAACACAGGTTTGTAAACGGCGTGTCATGCTTAATTATTTCCATTGAATTCTTGGAAAAATTAGAATATAAACAAAGAATGCACTGAATTTAGATTTTCAAAAACTGTTTGGCAAGGTGCCACAAAAGGGACTTGTCACATAAATTAAAGTTAATGATATTCAAGGATAAAGGAATGGCTGAAGGATAGAAAGCAGAGGCTACGACTAAATGAATGCTCTTGTACTGCCAAGATGTACAGGGGCGTGCCCATGGATGTTGTGTCGGAACCTCTCTTGTTCACAGATAAACAAATGACTTGCACAACGGCAATAATGATATTCAATTTCACTCATCTTAAACTGTGGGAAAAATTGCAGGAGATCACAAGATGTGTCAGGCAGAGTAGGGAATTTGGCAGAAGAGTGCCAAATACAATTCAATGCACGTAGGCAGAAGCCGTACTTTTCCAGGGGTGAGCATGGGGCTAAGACTACTCTCCCCAACCCCTCTCCCCCCCACCCCACTGACTATCCTGTCTACCACTGCACCCACCCTGACTACCCCAACACCCAATGCTCCTGCCTACCCCCCCCCCAAGTATCTCCCTCAACCTATGACTATCCCCCCGACCCCGTCACCCACCCACCCTGACTATCTGCCCAGTCCCTTACCCAACACCCCCCCCGCTCCTGACTATCCCCCACCTCCTCATCTCCACTATCTGCCCACTCCCTTACCCAACCCTTCCTGACTATCCCCCAACCCCCTCAAATCACCTTTCGACTATCCGCCCAGTTCCTTACCCAACCATCCGAGTATTCCCCACCCCCCCGACAATCCTCCACCCCCTCATCCTGATGATCTGCCCACTCCCTTACCCAACCCTTCCCAACTATCCTCCCCACCCACTTACCTACATCTTGACTATCACCCGATCTTTTCACCCATCCCCCGACTATCCCCCAATCCCACACCCACCTCCTCACCCCCTTGACTATCTTCCCCACCTCCTTACCCCCTCCTATCACAACCCAACCATCTCTCCACTGACTACAGTCCTCCCCTCTGACTATCCCTCACCTAACTCTCCGAGTATCCCAAGGCCCCAAAGCTCTGGAAATCCCACCCTACATCTCATCACCTGTCAGCAAACTTTGACCATCTGATTGACTATCTCCTCGTGACTCTGTGTCAAATTTTATTCCATACTGCTTCTGTAAAGCCCTTTGGGAAATTGTTTTCTATAAATGAGGGGCATGACTATGGGGTAAGCGGTGCCATTTGTCCTTCCTTTCCAACATCTATGACTTTGAATGATAATATTTGAATAAATGTCACTGTGCATCTTGACCACGCCAAGATCAATGGAAGGTCGTCATGTCCCTTAAAGGGGGCGGGGGGGGGGGGGGAGGGGGGGTGCGGTAAAGCTGGTTTTAACAGCACGTGGCATCTGGTTTAATGAGGATTGGAAATAGACCTATTACTAGGGGACGACTGAACTAAAAAAAAGGGCTATGGTAGCAAATACAACAAAACTTGAAAAAATCCATGCAAAAAAGAAGAAAAGCGTTAAAATGACTGTACATTAAAGTAAGGTGAAATATGCCTTTCAGTTTATTTGTGAACTATACGCACAGTTGACAGAAGGAAATAAAGCAAGATTGATATCTTACTTCAACTACAAAATCAATCTCTTTCCTTGCATGCAGGTTTGCAGTTTGCTGATGTGGCAGTCTACAGATGCAAACAAGATAAACAAGAATTCTATCTACTAATAACCATTACAAATCAAGAGTGTCATACAGGAAACCTTTGTCGCATGGAACAATATGCTGCCTAATTAGCCATTTCTATCATTATAACCACATTATTAGATCATACGCTAACTTCAAGTCTTTTGGCTAACAAGAACCACAAATGCTGCACGAACACCAATATTCTGATTCAAAACAGAACTCAACACACGGTTATTTTGCTATACACTGACAGTTAAGAATAACCAATTTTTTTCTAGTATTGTCACCAGTTTTACAATGGTCAGGACAAAGCACGCAAGGTACAAACAGTAGCCATTTAAGGCAATGACTTTCAAACTTTTCCAAGAAGGGTCCCGTGCTAACACACTCCCAGGCACCTGCTCTTGGGAATCCTTCTATTTTTAACATAACCAAAGAGCCCACGTCACAGGTATACGTCACACAGGCCATTCATTTTTCCCTGGTGGAGTCCAAGGTGACGTTTAGCTCCCTTTCTTTGTCCGACTCTTAGCCGACTAGCGAAAGCTAAGCAAATCTGCCAATATAATTTCAAACCCTCATGAAATTAGTCTTTTTCAATCCAAGTGCGAGTTCCCAACTGGGTGGTGAAGCATAAAGGCTTCTGGCCTTCAGCTGCTCCATCTTTCCCAGATCCCAGCAAACTGCCTATCTGAGTGTTTCAGAATTATCTTAGAAACATTTCCACCTCAAAGTTCACTTTAATGGCAACATGAATCACACAGGCCTCGTATCCAGGTAGAAAATGTTGCTTAACTACTCATGAGACCACAACCCTCTTTAATCCTGAAGTAAATGGACAGTTTAAAGCATAACTATTTACAATCCAACATTCTCAACACCGCCTTGGGACTTGAGACCAGCAGTATACCCATTGTAAACATAGATGCTGCTGTCATTGCCTTCAAGTGTGAACACCTTATACCTTTGTTCCAGCAAAACAATTCGGGCTTTCATTTTCAGCAGCCATGTCACCTAATCGGTTGCCAGGTAGACTTTAGAACAGGTCACATGACTCTCTTCATTTTACCTTAAATTTAGAGACAAAATCTCAAAACATAACAATCTTATCGGTCTCACAATTGTAACACCTGAAAGCCACCAGAAGTACCTCTAGCCCCTGTACCATGTAAGATGAGGCCACTCAGATAGTCATGCATACTTTCAGAATGTTGCAATCGGTAAATGGGAGACTATTTTTAACAGAATTGAGATCATGAGGTAGAACTTGCCTTTCGATATTACAAACTGAAACTAATACAAACAAATTGACCTGTGGACAGCTTCATTCAGTGATCTGTTTTTCTTTGAATATTTTACATTTTCAAATACTGAGGAGGGAAAGATGAGAACGAAAGGTTAGGTCATACGTACGTGCTACAGAGAAGTTATTCAAAGGTGTCTCCAGTTGGTCTACATCTTGTGGCCTCTCTTTATAACCAATAAACGTACCATCAGTCTTCAACAAAAAATACCTGGGCCTCCATGTTTTTATGTATTCTCCTGGAAATACAGAAAAGCAGAATCATAATGAACATCAACCACAAAGAACATGCTCAAAACAGGCAATCCTTGAATCTCCATGGTTTGACTTGCACAGGTCTCAGAGATATTTTAAAATATGTACAATGGCCTCAAATCCACAGCTTAGGAGGGGCTGAGAAAGGCCTTCCACAATCTTCTCTGGTAAACCCACTAAATATAGAACCACAGAACCCTACAGTGCAGAAAGAGGCCCTTCAGCCCATCAGGTCTGCGCCGAACACAATCCCACCCAGGCCCTACCCCCACATCCCCACACATTATACCCACTAATCCCTCGAACCTACGCATCCCTGGACACTAAGGGGCAATTTCTTAGCATGGCCAATCAACCTAACCCGCACATCTTTGGACTGTGGGAGGAAACCAGAGTACCCAGAGGAAACCCATGCAGACACGAGGAGAATGTGCAAACTCCACACAGACAGTGACCGGAGTCGGGAATCGAACCCAGGACCCTGGAGCTGTGAAGCAGCAGTGCTAACCACTGTGCTATTGTGCCGCCCAAATATAGCGGGTATCAGAGAGGCCCTGTCATTCAAATACGATTGGTGGGCTGGGGGCACATCTGGGACTCTCTTCACAAAGAGAATGGAAATCCCTGCCTAAGGATCTTGGATGTGACCACATTATAACAATTAAATAAAACTTTATTCTTCGAGTCTCCAGGCCAGAACAGTGACCAGCACATTAATCCATCCTTAAATGAAGTACAGCTACTGTGTTTAGTTCCTATACAGTTCGTTCAAAACTAATTCAATACCAATTGCTTAATTTTAGCATTTCACAATGAGTAAGTTTTGGAAAATAAATCTTTCGAACCCATCATGAATAGTCTAGATAAACATCCCAGCAAATTAGTGGCCTTGTGACTTTTCATTTCTAAATGACTGAATCCCATTTTAGCAGCACAGTGTTTAACACTGCTGCCTCACAGCACCAGGGATCGATTCCAGCCTTGGTTGACTGTCTGTTTGCACATTCTACTAGCGTCTGCATGGGTTTCCTCCGGGTGCTCCGCTTTCCTCCCGCAGTCCAAAGGTGAGCAGGTTAGGTGGATTGGCCATGCTAAATTGCCCCTTAAATGACCCAAGAAGTATAGGTTAGGGGGAACTAGCGGGGTAAATACATGGGGTTACGGAGATAGGGCCTGGGTAAGACGCTCTGTTGGAGAATTGGTAGAGACTCAATGGGCCAAATGGCCTCCTTCTGCACTGTAGAGATTCTACCAATTTAAATTCTGTTGGCTAAAAACGGCACCCGGTATTTCACTAACATCTGACGTAACCACATAAAAATGGGTCAGTCACTAGATTTCACAGCATAAGCAAACTGCTGCAGAGAATGCAAATCCCAAAGATGCATTTTAACACCCTCTCCAACACCCCAGAGCTATGTCCCTCTATATTTCAAAGGGACATCTCTCTCCTCTCTCCTCAATGGCAAGGGCAGGTAAGTGACATTCCAAGTCCCTGCCACCGTCACGCTCAGGCTGGCCATTATAAAAGTACAGGCCTGTGCTCACTCACTATTGTTTTCCCCTTTCCCTTCCATTTCAGGAAATGAATGGCCTCCAGATGGTACCCTGTCACATGGATGTAATACTGCACTCTTGCCACTCTGTGGCACAGCACGTTAGAACATCAATGCACTCCATCAATGCCATCGCGCGAATATTAAAACGTAACTTCATATTGACTACCGGTTTGATTATTTTTTAAAAATACGTGCGATGAGTTTAGATGGTCTCAAATTAGGTCCCAGCAATTTCACAACTTCGTGGTAAAGTGTCAGATTCCCCAGGCCCAAGTACAAGAAGCAGTTTCAGGCTTTTTAAACGCTGCTGTTAGGGCGGTCTGTAATTATTAATACAGTATTATTCAGCAACAAAAAGATTTGTCATTACAGGAAGAGAGTTAATTCTCGAGGGCACCTTCATTCACAAACAGCACAGTCGATACACTATTCCTTCAATCACAGCCAGATGTCCCACTGCTACTTTAATGTCGTGAGTCAACTGTAAAAATGAAGAAAGTGCTTGAACAACAGATATTCCTTGGAAGCAATTCCTCGACTGAACCTACTCATTCTTAGGTGTGGGTGTTACTGTGTGTGTGTGTGGGTGTTACTGTGTGTGTGTGTGTGTGTGTGTGTGTGTGTGTGTGTGTGTGTGTGTGTGTGTCAGTCAAGCACCCCAGACATTCTCTCTTCCACCTTCTTCCATCGGGAAAAGATACAAAAGTCTGAAAACATGTATCAATCAACTCAAAAACAGCTTTCTCCCTGCTGTCATCAGACTTTTGAATGGACCGACCTTGCACTATGTCGATCTTTCTCTACACCCTCATTATGACTGTAACATTCTGCACTCTCTCCTTTTCTTCCCTATGAATGGTATGCTTTGCCTTTATGGCACACCAGAAACAATATTTTTCACTGTATACTAATCATAAATCAAATCCAAATACTGACAAGAAGCGTATTTATTATTTATCCCTCACAGACCTGAGAAGATGGTGGGTCTTCATACAACGGAGTTGCTTGCTAAGCCATGTCTGAGGGCAATGAAACGTCAGCCATGTTGGTGTGAAACTGGAGTCATTGACAAGCCAGACAGGGTGAGAACAGCAGATTTCCTTTCTTAGTAAGGGCACAAGTGACCTCTGGGCTTTTATTGACCATCCAGCTGATTTCTGGTCATTTTTGTTGATATCAACTTTTTAAAATCAGTAAATCCGTTGAAAAAAAGCAGAAATAAAATCCTCAAACCGTCACTGCAGATTTTGGCCTTGCATTTAACGTAATACAAGTTCTGCACCACCATAACGCCATTATTTAGAGGATGTACCAAGGGAAGGCAAGGCATTTCCTCTAGGGAAAGCTGTATGGATATGGAGCGGTCTGGCAGCAGGTGGACTGGCCATGCTAAATTGTCCCTTGGTGTCCCACGATATGAAAGCTCGGGGGATTAGCAGGACAAATACACAGGGTTATGAGGTGGGGAAGGGCCTGGGTGGAATGCTCTGTTGGAAAGTCAATGCAGACTTGATGGACTGAATGACCTCTGCCTGCACTGTAGGGACTCTAGGTGTTTCCCCTGTACAAATCCCAAAAGCTGGCACTGGCATCGGTTTGGGAACTGTTAGAAACACCTCCTCAGTTGGTTTAGTCAATGATGTAATGAAAAGATAAGTTATTGCAACTTACTGATGGGGATGAAGGTAGATATAGAAAGATATGACTTGCATTTATACAGCAGCTTCATGACTACAGGATGGCCCAGCATGCTTGACAGCCAATTAAGTATGTTCTTGGGAGACTGTAGTCACTATTGTAACACAGTAGTCATGGGCAGGGAAGAGAAAGTAATTGAAAATGTGGACAGAAAGTAAGTGTGCACACAAAAACACACTGATGGGAAACCAAAGAAATTAAAACATCAAGAAATATATATCGATTGGAAACTAGAAACATCACTTGACTCTATGTTTGCGCAATTTATTTTTCATGTTGTTCAGATATTGATTTTTCAAATGCGTAGTTAATAATGCAGCTAAGGACTGGGAAATTCTGCAATGCTGCTCAGAATAAATATAACAATTAGAAGGTTATTTTTCTTAGAGATTGGGCAATGTTTTTAAAGACATAATCCTGTGTCAAATGACAAATTTATAACCACTGCTTATTAATTTGATTTAATTAAGATCATACATCAAGTGTTTCAGTCTACAAAGATACATCGGAAATAATTTCCAGGATAAAGGCAAAAAATGCAGGAAGTGCACAAGTTATTCATCATCTGTACAGAGAAACGACAAGTTTACAGGAGCATAATAACTCAGTTTCTAAGTTTGATCTTTCAAACTGATACGAACCAAGAATAGGGTGAAAATTCAACAAGGTTTTTCAGTTTTTGAAGCGTAATCCAATCACTGATGTAATGAAAAGATAAGTTATCGCAACTTACTGATAGGGATGGAAATAGATATAGCAAGATATGACTTGCATTTATACAGCAGCTTCATGACTAGAGGGTGGCCCAGCAACTTAACAGCCAATTAAATATGGTTTTGAATTGTAGTCACTGTTATAACACAGTAGTCATTTTTTGCACAGCAAGGTCACACAAGTAATAAATGTATTAGTGACCGGAAAACCTGTTCTATTTTAACCGTTAAATAATTGCTGTTCCTCAAAACAGAGCCATGGGATATTTTATGTCCATCCGAGAAACAGGGTATATCCATTGCCCGTTGAGATTCAATGGAATTACCGTCACTGAATACCCCACTATTAACATCCTGGAGGTTACCAGTAACCAGAAACTGACTGGACCAGCCATGTAAATACTGTGGTGATAAGAGCAGGGCAGAGACATGGAGTTCTGTGGCAAGTAACTCACCTCTGACTCTCCAAAGCCTGTCCACCATCTACAAGGCACAAGTCAGGAGTGAGATGGAATACTCTTTACTTGCTTTATTGAGTGCAGCTCTAAGAATACATGATGCTCAATACCATCTGAGGACTTGACAAGACCCCATCCTTTACCTTCGATGTCCACTCCCTCCGCCACTGTTGCACAGTGGCAGCAGTGTGTACCATCTACAAAATGTGCTAGAGCTACTTGCCAAGTGTCCTTCGACAACACCTTCCAAACCTGTACCTCATCCACTTGAAGGACAAAGGCAGCATATGCATGGAAACAGCATAAGACGCAAGCTGCCCTCTAAGTCACAGACTAGCTTGACTTTGAATCATACTGCTGTTTCTTCAGTGTCACTGGGTATCCTTTTCTAACAGCACCCTGGGAGTACCTAGGCCACATGGACTGCAATGGTACAAGAAGCCGCCCCACCACCAAATAGGGGTGTGTAACAAATGCGAACAAAGAATGATAAACAATGGACAGAGCCTCAGTTTAATATCTCTATCTATTAACAGCACCACCAAAATGGGCAGCACCCAAAATGGGACATAAAAGGGCCTTCAATAACTCCAGGAATGTTTTCCTTGTCTTAGTAGTGGAAACATTATGGTCAATTTTTGTTTAAGTGACATCTCCAATTACAATAACAGTCATCTACTCACCATATCACCCATACGTTATGTTCTCTCATCCCATAGTTCCAGATTAAGGAACTTTTTGGGAGCATGACCATGTTTAACCTGTCTTAATTAAGTAAAGATGTGTAACAATTAGGATTTAAAGTCCACATTGTGTAGATTTTTTTTAAAATTGTTCGTTCCACGTTTATTTTGTTATTCACAGCTTTGCTTTCGGTCATGCACTATAGGAAATTACCTTCCTCATGACGACAGAATTTCAGTGTTTCCAGATTAAGAGAGTGGGCAAAGAAGTGGCAGATGGAGTACAATGTGGAAAAGTGTGAGGTTATGCACTTTGGAAGGAGGAATGGAGGCATGGAATATTTTCTAAATGGGAAAATGCTTCGGAAATTGCAAACACAAAGGAACTTGGGAGTCCTTGTTCAAAATTCTCTTAATGTTAACGTACAGGTTCAGTTGGCAGTTAGGAAGGCAAATGCAATGTTAGCATTCATGTCAAGAGGGCTAAAATACAAGAGCAGGGATGTATAAGGCTCTCGTCAGACACCATTTGGAATATTGTGAGCAGTTTTGGGCCCCATATCTAAGGAAGGATGTATTGGCCTTGGAAAGGGTCCAGAGGTGGTTCACAAGAACAATCCCTGGAATGAAGAGCGTGTCATATCAGGAATGGTTGAGTACTCTGGGTCTGTACTCGTCTGAGTTTAGAAGGATGAGGAGAGATCTTATTGAAACCTACAGGATACCGAAAGACCTGGATAGAGTGGATGTGGAAAGGCTGTTTCCACTAGTAGAAAAAACTAGAACCAGAAGGCATAACCTCAAGCTAAAGGGACAATCCTTTAAAACAGAAATGATGAGGATTTTCTTCAGCCAGAGAGTGGTGAATCTGTGAAATTCTTTGCCGCAGAAGGCTGTGGAGGCCAAGTCATTGAGTGTCTTTAAGACAAGGATAGATAGGTTCTTGATCAATAAGGGAATCAGGGGCTATGGCAAAAAGGCAGGAGAATGGGGATGAGAAAAATATCAGCCATAATTGCAGAGCAGACTCGATGGACACAGTGGCCTAATTCTGCTCTATGTCTTATGATCTTATGATCCAAGGTTTTCATCCTGACCTGGGAGGGTCTAGCATACTTTCAGTAATAGTTTACTTCTGTTACCATCTATTAATTCTGCCACAAACAGCTCTCCGTTTATTGTTTTATGTTCTCTTTCACCTGTGCCTTAACGTTAGACTCCGTTACCAGAATTTTACCACCTTGCTTGCCAGAGACTCGTAAGATCCCACCCGAGGCCAACAGAGAATGCCAATCTGCGAGCCCCGCCCACCCCGATTCCAGGGCAGGTGTAAAATTCCAGCATATGTGCACATATTTTATATACCATATATGTAACAAAGCCAAGACCTCAAGATATTTTTCATAAAATGTATATACCTATCCTCATGGCTAATTTATAAAATTTTAAAGCCGGACAAAGACTTTAAAAAAAAGAGGAACTTTCTGGCAGTAACATGGAAGCTAATACCGCGTCATCTCCAAGAGATGATAATAACCCTGTGAGCTGTAGAAACCAAATTGAAACGGAATTATACAAAGGCCAGCTACATTACCTAAACCAGGCCTGGTCAGAGACTACTAGTCTGCTAGGACAAAGGACCACTTATGAGACATTAACACTCTAAAGAATCCCGAGAAAGGAATATACATTTCCATCTAGCAAGCAGCAGTTCAGGA
This sequence comes from Carcharhinus amblyrhynchos, assembly GCF_965287045.1. Lineage (NCBI taxonomy): Eukaryota > Metazoa > Chordata > Chondrichthyes > Carcharhiniformes > Carcharhinidae > Carcharhinus > Carcharhinus amblyrhynchos. Next base: position 34,032,868 of record NC_137337.1, read on the forward strand.
TGAGGGCCGAGTCCAGGTGAATGCCTGACTCGCATTGTCTACAAGACTATTTCCTGTCTACAAGACTATTTCCTGTCTACAAGACTATTCCATCATGGAGACCATCACTTCCAGCAAAGTGAATTATCCAGTATCAGTCTTCAATCTGCTGACCTCTAAGAAGGAATACACCATTGGACTTTGCTTCTACACTCTGGACTTACGTCGAACAATAGTTCTTTATTCTGTGGTCTTTGCTCTTTGAATCTTTCTTTCTCTACCTTTGCCCACCCCACTCCCCACCCCAGCTCTTTTATTGCAAGGGGAAGAATAGGCACTGCTGTGAGGGTGCGAATGAACTAACCCACTAAGTTTGCCGTGGGGTTACTAATAAAAATTGGACAACAACAAAATTGAGGGGTTGGGAAATGCACCACCGCCTATTTAAGTTGGGGGGGCGGGAGGGGGGGGGGGGAATTAAAAATCAAAACATCCTTTTGTTTATGGACAGTTGACGCGAGGAGAAATTGAGGCTGTTTAAATTAAACCCCCTCCTGTCTGTAACACACACACATAAATGTACATTTTAATATATGCACATATAAAATCACTACAGTCTTTTTCAAACAATGTCTAGTTATATATTCCATTGATTGGAATCATTCTTATGAAAAGATAACTATTTGAGGAGGAGAGGAAAAGATGAAGAAACAAAGAATTAAAATCATATAAACATTACCCTGATGCTTTCCTCTAAAAACAGGGAGCAAGCGGATGCTACAATGATCGCAACTACTTGCAAAGCATAGCCAAGCTTTCTCAGAACAGGGCTGCTGGTGGAGTTCCCCACTGTGGAACATGGGGGTGGGAAGAGTATTGCTAAATCTCCAGCTCAATTCACACTGCCTCTGGGCAGACATCTGCCTCCTGTTATCTGCAGAGCAGAAGCATCTGTGCGGTGGAAAAACGCACACTTTCCCTCACCTACTCTCTCACAATAGAACTTCAGATGTGGAGGGGAAAGGCAAAGATAGAGGGAAGAACCAACGTAGAAAAACAAACTTCAGAAATTCCCTCTCCACAAACGAAGGGGCACAAAAAGCAGACAGAGTTGCTGAAAAGTAATTCCACCCATTTTATCTAGAACCAGTGCTAAAAAAAAAACTCCCTTCTCCTGGAGAACAACCTCATCAAGATTTGTGAAAGTTGTGTGACACTACTCAACCGGGCACAAGCATTTAAATAAATTCTGAATTACGATTCATGTGCTAAACACATTTAAACATGAACATTTGCAAAACGAATCCGAGTACGTAAGCAGGTACATCAAAATTTTAACTAGGGTAAATTTATCGCAAGTCTTTTGACTCCACACAATAAACACAAATCGGAGTATTCACAAATTTGTCATGCGTGCTCACACGCGTGAAGACTCAAAATCCACTCAAGTATTTAATAATATTACTCACTACCAATAGCTAAATAGAATCTTCCAAACCAAGAAACCGCTCATTGTGGAACACTTTCAAACATCTTATGTTGTTAGCAAGGAGGAAATAAAACTGATGAAACTAGCTCATATGTTTAAAATGTATTAGTGGAGAACCATGTTAATACCCACACAAAACTGCTGTATTATCATTGGCGTGCCCTGTGTAATCGTATTCTGAGGCTAAAGAAAAAAAAATTCATTAAAATATTGCCTGCATTCTGGTGGAAATAACATTTACTGAGGCATCTGATGGGTGCAGTTTCAAAATTAAAATGGCAACACATCTATAAGCTGCCGAAGAAAGGTAGCACTGGGTTATTAGTACCGAGGGATTGTATCATGACAACTAATACATGATGGAATGGAAAATTACCTCGGTGTCTTTGAAAAGTATGGCCCAGCTATTCAATATTAAACTTTTAATTTAAGGCCAGTCATAACAAGACAAGGTTTACGGACAACCTTCTCCATGTTTATTTGTTGCGAGGCGGGCAAATGAAATGAACAGCGTGAAATAACCCGATTTAAAATTTACAAGATTAGCTTATTCTCATCATTAAAATCCAGTGATTTGACAGCCAACTATTTGGGGAATCCATGTCAAACTGCTGTCAGATTTCCCCATAAAGCCCAATGCTATGCCCTTGCTTTGTCATTCACATTGGTGAGGTGAGGTTCTGGACAAAACTGGATATCCCAATGCAACAACAAACAACAAAATGCTTCCCCATGCACAGAAAAAAATGTAACCAGTTGAGCAACTGACACCTTCCATGATAATTAAAAAATGCATTCCACACAACTATCACAAGGACAACATGCAAGGTCCAAATCTTTGAGCAAAGCTGTCCGATAGTTTAAAATCGCTTCAACTGTATAGACACATCAAAAATAATACCCTATCCTGGATTGTTAAAAAAAGAGGCTCGTGTCATCCAGAAGGACAAGAGGATTTTCTTAAAGAGTAATTGAACTCCAGCTAAAACCATCTCATTTTCATTTTATTTTTAAATTTATGTCAGGGCGGCACGGTAGCACAGTGGTTAGCACTGCTGCTTCACAGCTCCAGGGTCCTGGGTTCAATTCCCGGCTCAGGTCACTGTCCGCATGTTTCCTCCGGGTACTCCAGTTTCCTCCCACGGTCGAAAGATGTGCGGGTTAGGTTGATTGGCCATGCAAAGAAATTGCCCCTTAGTATCTAGGGATGCGTAGGTTAGAGGGATTAGTGGATATAATATGTAGGGATGTGGGGGAAGGGCCTGGGTGGGATTGTGTTCAGTGCAGACTCGATGGGCTGAAGGGCCTGTTTCTGCACTGTAGGGTTCTATTATTCTATAAGTATATTATATTAACACTGAAATGAAGTTACAGTGAAAATCCCCTAGTCGCCACACTCCAGCGCCTGTTCGGGTACAGAGGGAGAATTTAGCAAGGTCAATGCATTTAGCCAGCACATGTTTCGGACTGTGGGAGGAAACTGGAGCACCCGGAGGAAACCCACGCAGACACAGGAAGAACGTGCAGACTCCACACAGACATTGACCCCAAGGCTGGAATTGAACCCGGATCCCTGGCGCTGTGAGGCAGCAGTGCTAATCACCGTGCCTACTTGAACATAAAGACTCAATGCTAATTGGGAAATAGGCCACATTAGAAAAAAGATACAGTAATAGCAACTCTCACTTATTGACACGGCAAAATCTATCACTTGGAGCTCTGAAACAAATGTTTTTAAATTACCACAGCAGATGCCTAACACTTCTGTTCCGTCGTTGTCATTTTTTATCATGACACCCCAAGAAGGACTTCATTTTGGGATAGCCAACATTGCAATATGGTTCAAGTATGTCAACTACTCAGAAACAATACATTCTTTAATTAAAGTTACAATGCAATATTCGTATCTTTAGAAGGTAAGGGAAGAATGGAATGAAATATGCAGCAAAATGCACTGTTTTACTGTGTACAACTCTAGGCATAGTTTAGTTATCAGGCATGTTTCTTTATTCATTTTGTTTTCAAACCTGTCAGGTTTTAGCCCTGTTAAAAAATAAACTTCTTCCTGAGGAATACTCCAGGAAGGCTAGAACATGCTGATCGTGTGCCATACCTGATTCCTGATAAAAAAAAGTCCCTTCCTAGTCCCTCATAACGACAATCACATCATGAACGGTTAAAGAAATAAGTAAATCAAGATAAACTGGAAGGCACACCAAAAGATGGGAAGAGAGAGAATGTTACAATTTCCAGAGAGACCATTAACTTCAAACCAAAAGGACGGCATGACAAAATTCTGAATTTTAAGTCTTTTACTGTCACGGGCTAAAAGCACTATTGACTAAATACTATTTTTGTAGACATCTTATACTTTAAGCTACAGAATAAAAAGGTTCCCTTTTTGCTGTTAATGCAACTACAAAACCCACATCGCAGATATACTTTACATTGACCTTTAAGTAACAATTCAGTTTTCCAGGAACCAGTCCAAAGTGATTCTCTGGTGCAAGAGTTTACTTACATTCAAGGTACAAAAGTCTGAGGACACGTACCAACCAACTCAAGAACAGCTTCTTCCCTGCTGCCATCAGACTTTTGAACGGACCTACCTCACATTAAGTTGATCTTTCTTTACACTCTAGTTATGACTGTAACACTACATCCTGCATTCTCTTGTTTCCTTCTCTATGAACGGTATGTTTTGCCTGTATAGTGTGCAAGAAATAATGCTTTTCACTGTGAACTAATACATGTGACAATAATAAATCAAATCAAATTATATTCCTTGCCTTTCTCAGTCTGATAACATAAGAACATAAGAAATAGGAGCAGGAGTAGGCCATCTAGCCCTTCAAGCCTGCCCCGCCATTCAATAAGATCATGGCTGATCTGAAGTGGCTCAGTTCCACTTTCCCACTTTCTCCCCATAACCCTTAATCCCCTTGTCTACCAAAAACCTATCTACCCGCGTCTTAAATAAACTCAGCGAGGTAGCCTCCACCACTTCAACGGGCAGAGAATTCCAGAGATTCACCACACTTTGAGTGAAGAAGTTCCTCCACAACTCCGTTCTAAACTGCGCCCCCCCCTCCCCCCCTTATTTTGAGGCTGTGCCCTCTAGTCCTGCTGTCCTTTCTAAGCGGGAAGAACCTCTCCACCTCTTCTCTATCCATCCCCTTCATCATCTTATATGTCTCAATAAGATCCCTCCTCATCCTTCTAAACTCTAACGAGTACAAGCCCAGTCTATTCAGCCTCTCTTCATAATTCAACCCCCTCAACTCCGGTATCAGCCTAGTGAACCTCCTCTGCACTCCCTCCAAGGCCAAAATATCCTTGCGCAAGTGCAACGACCAAAACTGCACACAGTACTCCAGCTGCGGCCTCACCAGTGCCCTGTACAGTTGCAGCAAGACCTCCCTACTTTTATACTCAATCCCCCTCGCTATGAAGGCCAGCATCCCATTTGCCTTCCCGATCACCTGCTGCACCTGTAGGCTGGGTTTTTGCGACTCATGCACAAGGACCCCCAGGTCCCTCTGCACCGTAGCATGCTGCAGCTTTTCACCCTGTAAGTAGCAGTCCTTCCTACTATTATTCCTGCCAAAGTGGATAACCTCACATTTGCCAACATTGTATTCCATCTGCCAGGTCCTCGCCCACTCGCTCAGCCTATCTAGATCCCTCTGCTGACTATCTGCAATACTTAACTGTCATTCACAGAGAGGCTTTTCTACCCTCTCCTCCCCCTCAACCCAACAAAATTGTTCCTCCAGTGCAAGCTAGGTAAATCATCCAACCTTGTTTTATGAACTCCTTACTAATTCACTCTTTTCAATTTGAGTGCAAATTTCTTGTTGTGGTGAACCATTGAAACTTCCACCTCTAGATACACCATCTCATCCAGATCCTGGCAGACTAATTGTGTATGTGAAATTTTAGGGATATCTCAGAACCTGATTCCCTCTCCTTCTCCATGGCAATGTGAATCACAAGAGCCATGTATCCAGGTAGAAATGTTGATTTACTATCCTTATGAACCTAGCTCTCTTTAATCTTGCAAGTATGACTATTTACAACCCAACATTCTCAATATCTTTCTGGAACTGTAGAGACTAGCAGTCTAATGATTGTAAACATAGATGCCACCACCATTGTCTACCACCTGAGCCTTCCTTTAATCTTTCATGGCCATGTCAACCTGGCTGGTTTTCAGGCAGACTTCAGAATAGGTCACATGACTCCATTCATTTTATCCCACCTTATAAAGACACAAGCTCCAAAACATAAAAATCTTATAAAACTCATACTTGAAAGTTTATTTATTAGTCACAAGTAAGGCTTACATTAATACTGCAATGAAGTTACTGTGAAATTCCCCTAGTCGCCACAGTCCGGCACCTGCTCGGTCAATGCACCTAACCAGCACGTCTTTCAGAATGTGGGAGGAAACCGAAGCACCCGGAGGAAAGCCATGCAGACACGGAGAACATACAAACTCCACACAGACAGTGGCCCAAGCCAGGTGTTGAACCCGGTTCCTTGGCACTGTGAAGCAGTAATGCTAACCACTGTGCTACCATGCTGCCCCAAGAATTATCGCCCAATGTGGGGCACGACCCTGGGATTAAGAGTCCCATGCTCTACTGATTGAGCTAGCTGGGTCACATAATACCTCCCATTAGAATTAAAAGCCCTTACCACCAAAGTGATGAGTTTTCAAAACCTCTACCCAAAATGTAACTTGTAATATTTTACACATTTGAACAACTGGCTTATTAGATACAGTGCAAGTAACATTCTCAACCCAGTGTGTCGCATTTGCCTACTAAGCAGCCCATTTTGGGAGCACGACCATGTTTAACCTGTCTAAATTAACTAAATGCATGTAACAATTAGGATTTAAAGTCCACATTGTGTAGATTTTTTAAAAGTTGTTCTTCCCACATTTAAGAGTTTGTTTTGCTGCTCATGGCTTTGCTTTTGATCATGCACTACAGCAAATTATTTTTCTCAATGATGTCCAAATTTTAGTGCTTCCATATTCTTGGTTAAACAATTGTATCCTTGGTCGGGTTGGTTAACCTCATCAAGAACAACATGGCTCACTTCTAATAGTCCCTCTGAGTGAGCCTTTCAATACCATCAAGTAGACCCAGAAGAATTTCTCTGTCATAATGCTTTTCGCCCTTTGGGTTCAGTATTTCCTCTGGTTCCTCTATAAATCAGATCTTACAATGTCATCCATGTGTTGACTTTTTAACCATAGTCTCTGGATCATTCTTCTCTTCCAGGGCTTTGGTTCTTTAACATTCACATTTAATAAACATCTCAGCTAGCCAATCTCTCATCATTTTTCTCCCACTTAAACTCAGCATTACAGTTCTCCTTCACTGTTTTAAGAACCTTGTTGTGGTTACATCAATGTTCTGATAAAGATTCTGGCATTCATCTTGAATCAGCGCTTTCATTCTTACGTTCTCTTCCACGGGCTTTTGTCAAATTTCTTCTGAGCAAGAGCTACGGTTTCATCACTTCGAAGTTTTATTTCCCACTCCAAAACTGTATTACAATCTCGTAACTCCACAGTATTATCTCCGACCAGGTCCTTGCGTTTTAAAGCATTGTCTCTTTGTTTTTCTCTCTCAGTCTCCCCATTCCACCCGATCTGCAGGCAGGCTAGCCACAGACGGGTTCTGTTCATCTGCAGTTAGTTGCAACTCATTGTTGTCAGCCTTGAGGTTTCAAGGTCTCTTTAATCTCCAAAGTTTGAGTTCTGGTCACATCTTTAGTCAAAACGGTACTTACTGTGGCAGGATTACACATAATCCCCGATTACTTTAGTATACTGTCAGTTTCAATGGACGTGCCTGCCATCCTGGGAGATGGCAACATTTTATCTCCCGCGAGGTCACATCCTTGTATGAAATCGACATTATTTTAATAGGCGATTTCGACATCACTCCAACAATAACAGGCCCATTGACGAAAGCAGTTTAAATTCACTCTGCACAATGGAACAGGTAAACAATTTCTATCAATACACTGCATCAGTACACTAAGTGAACATCCTGAAAAGAAATTCACATCTTTTGTCAGCATCAGGGATTGAGACAACCTTTGCACCTCATACAGCAACCAAGTTTTTGGACAATAAGTTATTTCACCCTCAAATGTAAATTCCCATTATCTTCTATGTTTCAATTCACACCCACAGTATATCCATTAGATGTATTGATTTGTTCCAAGCTTCATTCACTGGTACATCATTTTCTGGAGAAACCTGTCGACTTTTCCACAAAAGCTACCAATTCAGCTTACAACCTCTGTTTTCACAGGCCCTGTCTTATGGCAAAAGCAACATGCTTGATTCTTGGAGTCATATTTATCTCCCCTGTTATCTCTTTCACTGCTCTGAGAAGCATTTGCCTTTTCATTTCTGCTATCCCCCTCATACAAATTAGTGTCTTGTTCATCATCAGATCAGTTCTCTCTCCGGTTTTCAGGTGGCTTTGCAAACAGACGTTGGCTGCCTCTTGTGCGATTGTGGAATAATTCGTAACCAGAGGCCATAATATCAGCATCTCTTATTTTAGAAATGTTACCACCTTCTAGTTGCGACCTAATACTTTTTTAAAAATTCCTCTGTTAACAGAGCCTCTCTAAGGTTTTCCAAACCTTGATCGAACTTCATCACCCCATACTAACTATTAAGCGCCACTTTCCCCCATAAATTCCAGAGAAGTCTGATTCTGTCTCTTCCTCAGATTTCTAAACTTTAGTCTGTAAGCTTCAGCTACTAATTCATACACATTAAGCATAGTAGTCTCAATGACATCAAAATTAGCAGAACATTTATCTGAAAATGTCAAATAAACCTTCAAATGTTTCCTTACCAAAACATTCGATAATAAAATCGTCCAAGTCTTTTCTGGATTTGGTAACATTTTAGCAAATGTGACTAAACATCTTGACCCCTTGCTCACTGAATTCAGGCACTAGTGTGATGTTAGCGTACCTTTAAGAGGTGTTTTTTTTTACATCATGATCTCTGCAGCTCTCACAGTCAGTGTGTCTCATGCTCACAGACTTAGGTGATGCCATTGTTAGGAGGCGAAAAACCTGTGTGCAAGTCAGGTGACAAGGATTGATTTTCAGTTTCAGTTTGAAGCTGCAAGTTAGAGCTGGGTTTTAGAAGGGACAGCAAGCTAAAGTAAGTATTTTCCCTCTCTCCCCATTGTTTTGAATGTTGGTTTCCTGAAGCGTGAAATCTGCCATTCTTGGGGGGCTGGACCAGAGTCTCTCTGGTGCGTTGGAAAGCTGTCTTGTCTTCAAACTGTTCTGAGTCTCAACAGCATTGGACTGCAGAGTTCAATTAACGGCCACGATCCCAGTATCAAGTGAGAATTAGTCTGTGCTGTGTTAAACCTGTAAAAAGGGTTTTTTTGGTCTATGGGAGATTTTGGCTTTGACTGGGACAGCTTATATTCATTAAGGATTACATATTAGTGTGGATATTTTGTTTTTGTTTGTAATTGATAGAAGTTTTTGCTAATTTTCTTACTATACATGTTAACTATATTCTTACATAAACTTTGATTGATAAAAACTCCTAGTGGGTCATTTGAATCTTACATGAAGTGAAATATCTCATGCTTATCCTAGCCAAATTCAAAACTTATGATTCAGGCAGGTTCATGAAACACTTCGGAGTTTCTAAATTGAACCATAACACTAGCCAAATCCAAACCAGGAGTTAAATCTGACCCATTGTCAAGTTTCTCCTCATAGTCCCTATTCATATCATTGAATTCTTTTGAAGTCTGGGTCAAATTTTCACTTTTCTTTTTGCAATTTAGGCATTCATTTTCTTTTATTCTCTGAAACACCTTTTTTCTTCCCTTAAAATCTAATTCAACCTTTCACATTTTCCTTCCTTCTCTTTCCAGCTTAAGTTTTTTTAAATTTCTCTTTCCATTTCATATGGCTTCAGTCGTAATTGAACAACTCAAAATGCATTTTATCTGGAGTCCCTTCTTCTTCCTCAAGGTTCGAATGTTGAGCCAAAACACCTCAACTATCTTGGCATTTTTAGCACCTACTTTTAAATCTAACTCTAGCTTTTCTGCTATTGCCTTCAGGCTAACCTTTGTTAACTGTTGCAAGACACTTTCCTCTTTTAAGGAACGCTTCAGCAATAGCCATAGCCATTTTAACTTTTCAATGCAGCAAAAATCATTGTGAAAATGTGTTTGTTTAACATCTGGCCAAACCCAGCACATCAATTTGTTACAATCCCTACAGATATCAACAACTTTAAAAAATAAGTTCACATTTCCAGTCAACAGCTGAAAGGATGACACAAGATTTCACCTTTTGAAGACTTTTACTATAACAAGCTAAAAGCACTACTGACTAAACACTATTTTTGTGGTCAACTTATACTTTAAACAATGGCCAAATTTTCCAGCAGTTTCTGCTGGCGGGACCTTCCAGTAGCATTGACAGCGATGCTGCACTGCAAGTTACTTGTCTGCAGAGAGTGTGAACAATGGGGGGAGTGGCGGGTAGCAGGGGAGTGGCTCAGAAAATCCCACTCTATAAAACAAAACTTTCTCTTTTCACTTTTAACAAAAAACCCACATCATGGCATACTTAATGCCATCACTAGAGCAAATAATTTTGATTTTCCCAGACTCAAGATGAAGCAGCACCAGGCAACGAGCCAAGGATCTGCCTTTGTACAAAGCACACATGAATGAATTGCTATTTACAAAAATTATGAAAAGAACTTGCTTTGTTTGGCATATACCATGTTTAATTGGTAAGGCAGGGGAAACCTAATAGTGAAAATAATTCCTGTTTATTTAAAGGGTTTCTGCATACAACTTTTCCACAGAAGCTCCAATAACTCAGGAATTGGTGCTGTTATGGCTGCACAGATACTTGTATAGGTTGGTGTCGGAAGTATCTTCAATTAATCCATTCACTGAATGAGCACTTCAAGAATTTATACTATATTGGAGAACATACAAAAAACAAAAACCTTTCACAAAAAAGTGCTATATAAACATAAAATTTCCAATCTCCAGCAGCAGAGGATTGAGTTGTGAGAAATGATTAGGAAGATTTGGCCTTGTGCTATTTCAAGATAAACCAGAACAGCGTTGGACTTGTATCGATCTTGTGACCAATTGCCTGACAGACCAACAGACATTGGTTAGATTAACAACAGATTAGGTATCAGAGCAGCATTTAAATGTCATGACTTCACCACATAATCTAGACTGACATTTCAATGCCATACCAAGTGATTGTTGCACTATCAGAGGTCCCACTCTTTAAGGTGAGACTTTAAACAGACACCCATCCTTTTTTGTTTAGGTAACAAAGAAGATTTCATGGAATTCACCTGATGTGCTAACCAATATTCACTCCTGAACAACCACTACCAAAACAGAAAAAATATTCATTTACCACTTGCTATGCACGCTTTGATGTTACACTTAAAAATAAATCATGAAGATGTTTTGGGATATCTCTAAGGATGACAAAGGCACTTCACTACTTCAAGCTCTTTGTTTCTTCCTTCCCCAGGAGCCAGAAAAACACTTAAGTGCTGGACAAGTCTTTCTTTATACGCCTACCAAAATAGCTTCCACATAATAAGACTCCAATAACTGTGAATGACTTGCTTCACCGGATGAAGAATAACAGCTGACATGGATTTTCATCACACTTAGCAAAATAGAAAGTTATTTCCACATTCCTCTGTCTACAGCAGATTTCTTCAGAAATCGACCACACATCCTTTCAACATATTTTTCTCACAAACACAAGTCTTTATGGGGTTTCTTCAACTGGTTTGGCTTCCTGTAAAGTACAAGTTGGCCATACAACTCTCTTTTGACTGAGCTTTGCTGAAATGTCAGATATCAGCTTTAATATGGGGCCTAATCTTCTTTATCACATTTTAAGATGTGGAAATGCCGGCATTGGACTGGGGTGGGCATAGTAAAAAGTCTCACAACACCAGGTTAAAATCCAACAGATATATTTGGAATCACGAGCTTTCGGAGCACTGCCCCTTCATCACCTAATGAAGGAGCAGTGTTCTGAAAGCTTGTGATTCCAAAATAAACCTGCATCTCATTTTAAATCATTGGATCAATAGTAATTGAATATTTACTGTTGAATCAGTAGCCAAAACCACTTTTGTGCAAATCTGTGATGTTGTACCTATCCTAAAACTACATTTAGACTAAAGTTAAAGACTATCATACTCAAAATCACAGGGACCTTGGGTGAAACAATGCAGATTTTACAAAGGGACAAAAGCCTCTTCAAAGATTCCCCCAGCATTAAAGCAGAATGCAAGAGAAGCAAATAGTTCCGGCAGTTTGCAGAATTTAAGTTGCATTAAATGCTCCAATTTATTTTCATTTTCTTCATTCTACTTCACAATTAACTAGATCATAGATACTATGATCTATGATCAGGACTAGAGGGCACAGCCTCAAGATAAGTGTGGGGGGGGTGCAGTTTAGATCGGAGTTGAGGAGAAACTTCTTCACTCAAAGGGTGGTGAATCTCTGGAATTCTCTGCCCGTTGAAGTGGTGGAGGCTACCTCGTTAAATATATTTAAGTCACGGGTAGATAGGTTTTTGACAGACAAGGGAATTAAGTCTTATGGGGAGAAAGCGGGAAAGTGGAACTGATCCACTTCAGATCAGCCATGATCTTATTGAATGGCGGAGCAGGCTCGAAGGGCTAGGTGGCCTACTCCTGCTCCTATTTCTTATGTTCTTATACAACAGTGGCAATAATGAAATGGCACATAATGACAAAAAAAATACATTTGAGATGAAGTAGACCATATACACAAACAACATACACAAATATTGAAATCATTTTGAGAAAGGTTAGTTTTCAAAATTGTAGGATTTCTGTGCAAAATCCAATATGGCAGGAGGTTGACAAAACCTAATAAGTTGACATGAAATATTACCTGAAGTTATAACCTTTAAAAGCAATAAATGTGCAATGCTTAAACGGTTACTGTTTCCTTTCAACAGATTGGGTGGGATTTTCTGGCCATGATCACCCCAAAAATCTCGCCTGAGGTCAATGGACCTTTGCATTGTCCATGTCCCGCCTGCTACGATTCCCGTGGCAAGTGGAACAGGAGGATTCCGGGAATCATGTTGAAATCCAGTTGATTTTAAAGACACAAAGGAACAGTAAAGTACATTTAAAGCAAACTCCTGGATATTATAAACATAAATACTACAGTTACATCTGCATTGATTTCAATCTTCTAGTAAGTGCGCAGTGGTACTGTAGAAGCTCAACAACACAGCAGTGTTTCAGGCGGCACTGAATAATACAGGAGCAATTTTACAAGTTAAGCATAAGCTGCAGATGGCTACAACAAAATGAAGTCTCTTTATTCTTACATCTCCTCTCTCTATAAAGTGCAAAAACCAACAGGTGCTGCATTTAATCAAAAATCACTGGTGGCTGTATTGTGCTCTTGGAACATTTGCAAGGAACAAGTGGAAATACCTTTCAAGGGGATATTAACATACAAAAAGATATAAATAGACCAGCTTAACTGTACCAGCCAAATCAACACCATGATTATACGCATTGGACAGAGATTGGGTAGTCTGCAACAACTGGCTCCCAAAGCCTCTTCACTACATACAAGGCTCAAGTCAGGTGTGTAATAACATACTCGCAGACAGCAGCAAATTAAGTATAAAATAACTCTCCATGTACGTACAAAAGTTGTTGAGAGGTGAATCTTGATTCAATATTACACTGTCAACTACATTGTGCATTGACATTACACAGCTGGGAGCATTCAAGCGAAATCCCACACGGGTAGATGACCACCATCAGTTTAGCTCAGTCAGCTGGACAGCTGGTTAGTGATTCAGAGCAATGTCAACAATGCGGGTTCAATCCCCGTGTTGGTTAAAGTTATTCATGAAGGTCCTGCCTTCCCAACCTTGTCCTTCACAAGGGTAAATTCACCACCAGTCAGCTACCCTTCTCCAACAGGACACCAGCCTATAGTCATCTGGAACTATGATGACTTTACCTTCTGATCCTTCTCCCTGGCATCTACCTATACAATTTGTGCTACACAATTCAGGAAGTTTCATCAAGCTTTTAGCAGCAGTTACTATCAAATGCTTCAGCTTTACCCTAAAATATAGCAGAATTTGCATGTAGCAGAATAACCTGATCATTCATCCCATTCTCAACACGTTAACATCAATGAAAAGTTTGGAATGAGACACTTCTGGTTCATGTTATACTGTCTTTAAAGTTGTAATTTGCTCATTTTTAACTTTGGGTGGGACTTTAATGAATAATATCAGTTCCTTTTGCTATTTCTTCCCAAAGCATTAATGCATACAAGTTGTTTTCTCAAGTGACATGAATGTGACGAGGTGGTCAATGCGGCAACAAAATCAAATGACAATGCTGCTGGTTCGGAGATAGTTTGATGAAAGCTACATGAAGTGAACTGAGCCACGACAGATCAGCCATGATCTTACTGAATGGCGGGGCAGGCTCGAAGGGCTAGATGGCCTACTCCTGCTCCTATTTCTTATGTTCTTATGTAATGCATTTCTACTAATGTTGGGTGTAACCCCATGGAACAACTGCATTCAAAAGTTGTCTGGGGTGGATCTTGATGCAGTACTACTTCCATTTCATTATAAGCATTTATTCTATAAATCACAGAACTCACGCTCTGCAGAGGCTTTATATTGTCATGTTAAATCACTCTGGGACCACAACAGCTGTCTCGTGGTTTACTTACATATTGGATCTTGGCAGAGCAGAAATAGAGGTGGGTCAGGGATGACAGACTGATCACAGCAACAGCACATTGATGCAGGACCGTGCACATGACTACCTAACCTTAGACATGAGAGTGTACATGAAGGGATGGAGTGATAACTAGACCGGAATTAATCAGTAACTTTAAGCAATCTGAATCGGGGAGGTAAATGGAATCAAACTAATTTGAATGCATCATATAACAAGTTAATTGATAGACCTTTTGTAAATGTTAAATTTTCAACGGTACGTCCAAACATTGCATAATGGTGGTCATTTAACTCCCTGCAATTATCTTTGCACTTCCTTTTGTGCATGTTCTATCAAATATAGTCACGCACAAAACTGGGGAAGATACCATCTTACCAAGTTTATACCTTAAAATACGATGGTAGCAAGTTCAGGATCACAAAGAGCATAGAATGATCAACTCACTGCCCACCTATTCCAATTTTTGGATGGCCCTTGATTTGGATGGCTGAAGTTCCCATCGGAAAGAAATGAGCACCTGACGAATATCAAGGTCATATAACGTTCTCAAACTGCCAATGCTCAACTTGTCCCCGCTCAAGTCACTATCAATGATTCTTGATCCTGCTTTAATCCACAAATCATGGGTGGTGCCAATTGGAAAGCAGCCCATTTCCACCATTTTCATTCTTTCCCCCATGGACAACTGGGGACAGGCTGGGCTCTAGGATACACAAACATTGCCAGTTTCTCCCAGGTTCATGGCATCACTGACTGTATGTTACCTTTGGGCCCCTTCAGACTGCCTTCGTTTTTTTGTATACATAACTCATTTCAAGCACTGCCACTCCATTCATTCGCAAACAATGCATGATAACAAAAATGCAGCACGGTGGCCAGTGCCCATTCTCCTGGCATAGCAGCTGCTATGACATTTTATATTGTAGTAATCCTGCATTTCACCTCACCCTACCTCCCACTCTTTGCCCTTGCACAGCAGGTGAAGGGTTGGTTGTTTTGGGAGCACAGCTTTCTCCTGCACTCTTAAGTAATTGCTCCTTTCAGGAACTCACATTCAAAGTGCACTAAAATCAAATCCATGGGTCAACTAAAGGCTTTGTTGTGCAAGACAACTGAAGTCCTTCAGCAAGAATTACAGTGCAAGTTCTGGTGGCTCCCTGCAATGCAGGTCCCAAAGAATGCCCTGCATAATAGTGTTGCACCTCCTCACAATAGTATTGTTCCTCAGTGTGGCACGACTTGTTTTGCAACTGAGATAACATGTGAAGACACCACTGGAGGAGGGCCTTCAACTTGATGATGGAAAGGGCATTGATGGACAAGGATGGTGAAGTAATAAAAGATTCTAACACCACTTGCAGCCAGACTTTATCATAGGATGTTTCTGCTAACTCCTCCCATGTTAATTATTGTCCAACATTTTCTATGCAGAATCCCTACAATGCAGGAAGAGGTTATCGAGCCTGCACTAACAACAATCCCACCTAGGCCCTATCCCCACATATTTACCCTGCTGGTCCCCCTGACACTAGGGGGAATTTGTCACGGCCAATTAACCTAACCTGCACATCTTTGGAGTGTGGGGGGAAAAAAATCGGAGCACCCAGAGGAAACTCACACAGACACGGAGAGAATGTGCAAACTCCACACAGACAGTAAACCCAGGCTGGAATCAAACCCAGGTGCCTGGTGCTGTGAGGCAGCAGTGCTAACCACTGTGCTACTCATTATCTGGGTGCAGTATGGGCACTTGGTCACCTTAATATTGCAACATAGTACAAAAACACTGAATACAAGCTGTACTACGAAGCACAAGCTGGATCTTCAGTGCAGCTGATATCTGGAAGGACCATGCCAAAGTTTGTGTCATTCCCAGTTAAGAAGGATCACTTGTGATGGCCTTTCTAACCAAACAGCTGGTACTCTCTGCCTAACCTCATACATAAAGAATGTAACTTAAGCAAAGTATCAGAAGGCCATTAATATGCCTGTGGAATTATGTACAGCTGATGTACTAATGAAACATATTGATCTTTCCATTTGTTCTCTACTAAAAACATCACAAACATGATTATATTAGAGGGGGGAGAAATGGTTCAGTTTTAGCCGCTCCCCACCAATGTTCACAGAACCAGACCAGGTGCAGAGGCAGTCTGCATGAAACAAATATTCTCAAAAAAGGTAGAAATTAAATTTAAATCAGTGTTATGGATCAAGAGGCAAATCAGTCCCCTCAAAACCATCGGATAAATAAATGATTCAATGGGCTGGATTTTACACGCACACAGCAGGCGAATGGAAAATATTACGATGATGATGTCAGGTTGGCCACATAACGCCACCGTGTCAATCTCCAAAATCACACAGGCCAGGAGGTGCAGAAATCAGCAGCCATTTTGAGTGTGCTGCTCAATAAGTGTATCAAGTTTGGTAATGACCCTACTGTCTGAAATTTTCCTGCTGCACTTCTCGGGCTTGAGCTGTGAAAATGTTTAGGCGTGTTTTGCAGCAGCTACCTGACGAGGTGGAAGTAAAGGCTTATCAACTGAACCATGGTGGAATGGAGCTGCAAACTCTGCTGGTGAAGATGACAGTGTCTGCATGGTTTTTTTTGTACAACTCATCGCTGTGCTTTATTGGGCTTTTGATAAAAAACAAAAAAGGTCTGGCTGGTTGACTTCCTGTTTGCGGTATTACCCCTCTGCTGCATGACGTCCCAGTCTACAGTCCCCATTGGATATGGGGCCCCCACTTTGCACATCAATTTGGTCGCCTTCCACCAGTTAGCTGTTCAACACTTGATACGACGAGCTGAGATGGTGGGGAGATGGGACAAGCATGTTATTCAGTATTTATTCCTCCTCCCTCAAACTGTCAAAAAACATTGGGTTGAATTTTAGGGAATTGGTCCTTTCTCTTCGAAAAGAGTCGCCAAACAGGTAGCCACAAGTCTTTAGAGATCCATACAGATACATTTCACACGTGGATACAACTTCTAATTTTTCCGAAAAAGGTCTTATGGTCCTTATAATCATTCCTTCGAACAAAGAATAAAACATGAAGCTTGAATTATATTTAGGCAGGGTAAATAAAGAATAAACACAAGAACTAAACTCAAACTGAGAAACATTAAACGGATGTTTTATCATTTAACTCCATTCAAGACATGCTGGTTACATGGACTGGCCATGCTAAATTCTCCCTCAGCATATCTGATCAGGCAGAGTGCGGCGACTAGGGGATTTTCACAGTAACTTTATTGCAGTGTTAATGTAAGCCTACTTGTGACACTAATAAATAAACTTCGAACATGGAATTGGGATTGTTCTGCTGAAAATTAAATGTCCATAAAGTAACAGGATGGTAAATTTAGGAAAAATATAAAAATGAATAAAAACTCAAATGCGACAAACTGCAAGTACTACTACTACCAGCTGGAAACCAAATAAAATCTAATGCTGTCTCACTAATATAGATTGCCTAATATCACAAGCTGTTACTTTAAAGCAAGCATCTGGGAACATGCAATAATGCACCTACTAAGCTCTAACCAGAAGAAAAGTTAATTCATCTTTATTTGCCAACTGCTGCATTTCTGTTAATGCACCAAGTTGATGTATTGCCAATGCCACACCCTTTCCCCATTAACAGAATAGATAGCCTTCAAACTTGTTACAGCTTTGTCAAACTGGAGATTTGTGTTATGAAGATGTGGAAAAAAAATCCCCAAATGAGAGCCACTGTTTTTTTTCCCCGCTGTATGCTAAATAAAGAACATGTGTTTACTGAGGACCTCTGTTTTGTTTGGCTATTGAGAGATTATAGGACTGCTTCTTTGTTGATTTTCTACGGTCACTCTCTGGATCCATTCTCTAACTTTGCCTCCAGCGTACAGCTGCGGACTGTTCTGCTGTGCCTTGCATCTCAATGAACCTGCTCAGACTGCAGTCAGGAGTGCACCCCAATGGAGAGGTCAAGGCTGAGTCAGCAGACTGTCTGCACTAGACTAGCGCTCCACAGCTTAGCAATGCTCTGCATCTTTCATTGCCCATATAAGGCAGCTCACCATTAAAACCACCTATTCACAATAAGGCAAATCCACTTGCTGTTTTTGTATGCACTTCAGCCCTATGAATTTTGCATTAATGGACTTACAACAGACTGCATTAGGATGACTGACACTGCCGTTAACAGGTTGTTGAGAAATGCCAGTGTCTCAAGTGCCACTACAGCCTTTTTTAAGCTAAATCTTATTCTCACGCTCACACATTACATACTGCACCTGCTTAATTATCATACTCCTACGCATATATTGGTGCCCCGAGTTCTGAATTTACAATTAAAAGGATATGACAATGTAACTCTGGACTTACTTTGTTACCAAAACTATTCAGCTTGCTTGCCTTGAGCCTGGTGGCGAGAAATAATTAAAAATCCTCCTGAACTTGCATCAATAAACCGTCCAATTAATCCCATCAGAATACAACATAATAAGGATGATAATTTTACATGCTGCACTTGGTGAACATGCAGAAGCGCAAAACTGGCATCAAATAGTTGTGTCTGAACAATGCTGTTAGAAAGTGCTAATTTCTTTAAATTGCATTCAAAATAGAAAAAAGTTCTCACGGTGGAGCACATTTCTGTTCTGAATTTCTGAAATGCTAATTTTTAATGTAATTTTATAATCTTTAAAGTATTTTATTCCTTATTGAGAGATATTTCTCAGCTTTTTCACCACCTCCCCCAATCCCTTCATACAATTTCCCAACTAAACAGGCATACTTCATCTGGTTTTAGTGTACAGGAGTGGGAGCGATAAGATAGAAGATTTTTCTTACTCACTCCAACTTGTCTCCATTTACAACAGATTGCCTGACTGAGCTCAGTAGCTTGCTGCATGGGATATGCTTGTATTCTACCATAATGTGGCACAACGCACAGTGGTGTGCATGCATACACTGTCACAGCATCCCTTCCATGCAGGAGTTAGGATTAATTGCGCATGGAGATTTGAAAAGCCATTCAACCTTGCTCAAAAATTCTCCTACCCTCACCTCCCCAAAAACGTGCCGCACAACCTTGTATGAAATAATGAAAATAACGTTTAAGAATTTAGTGACTCATAGGAATACAGGGGGAAAAAAAAGTAGGCTATGTAGTCTCGTGAGCCTGTTCTGGCATTCAGTGAAAGCACGGCTGATGTGACCCCCAATACCACATGCATAGGATAAACAAGAATGCAGTAGATATGAGCATGAGAAATATTGATCTAACAGGACAAACTCACATTTTAAGCACATTTAAAATGTGACAGAGATGTGAGTAACTGGTGAGGAATAATGATCTTTATTGTAAATGCACTTCCAAATACAATAATTATATCACCCCTGTAGTTAAAGGGCTAAAAGGCAAACTGATTAAGAAAACATTGTTCATGGATTGCTAACTGCATGTGAATTGTTAAATTCATGAACACACCTTGTTACATCAAAATGGAAAATCTATTCAGCAATTTATAAAGGGAAAATACAGGTAGTTACTTCTACTGCGACCCTGCTTTACAGTGGCATAGTGGTTAGCACTCCTGCCTCACAGTGCCAGGGACCCAGGTTCAATTCCAGCTTGACTCACTGTCTGTGCCGAGTCTGCATGTTCTCCCCATGTCTACATAGGAAACCCAGAGCACTGGGAGAAAACCTCCCATAGTCCAAAAGACATGCTAGTTAGGTGCATTGGCCGTGATAAATTCTCCCTCAGGTGTAGCCGAACAGGCACCTAGGGGATTTTCACAGTAACTTCACTGCAGTGTTAATATAAGCCTACTTGTGACACTAATAAATAAATTTTAAACTTTTTAATTAGTGAGCAGAAGATTCAAGCTATCCAAGTATCAAATGAAGCACCATCAGAAGCAGTGAGTTGAACTTAGATGGGATACAGCGATGATTCCACTGTCATATCTGACCCAACCCTCGCTCCTCCTGTCAGACACGGTCCCCACTCAAACCTGGACTTCAAACAGTCAGGCTGACAGACTTGGTTGAATCCAATTGCTGCTAAACTTGGCAGTAAACCATGCTGTGTGGTAATTTCTGTGCTGAAACTCTCAGAATACTAAAAGCATAAATCCAGCAAACTTCCACAGATATTGCACATGGAAAATAAAGTTCGTACCAGTTTCCACAATATAGACAAAAAGGTTTTGATTGGTATAAATGAATCTTTTGGCAAATATATGGGTTGATACATTGAGAGTGAAATTTTCAGAAATAGTATCAATACCACATAGTATTTTCCACTTAGTATGTAGCAGTTAGGTTGGGGTAGATTTAGTCCAACAGATGGAGTGAGGCAGGTCTCAAAACAAGCCCTCAGTTAGATCGGAGTGGAACAAATCTAATAGCTTTGTCAATAGCTGTCCAGTCTGCTATCAGTTTCCCTGTTCTGGACAGTTATCTTTTTACTTCTCCCCCCCCCCCCAATCACCTTCTACAGTTAAGCACCTTGTTAGTTCCTTCAGGAGTTCAAAAGCGATCTTTACAGGTACTTCCTGATTAGCAGATTTCTGATGGATAAGATTAGTAAGTTCATGCATTATGATGGTGTGACTATGATGAATCCGAGATAAGCATAAACAGATTAACCTTTAAATGACACATGAACATACAAAATAGGAGAAGAAGCAAGCCATTCGGTACAACCAGCCTGTTCTGCCTTTCAAAAAGATCATGGATGATCTATACAGGTTGCATTCTACATTCCTGATCTAACCCTGATAACCTCTGATTCCCTCACCTAACATAAATCTATCTACCTCCACCTTAAAAATATTCAACCTTCTGACACAGGAGTTCCAAAGTCGCACAACACCGACAGAAAACAATTCTCTTCATCTCTGTCCTATAAGTACAACCTCTCATTTTAAAACAATGGACCCTGGGTTCTGGACTCACCCACAAGAGGAAACATCCTTTCCACATCCACCCTGTCAGTACTATTCAGAATCTTATATGCTTCTTGTATAACAATGAAGCTAACCTGATTCACCATTATACACAAATCATAGAACAGGATCACAGAATAGTTACAGCACAGAAGGAAGCCATTGGGTTTAATGTGTCTGTGGCAGTGCTCTGAAAGGACAATACACCAAGTGCCACTCCCCTGCCTG
Organism: Carcharhinus amblyrhynchos; assembly: GCF_965287045.1. Taxonomy (NCBI): domain Eukaryota; kingdom Metazoa; phylum Chordata; class Chondrichthyes; order Carcharhiniformes; family Carcharhinidae; genus Carcharhinus; species Carcharhinus amblyrhynchos. The sequence goes on from NC_137337.1 coordinate 34,054,360, forward strand.
TGCCCTGGAGCCCTGCAAATCTTCTCTCTTCAGATAACAATAGAAATATTTTTTGAAAGTCACAATCTGGTTCCAACACACAATGTATTCCAGATACCAACTGCTATGTTAGAAAGATTTTTGTGTTGCCATTGCCTCTTTATCCAATCACATTAAACTGATGTCCTCTTGTTTTTCAAGAGTGGGAACAGTTTCTCCCGTTCTCTGTGCAAACCACTTGTGCTTTCCTCAATCAGATCTCCTCTCAACTCTCTCTTCTCCAAGGAGAACAGCCCCAGCTTCTACAATCCAACTACACAACAGAAGTTCCTCATCCCCAGAATCATTTCCCTGGATCTTTTCTGAATCCTCCTGAATGCTTTTGTGACCTTCCTAAAGTGATGTCCAGAAGTGAATGCAATAATCTTGTTGAGGCCAAAACAGCGTTTTACACAGTTTGTCATAACTTCTTTGCTTTTGTACTGCAAACTCTTATTTATAAAGCTCCAGGTCCTGTATGCCTTGATCCCTCTCTTCCTGAACCTCCTTTAGAATTGTACCCTTTATTTTGTATTGTTTCTCCCTGACCTTTGTACCAAAAATAATCAATTCACCACCTTAAATTTCATCTGCCACTACAGGTGGCACAATGCTGCCTCGCAGTGTCAGGGACCCAGGTTCAATTCTCACCTCGGGTCACTGTCAGTGTGGAGTTTGCATGTTCTCCCTGTATCTGCGCGAGTTCCATCCGGGCGTTCCGGTTTCCTCCCACACTCCAGAAGTGTGCGGGTTAGGTCAATTGGCCATGATAAGATGCCCCTTGGTGTCAGGGGGACTAGCAGGGAAAATACGCAAAGGTTACGGGGCCTGAGTGGGGATTGAATATAAAAGTAGGGAGGTCTTGCTGCAGCTGTATAGGGCATTGGTGAGGCCGCAGCTGGAGTACTGTGTGCAGTTTTGGGCGCCGCACCTGCGCAAGGATATTTTGGCCCTGGAGGGAGTGCAGAGGAGGTTTACTAGGCTGATACCGGAGTTGAGGGGATTGAGCTATGAGGAGAGGCTGAATAAACTAGGCTTGTACTCGTTAGAGTTTAGAAGAATGAGGGGAGATCTCATTGAGACGTATAAGATGATGAATGGGATGGATAGGATAGAGGTGGAGAGACTCTTCCCGCTCAAAAAAGACAGTAGGACTAGGGGGCACAGCCTCAAGATAAAGGGGAGGCGGTTTAGAACGGAGTTGAGGAGGAACTTCTTCACTCAAAGGGTGGTGAATCTCTGGAATTCTCTGCCCGTTGAAGTGGTGGAGGCTGCCTCGCTAAATATTTTTAAGAAGCGGGTTGATGGGTTCTTGATAAGAGAGGGGATTAAGGGTTATGGGGAGAGGGCGGGAAAGTGGAACTGAGCCACAACAGATCAGCCATGATCTTATTGAATGGCAGGGCAGGCTCGAAGGGCTAGATGGCCTACTCCTGCTCCTATTTCTTATGTTCTTATGTTCTGAGTGGGATTGTTGTAGGTGCAGGCTCAATGGCCTCCTTCTGCACTATAGGGATTCTACAACGTTTTCAGTCATTCCACCAACCTGTGTATGTCCTTTTGAAGTTTAATACTATCCTGTATTTAATATATACATTATATAAATATACAATTGTAGAAGAGTTAAATGTGAAAATCCAAAGTTGTAGTTTGAGATGAGAACTACGCAAAAATAACATATTGCTGTTTGATTTTCGCACCCAAACCTATTGAATGCCATGAAGTTCCTGTATTTGCGTAGCAGATATAGACGAAGCTCACCACAAAAGTTAGCAATCACCCAGTTCGGTTTCAGTATTGGATAAAAGCAAATTACTGCGGATGCTGGAATCTGAAACCAAAAGAGAAAATGATGGAAAATCTCAGCAGGTCTGGCAGCATCTGTAAGGAGAGAAAAGAGCTGATGTTTCAGATCCAGGTGACCCTTTGGACTCCAAACGTCAGCTCTTTTCTCTCCTTACAGATGCTGTCAGACCTGCTGAGATTTTCCAGCATTTTCTCTTTTGGTTTCAGTTTCACTACCCCTGCATTCTATGAGATTTTAATTTTTGTTGGAGATTTAGAAAAGTTACTTTTTATTTCTTTTTCCTTTTGCTCTCTTTTCATTAAATCGTTTCCTCTTATTATTATTTTCTCCGTACATGATTTGATATTAAATGCATACTTGAGATGTTGCGTTGTTCATGAACAATATTTCTATCTGATCGGTTAGGGAGAGACACATTTGCTTGCCCTGTTCAGGACCCAGCAGCCTTTTAAAGGGCACTTGTGCTATTTGAATCACTGACTAACTGCAACTTCATAGAAGTGGCTACAGAATTTAAAATCAGCAAGGACAAAAGTCTAACAAAGTACCCCAGCTACAGTACATTCAAGCCCATAATGTTTTTCCACACTTTAATGTTGCAACGAGCATCAAAATTGGAACGTAAGCAGCATGAGAGCTCAGTAAAATATCACTGGGCGCTGCTTATCTAGGGATAGCAAAGTGAAAGCTGTACTGTAGTAGTCACATTCCTTTACTTTTTTAACCTAAACGAACCATGAACAATAGACATAAAGAAGAGCAAGTATCCCTATAGCATTAAAAATACACTCCTTTGAAGATATCTGGACAGATATTATATGTAGTATAAATGGTTACATTTCATAATCTGTGCAGTGTTGCAATACGATAATCTGTTGCACTAATATTAGTGCAACAAGTCCAGACCCATCAGGGAGGCAATGACCTTGTGGTAATATCGCTAGCTGAGTTTCTAGACCCAGGTTTGAATCCCACCACTGCAGACGGTGGAATTTGATTTCAATAAAACATAGCTGGAATTAAGAATCTACTGATGACCAGGAAATTATTGTCAATTGTTGGAAAAACTCATCTGGTTCACTAATGTCCTTTAGGGAAAGAAATCTGCCATCTTTACCTGGTCTGGCCTACATGTGGCTCCAGAGACATAGCAACATGGCTCATTCACTTTCAACTGTCCTCTGAAAGAGCCTAGCAAGCCTCTCAGTTGTATCAATTACTCAAGAAGACCACTCACTCTCAAGGGCAATTAGGGATGGGCAATAAATGCTGGCCAGCCAGCGACACCTATGACCACGAGTAAATTTTAAAGATCCACATTGTTACTTTCCGTGGGACTCTCCAATCCACAAAAATGAAAGTGTGAGATTTCCAGATACAAGAGAGTGATTTCCAGATACAAGGTGAGTAATTTCGCAGTACACAAGTGCTGAAACCTAAGCTTCCAAGCAATCCTGGTCCAAGTGTCAATGCATTTTTAAAAACTGGCCATATATTTCAACTTGAATCATTGAAACTTCGGTCACTGAAGGAGATCATTCAGCCTAACATGCCTGAACCAGAAAGCAAACCAGAGGCCAATAAGGCATCTTAACCATTAGCTCAATATTAATCTTGCTTAAAAAAAAAAGCAAAATCGAATGTGTTTGTGTATGTTTTACTTCTCCTGTGTGCTATGTTAACTTTGGGCCTATGGTTTTACCTTTTTAAAATTCAAACATATTCAATGTAGAAGCATTCAATGGAAAACTGGACTCTTGAGGAGTTCCATGAGTTGGAATCCCAGATTAATGTTAGTCAAATGTACTAGTTCTGGTTTGAGTACATTTTTAAAATCCAGGATCTTCTCTCAGCTGCAGACAAGCTCATCTTGTCGTAAAGACAACGCAGAGGAAAACGTAAACAGGGGCAGCAGTTTGCATGCTGAAAATTGCTTTACCTTTCCAATCTAAAACATCTGGTAACCCATAGTAAGCAAACATCAAAGTAGCTTCTTTTAAAAAAAATTCACATGAACACTTCACTATCCAAATGTCATGCGTGCCAAAAATGCCATAGCCAACTCAAAAACGGTCATCAGCATAGAACTATGTCTGCTGTCCAAACAATCCATGAATTCCTGCTGAAGACAATAGAAGTTAAGACACTGGAACCCTTTTACAGGGTTATCTCGACATAGGGTTCCATTGTACATCATAAATTACAAATGGCTCAGATACAGCAGCACGGTGGCACAGTGGCTAACACTACTGCCTCACAGCACCAGGGATCCAGGTTCGATTCCCGTCTTAGATCGCTGTCTGTATGGAGTTTGCATGTTCTTACCTTGTCTGCATGGGTTTCCTCTGGCTGTTCCAGCTTCCTCCCACACTCCAAAGATGTGTGGGTCAGGTGGATTGGCCATACTAAATGGTCCCTTAGTGTCAGGGGGACTAGCTAGGGTAAACGCATGGGGTTATGGGGATAGGGTGTAGGTGGGATTGTGGTTGATGCTGATTTGATGGGTCGAATGGCCTCCTGCTGCACTGTAGGATTCTATGATTTTAAGAACTTACGTATTTCATATTCTACTTTATTTAATATTTCAGAGAAAGTATTTTTCTGTCCCCACTATCAAAGATGTTTCCTATTCCCTCCTCAAAATTCTATATAGAAGTGTTCAACTAATACTTTGTAACGTCAAAAGATATTTTGCAGTTGTAAAGCAAGCTGATTTTACACACTGAAGCAACGACACAGCAGGCTTACAGAGCTCAGAGACAGCTGACAGCAATGACTGTCAGCACCCTTTTTTTACGAAAGCTGCAACCAAATCCTAACATCTGCTCCAGTACAATTTACTTTTTACATGACATTTCAACAAACATAAAATCAATTACATATTAACAGTACTACTTTCTCTGTTTAGCATTTAAACTGTGCTCAATATCACTAGCATCAACTGCATTCTAAAGAATTCCTCCTAACGTACTACTTGGAAATGAACACATAATTAGATATTAAATGCTGGATTTCCATTCCGAAATTTAGCCTGAATAAAACCGTCCATGGAAACGCTTACAATACTAATTCAGTCTGGGCTACCAGATTAGTGAATCTGTACTCCACTAAGAGACGCATTCTGTCATGCGTTACCAAACCTTGTGAAACAAGAGCAAGCTTTTGCATCTGGCTTACAATAATTCAATGAAAGCCTGGCACACTGGCAACTAGACAGACCCCCTGCATGTACAGAAGATCCGGTGGGCACATTGCCATAATTACTAAACAATGTTTCTGCTCCACTTTCTCAGCTGCAGCATACGCAATACAATTTCTTCAAACAAACTAACGGGGGGAAAGTTGTACACTCTGAACAAAAGCATCAATTGTGCCATCTAAACAAGTTGGGTTTTATTCCCTTTGTATTATAGCTGCCTTGCAACACCTTTTCAATAGCCCAAGCCTCATCATGTAATGCCCATAAATGGCCTCACAGTATGATTTGAACATTTTGAATTGTTGACTGAAAAAAGGACAAATGGTAATTTAGGTACAACTAAAGAGCAGTTCTATGCCTTGGGCTAAATATTCCACTTGTACAGCCCAAGCATTCTCACCATTGACAACACAAACACACCACCCGGAATAGTGGAGCAAAAGCGCCGCATTTATTTCCCAAGTACTTGCTCTTAATTTCATATATTCAAATGGAGCAGCTGTTCAAAAGTAAAGATTTTGCTCTATTTTCCAACATGTTAGCATCAGCAACTTAGCTGGGCAAGTGAATAACATGATGTGGAGATGCCGGCGTTGGACTGGGGTAAACACAGTTAGAAGTCTCACAACACCAGGTTAAAGTCCAGCAGGTTTATTTGGTAGCAAAAGCCACCAGCTTTCAGAGCGCTGGCTGTCCCTTCAGCACCCCTGACGAAGGGGCAGCTAGCGCTCTGAAAGCTAGTGGCTTTTGCTATCAAATAAACCTGTTGGACTTTAACCTGGTGTTGTGAGATTTCTTACTAAGTCAATAACAGGCAGCAAAATATCAAAGTGTCTGGATGTTTGTATTTAAAGCACGTAATGGGGAAAGGATGTCCTAGAATCTCATCTTGCATGTGCTTTTTCTTCAAATAAAATTCTTTTCAGTCACTTTGCAGCAATATTAAAATTTTTGCTTTGTAACACTACATGAAAGAAAAGATTGCCCATATACTCTTGGCAAATCTTAAAGCAGAAAACTGATGAGAGAAATTGTGCATCAGGAGCAAAACTGCACAAAAAGCATAGTGGGGGAAAGACCTTAAAATGTTGAAAAGTCTTCTTGTTTACAATAGAAGGAGAAAACATCATCTTCCAGCAGTTAGATTCCTTCATACCTTACAATACATGAATCCTCCGACAATACAATTCTCCAACACATGCACAACTGGACTTAATCCTCAATCCTCCTTCAGGTATGACAGCCTGCAATCATGGATTGCCACTGGATTGGTTCATGATTATGCTTGGTGAAAGTATTGCAGTGGTTTGCCATTGCCATTTGCAGTCTGGCTGATCAAGACACCCTCTCACTCTGACCACCTGCCATCAGGCACAATGGAAGGATTTTACAGGCTGATAATAAACCATGCTATGAAAATACCTTGCAAGGCCATCAAGTCCCAAAAGTGGACCAGAGCTTCTGGCCCAGAGACAGGGACACTGCCACTGTGCCACAAGATTACCACAAGCCCCCCACCCCGACCCTCCCACAAAACCACCTCACCTCCAACTTTCAATTAGAACTGAATTGTGGAAGACTAAAAACAAACGTGAAATTTGAGAGTTCTGTCACCAATGGGGGTGCTTCGTTGCATTGGAACATAAACTGGTCAGAAAGAAACAACATTCCACATTAGTCAAAGCTCAAGGTTAATTTTGCGGCCACTAATTCTTCAGACACCAGCTGTCAAGTTTCACTTCCCTGAAGTTTTAAATTAGTCATCCATAAATTATATGGTCAACCTTGCATGCAAACTTCGGTTAATCCAGATTTCTGTAGCCAATTCCTCTCGACATTATGTACATCCATCATCGCGGTGTTCTCCAAGTATGTTAGCATAATGATCAAGATCCGATTGTTCAAATTCTTCCAGTTTTCTCCGTGACCTTTTCCCAGCAATATATCACAGTGCAACCTCTGCCTTACCAACCCTAAATTATTGTTCCCAGCTTCCACAAACCCCCCCCAAACCTTTCAACCAGAAAATTCTGCTCTATGGAACTTGCTCCCAAAATCATTTTGTCTTCCTATTGATTTTCAATCTCTCCTTCAATTCTAGTCCTGCCCATCTCCTGCAAAGCATCTTCCAGTCTCCCTTGTAAAATATTCTTAAAATGCTTTTCCTCACAGGGCACATTATGTTAACTCTTGTAACATATCCAGAGTTAATAGATTACTGCAGCTTTCCTATGAATATTACATGCTATAACACACTGATGAAAAGTTAAAGAATCATGAAACACGGTTTGAGCATGTTTTTTTTCAGTGCAGTTATACAGTCCTGAAAGAGAGATTTTTGTGTACACATACTGGCTTAGTGCATTCCGGCAAATGAACTCATACACATCGCTACATGATGCATCAGATGGTACACACTGTGGCATCCATTGCTGCCAATTGTACATAACTCTTATTTTGATTCTACTTAGTTCAGGAGTGCACTAACGTGCTTCATATCATATGTTTTGATATGGAATTCATTTATAAATCAAATAATATCACCTTAGCAAAATCTGTGTAAAAGGTGCATTGAGGACCTGGTCACCAGCACAGCTAACAACCTCCATAAGCAGCAAAAACATTAGCAACCGAGCACTTCACCGCTTAAACATAAGCTGTCTTGTTAAAACATCTGAGGCTATAGATAGTATCTATCTGAAATCAATAAATTCTACAGTACTGTACATTCTTCTGTTAATAAGATCCAGAGAAACTCAGTCAGTTTCTCCAGTATATCAAATCATGTCACAGAATCCTTGCAGAAGACGACCATTCGTCCCATCAAGTCTGCACTGACTCTCACAGAGCATCCTACCCAGGTCCTATCCCCATAATTCTGCATATTTACTCAGCTAACCTCCACCCACCCTGGCTAACTGACACACCTTGGGACACTAAGGGGCAATTTACCATGGCCAATCTATCTTTGGACTTTGGGAAGAAACCAGAGAAACTGGAGGAAACCCACACAGACACAGGGAGAATGTGCAAACTCCACAGTGTCACCCAAGGCTAAAATTGAATCCAGGGTCCCTGACGTTGTGAGGCAGCAGTGCTAACCATACTGCCACTGTGCCACCCCACATATCACTCCACAATCAAGTAACTAGTAAGTATTAAAAATTAACAATGAGTTAAAAATATAAAGGCTATTATGCAACACAATAAACATCAGTCACAAAGTGGCAAGTACGTGATGTCTGCTTTTATTTTATTTTTCTCCCCTTCTGCTTTGTTTGTTACCATCTCACAGACTGAAAAGGGCAAGTCCTTGCTTAAAAGGTGAACAGTTCCTGCAGTTATTATTGTTCTGAAAATATTGGCTGTGGAAGTGAATAACTAGGAGGTTATAACAACAAACTTCAACACAGGGGATTAGAAGTAATTTATTATAGAACATATAACACTACAGCACAAACAGGCCCTTCTGCCCACAAGTTACGCCGATCATATCCCTAGCTACCAGGCCTATCTATAACCCTCAATCCCAATAAAACCCATGTACTCATCATTATCTTGGATAGGTGACTGGCTGATGGTCAGAAGACAGAGTTGGAAATAAATGGATGGCAAGAAGTAACTAGTGGGGTGCCAGAGGGTTTAATTCTTGGACCACAGCTATTTACAATCTATATTAGTGACTTGGATACTGGGATACAAGGCTCTACAGCCAAATTTGCAAATGACACAAAAATAGGTGGGACAGTAAGTTACAATGAGGAAACAAGAACCTTACAAACAGACATAGATCGGTTGGGAGAGTGGACCAAAATGTGGCAGATGGGTTTAACATGGATAAGTGTGAGTTCATGTATTTTAGTCAGAAAAATGGAAAAAGTGACTTAATACCTAAATGGGGAGACACTTCAGGGCACTCTAGTGCAGAGGGATCTGGGTGTCCTGGTTCATGAGTCACAGAAAACTAGCATGCACGTAAAGCAGATAATAAAGAAAGCAAATGGAATGTTGGCATTTGTAGCTAAAGGGATTTGTTGTATGAAGAGAGAAGGAACAGTTTAGGCCAATACGCTCTGGAATTTAAAAGAATGAGGGGAGATCAAATTGAGGTATACAAGTAATAAAAGGTATGGATAAAGTGGACGTGGGGCAGATGCTCCCGCTGGTGGGACATTCTAGGGTGAGAGGTCATGGTCTTAGGATAAGGGGTAGTAAATTTAAAACAGAGTTGAGGAGAAACTACATCTCCCAAAGGAGGTGTGAATCTGTGGAATTCACTACCCAAAATGCGGTGGATGCTAGGTTAGTGAGTAAATTTAAGGAGGAGTTCAAACAGATTTTTAATTGGTAATGAGTTGAAAGGTTATGGGGAGAAGGCAGGAAAATGGGGATGAGGAGCATATCAGCCACGATCGAATGGCACAGCAGACTCGATGAGCCGAATGGCCTAACTCTGCTCTTATATCTTATGAACAAACATACATGCCACTGCACTATGGGATATCTCATTCGTGTTTCAGTGGGTTGCCCCATTGTGCCATTCAGTTGAATGTAATCCTGTGGAAGTGATTCTAATAAGGAAAAGAAGTTTTTAAAAATTTATTTATTTAAATAAACTACCTGCATGCTAGCTTTGTGTGACTAATGAACCAGGACACCCCGATCCCTCTGCACTGGAGCGCCCTAAAGTCTCTCCCCATTTAGATATTAAGCTTACATTAACACTGCAATGAAATTACTGTGAAAATCCCCTGGTCACCATACTCTGGTGCCTGTTTGGGCACACCGAGGGAGAATTTAGTATGCCGATCTAACCAAAAAAGTTTTTTTTTACAAAATTAACAAAATGAAGCTAAGCAAGGATGGAGATAGAGGAAGCTATAAATAACATTACCTTGGATATACAAATTTAAAATCCAAAAACTTAAGTTGCTGGTGTTAAAGTTGTGTGATTATTATATTCATTATAGCTCACTAACAAACAAGATATAACAGCTAAATCATCTCAGGAAACCCATGTTTTCTGCTTTCCTGCACATTTCTGTGCAATGTGATAGCTTTTGTGGCACTTGCATATGAATGAATGCTACAGTGTATCACAATGGTGAGAGACATTATAGATTATCCTTTCCCTCTTGCTCTAGCCCATGCTCGTGTGGATTCCAATCACCATCAAGTCAATTGTGCAAGCATAATGTGGATGATGAGCAGGAAACAGAATCCTACATTATTAAACTGAACTAAGTCTGTCTTCAGATGACTGGGACGTGGTGGGACATCAACTAAACGGAGCTGCCCAATGACATATACATCAAACTGAGCAGCAAGATACTGGCTGGAATTTTACCAGCACGCCCACCCCGATTCCGGGGAGGCGGGAGAGGCTCGGAAAACGGCATTCTCTGTTGGCCTCGGGCGGAATCGTACACACCTCAGGCAGATGTGCCAGTAAAATTCCGCCCAATGTTTTCTACTTTAAAGTATTACATTTTGTAAATATGGCTAATTTTGATGCAAGATAATAGGTTTATATGCCAATATTTTATTCCAGTTTTCGGGATGAGAGATCTTGGCTCTTGGAATTGTATGAGTGTTATCTGCTTTTACTCAGAAAAGGAAAAACTATTCCCGTATTTATGAATATACAAAAGTACAGGTGGCACATCAGAAAAGGATGCATGCTTTAGTTCTTAAACTAGTTATGTGCTTCTGTATCATCATGTTTCCTATGGCCATAGTGCTCATTTGATCCATTTGTAACCATAATGTACATCCGAGTACCAATATTCTGATAAAACTAAATTACACCAAATATCTACCCACATCAAAAGTACAAGCAACAAATTCAAAATTTTAATTAAAAAAAACTCTCTATATAAAAGTAGCCAAAGATTGATAGTACCATAACTGAGAGCTGAAATAACTACAAAAGCAACTTACTTTTATATCACATCCTTCACAGAAAAATGCCCCATGACACTTGTGAATGGCAAATATTAATGCTAAACAAACTAACCAGATCTTAGGACTCCTAATCAAGGATTTAAGATTGTGTAGAGAAGCGGAGAGAGATTTAGGTAAGGAATTCCAGTTCACTGTGCCTATTTGGCTAAAAGCACATCTCTCAATGATGGAGGGTGCACAAGAGCTCAGACTCAAAAATGCAAAAACGTTTAGGATGGCTTACTCATGCTAGTTGACTTGACATAGGAAAGGCAAAGGCTATTAAGAGACTGAAGGATGAAAATGAGAAGGTTAAATTACAGGCTTTGGGGGGAAACTAGGAACCAATAATGGTCAACAAAAAATTCTCATGTTGGATAAATAGGCCTTGATGCAAGATAAGAGTTTTGGATGGCCTGAAGTTTAAATCTGAATTTTCCTAAATCTCGCTACCTGCCTCCAGGATGAAAATTCAGAACATGGGGTCAGAAGTTCAGCTTAGGATCAAAAGAGAGTCAACCAATGGAGCACATTTCTCCTTTTCTTAATTTTATGAGTTCCTGTTTGTTCCTCGGTCTTCTTTCTTTATTGGAACTTCCTCTTGTCCTCTCTCCTGCTTTTTCTTGCTAAGTCACTTCAGACGGTAGTTAAAAGTCAACCACATTGATGTAGGCCTGGAGTCACATATAGGGCCGACCAGGTAAGTAGAGTAGATTTTAGTGAACCAGATAGGTTTTTGCAATGATTGTTTCATAGTCATTATTACTGAGACTAGCCTCAATTCCAGATTTCATTAGCAAATGATATAATGGGATGGTACCTCAAAAGGGTGTCTCTTTTTTGTATTTATATTTTTATATCAGCATTGTGATTACTTAAGTAACCTGCAATTGTCAACTTAAATAGTCATTAAACTTAAACACAGGAGAAGGCAGGAGAATGGGGAGGAGAATCACATCAGCCATGATTAAATGGCGGAGCAGACTTGATGGGCCGAATGGCCTAATTCTTCTCCTATATCTTATAGCTACATGGAATCAGTGGCAACGCTACAGAATTTTAAATTATAGGTTTTGGGGGGAAACTAGGAACCAATAACGGTCAACAAAAAACTCCCATGTTGGATAAATGGGCCTTTTGTGGCCAGGATTGAAGACGATGGCTTCAATCTTCCCACTATTTAACTGAAGGGAAAAAAATGGGGACTTGGGCATCAAAATGGAAATGAGTGAATGTCTGAGCAAACGGCATATCTTGGCAAGCCAAAAGATGAATAGCTGCAGGTTAAAAATGCAGTTAAGCTGCCCTGGGGAGAAGCTTTGCAAAGAAACAGATGCAGGAGGAAATGGGATTAGAAGGCGGATGCAGTTGGTGAGAGATACAAGGAAGTGGCCAGAATTGGTTGCATTTGTGGTTTAGATCATGTGAAAGGAGAGGCAGCAGGAGATGACAAGATCAGGAAGGTGGTTGTGAATATAGCACAAGAGTCTATATATTGACAGGGTGACAACCCTAGGATTCATATAACTTAAGAAATATCAAAGAAAAGAGAAGCTTGAGTTTGCCTAACAACTTTCATAACCTCAGGACATCCCAGCATACTTAAAGCTGTACTATTATAGCTGTATATTGTTATAATTTTATAGCATAATTACAACTGCGGGTTATTAAATATTCAGTTAGCTTAGATATTTTTATTCAAAGTTTCTCACACAGAAATCAGTATCTATTTTCCAGTTTGTTCTTTACAAATCTGTTTTGCAAGCATGGAAATCATACCTGAAGTTAAAAATTAAAAGTACAAAGTGAACTATTCACAACTGCAGTGCTTTGTTTGCTTGAATAGAATGGAAGCAATGCCAGATCTTATTGCAGTGGGCATCTCAGTTAAATTTTATCCTGCATCCTCAGCTCAAAAAAGACTTGGCGCCATAACTTTCTGAAAGTGCAAGCTAATATGCAGTGTTAAGGGCAACCAAAAAACTTGGGTGAACAGAGGACCCAGCAGTGCATCTTAAGAGATTTTAGGGTTAAGAAATAAACAGGCAAAGGATGGAGAAGAAGAGGAAGCTTGAGATATAATAAGCTTTGAATATAAAAGTAGGGAGGTCTTGCTGCAGCTGTATAGGGCACTGGTGAGGCCGCAGCTGGAGTACTGTGTGCAGTTTTGGTTGCCGCACTTATGCAAGGATATTTTGGCCTTGGAGGGAGTGCAGAAGAGGTTTACTAGGCTGATTCCGGAGTTGAGGGGGTTGAACTATGAGGAGAGGCTGAATAAACTAGGCTTGTACTCGTTAGAGTTTAGAAGAATGAGGGGAGATCTCATTGAGACATATAAGATGTTGAATGGGATGGATAGGATAGAGGTGGAGAGGCTCTTCCCGCTCAGAAAGGACAGTGGGACTAGAGGGCACAGCCTCGAGATAAAAGGGGGGGGGGGGTTTTAGAACGGAGTTGAGGAGGAACTTCTTCACTCAAAGGGTGGTGAATCTCTGGAATTCTCTGCCTGTTGAAGTGGTAGAGGCTGCCTCGCTCAATATTTTTAAGACGCAGGTTGATAGGTTTTTGATAAGCGAGGGGATTAAGGGTTATGGGGAGAGGGCGGGAATGTGGAACTGAGACACGACAGATCAGCCATGATCTTATTGAATGGCGGGGCAGCCTCGAGGGGCTAGATGGCCTACTCCTGCTCCTATTTCTTATGTTCTTATGTTCTTATGAGATAAGCCAGGTACAGAAAGAAAAATAAAGAACAGGGAAGAAAGGCTGGATTAAGAGTGGGAACAAAAAGAGTGATAAAGGGAAAAATAAGAAAAAAAACACAAATTTTAAAGCCATGTTTCTAATCTCCAATGACAATTTACTACCTGCAGGAAGGAGACTGAACAGCTTACACTGCCCCCTTTCAGGGCCAGATAGACTGACACATAAGTAAACACATTATTAAATAGACTGATTAAAAATCATAGCACCGTTAAAAAGGTATTTTACACTTAAGTTTCAGCAAGATTAACAGCCAATTAATGTACTAATGCAGTAAGTCCTTAAAAAAAAAGGGAGGCGGCCAAGGGTAAGATGCTATTGCATAAACCGAACAGTGGAGGGACATAAATTAATCAATAAGTTCTGGAGATTTGCAACTCATGGCACATCTCTTTATCCCCTGAATCGATTTGCTCATGAATTGGGGCATGTTTTGTCAACACGGCATTATTTTTCCTGTAAGATTTGGGCCAATGTCTACCAAAGATAAAGCGCTGACTGTGGATCTGAAAATAGCTTTAAAAAAAAACAAAAGAAACAAACAACTATGGTTTTAAAATCAAAGTAACAGAACCAAATCCAAAAAGAAATTTGTGATTAAATGTTAATACTTGAGATCAGCAAACAATCTACCATAATTTAGACAACAGAATTAAGTTTTGGCAGTGTGCAAAGTATATAAAAACTAAACTTTTCAAAACATAATGTCCTCCTAGGTATTTATACAAACAAAATCTAGCAACACCTGCTGATCACTAAATGAGTTGTTAACTATAAATCATTAAAATTCTTTGAATATTTGTCAATGAATGTTCTGAAAATATGCAATTTTCCTTTGGTTCCTTAGTTGTGAGCTATTGAAGTTATCCAAGGAATTTCTTTTAAAAATTAATATTTAAAAGAACAGTTGTCGCACATTTATTTCACAGTACATTCCTACCGCTCTTCTCCCGATTGACAAAATATATAACAAACTTCAATACATGAAAATTCAACTCAACAGGACTTATTTATTTGTTAAATCAAACATTCTTGCCCATTTGTTAAACAGCGATCCTCTTTACACTTTAACACAGATCTTTTTCAACAAAGACCAAGTATTGCAGGTGCTGGAAATGTTAAACAAAGATGGAAAAACAGTGGAGACACTCAGGCAGCAAACACATTTTGTGTACAGGCCTTCTTTCGAACAAAAGATATAAGAAATGAATAGTACTTACAAAAAAAAAGAAACAGAACAATGGGAAGGTGGGAGGGCAGAAAAAGGGAAGCAGAAGCTCACAAAACACCCACACACACAAAAAGAAACAGAACAACATGTTAGGAGCTTTGGTGGAACATAGAAGAGACCAAGGGTGAAGTTGCTCCACATCTTTCTGCTTGTCACTGCAGCCTTCTGGACTTCATACCAATTTTAGCAGAGTTTCAGGGCTTTATTGTTCCCGTTTTATCTCTGCGAGTAGGAAGCTGGTAGTTCCTGACAACAGAAGAGCCGAGCATTTCTGGCGACATGATGAGAGCGAGACCAAGAGAGCACAAGAGAGAGAAAAAGCACGTGGAGGGAAGGTGAAGGAGGAGGGGGCATTTGGCAAAATTAACATTTCTTTCTTCCACCTTGGCTCAAGCAGCACCAGGTCAGAGAAAGCAATGAGCTGCAGGACAGGCAGCTGCTTGGTGAAGGGAGGCCAAAAGGTCTCCAAAAAAAAAAGGCCTGCCTTACTTAGCAACAGTTTAGCTTCCAGTTCCATACAATCAGAATTGTGCACATGAGAAGTCTGAATTGTCATGGACTATTGGAAAACTTGGAAGGGTTAATTGTTGAGGCACTCACTGTCCTGAACAATCAAAATAATTCTTGGTAAGAGCACACACACAGTTCAAAGTAATTGGTTCTAGCTAGTCAACATTCTCTGCATACTTAAGTAGTGAGACATGACAAAAAATGCGCTCTAAACTGTTGTGGTAGTTCTTAGCTTGCCAGAATAACAAGGAGGAAATATTCATGAGGGCTGCAGAAAACAACGTGGCTTTATAGGTGTCATTTTAGCTTCATGCCTTCTCTTCCTGTCTGCACCACTACTTCTCCAATCCTCCAAAGATCTATGTCGGGCCCAGTCCTAGTTGTCATCTATATGTCTCCTTTTGATGACATCATCCAAAGACACATCAGGTTCCATACATATGTTGACAATACTTAGCTATATCACAATGCTACTTCTTTCAACCCCTTACTGTCTGTGTCTTTTTTTATTCATTCGTGGGACACGGGTGTTGCTGGCTGACCAGCATTTACTGATGAGGAGATGCCGACGTTGGACTGGGGTAAGCACAGTAAGAAGTCCAACAGGTTTATTTGGCACTAGCTTTCAAAGTCTCAGGCTCCTTCATCAGGTGAGCCATTTATTGCCCATGTCTAGTTGTCCTTGAGAGGGTGGTGATGAGCTGCCTTCTTGAATCACTGCAGTCCACATGCTGTGGGTTGGCCCACAACGTCGTTAGCATTCCACCCTCAATATACAGAAATTCAAGCCTCTACCATAATCATTCCCTTACCTATGATTGCATATCCTTCATTGATCATCACATCAGGCTTTTAACAACCTCAGCGTCTATGTGACCCTGACCAGAGCTTCTGACCTGATAGTTATGTCAAAGACAACTTTGTTCCACATCCATAACATCATCATACGCAGCCTCACCCATGTATTTTTTTCTTAACCTTCAGGAATGAGTAGTCCAATGCTCTGCTACCTGTCTTCCACCCAAATAAACTTATTTATATCCAAAATTCTGCTGCCTATATCTTTTTGCACACCAAGTACTGTACAACGCATTTCCATGTGCTCGCTGATCTACATGGGTTCCCCACTTATAACTTACAGCCATGCCTTCAACCATCCAGACGCCAATCGCTGGAAATACTATCCCCAAGTTGCCTCACTTTTGCTCCACCTTTATGTCTCACCTTAAAAATCTACCTCTTCCACAAAGCTCTTGATCAACCCTTCTAATGCTCCTATGAAGAGGGTGGATTCTTTTAGTACAACAATGGTGATATTGTTACTGTTATAAAGCAACGTGAGACTTCTATTACCCGTGAAACTTCCTTTATATCTTCGGAGCAGAAGAGATATCCAACAGTCAAAAAAGTTTTCTTTTGGAATAGTAAATGTTACAAAAAACACAATAAAATATTTACAAATCTGAAAATTCAAGGTTATGAATTTTTGAATCAAATTTTGATCCAGAATTTAAACACTGAACGACATCAGGGACACTCAAAGTCCACTCTTCCAAATAGTTTGATACCAAATCCTCTGGTTTATTTTTGTTAGCCAGGTAAAGAAACCGAGTTATCCTGAAACCTGCAGGTTACACTTCGTAATCAAAATTAATTTTAACACAAGTGTCAAAGAAACCATTATATTAAGTGGGACACTCTCAATATTCCTTATCCCAGATAAAATGCTTTTAACCAAAATAGATTTGAGACATTACGAAGTATAAAGCTTGAATTCCTAAATTGTCCCAGGTACTACTGCACAGACATCTACTGCCCAACGTATTATAATTGGGTGCTGCTTTTTCAATGCATTATCTGTGTCTAGTAGATGTAATAGATGTCACAAATTCTGGTACTGTGTAATGTCAAAAATAATATACCATACCAAGTGTTAACATATAAAATAACTTAAGACATTTAGAACTTTTTCCAAAACAAATCTTGGTAACATATGTAATAACCCTTGATTATATCTTGTAAACATTCTTAGAATCACAGAATTCCTACAGGGCAGGAGGCCATTCGGCCCATCAAGTCTGCCCTGACCACAATCCCACCCAGGCCCTATTCCCTTAACCTCACATATTTACCCTGCTAATCCCTGACATTAGGGTCAATTTAGCATGGTCCATCCACCTAATCTGCATATCTTTGGACTGTAGGAGGAAACCAGAGCACTGGGAGAAAACCCACTCAGACACAGGGAGAATGTGCAAACTCCACACAAACAGTGACCCGAGGCCGGAATTGAACTGGGTCCTTGGCGCTGTAGGGTAGCAGTGCTAACCACTGTGCCACCATGCCATCCTTTAACATGAACAAAATTTGGTAGAAGAACGCCTAGTTACAATTACAGCATTTCATCTCTATATTCCCCACACAAAATCCCTTCTCGTATGCAGCATAGTAGAACTAATCAGTTGCTTATCAACAATATTTCATTACAAGCACTCATGGCAAACTAGACACTGGATTCTGCTGTGATTGAAGGGCCTATAGAATCAATGAGGTCAACTTGGAGAAAAGTGTAATGGAAATGCCAGACTGATGAAAAAAATACTCATCATTCAAAAGGCATTCATGTCAGGAAGTGGAGAATAAACCACACCCATCATTGCACTGAAGCTCCATCGCAGTGTTTTTGCTAATGTTACTACCTTCTGCTCACCAGACTGCACCATCAGTTCCATAATATAGTAGTGGACTGAGTAACACTGGATATGAAAATTATTGATAGTGTTTTGCACGATCAAATAATTTACTGACATGAATATAGCGCCACTGTAGCCAATGTTATAATCGGGATGCAATTAGAAAGCAGCTAGGAGAGGTTTATAATTCTTATTTCCGCTTTTTAAAATGGTTATATTGTCATCTTTTTCCCCTAAACATAAGCAGCAACGCAGTTCAGGAAAACGGACTGAGAGCTTCTTCGCCAAAACTTAATAAAACCCAACCCACACTATGGATCAAAGAGCAATAGCTAATTGCACGTAAACATCTAATGTGAAATACACGCTCTCCTGTAAACAGCTTCAGAGTAAAATATTTTTCCAATTCTGTACATTTCAATCATTGGCAACAGTGAAATGTCTGTTCACGAAATGAAGTGTGGCATGCACTTCTCCTGGGCTCAATATCTCAAAATCTCACCTCGTTTGTGAAGCCACCCCTCTTTCACTATTGTACCTTCAGTCATAGCGGTACGGGAGATTTCAGCAGCAGCAGAACTTCACTCCAAGGGGAGTTGACTCCTGATTGAAAGCCCTTGTTCTTCACAGTAACCTGCATTAGACAGAACACACACACAAGGATCAGCAGCAGCCTGTCACTCGTGGAGCAGCGAGAGAAGGGGGGGGGTGGGTGGTTATGCAATAGGGCAAAATAGGAGCTCATTCACACTTAGTGGTTTCCAGGCTGGCGAGACTGATCTCATTGTAATGAATGGCAGGGGACGGACGGGAACGCCTCTAGTGCAGCATCGACAGCGAGCATCCTGCTCCCGGATCGGGGGCCAGCGGCTCCGCGGGGGGAAAGCCCAGGCGGAGGGTGCAGTCCCGGGTGCTGACCCATCCTCCAGCCCCACCAACACTCCTCCGGACAAGGCAGATGGAAACGGGCCTAGAGCTCAGTCAGGCCTTGGTGGGGGGGTTGGGTGGGCACTGGGACCGGTCTCAATGCAGAAGTTTATCCCCCTCCCTCCCTACCTTTCCTACCTGCAGCCGCTCTCTCAGCCTCTGCCCTCCCTCCCCATGCCGTGCCCCCTACTCTGAGCTCCGGGGCACGGATCCCCCGCGGCGCTGAGCTGCTGGAGTGCCGGCGGTGGGACAGCTTCCTCCTTGAGTGAGACTCGGTGACGTTAGGCTGGCCTGGGCTTCCCCCAATACACGTCAGTTACAGGGGCTACACACCGCCCAGCCCTGCTCCACACTCTTAACCAGCAGTGAGCAAACTAACTAGCGATTAACAAATTAACCACTGCAACAACTGGCAGCAGTAAACAAACTAGTAGAATTAGCACTAAACCCAAAAAGTTACTAACTACTGCAACTATTAACAGCAGTAAGCAAACTAACTATTGGGATCTGTGGTACAATTTAACCATTTAACAGCAGTAAACAAGATCACCACTGTCAGATTAACTACTAACACCAGCATTAAACCCAGAATTATTAACTACTGCAACAACTGACAGCAGTAAACAAGGTCGCCACTGTCAGGCTAACTACTAGCGTCAGCATTAAACCCAGTAATTATTAACTACTGCAACAATTGACAGTGGTAAACAAGATCACCACTGAGACTAACTACTAGCACCAACACTAAACCAAAAAATAATTAATTACTGCCACAATTAACAGTGGTAAACAAAGTAACTAGTGTGAAACTAACCACCAGCACCCAGCACTAAACCCAAAAGTAACTATTATGATTGTCAGTAGACAGCTCACTGAATCTGGCACTCGCTATAAGTAACTCCTGACATCAACAAAGTGATGCTAACATAAACTTCAACCAGGTCTGCCACAACACAAAACAAACTCTGGGAACAGCACAAAGTCAAACTGTTGTGTTGGGCAGTGAACAAAGTCACTATTTCCAATAGCGGGTGGGTTGGTGACCAGAGGACACAGATTTATAATAATTAATGAAGAACCTGTTATTATCTGAAAGCACTGCCAGTCATAGTAGATTCAGTTATCAATTTCAAAATGGAATTGGACATCTGTTTAAAAAGAAAAGCATTGCAGGCCAAAGGGTAAGAACTGGGTTCCACCTTCAAAGAGCCAGCATAGGAACTGTGAACCAAATGACCTCCTCTGTGCTGCAATATTCTGAAACTATCCATTCTTCTATCATGAGATCAGAAGTGGGGATGTTCGCTGATGACTGCATAATGTTTAACACCATTCATTACTCCTCAAATACTGAAGCAGTCCATGCCTAAATGTAGCAAGACCCAGGCAATATCCAGATTTGGACCAACAAGTGGAAGTAACATGCAAGCCACAAAGGCAATGGCCATCTCCAACAAGAGAGAATCTAACCATCACTCCTTCGCATTCAATGGAATTACCATCACTGAATCGACCACTATCAATACTACCATTCAGCACAAACTGAAGTGGACTAGCCATGTAAATACTGTGGCTACAAGAGGAGGTCAGAGACAAGGAATCCTGCAGCAAGTAACTCACCTGACTCCCCAAAGCCTGTCCACCATCCTCAAGGGATAAGTTAGGAGTGTGATGGAATACTCTCCATTTGCCTGGACGAGTGCAGCTCTAACAACATTCAAGAAGCATGACACCATTCAGGACAGAGCAGCCCGCTTGATTGGCACAGCATCCACAAACACTCACTCCTTCCACCACCAACACAGTGCCAGCAGTGTTGCCGTGTACGAGATGCACTGCAGGAGCTCACCAAGACTCCTAAGACAGCACCTTCCAGATCCATGGTCGCTACCATCCAGGAAGGACAAGGACGACAGATACATGGAAACACTACCATCTGAAAGTTACCCTTCAAGCTACGCACAATCCTGACTTGGAACTACATCGCCATCCCTTCACCAGCATAGGTCAAAATTCTGGAACTCCATCCCTAACACCACTGAGGGTTTACCTACACCACATGGACTGCAGCAGTTCAGGAAGGCAGCTCACCACCATCTTCTCAAGGGCAATTGGGGATGGGCAATAAATGCTGGCCTAACTAGCAAAACCCACATCCATTGAAGTAGCTATTAGAACTTTTGTTTAGAAATCTGAAACTGGCACTGCCTATAACTACTAGAATTGGTGATAAAATAATTACAACTTGGAAATTGACCTTTGGTCTTTAAGAGTAAGGTAGAGAGCTTTGTTGCAACTGCACTTGGTACTTGTGGACAGTTTTGATCCTTGTAGTGAGCAAAAATATACCTGCCTTGAGGGGGTGCAATGAAGATTCACTAGATAAACGAGTTGTCCTATAAGCAAAGATTAAGTAAAATGAAAATGAATGGAAGGGCCTATACTCTGCAGCTGAGAAGAAGGGGAAGTGACAGTATCCTCCAAGGGCTTGAAGGATAGCTGTTGTTTTCAGTAATTGGGAAACTTGAAGTCATAATCTTAGGATAGGGGTAAATTAATTGAAGAGATTTTTTTTAAACTTAGAGGATTGTAAATCTTTGGCATTCTCTATCATAGAGGGCTGTGAAGGTTCAGGCATGGAATAGATTCGAGACGAAGATGAATACATTTTTAAGCTTTGTCTAAGGGAGTCAAGGATCTGGGGATCAGGCAGGAAGGTGAAGGTGGGGTCAAAGTTCAGTTATGATCTAATTGAATGGCAGAGCATGCTCGAGGGGGCATAGGCTCAAATTTCCTGTGTTCTTACAGACACTGAACTAATTACTTGGAATGACACTGAACAAAATAACAGCTGGGCCAGTGACTAAACGGTTTAGTCACTGGTTTGGCATTAAAGAAAATAACTGCTGTAACTGCCACTAGAACAAATAACTACTGGCACTGACGACTATGACCAAATAACTACAGGGATAACTACAGAACTGCTATCAAATGAAATAACTTTAAGTACAGGAACCGTCACTTTTCAAAGTAGCTACTAGGAACGATCCTAAACAAAATAATGACTGGAACTCTGACCATTACTGGAAGCTAGGCCTGGTTAAAATAGCCCAAGATATTACCCATCAGATATCTGTATAGCTGCTGCTGGCCATGATTTTCATTTAGACTTCTGCGTGGGAAGTATGCATCATTATAAACATGGATTTGATTATTTGCACAATATGCTGTACCAACATATCCATGTACATAAGGACATGAGAACTAGAAGCAGGAGTAGGCCATCTGACCCCTCGAGCCTGCTCCACCATTCAATAAGATCATGGCTGATCTTCTCGTGGACGCAGCTTCATTTACCTGCCCAGTCACCATAACCCATAATTCCTATCTATCCTTGCCTTAACAACATTCAATGAGGTATCATCAACTGCTTTATTGGGCAGGAAATTCTACAGATTCACAACTCTGTGAGTGAAGAAGTTTCCCCTCAACTCAGTCCTAAATCTGCCCCTCCTTATTATGAGGCCAGAATCTCCTAATTCTAGTTCCAACGGCTAATGGAAACAACTTCCCTGTTTCTTTCTTATCTATTCCATTCATAATCTTATATGTTTCTATAAGATCTCCCCTCATTCTTCTGAATTCCAATGAGTATAGTCCAGTCTATTCAACTCCTCATAAGCCAACTCTCTCAACTCCAAAATCAACCCAGAGAATCTCCTCTGCATCCCCTCCAGTGCCAGTATATCCTTTCTCAAGTAAGGGGACTGAAACTGTACACAGTAGTCCAGGTTTGGCCTCACCAACACCTTATGCAGCTGCAACATAATCTCGCTGTTTTTAAACTCCATCCCTCTAGCAATGAAGGACAAAATTCCGCTTGCCTTCTTAATAACCTGCTGCATCTGCAATTCAACTTTTTGTAATTCATGCACAAGGACACCCAAGTCCCTTCGCACAGCAGCATTCTGCATTTTTTTACCATTTAAATAATAGTCCATTTTGCTGTTATTCCTACCAAAATGGATGACCTCACATTTACCAACATGGTACTCCATCTGCCAGTCCCTTGTCCACTCACTTAAACTATCTATATCCCTTTGCAGACTTTCAACGTTCTCTGCACACTTTGCTCTGCCATTCATCTTAGTCCTCTGCACACTTTGCTTTGCTACTCATCTTAGCACTCTGTGGATTTTGACACACTACACTTGGTCCCCAACTCCAAATCATTTATGTAAATTGTAAACAATTGTGATCCCAACACTGATCCCTAAGGCACATCATTAGTCACTGATTGCCAACCAGAAAAACACCCATTTTCCCCCACTTTGCTTTCTGTTAGTTAACCAATCCTCTATCCATGCTAATACATTACCCATAACACTGTGCACCTTTATCTTATGCAACAGCCTTTGGTGCGGCACCTTGTCAAACGCCTTCTGAAAATCCAGATACACCATATCCACTGGTTCCCCATTGTCCACCATACACGTAATGTTCTCAAAGAATTCCACCAAACTAGTCAAATATGACCTTCCTTTCATAAACCCATCTTCCCAATGGGACAATTTATATCCAGATATTGCGCTATTTCTTCCTTGGTGATAAGATTCAAGCTTTTTCCCTACTATTGAAGTTAAGCTAATTGGCCTGTAGTTACCCATCTTTTGTCTACCTCCTTTTTTTTAAAACAGTGACGCCACATCTGCTGTTTTCCAATCTGCGGGAACAACCCCAGAGTCCAGCAAATTTTGGTAAATTACCACTAGTGCATTTGCTATTTCCCCCCCAACATCTCTGGGGTGCATTCCATCAGGGCCAGGAGACTTGTCTACCTTTAGCCCCATTAGCTTGCCCAACACTATCTCTTTAGTGATAATGATAGTTTCTAGGTCCTCATCTGCCACTGCCTTTTTGTCATCAATCTTTGGCATGTTATTTGTGTCTTCCACTGTGAAGACCAATACAATAATAAGAACATAATAATGCAGATTGCGCAAAAAAACTTCTCATGGCAATACAATATCCAAGTAGATTGGTGTGACTGTGCTTTCCATCTGCACTCTTTATAAAGCAAGGGGAATCAAGTGAATTTGTAAGCATGTACAAAGAACAATCCTCACAATATCATCCATACTTGCAGTAAATTATAGTAATTGGATAATAATGTGACTGAAGAAACACATGGCGAAGCACATGGCACTAGTGATGAAGATGATGAGGTGCTGCAGAGATGGTGTAATTCCACTATCCATTGACTCGCTGACTATTGAGATGTGACAAATAACAGATGATCTCAGAACATATGGTCCAAATTGACTAGCATGTCAGACAGTAATAGAAGCATCATTGATGGATGGTATCCATGTTGCTGTGCATGCTCTGGATTTTAAAGCTCCTGAGAAGCAATAATAACCTCTTTAACTTCACGTCAAGAATTGCAGATTACTCTGAGAAAAGGATTCATTTAACCCATAAATGCCCAATAGTTTGATAATCAGAAATCAGTGAACATTATGAAACAAAATGCAGTTGCAGCACACACGCTGAATTATAGGACTATGCCAAGTGCCCAAATATACTACTACTGAAAGCAGTCATAGAGCCATCAAATTTTACAGCACAGAAAGAGGCCCTTTGGTCAATCATACCTGCGCTGGTCATCAAGCATCTGTCTATTCTAATTCCATTTACCAGCACTTGATCCATAGCCTTGTATGCTATGACATTTCAAGTGCTCATCTAAATGCTTCTTAAATGTTGTGAGGGTTAAGTTTAATTTAAATGGTCCACAACATCCCCAAAGACCCAGATGCATGACTAAAATATCAAGGTTAGATACAGATACGGGTTATGAGATTTATATTTTTAATCCCATGCAGTTTGCCAGAGATAGCTGAGCAGCCACACACCACAACAGCTCTTCAGAATTACAGGATTGTTACAATGCCGAAAGAGACCATTCGGCCCCTTGTGTCTGCACCAGCTCCCCGATTGAACATTTCACTGACTGCCATTTTCCTGCCTTTTTTGCCTTAACTCTGCATATTCTTCCTTTTCAGATTAACGATCCAATTAATTCCAATCTGAATGCCTCAGTCAAGCTTGCCTCTAGCACACCATCAGGCAGTGCATTCCAAACCGTAACCACTCACTGTGTGAAAAAGTTATAACTTATGGGGATAAAAACACAAGATGTGTGCAGAAGTTCATGACTCCCAAGGGGTTGGGAAAGTAGAAAAACACATTGACCCATAGTCAGACACTGGAAGTTCATTTACTTTCAGTGGTTTGAAGTCTGCCATGACTTTATTGTTTAAGCATGAAAGGCAGTTGTCCAAAGGTAAAGGTAATAGAATCTTTGCAATTTTCACCAAATATAAAAGATTAAAGTAACCATCACTTCCACAACTATAGATATTCAAGTGAGTAGCCACTGTATACATTCAACAATCCAGCCCTGTGGTTGAGGCTGATCTGCTGCTGGTAGTAACATTGCATTAATGTTCCCTTGTGCTTCAATGGCTGTCAGGTTCTTCTCATCCAGCCGATGACAATGATTCAATACTGTAATTGTGAAATAATCACAATCTCAACTGCATCTGAAGCACCATGTCCAAACTGAATGCCGTTAATGAAATCTCTTATTCACCCATGTCCTTAATTATTTCTGTTCTATGCTAGGTATGAGTTACACAAAGACATCCTTATTCCTGATTACTAGGGTTGTCCACACTTCTAAGGGGACAGCTATTCTTCCTTCTCACTCTTAAAAAGGCTATGTCTTTCCTAATTACCTCAGCATGAAACCATCAGCCCATAATCCTGGAAAATGTGTATGAGTGTACATTATTTTATTGCAGTGTTCGCACATTATTCCTAAGTTGATGCAACCTATTTGATATGCCATGGGATTGTGGGTAGACACATGAATGACAGCATGCGTACAAGGAGTGACATCTTACTTCTCCAAAGATGTGCAAGTTAGGTTGATTGGCCATGCTAAATTGCCCCCTCATGTCAGGGGAACTAGCAAAGTAAACATGTAGGGGTTTGGGGATAGGGTCTCAGTGGGATGGTGTGCAGACTCGATGGGCCAAATGGCTTCCTTCTGCCGTGTGAGGATTCTATGATTTTGAAGAAATTGCAAATCAGGAACATCTTATCTCCTTCTGTGGATGGTTGTTATTGCTGACCTATCGAGGATGAGAGTTTCAGTTGCCTCCTCATCAAATAGTTGCATAGAAAATCAATTCAATCCAGTCGGCCTTTGTGATTTATTTTATACATTGCTGGGATGGGAGAATCACTGGCAAGTGAGTTGCTGCAATCCATTTAGTGTATGTACACTCAGATCAGGATTTTCCACTCCCATTTTGGCAGGCGGGAATGATGGTAAGGGTAGAAAATTGAGGGGGAGTCCCAAAGCAACTTTCAAGCATGACTGCCCCCCCTGCCCCACCGTCAATGTCATAATGGGGCTCAGTTTGATAGCCAGTTTGAAGTCTAATGCCAGCATCTCCATATCATGGCCACTATCAGTTTGATAGCCAAGTTCTGCTCACAAGGACAGCCTCAACCGGGACCTTCACATCACACTATCTGTAATGCCCACGTCCTGCTGGGCTTGCAAAGTCTCACTAACTGTCCTGGCTGGAGACAATACTCATCTCTTTAACCTGTGCTTAACCCTCTGTCCACTCATATTGTCTGTACCTTTAAGACTTGATTACTTGTAAAGGCTCACATTCCAATCATTATCTTGTAAGTTGTGTCTTTACATGTCCTGTTTGTGAATGCAAGTCCTCACTCACCTGAAGAAGGAGCTCGAGGCTCTGAAAGCTACTGCTGCCAAATAAACCTGTTGGACTTTAACCTAGTATTGTGAGACTTCTTGCTGTGCTAACCCCAGTCCAACACCAGCATCTCCACATCAGGGGACAGTGCCAGGGGACGAGTGACAGGGGTGGTGGGGGTCTCTGATGGGGAGGTTCATGGGCAAAGTGGAGGGAGCGGGGTATACACATGGAGGGGGGAGGGTTACTTGTGTTCATTGGCCAGATCCTTTTCCTTCTTGCTATTAGATTGGGGCACGCACTGCGGGATCTTTTTGCTCAGATGTCAAAAAATATGGCATGAAAAGCTGGCAGTGGAGCCAGCGGGTTACACATCACTTTACCCACCTAGTTGTCACTTAGTCAAAAAATATTCAGTCCATAGCGTTGTTAGAGAGCTCCAAGATTTGACCCAGTGACAGTGAAGGAATGGATGGGCTGTGACCTGGAGTGGAACTTGCATGTGGTCCACATGCAACTGCTGCCCATGTTCTTCTAGATCATAGCGGCTGTGGGCTTGGAAGGCGCGAAGGAAAGAATGCCTGAACGGATCATGTGACATGAAAGTTTAGTATAATTGTGTCCTTCTTCACTCCCACTGGTGGTGTATGGTGGATGATGAACTATCCCTGTTAATTCTTCAAGGAGAATTTCCTCCTGTTGTACTGAGAGATAATCCAGCTGTACTAAGAGCTGCTAGATCCGTGCTGTGTGCCATCCAGAAATCTCTTTTGCTTTGGAGATGTTGTGAAGATTAACTTACTCCTGCTGTAGCATTGCTTATCAAAGTAGTTAGGCTTGTTTTTGGAGGTCTTTGGGTAAGTTGGTGCACCTATTCAGAAAGAGCAGAGAATCTGCTCAGGTATACATAATATACAAGAAGAAAAGGGACTATGGTTGCACTGCCTTTGCCAGATGACTGTTCTAGTGTATCAGAAAGCAAAACATCAAAAGGAGAGGAAAGTGGGTGGGGAGGATGTAAAATAAGAGATTCATAGTCACATTATTGCATGTTGTACCTCATGCCTGATAGTCAGATGAGGGTGAGGTAAGTTGAGTAAGGGAATAAGACAGGAACACACTGTTATCCTGGTGGATACAAAACGCAGTGGCTCATGAGTAAGAGTACTATCAGCCCCTTAGGACTTGGGTATTGGAGACATGTGTCTGTCCTCCAGGAGTTCTGCTCGCCTCCCTCCTGCTGTGTGCCACTTTGTCCTGCAAGAATGTCAGTGAGTGTGTTGACTGTATATGGATTGTGTGTTTGACATAGCCAAATAGCTGCGGGTATGCGGAGGCAACAAGATGTGGTTGTGAGTCTAGTATCATTACAAGATCTGGAGGTGGAATTTTCCCTCAAACATTCAGAGTGTTATAACAGCAAGAAATGAAAGTTCTCCACACCAGTCTTCTTGGTGAACTACGCACTGTAATCATCTGACATTGTGTTACTTTTTTTTCAGTTGGGGGCTTGGCACTGGTACGGGGATGTGAAGCCTGAACATGCTGATGAAACCAGGTTCAGAGTATTCAGGCGCCATTTTGTAGAGTGCCCCGATCTGCCAGTGAACTGGGAGACCTCCGCCCACCAACCCCCTCACAGATGTCGGACCCCCCTCCCTCTTCATTGGTGGCACATTTTCCCCCGGTAATGACATGGGTCGCCGGCATCGAGGTATCCTGATGGGTCCCCTGGCCAGCTGTCCCTGACATGCCCCCCCACCACCCCCCCCACCCTTCTGTCATGACCCTCTGTGATTTTCCCCTGTACCACCCCCACTGCATGAACACCCCCCCCCCCCAAACGAACCCCCCACAACGCACACACAATCAGTCTGAGATCACATACCGACCAACTCAAGAACAGCTTCTTCTCTGTTGCCATCAGACTTTGGAATGGACCTACCTCATATTAAGTTGATTTTTCTCTACACCATATTATGATGGATTCTGCACCAACCTGTTTCCTTCTCTATGTACCATATGCTTTGCCTGTATAGCACACAAGAAACAATATTTTTCACTGTATACTAATACACATGTACATAAGGTGGCACAGTGGTTAGCATTGCTGCCTCAAAACACCAGGAACTCGGGTTCAATTCTAGCCTTGGGTGACTGTTTGCATGTTCTCCCCGTGTCTGTGTGGGTGTCCTCTGACTGCTCCGGTTTCCTCCCACAGTCCAAAGATGTGCAGGTTAGGTGGATTGGCCATGTTAAATTGCCCCATAGTGTTCCAAGGTGTGTAGGTTGTGGGGGGGGAGGGGGGTTTGCGGTTAGCCATGGGAAATATGTGAAGCTGCAGGAGGGTAAAATATTCTATCAGAGAGTTGGTCCAGACTCAAATGGGCCGAATGGCCTCTTCTACACTGTAGTGATTCTATGATAATAATAAATCAAATCAAAATCAAACCTCCCCTGTATAGTCCCCTGATACAGCGCATTACACCGCCATGCTCCCCTCGCCACCGTCATGGGCCAGCCCTACCCACCCCCTGGTACATTTACACAGCCAGGGTGCCAGGTGGGTACTGCCCAGCCATGTCCTAACTACCTGGGGATTTCAATGGCCTCCAATCACTTTGGCGTGGCTATGGCGCCTGGTCTCTGCTGGTGGAGACTAGCAGTGATTCACGCCGGTGTGACGTTTCGCTCGAGAGGTGGGAAGAACCCAGTGGGGGGGGGGGGGGGAGCAGCCATGAGACTCGCTAATGAGATGGAAATCTAGTACTAGCTTGTGTCCTTCGGATTTTTGGCCTCCAAAGCTGTTTTCCCAGCTTGCCATGGTATCCGAGTGCAAGGCTTCCATTCTAATTGCTGTTAATGGGTGAATGATAACAGTGTGGTGCAGCATGGGAGGTTGTTGGGTAGGAAAAATCCTGTAAAGGTGCTTTCATTGACTTTGGCCATCGATGTGAGGTTATTGAACTTTTTTGCAGTACCAAACATCATACATTAACCTCCTTGGTCACCTGCTCCAATTCCCTTTGAGGAGTGTTCCTCCAGAGCCTCCAGGTCCCTCAGGGTCTCTTCTCTTGTTGGCCTCCATCATTAAGTGATCTATGAACCGGGGAATCATTTCTCTTGTCCTGTTTGGATTATTTCTTCTTTCAGCCTGTTGCAATAGTGGTAGTTGGCAGCTGTTTCCTGTAGTGTTAGAGGAGCTTCTGTTTAAGAGGGGCAGTCTGCCTTTAAGAACTGGAACACATGCTAGACGTGCGTGCTGTTAGGAGCCCTGTTAAGTGTGCAGCCAGCCAGCAATGTGGATCTTGCTCAGCTGCACACTACAATCAGGCAATTGAGGAGGCAGCATGAAGTTTGTGTGCTGCTTGCTTCAATGGGACTGGGCGTAGGAGGATCAGGAATCGTGACACCCACTTCCAAAACTGGGCATATATAAATTTTTAGCCCTTGCTTTGTTTTAACCAGTAATGCATAACTATTTCCATCCATCCTTTTTTGCTAAGTAGAACTAACTAAATAGAACTATAGAATTGAGCTCAGCAGATTGAGAATAAACAGAGTATTTTTACATTGTTGTTCGGTTGTGTACTGCAAAGTAGAGTTATTATTAGTCGGAGGATAATTGGTTTATTAGTCACATATATGTAATTATCCCAGAAGCGACATGACTGTTTGCCTATTGAAGGTCTTTGAAGATTTTGGCCTCGCACACAGCTAGGTGTGAGATCAGCAGAGTACATTTAATTGCATAAAGCAAAAACACGGAGAGTACATTAAACAGCCCTTGGATAAATCATTGTGAACCTGCCTATTGTGTTGATTTCTAGAGATTCATAAAAGCTAACTACTACAACAGTCATTGCATAAGCTTGTATTGGACAAGGGTAAAGTAATGCACCATTAGTTGGCTCTATTCTACGTATTTACAAAAAATGAACAATGCACCAAATAAAAGCGTAGGATTTTAACTGATATCCAAGTTTGGCTATCAGACGGACAGCCAAATTCCGCACACATGAAAACGGTCTCAACAGGGATCTTGGGTTCATGTTGCACGATCTGTAACCCCCATGACTTGCCTGGGTTTGTAAAACCTTACTTACTGTACTGTCTGGAGACAATACACATCTCTTTAACCTGTGCTCAGTGCCCCTTCCACTCACATTGTTAGCCACTTTAAGGCTTGAACAGCAGGTTAGGTGTAAAGATTCACATTCTAATCAGTAGTCTGTAAACTGTCTGTGCTTTATATGCTCTGTCTGAGGCCAGAACTCTTCATTCACCTGACGAAGAGGGTAACCTCGAAAGCTTGTGAGTTTACTATCAAATAAATCGGTTGGACTTTAACCTGGTGTTGTCAGACTTCTTACTGAGTTTTCAGGGACATAGTGGAAACCCTTCCTGTTTCAAAGTCTGTCTCCATGGTAATGTGAATAATATGGGTCTTGTATCCAGATGGAAATGTTGATTGGCTGCCCTTGACACCCTAATTCTCTTTTAACTTGGAGTTAAACGAACAGTTCAAAGCATAACTGTTCACAACACAGCATCCTCAACATCTTAATGCACCTTGGAAACAGTGTAACCACTGTAAACACAAATGCTGCTGGCATTATCACCTACTGTGACCACTTTACACCTTCTTCCCAACAAAACAATCTGGGTCTTCCCATAATCTTTAATAGCCCCTTCAACCAGACCTGTTGCCAGGAAGACTTCTGGATCACATGCCCTCCCATTTCATTTTACCCTAAACTAAAGGCAGAGTTCCAAAACATAACAATCTCATAATATTAACAAAACAAATTACAAATAGCTAATTTACTTGTAACATACACATCACACAAGTGCCAAGTAATGACCATCTCCAATAAGACAGAATCCAACAATCTCCCCTTGATAGTCAATGGCATTACTATCGCTAAAACCCCACTTTCAACATCCTGGAATTTTTCATTGACTAGAAACTGAACTGGACCAGCCATATAAATATTCTGACAGCAAGAGCAGTTCAGACTGGGAGTAACTCACCTCCTGTGTACCAAAGCCTGTCTACCAACCACGAGGCCAAAGTCAGAAGTCTGATGGTATTCTCTCTACTTTCCTGGATGAATGCAGCTCCAACCAGCTCTACACCATCTGGGATAAAGCAGCCTGCTTGTTCAGCAGACCATTCACCACCTTCAAGATTCATTCAACCAACAGCGTACAGTTGCTGCAGTGCGTGCCATCTACAAGATGCACCAGAGCAACTCACCAAGACTCCTTCAGCAGCACCTTCCAAACTTGTGAAATCTACCACCAAGAATAACAAAGGCAATAGATGCACAGGAACACCACTGTTTGGAAGTTTCCTTCCAAGCCACTCACCATCCTGACTTAGAACATCGCCATTCCTCCACAGTCGCTGGAGCTCCCTTCCTAACAGTACCATGGGTTATCTACGCCACATGCACTGTTCAAAAAGGCAGCTCATTATACTCATTATGGCAACAAGCAAGGGCCAAGCCAGCCACATCCTGTGAAACAATACATTTCTTAAAAAATTATTTCAGTATAGATCCAGATCATACAGCAACTCCAAGTTGCTCCAATATAGCTGTCTAATAGCCCAGATGTTCAGCTTTGAAAACTAACATCTTCTGTATCTAATCCAATGACACAAATCATTTCTTTATAAACTTAATTTCAAAAATGTCTTAAATGCACTTATTACAATGTATTATGGAATCTGCATATTATTAAGTTTCTCACCACAATTGATGATTTCAATGTTATAACACATATATGGAAATTAGATTTAGTTGCGTATTATCATAGAATCCCTCAGGTGCAGAAAGCACATTGAGCACTGACAACAATTCCACCCAGGCCCTATTCCTGTAACCCCACGTATTTACCCTACTAATCTCCCTGACATTAATGGGCAAATTATATCAGTGAAATAATAAAATGTCCTGGTTGCATTGTTATAATTTAAGGAAAAGTCAATCCATTTGGAATCGTATCTGAAGCAATGATTTTTAAACAACAAGAACATTCCAGTCTACAAAGTTTTTTGACAATAAACTTTGACTTTTCTTAGGTTCACTTATCAATTACTAGCCAATTGTCAGTACCTTTCTATCACTGCAGCTGAGATCAGCTACCTCAGCACAGGCCAAGAATTGAATCTATGACCTTTCTGGTCAACGTGGGTCAGCTATTCATTGGTTAAACTTATTAAATTTAGGAAACCTTTTGCTGGGTGTAATTGACATTGTTTTCTCCTGTTTGAGAAGGTCAGTAGTGAGAGCAGGTTTTACAACAATAGAGACAGGTGGGCAATTGTAACAACACACAAAGCAATGTTGTTTTATTTTTAATGGCAACCGGGATAGGGAAGCAGAACATCAGTTCAATATCCCTCTGAATTACTGCATTCCTTTAGTACTGCTCTGTCAGAGAGTAGGTGCAGATTTGATTAATCAAATGGCCTCTTTCTACAGTGCAGGGATTCTATGACTCTGTGATTCTGTGCTGGGGTATCAGTCTTTAAAGCAATATATCCTTGTAAGTGCAGAGTAAAGAGTTAACACTAATTATAGGTGCTGAGCATGTGCGTAAGAAGCTATGTCATAGTGATATATGTGAAGCATCTAAGTGAATAGTTCCAGCTATGTCTTAGTCTTGGTTAACCTTTGTAAATAGTATGTGGATAAATGTGTTTTTAACAAAAGACTATTATCTTCGGCAAGATCTCATCTAGAGTAAGAAACTGATGAATCATGAGAGAAAACCAACGTAACCGGGCATAACAGTGGGTTCAAAGACACAGCTTTCGCACCTAAATGTGTAAATGCGATCAACCCAGTTGATGTGAAACATGTAGGGGGGTGTGTCTGCCTTCTTGGTGGGAGATTAGTGCTCCCTTACCTCTGCAGACTTCTGAACACAACATAAGCTTGTATGACCTTACAGTGACCGAAACCCGGGCCTCATTTAACAGCAAATGGAATTGAGGAAGAAAATATTTTAAAACTTTTAACGATTACTGCCATTCAGTACAGAAAAGGGAACTTTGTGTATTAATCAACCACTCACTTCTAATTCTGGGAAAACTAACTACATTTAATTCCTCTTAGTGCTAACCAACCATTGTGTCAACATCCCTCGTCTTGTGCAATTACTGATACATGTTTAGAAAAAGGGAATGCATTTTGTAGTTATCTTTATGTTATATTACATACATTAAGTAGATATACTTTGTGTAATTATATTTGTCCATATTCAAGCTATATTCTGTCTTCTGATGTAGTTACTAATAGCAAAACTAATATATTTTGATCCTAGTTAGAATCATCTCAAAAAATAAAAATTTTGCCATTATTTCAGCCTTGTTGGATCTAGCACCATAACCTGATGATCTAGTACCATAACCTGGTGATCTAGCACCATAACTGATGGTGTGGGCCAGCGGTTAGCACTGCTGCCTCACAATGCCAGAGTCCAGGGTTCAATTCCCAACTTGGGTCACTGTCTGTGCAGAATCTGCACATTCTCCTTGTGTCTGTGGGTTTTCTCTGGTACTCCAGTTTCCTCCCATAGTCCAAAAGACGTGCTGGTTAGGTGCATTGGCTGTGCTCAATTCTGCCTCAGTGTACCCAAACAGGCGCCAGAGTGTGGCGACTAGAGAATTTTCACAGCAACTTCATTGCAGTGTTAATGTAAGCCTACTTGCGACACTAATAAAATAAAAAAGTGGGTGGCATGGCAGCACAGTAGTTAGCACTGCTGCTTCACAGCTCCAGGGACCTGGGTTCGATTCCCGGCTCAGGTCACGGTCTGTGCGGAGTTTGCGCATTCTCCTCATGTCTGCGTGGGTTTCCTCCAGGTGCCCCGGTTTCCTCCCATCGTCCAAAGATGTGCGGGTTAGGTTGATTGGCCATGCTAAAATTGCCCGTTAGTGTCCTGGGATGTGTAGGTTAGAGGGATTAGCGGGTAAATGTGTAGGAATATGGGCATAGGGCCTTGGTGGGATTGTGGTCGGTGCAGACTCGATGGGCCGAAGGGCCTGTTTCTGCACTGTAAGGTTCTATGTTCTAAATTTATAACCTGAAGATCACTAAGAACTATACAAGGGAAGGGAAAGAGCAGGGAAAAAGGTAGGCGATCTGATCCCAGGTCTCTACTAATTCCATTCATGATCCAGCAGTTAAGAGGCATATAAACTCAGCCTGAAGATAACTTGCCTTCTCTGTATCATCCCCATCAATCACTCACCATGGTGAAGATTAAACCAACGTCTTATTATTCTAAGAAGGAATATAATACATAACCATTTTTCTACTGCAGAAAATATCATTTTAATTAACTATTACCTGGATTTTACAAGTCCATAAGTAACAGAATAAAGAATCTTACATAGCAATGTTCTGACATACTTATTTACTAACAGTTGTTTGTATACATACCAGGCCATACACACAAAAGAATAATTCTGATAATCAAACAATTATTCATTCCTTCGTGACATCATCAAAATGTGTAATGTGATGAGAGAAGTAATATGAAATCAATGCAAAATATTCTCTGCATGCTAATCATTTCCGGTGTAAAATGGTTATTAAGCTAACAGGCTAATAATGCAGTCCAAGCATTCTGGCAATCCTGTTTTTGTATTGACAACTTTCTATTATATAAAAATAACAAAATAAAAACCAAAGTCTGACACAACACCAAACAGGCCTTCAGTGTCCCTGCGTAAGATAATTTATTTTACTGCTTTTTAACCATGCCTACAAAAACATTCTTTCGGGAAAATATCTGGATGTTGTAGCTCAGTTGGTCTCAGGCCTTGTCGATCCATACATATTGCTTAAAGACAGATTTAGTTCAAATGGCTCAGGATGACTCACCTACTGAAATTCCCATTAACCCACCCCCTCCCCATACAGACATATACACACACTTCCCTAGTGAAGTGACTCAGCATAACTTCCTGACTGCAGAATAATACATCAACAAGGTTAGTAATCAGGACATGACATACACAGAGCTGTGCATTTATCTATGCTAGGTATCAACACTGTGTTAGGGAGCAATACTGCTTTAGTATCACAATTATATCACAGTCAAACTCTGTGGGAAAATTTTATAATTGCATGCTGAAGACAAATAGAAATCCTCTCATCACTCCTTCCCACTCCCCACCACTCCCTCCTCCTCGCCACTCCCTCCTGTTCCCTTTGCCTCTCCCATTGATTCGCCTATATTTTTTCACAAATCCTAGTGATTTCCAATGATATTGCTCAAGGATAATCCAAGAAGAATGTAACTTTTGATGCTTATCACCGTCCCGCTACAGTCTAAACACAATAAACCTACAGCAACTTTACTGAAGCAAGCCACCACATAAGTGATTTAAGGGTCTATCCTCGGCCCCAGCAATTTCTCATCTACCCTCTGCCCTTTGGCGACAACATCCCAAAATACAAAGTTACGTTTCACACATAGGGTGGAATTCTCTCATCCCACTCAGTGGGTTTGGTGGCAGGTGAGAGCGGAGAATCTAGTAAGATCCAAAAAGTCAGAAACCCTGCCAGTGCAAAATCAAGTTGCAATTCTCCCAACAGTGGGCTAATGGCAGGTTGGTCTTCCCCCTGCAGGTAGTGTGAATGGTATTTGCATCTCATGAATGCTCATTAAAACAGTTGCCCGCCAGCACCTAGTCAGGTTTTCCAATCTTGTGTCACGCTGGTGTGAAATTATGTCATTCTAAAACTCCCAAAGGTTGGGGGGATCTAAAACTAGAGGGCATAGGTTTAAGGTGAGGGGGTGGGATAGAAAAGTGTCCAGAGGGGCAATTTTTCACACAGAGGGTGGTGAGTGTCTGGAACAAGCTGCCAGAGATAGTAGCAGAGGCGGGCACAATTTTGTTTTTTAAGAAGCATTTAAATAGTTATATGGCTAAGATGGGTATAGAGGGATATGGGCCAAATGCAGGCAATTGGGATTAGTTTAGGGGTTTTAAAAAAAAGGTGGCATGGACAAGTTGAGCCAAAGGGCCTGTTTCCATGCTGTAAACCTCTATGACTCTATTTGGCCAGCGGGAAAGCCTCTGCCAGAGCCACCCACCACCACACAGTCTCAAAAATTGAAAATTCCACCCATCCACCTCGGTCTATCTCATTACCACTCTGTCAAGCTATCTAATGCTTCTAAGTTCTTAGCTTGCTTATCTGACATCCAGCCCTCAATAAGCCACAATTTCCTCCAATTAAACAGTAAGAAGATTGATGGCACTGTCTTTGGCACCCATTTCAGTTCCCATCTCTGGCCTCTTTTTCAGGCTGAACCAAAATGTTTACAACCAAGGTCTCCTTTTGATTCAGAATTCAGCTTCAAGTTCCATATCCTTTCCAACACTGCTTCCTTACACATCAGTATCATTGTTCATCTCCACATCCCTTTTTGTTGCTGAAACTCCTACCTATTTTGTTGTTTCCAGGTTTAATTTTTCTAATGCTCTCTTGACTGGCCTCCAAGTTTTCACTGTCCATAACAGAGTTGCCTGTATCACAATCTGTGTCAGGTCTGTTCACTTGTGAATCCTGTAGTCGCCAACCTTCATTTTCTCCCAGTCCACCAATGCCCCACATTTAAAATACTCATCATTATTAGCCTGTTCCTCCAAGGCAACATTTTTCTCTATTTCAGTAACCTTCTCTGGTCCAACAAAAGTCTGAGAAATAGTATTCCTTCAACTTTAGCCTCTTGTGCCCCATTCCCTTCATCCACCATGGTTGATCAGGTTTTCACTTGTGGGTTGGGTGTGGAGAGATGGGAGAATTGCAGACTCCACAAACCTGACATTTAAAATGGCTGCCCAAACTTCTGATTTGTGGTCCCATGGATGGGCTGGCTAGAATAGGAGTTGGCGTGGGTGACCGCGGAAGCAGTGAGTGATTAGAGACAGGCCAAGCATGGGTTGGGTGACTCAAGAGCAGATTACAAAGCAGACCTTCAAGAAAGATCCATTAGAGAAGTAGGTCATCTCGGACAAAGTCACTGTGTCTCAGAGGAAACGTCATTGCCTTGTTAGATGAGTGTAAAAGCTGTAAATATTCCAATTGTTAGGCCACATGGGAATGGATGGCCCACCATGGGCTTTCCCTAAGGGGGAATTGTCATGTTGCTGCCTATTCAAAGTGCACGCTACTGAATCAGTCAAAGCACAGAGTGGATTCACAAGATGCAGTCATGGAAATGATATCATCTTGTCATCGCTACCTGGTAAATGTAGTCATATGGATAGCTGTCAAGATCAGTGGATGAATAATGAACAGTGCCATGCTCATTATCTAATCCATTTGTCCTCTTGGCACTCTTTTACCAGGATGCACTCACACTACTGACCCTTGATTAGGTCCCTCCCAGCTGCTCATTGTTGCGCATAGACTAAGAGGGAGGAAACCAGTAGGGTTGTCAGTGGTCATAGATCACAGCATGCTTGGAGTTACAGCTGTAATGTACATGGCACTGAGAAATTACACAGAGCAAGTCTCTCCACCAGACCTCAGCAGTAATCGTTGGTCATATGTGAAAATGGTTAGTGTATGTAAGCAAAGAAAAATGAATGAGAATTTTGTATTTTGAATAGTTTGCGACCCTTTATTGCCTTACATTTTTATTGATAGAACGTCATACAGAGGTTCTGTGAGAGATGGCATGGGTCCGGTTGCCCCACGTTCTTTTTCTGATTGGGACCTTCAAGTTTTGGCAGAAGATATCCAGGAGAGGAGACAGGTCCTACACCCTCCTGCACTGTAATGCCCCAGCAGAAAACCAAGATGATCTGGATACAAATTGCACCTGCTGTGAGCACACAAGGACATTGGCACTCATGGACTCAGTGCAAGAAAAGTTTCAACGGCCTTCTGTGTTCCAGCAAGGAAAGTAGCTTGGCTTATCTGCACCGAGTTCCAAGGGTAGACTCATACATGCATGCTGCAGCTAAGGTTTGAGACTTGGCAATACCTCTGCTTCAGTAGTGAGGTTTGTATATGTATGTTGCTGTGTAGGTGAGCAAAGAACACAAGAAATACAAAGATGCAGTGAAGAGTAATATCCCTCCATGCACTATCAGGCTAAGACCATGATATGTAGAGCAAAAGGGGGAAGAACACTATGGAGATAACCTGCACTGGTAATGAGTCAGCCTGGCTAAGACATAGAAACATAGAAAGTAGGAGCAGGAGTAGACCACTCAGCTCATCAAGGCTGCTCCATCATCCAGTGTGATTATGGTGATCCTCTATCTCAATGTAATATTCTCGCTCTTCCCCCCTTACCCCACAATGCTTTTGGTGTCTAGAAATCTATGTTTTTTTTGACTTGGCCTCCACAGCCTTATGTGGTAGAAAATTCCACAGGTTCTGCATCTTGTCCATACCCAGCTCAGCACAACAATGTGTGTCTTC
The DNA here is from genome assembly GCF_965287045.1 of Carcharhinus amblyrhynchos. Taxonomy (NCBI): domain Eukaryota; kingdom Metazoa; phylum Chordata; class Chondrichthyes; order Carcharhiniformes; family Carcharhinidae; genus Carcharhinus; species Carcharhinus amblyrhynchos. Next base: position 34,093,714 of record NC_137337.1, read on the forward strand.
TTGGATATCCTTCGGTCAACTCCCCTGTCGTGAGCAACACCCCCTCACATAAGGAGGGAGATTGCAACAAGAAAGCTCCTGGAGAAGGTTAACATCAATCCAAGCTTGCTGTTATATAAAGGACCTTACTGCTGCTCGCCTCCCATCACTCCAGGCTTAACGCTAAAATAACCGTGCCAAGGGATAACGACAGAGACCCTGCGGCAGCAGGAGTGGAACCAACATGCCACCATTATAAAACCACCCATGGCTTCAACCTGCCAATGTTGGGCCCCCCTCAACAACTGCATTCCACACTGACCAAGGCCTGTCTGTGGCAAATTGGCACAAATAAAGCCTTGTGGGGAACCCAGACTGCTGCTGTGGTGCACCCCAATCATCGAAAACTGCCCCTGACAAAATTCAGCAGAAGATGATTCAAGAGTGTCATTCAGCCACTGCGGAAGCTATTGCCTGACTTGGCAATTACTGCACACACTAAAATAAAACAACCTCTGACTGAAGACATTTCCCTTCATCTCAGTCCTAAATGGCCTCCCCCACATTCTGAGACTGTGACCTTTGTTCTAGACCTGAACGATGGGAAACAACATCCCTACAACCAGTCTGGCCAACCCTGTAAGAATTTCATACGTTTTAGTTTAGATCCCTTTTCATTCTTCTAAACTCCAGTGAATTCACTAGACAACCCACTGGCTCCTAATACAACAATATTACCATTCCAGGAATCAGTGTGTTGAACCTTCACTGTACTCCCTCTATGACAAGTATATATTTTCTTAGGTAAGGAGACCAAAACTGCAAGCAATACTCCAAGAGTAGTCTCACCAAGGCCCTGTACAGCTGCAATAAGACATCCTTGCTCCTGTACTCAAATCATTTTGCAACGAAGGCCAATATACCATTTGCCTTCCGAACTGTTTGCTGCACTTGCATGCTTGCTTCCAATGACTGGTGTAAGGACACTCAGGGATATTTTTACATCAACATTTCCCAATTGATCACCATTTAAATAATGTTGTACTATTCTGTTTTCCTACCAAAGTGGATAACATCACACTTATCCACGCTATACTGTATCTGCCATGTATTTACCCATTTGCTCAACTTGTTTAAATCATCTTGAAGCCTCTTTACTCCCTCCTCACCATCCACAACTCCACCTAGTCCTGTTTCATCAACAAACTTTAAAATATTACGTTTTATTCCTTCATCCAAATCATTGATGTAAGTTGTGAACAGCTGGGACACAAGCACTGATCCCTGTGGTACCCCTCTATTCACTGCCTTTCACTCTGAAAGCGACCCATTTATTTCTACTCTCTCTTTCTAATCTAACCAATTTTCAATCCATGCCAATATATTACACCCAGTCTTAGGCACTTTAATTTTACACACAAACTTCTTATGTAGCAATTTATCAAAAGCCTTCTGAAAATCCAAAAATACCACGCCCCCTGGTTCTCCCTCATCGATTCCGTTGGTTACATCCTCAAAAAACTGTCAAATCCATATTGACTTTGTCTGATCTGTAGATATTTTCCAAGTGCTCTGTAATCACTTCCTCCATAATAGACTCTAACATTTTCCTTAATACTGATGTTAAGCGAAGCCATTTTCTCGCTCCTTTTTTAACAAGTGGGGTTACATTTGCCACTCTCAAAACTGCTGGGACTGTTCCAGAATCTACAAAATTTTGGAAGATGACAACCGGCGCATCCATTATTTACATTCACATTGCAATGGTTACCGTGAAAATCCTCTAGTCACCACAATCCAGCATCTGTTCAAGTATACTGAGGTAGAATTTAGCATGGCCAATCCACCTAATCTGCACATCTTTAGACTGTGGGAGAAAATTGGAGCACTTGGAGAAAACCCACGCAGACACAGGGAGAATGTGCAAATTCCACACAGACATTGACCCAAGCCAGGAACTGAACGCAGATCCCTGATGCTGTGAAGCAGCAGTGGTAACCACTGTGCCACCGTGCCGCCCCTTATACGAATACGAATTTCCTTCAATTCCTCTTTTGCACTAGACCTTGCTTCCCTAGCATTTCTGGGAAGTTATTTGTATCTTCTCTGAAGACAGAACTAAAATAGTTATTTAATCAGTCTGCCATTTCCTTGTTCTCCATTATCAATTCTCCTGTTTCAGACAGGACTTAAATTTGTTTTCACTAGTCTTTTTTCTTTTCACACGCTTATAAAAGCTTTTATCGTCTGCTTTTATGTTCCTTGTAAGTTTACTCTCATTCTCTATTTTCCCCTCTTAATCAATCTCTTGACGTGTCTTTGCTGAAGTCTAAACTATTCCCAATCCTCAAACTTGCTATTTTTTCTAGCAAATTTATATGATTCCTCTTTGGATCTAATAGTCACCTTAATTTATTTTGTTAGTATGGTTGGGCCACTTTGCCTGTTGTGTTTTTGCTCCAAGAAAGAACGTATAACTGTTGAATGCATTCATTCTTTCACTATTAGCCAGTGCCTATCCACCATTATACCTTTCAATTAATTCACCCAATCTATCGCACCAACTCACCCCTCATATCTTTGTAGTTTCCTTTATTTAGATAACAAATCCTAGTTTTAGATTGGACTGCTTTGCTTTCTATTGCAGTTAAGTATTTTATATTAGGGCCATTCTTCCCTATAGGATCCTGCACAATCAGATTATTAACTGAATCCTTCTCATTGTGCAAAAGCAAATCTAGGATATCCTGGTTGGTTCCTCGACAAGCTGATCCAAAACAACATCCTGTACACACTCCAGGAATTCATTCACCATGATATTATTGCTATTGTGGTTTGCCCAGTCTATATGTATATTAAAGTCACCCATGATTACTGTAACATCTTTGTTACATGCATCTCTAATTTCCTGTTTAATGCTGTCCACTTTCTTACCACTACTGTTTAGAGGTCTTTAGACAACTCCCACTAATGTTTTCAGCCCTTACTGTTTCTTAGCTCCACCTAGACTGATTCTACAAGTAGATTTTCTCACTATTGCACTGATTTCATCCTTTCTTAACAACACCCCCCTCCCACTTTTCTTTTTGCCTGTCCTTCCTAAATATCAAATATCTTTGCATGTTTAGTCCCCAACCTTGGTCACCCTGCAGCCATGTCTCCATAATAACAGTCATATCATACTTGTTTACAACTACCTGCACTGATAATTCATCTACTTTATTATGAATGCTGTATGCATTCAGCTACACTACTTCTAAATTTGTATTTTTAACACTTTCACACTATTTATTTTGCACTATGACCCTGTTTGCCGCTAGCCTCTGTTTCCTCTGCCTTCCACTTTTGCTTTCTACTTTTCTATCATTCATTTCCATCTTTGTTTCCCCCCTCTTGTGTCTCCCTGATCAGGTTTCCATCCCCGCCACTCTAGTTTAAACCTTCCCCATAGTACTACCTGATGCACCTATGAGGATATTGGCCCCAGTCCTGCTTGAACATGTCCTATCTTCTCCAAAATCGGTCACAATGCCATAGGAATCTAAATCCCTTCCACCTATGCCATTTCTCCAACTATACACTAATCCAATCTATTTTCCCATTTCTGGTCTTGCTAGCATGTGGCACTGAGAGTAATCCTGAGATTACTATCTCTGAAGAAGCGGGTTGATGGGTTCTTGATAAGAGAGGGGATTAAGGGTTATGGGGAGAGGGCGGGAAAGTGGAACTGAGCCACGACAGATCAGCCATGATCTTATTGAATGGCGGGGCAGGCTCGAAGGGCTAGATGGCCTACTCCTGCTCCTATTTCTTATGTTCTTATGAAGACCTGCCTTTTAATTTATTTCCAAGCTCTCTGTATTTTGCTTGCATGGCCTCATCTCTCTTTTTACCTATGTTGCTGGTACTAACATGGACCATGGCCTCTAACTGTTCATCTTCTCACTTCCACAGCTGCTCCTTGACTCTGGCACCAGAGGGGCAATTTACATCTTCCCCCTTCTGCAGCTGCAGAAACATTCTCCTTACAATTGAATCTGCTAACGTTATTGCTCGCCCATTCTTTTGTCTTCGCCACCTCCTCCCCCATACTGTGCAACTGAGCTACTCATGGTGTCATGGACTTAGCTGTTGCTGCGTTCCCCTAAGAAACCATCTCCTTAGTAGTAGCCAAAACAAAAGACTCGACAGAGAGGGAGATGAACCCAGAAGACTCCTGTACTAACCGCCTAATGTTTTTACTCTGACAGTCAGCCTTTCCCTTAATGCCTATGCATTCTTTACTCTGGTATGACCAACTCACTGTACATGCTATCCACAAAGATTCCAACCTTGTGGAAGCTCCACCGTGACTCCAGCTGCTGCTCCAGGTTTCAGACATAGATTTTGATTAGTTCCAGTTGGAGACATTTCCTGCATTCATAATTACCCAGGACACTGGAAGTGTCCCTGACTTCCCACATTGTACAGGAAGAACATTCCATGCAGCCAAACTACCCTGCCATGACTTACCCTTAAATTCTTCCCTCTAATTTAGAAGATATTAAATATTTGAGGGACATTACCTTCTTGTACATAAACACGACTTAATCTAAAGACCATTTTTTACTTTAAAAGGGAGCACAGTAGAAATACTCACCCAGTCCTACTTACCAATGCCACCGCCCCTCTTTTTGCGCAGGCTCCCGGTCCCACTCACTGAACCTCTGATTTCCCTGTGATGTCACCCTTAGATGTTTTTAAAAATCACCCGTCTTGCAGCTTTTATTATGTTAACCTCCTGCTCCTCTGGATTTGCTGACTGCCAGTTTTGGGGTCCTCCTCTTGCCCTCTCCTCTAGGTGCTGCTGTCTGCTTGTCTCGGGGTCCTCCTCTAGCCCTCTTGATGTTGTTGACAGCCTGTCCCAAGGTCCTGCTGTCACTGTCCTCTAGGTGTTGTTGACTTGCAAGTCCAGAGTCCTCCCCTCACACTCATTCCCCGTCTGTTGACACATCTGTTCCGTGGAACAGATGGCAATGGAGATTGCCAGGGTGCCTAAACAGCTGTCTGTTGGTGATGGTGATTTGCTGTTAGTAAGTAATAAAAGTAATAAAGGTAGTGCTGAAAGCACCATGGCACATGGTGATAATAGTGGAGAGCTCAGTTCACAATTATACACTGGCATGAAAGGGAATGCCAATAGGGTTGAGTCATAAAGGCAGTCTGAATATGGCTAAAGCAATTGTATGCATCAGAGTGTGCTTTCACAATGAGATGGGCTAGACTGCTTTTGTGACTTACACAGGCCCTGCTCTTTCCTCGAGTATGAGTGCTGGGTGTAAAGCATAGTGTTCCACGTTGACCCAAGGCATTGCAGCTCGAGAGGCCATGTATCATCCAAGTAATATTGTTGTCTGCTGTGCCCCTTACCTTGGCTGCATTTGCTTTCTAGGTATCAAAGGATGTGCTTTATGCAGTAAGCAGAAGTATATAGAAGCCAGAAATATCACTCTCCCTGGCAACTGCCTGACATGGAAGCTGGCTGTATGCAGCCTTGGTGTTGTATTGACCCTGAGATGAGCTCCCAATCATATATCCATTCCATCATCATAATCAACTACTTCTACCTCCCAAATAGTGCCTGACCATGCCCCCCACCATAGCTCATCCATTGCAGAAACCTTAAACGTACCTTTGTTGCCTGAAGACATGACTATTCCAATGCTTTCCTAGCCAGTCTTCCATCTTCCACCCACTGCAACCAACGCCCTCCCCCCACCACCACTACCACCTGACATAAATTTGATCTCATCTAAATTTCTGTTATCCATATCCTTACTTACATTAAGGCACATTCATCCATCATTGTTTGTTTGCCATGATTTGAGGATGATGTCTACTCAGGGTCACAAATGTCAGTCATGGGTCTTCATGAAACTGAACAGGCCAATGCTCAACCCACAGATCTTTGAGCATGTGGGGGCTTGATGTCCCAGAAGGCAGTGTGATCCAGAGTGTGGGATTTGCTTCCTTTTATTTCCTTTCTTGCACAACCCCCACTTCCCACTGCTGCCATTTTAAAATTTTGTAATTTAAACCTGATGGACATGTTGTCATTTTGGACAATTGGTAGCAAGTTCCTCCTGGTCATTAATATCAATGGTGCTGTTGGACAAAAAAAAAGTCCTTAAAACATTTTCTTTGTCCTTCCCAGCTGCAGTACTAACCATTTGAGAGTTGATGAAAAAAGACCTGGTGGCATTGACACTTTTCGGCCATCTAAACACCATCAAAGTTGATGTTTCAGGAGTTTTGCTTGAATGTTTGAAGAACAAGATATTAGTGTTTCTTTGATTGTTCCCCCATTGAATCACTGAAGCACTGATGGTGAAATTTCTCTACCACTCTTATGTGTTGCCGATATACAGTTCGGGTCTTAATGCAGTACAGGAGTGTGGTGACAACAACTGCTCTGAACACGAGGACTTCTGTGGTCTTACGGAGCTCTTTTGTCAAACACCTGCTCTTGTAGACTATAGAAAGCTGAGAGAGATGGCTGCCAAGGAACAGGAAGAACTCAACATTTTCCACAGTCCTTCCTCTACACATATAAGAACATAAGAAATAGGAGCAGGAGTAGGCCATCTAGCCCTTCGAGCCTGCCCCGCCATTCAATAAGATCATGGCTGATCTGTCGTGGCTCAGTTCCACATTCCCACCCTCTCCCCATAACCCTTAATCCCCTCGCTTATCAAAAACCCATCAACCCGCGTCTTAAAAATATTTAGCGAGGCAGCCTCCACCACTTCAACGGGCAGAGAATTCCAGAGATTCACCACCCTTTGAGTGAAGAAGTTCCTCCTCAACTCCGTTCTAAACCGCCCCCCCTTTATCTTGAGGCTGTGCCCCCTAGTCCTACTGTCCTTTCTGAGCGGGAAGAGTCTCTCCACCTCTATCCTATCCATCCCATTCATCATCTTATACGTCTCAATGAGATCTCCCCTCATTCTTCTAAACTCTAACGAGTACAAGCCCAGTTTATTCAGCCTCTCCTCATAGTTCAACCCCCTCAACTCCGGTATCAGCCTAGTAAACCTCCTCTGCACTCCCTCCAAGGCCAAAATATCCTTGCGTAAGTGCGGCAACCAAAACTGCACACAGTACTCCAGCTGCGGCCTCACCAATGCCCTATACAGCTGCAGCAAGACCTCCATACTTTTATATTCAATCCCCCTCGCTATGAAGGCCAGCATTCCATTTGCCTTCCTGACCACCTGCTGCACCTGCAGGCTGGGTTTTTGCGACTCATGCACAAGGACCCCGAGGTCCCTCTGCACCGTCGTCTGCTGCAGTTTTTCGCCACGTAAGTAATAGTCCTTCCTACCAAAGTGGACCACTTCGCACTTGCCAACATTAAATTCCATTTGCCATTTCCTGGCCCATTCACCCAGCCTATCTAGATCCTTCTGCAGACTCTCCACACCCTCCGCACAATTTGCCGTTCCACCAATCTTGGTGACATCAGCAAATTTCGACACCATACACTCAGTTCGCTCCTCCAGATCATCTATATAAATGGTAAATAGCTGAGGCCCCAGCACCGACCCCTGGGGCACTCCACTAGTCACCAACCGCCAATCCGAATAGCACCCATTAACCCCCACTCTCTGCCTCCTATTTGACAACCAATCCTCTATCCACGCTAACACCCTACCCCCAACTCCATGCCCCCTTACCTTCTGCAATAACCTCTTGTGAGGTACCTTGTCAAACGTATATCAGAGGTAGAATATTTGGCTGAACAGATGTATGATATATGAATTTTGTTTAGGCAACATTACAGGTCAGGCTGAATTTCATGTTTGCAAAATTGAAGAGATGGAGAGTTGCTTGAAAATCTGGTACAGAATGGACAATAACATTGCAGTCATCCATAAACTACAGATCATATATGTCTATAGTGGTCAGTTTAATTTTGCCACAGAGGCGACTGAGGCTAAAGAATTTTCCATCCAGGTAGTATTTTACACTCATACCAAAAGACAGCTGATCTTTGTTGCTGTGAATAGCTACTGTCAGGTAGATTGTAAATAGCCTGGGGGCTAATCACGTAACTTTGCCTGGCACCAGTTCAGATTTTAAAGGCATCTGTTTCAGATGTCCCACTCAAGACAGTTGCAAAACTCTGCTTCTCATATCCCTTTTCACACTGAGGCCCTTTCACCCATCACCCCAGTGCTCATTGACCAAATTAGCTCCCAGTCTGGCAGCAGATCAATTTTTCTCATCCTCGATTTATATTCCCTCCCTGGCTCTGCAACCTCCTCCATTTCAGCACCCCTCAGATATCTGCAATCTACTGATTTTGGGACAATCGCACATCTCTGATTTTAATTGTTCCATTATTGGCGACAATGCTACAGCTACGATGGCTAAGGCCCTCAGCTTTGAAATTCCTTCCCTAAACCTCTCCACCTCTCTTTGCTCTTCTAGGATGCTTCTTCAACCTCCCTCTTTGAACAAGCTTTCATCATCTATACTAACTTTGCCTTTATTAAGTATCCTGTGAAGTGCATTGGTTTGGTTTACTATGTTAAAGATGCTATATAAATGCCTTTTCAAAATTTGAAGATGGAAATTAAATCCTGTGACAGAACTTTTTTTTTAACCAACTCTCCACTGCAGCTGGAAAACTCCCTATTCCTTCTCAAGTCAGGCTGAATAGTGACATAAGTTTTTATGGTGCTTTCTGATATTATACTTCTACAATAAGAAGTTTGAAAGATACAATTTTGATTATGTACCTCATTCTCACTCAACAATTTTCAATAGCTGGAAACTTTAGCCCAAACCAAAAAACAGCCACCTGAAAGAAACTCCATGTAGACTTTTTATCACTAAGTAATGGATTTAATGAGTAAGCTTTGTTTTTTTTTAATATCGCATGCTTGTCTCATAAATTCCATATCTATCTATGTGCATCTATTTTATGTGAAAAAGAAAAACAGTAGCTAGAAATCATGTGCAACAAATTCAGTAGGTTAATGGTTCTGTGGTACTTACTGGTCAAACTTCAACAACAAAAATTATTGTTTGGTTTTCTTTTGGTTACTTAATGGATGAGTGTGAATAATTCAAAATGAGCCAGATATGCAGATATTTAAGCCAATTGTGGTGTTTTTTCACCTTATGCACCTGTGGTGCTCCAGAAGTATGATACTTTGGAGGTGTTATGCATCTGTGATTACGCACATTCAAATGTGCCAGCTTCTAAAAATAAACTTTATTTCTTCGTCTTCCAAGTAGGTTTACATTGACACTGCAATTAAGTTACTGTGAAAATCTCAGTGCCTGTTTCAGTACACCAAGGGAGAATTTAGCATGGCCAATGCACCTAACCAGCATGTCTTTCGTACTGTGGGAAGAAACCGGAGCAGCCGGAGGAAACCCACGCAGACACGGAGAGAACGTACAGGCTCCGCTCAGACAGTGACCAAGTTGGGAATCAAAACTGGGTCCCTGGCACTCTGAGGCAGAGATAACCACTGTAAATATGAGAAATACTGTTAGATGCAGAACATATGGATATGTAACTTCTTGGTAGCATTATTTAAAACAAAATATAATTTATTAATAATATTTTTGAACAAAATACAACTGCATTTTTACCAAGTATCTGCTGTTTAGAACAATCTTTTCTGACATTGTTTGGCATGGTGTATTTGCTTTTGCTTCATAGAAATTGTTAAAAGCTAGTCTTCCTTAACTCAATTAATTATGTATTGTATTTGCACTATATAGTGAGCTAAACTGCATTTAATTCACAGCTATAACTATTTTCAAAACAGTTTGCATTTGATTTTCAACATTCAAAACACATTTGAAGTTGAAGCTTCTTTTTCTCACACACTTTTGACTCTCCACTTTTTTTGATGGAGTGTTGTGTTCCATGCATGTGCTCAGACACATTGCCCAAGTTATCTGGCAGTTACTGCTGGCAAGAGATTTGACTGATTCTATGCATTCACATATGCATTCCCAGCACTAGACAACGATCATGAGAAAGAACATTGACTGGTTTTCTCCTTCCTAGCCTCAACTGAGGTGAATTACAATGACTCTATTATTGTTCCAATTGCACCTAACTCACTACAATTCTACCAGTATGGCACGGAAAAATCTGATAAAGCATTTGGGGAGAGCAACTGAATTTGGATCTGGTAAAACATTGGAATATTTAAATTGAGACATTATTCGATTCAGTGCATGTGTATTTAAGTATCAAATTAAGCCAGATATAAAAGCAACTCCATACGTTTGTGAACAGTAAAACAAAACTATTGTGAATAATCTGTAAAGATTCACTTCTAAAGGGCTTTATTTTTAGATTTAATTTTCCTTATCTCCTTCCTAGCCCCCTCCCCTGAGTCACACATTACATCTTAGCCAAGATGACAAGGAGACAATCTGTTCTCAAGCACTATGCCAATGCCATTCTGTAACTAACTGCTATGAGGTTGCCAAGAGTGGCCCAGGGTGCCTCTCCCTCCAATTTTTACTCTCTCCCTTTGGGACGGCGCCTCCTTCTAGTAAGATGGCTGAATTTAAAAACTTGCTATGTGAAGAATCATGGCCATTAATTTGTGCCCATCCTGTGTGGCGTGGCACATACAATGTGCCACAACACTCCCACACTTTAGAGTCTATTGGCCAACATTTGAATCACATTTAGATTGTACTTTCAGCCTAATAGAAATTGTCACAATTGTTACTTTTGAATCTTTATCATATGATGATATTTCTGCTTGTTCAAATTTACACCTGAGTCTTTTGTTGCAATCCAGTACCTGACTTACAGTACCTGGTAGAAGATAGCTTTTTTTTGCCCAGAAGGGAATGACTCACATGCAAGTTTATGGACATGGACAGCACATCTCTCTTAGCAGTTAAATACTGAGTTTTGCAAGTCAAACCAAAGTTAAATGAGATTATCCCCTCCAGCAATCTGCATTGCACTGCCACAATTCACCAAAGATCCTTAGACAGCACCTTCCAAACCCACGACCACTTCCATCTAGAAGGACAAGGGCAGCAGATACATGGGAACACCACCACCCACAACATTCCCTCCGAGCCACTCACCATCCTGACTTGGAATGTATTGCTGTTCCTTCGCAGTCGCTGGGTCAAAATCCTGGAATCCCCTCCCTAACGGCATTATGGATCAACCCCACTGACCATGGACTGCAGCGATTCAAGAAGGCAGCTCACCACCACCTTCTCAAGGGCAGCTAGGAGTGGACAATAAATGGTAGCCAGCCAGCAAATCACATGTCCCACGACTGAATAAAAGAAAACTCACATCAACTCTCTCTGGATTCCAGTGAGGCCCTGACTCCAAGGGCAGAGTTGGAGGTTTTGACGGGGGCTGGCACTGAGGCTGGCAGGCACAAAAATAGTGTAATCAGTTAGTGTGCTGATCCCTGGGTTCCATCCTGCCCTGGGCCATTTTCTGGAGTTACGGTAGGGTGTGACAAGGCTACTCAACCATAAGTGGTGGGTTACCAATTAAAGGCCTATTGTTGGAGGCTGACTGGGATTCTCCAATTGGCCTCCAGGTCCCCACATGAGGGGGGAGGCTGCCTGGAGGCCAAGCTGGGGATGGCAGCACTGCAAGCAGGCTCAAATACTCTCTTTTCCTGCCAGGGTTCCTGGCTTCAGCAACTGTTGCAGGCCAGGCTGCAAAGGCCTTTTTTAATTTGAAGTGTGAGAGATTTGAAGAAGGAAGTGCTTCCATTTGAAGCACCCTCCCTCTCACTTACTTGCCATGGCATCCTGCTGCTCATTTCAAACTGGCACACGTCCTTCAGTTTTGACAATCCACCCACTGTCCTTAAGTGGACAGCAAACCCACCCTCTGATCATTAATTGAAAAAAATCCCAGATGAGTGACTGTTGCCCAAACACTGCAAGTTTCTGACTGCACTCCCTCCCCCCGATTTGAGTCTGATAGCCGGGTTCTGCCCACCGCAACCCCCCCACCACCCAGCCCAGCACAGCCCCGTCCCTGATGTGTGCCTGACAGTTGGGTCCTGACCCCCAACTCCCCCACCCCCCAACTCCCCCAACCCAGCCCAGCCCCCCGATTTGTGTCTGACAGCTGGATCCCAAAGGCGACAGGAAATATTCTGCCCCAAATTTGCAGAACAACTGTAATGGCTTCTGCCTTGAAATTTGGAGCAAATCAAATAATGCCACAACAGTCGAGCTTTCCTTCTGGTATGCACCTATTTAAGAATATAAAAAATAGGAGCAGAGTCAAGTGCTGTGGTTCCTCAAGTTTGCTCCACTGCTCAATGAGATCTCCTACCTCAACTCCAACTTCCAGTCCTGTCCCCATATCCCTTGATTCTCTTAAATTAAAATGTTTTAAAGTTTCCTTATTTGTGTCACAAGTAGGCTTACATTAAAACTGCAATGAAGTTACTGTGAAAATCTCCCAATCATCACATTCCAGTGCTTGTTTGGGTACACTGAGGGAGAATTTCGTATGGCCAATGCACCAAACCAGCATGTGTTTCAGACAGTGGGAGGAAACAGGAGCACCTGGAGGAAACCCATGCAGACACAGGGAAAACATACAGACTCCGCAAAGACAGTGACTCAAGCCAGGAATTAAACCTGGATTCCTAGCACTGTGAGGCAGTAGTGCTAACCACTGTGCCACCGTGCTGCCTAAAATTAATTCCACAGGAAAGTATTAGAATGTGGCAGTTCATAGAACCATGGAATCCCTCCAGTGCAGAAGGAGGCCATTTAACCCATTGAGTCTGCACCGACAACAATCCCACCCAGGCCCTATCCCCATTATCCCACATATTTACTCCACTAAGCCCTCTAACCTACGCATCCCAGGACACTAAGGGGCAATTTAGGATGGCCAATCAACCTAACCTGCACATCTTTGGACTATGGGAGGAAACCATAGCATCTGGAAGAAATCTAAAAGTTGTGATAGTTTTTGTAATTGTAATTCTATTAAGGATCCTTTAATAAAGGAATACTGTCATGACACCTGATTGCTATACTATGCCACAGAGAGATAAGATGTTGGTTTTCACTGGTGAATCTCAATGTGGAGGTTAGCTGAACTCATTGGTACTTTTGAGTGCAGTGACTGTTGCTTTGTAAGCAAACAAAGGAGTTACTTTGCACATTACAAGATTCCACAAATGGCATTTATTTTGGACAGAGTTGGTTGAGAACAAATATTGGCCAGGGAACTGGGAGAACAAGATGCTTTTCTTTAAGTAGTGTCATGGGCCTTTCATTGAACAAGGAACAAGTCCCCTTGAATTAGCAGCACAGTAGTAAAGGGAGAGGGTAATTGGGAAATCATAAATGCCAACAAAGGTGGGGAACAACTATTAAAAGCAGCCATTAACCATTGCTAAATTTCCATTTGTTACAGTCATTCCTGATGAATATTGGCCAAAAAAAAGATCTGCATTAATATTTTATTGGAAATTTCCTAAAATGTTTCGCAGCGTTCCTTTTGAGTTCCAGCAACCGTTGCTATAGGAAACACAAGAGTTATTTTACAAATCATAAACATTCCACCAACAGCATTTGTTTTGGATCGACTTAGCTGAGGACAAACATTGGCCAATGGAGAACTTCTTATTCCTCTTTGAATAGTGCCCTGCATCTTTCAGTGAACAAGGGGCAAGAGTGGGAAAGAATGGCATCGAAAAAGCAATAATTAGACGAGGAAAGTATCCACTTCAATCCTCAATAACAGATGCGTAAAATGGTGCTAATCATCTCTAATGAAATACAAGTGTTGACAGTGAATTGGGTCAAACAAAATTTACATTTATTTACCAAGCTTTAACATGAGTCTGGGTAAAAACAAAATCTACATTTATTTACCTTGATGTTAACATGAGTACAACGTGGATCTCAGTGCGGGATGGATGTCAGGGTTAGTGAAAACAGTGGTGGAGGTGGGAAACAGTTGTGGGGAGAAACAGTGGCGGAGAAAAGAGGTGGGTTTACAGGGTTAGCGAAAACAGGGAGGGGGGGAGGCAGGTTGACAGTGTTAGTGAAAACGTGGGGGGGAGATGAGACGGGCTAACAGGGTTAGTGAAAACAGTGAAGGGGGGATGAAGAAAGCTGATAGGGTTAGTGAAAATAGTGGGGGGGGGGGAGGGTGGGGTGGTGGGGAATGAGAAGGGCCGACAGGGTTAATGAAAAAGTGGGGTGGAAGGTGGGTTTAGTGAAAACAGTGGGTGGGGTGATGAGGTGGGCTGACAGTGTTAGTGAAAATAGTGGGGCGGGGGGGGAGAGATGAAGTGGGCGGACAGGGTTAGTGAAAACAGTGGGGGTGGGGGGAGATGAGATGAGCTGTCAGAGTTAGTGAACACAGTAAGAAGTCTCACAACACCAGGTTAAAGACCAGGTTAAATGCACTTTAACCTGGTGTTGTGAGAATTCTTACTGTGCTTATCCCAATCTAACCGCTGGCATCTCCACATCAGAGTTAGTGAAAACAGTGGTGGTTGGGTTGAAATGGTTAATGAAGGCAGTATGGGGGTGGATTGACAGGGTGAGTGGCAACGCTGGGAGGAGGTGGGTTAAGAGGGTGAATGCAGACGCGGGGGGGGGTAGTAATGAAGACAGCAGCAGGGCACTAGGTGGAAAGATAGAGAGAGACACACAACACATCCACTAGCTCTTGCTGACTGACCTTAACCAGCTCTGTTCAATAGGTAAATATCGCGAGAGCGGGCGCCCCAGACACACACACACACACACACAGACTCACCAACAGTTGGCTGCGCGGCCACACTGGAACATCTGGGCCGCAGATGAAGGGACCACACGGCGGTGGCGGCGGCGGCACCACACACTGGCCCCATGAGCGCTGGCCCCGGAGCCCACAGCCGCCGCGCCGCTCGCTCTGCCCAGGTAAGTGCAACACCTGGAGCGCCGCGGGGGCCAGGCACAGGTAGAGGCAGGAGGCGCTGCCACTCTTACTGTACAGCAGCCTGGCCCCACTCCTCTCTCTCTCTCTCTCTACACAAGTTTTGTTGTGGATTCGGGGCTTTGCTCGGAGTTAGTGTGTGTGTGTGTGTGTTTTTTTTTCCTCCCCTCTTCCTTTTTCTTTCACTGCCTTATCACTGCTGCCCCCCTAGGCCAAAGTAACAAGGTATTAGAGAGAGAGTTGAGTCAAGACTTTGTCATTAATTCCCCCCCCCCCCGATAGATTTTTTTTTAAAAACTTGAGAAAGTTTTGCTTTTTTTTTGGGAGGAGGAGGAGGTGGGGTGGGGGTGTTTTAAAAAAAATAAAGGCACTGGTAGAGGAGGGAGAAATGTTGCTTTGTTGGACAATGGTGAACAAGTACAGCTACTGCACCCCCCCCCCCCCACGGCTGCTGGTTTGTTGGCTGCGAACTCAGAGTTAAAGGAACATATGGCATTGGAGGAGCACAGCTGGAGGTAGCATTTCCATTGCCAGTCATGTCAGAGCAGCTGACTCTCCAGCTTGTTCCTGGAGTTAGTACACCCAGCTTTTCTCTCTCTCTCTCTTCTCTCCTCTGTTTCGCGGCCACTCTCCCTCAGGATCCATTTCGGATTTACAACCGATTTAACTCGGTGGGTGTCTCTCTCTCTCTCTCTCCCCCCCTCTCTTTCACACAGAATATTGACGCCCTGAAGGGAGGAGTGAATCAAAAAAAAAGGGGGCGTGAGAATGATTTTTTAATGCCTTTTTTTCCTCTGTCTCTGCCTGTGGTCAAGGTATTAACAGTAAACAGTTGTTTGCTCGCCATTCGAGCGATCATTGTATCTCTGTTTCTCCCTTTTTTATTATTTTGGGGTCACTTTCTGAAGTGAGAAAAGTTTTTGCTGATTACTGGGGGGGGGGGGGCAACTAATTGCTTTAAATGATCGTTACTCGATTTGCCTAATTGATAACATTTTTCTGACAGCTGTCGTGTTTCAGATGCCATCTGCACCAACACTGGGTACAAATTCGAGCAATCGTTAAGTTTATTAGTCTTTTGCAATGTTTAGACCCTTGTGTTTTTTTTTAAGACCGCTGATGGCGCAGTTTTAATTAAATGCACGCTGGTATATTTTTCTTCTGTTTTAATTTGTGTTCGCTTTTCGTGTTTGTTTTTTGAAAAGCAGGTTATGAAGGAAGAATGGAGTTTCCAGACCATAGCCGGCAGTTGCTGCAGTGTCTGAGTCAGCAGCGTCACCAGGGCTTTCTGTGTGATTGTACTGTTCTAGTTGGAGACGTTCAGTTTAGAGCCCATCGAGCAGTGCTTGCTTCATGTAGCATGTACTTCCATCTATTCTACAGGGACCAGCTGGACAAAAGAGACATTGTGCATTTGAACAGTGACATTGTCACAGCTCCTGCCTTTGGCCTGCTTCTTGAATTCATGTATGAGGGAAAACTTCAGTTTAATAGTCTGCCAGTGGAAGATGTGCTGGCTGCAGCCAGCTACCTTCACATGTACAACATTGTGAAAGTCTGCAAGGGGAAACTGAAAGATAAAGAGCTGTGTGTGGATGGAAAAACAAATAGTAATGCACTCGGACCTGTGAAAGAAGAGAGTTCCTCAGAAAGCGATGAGCCAACAGCGCGAAACGTTGACGCACAAAACAAGAAAAATTGTACAATTGCGGATTATAAAAAGCCTGCAAACAGTGAAAAGATTAATGGACATTGCGGGGGCTTCTCTGATCTTGTAGGTATCGATTCTGTATCCACAGACCCAGAATCCAGCAACACAGCAGCTGGAAAAACAAAGCCCAGTGTCAGTACTTCCACAGAAGCTTTGCCTCAGAGAGCTGTTGACCATATCAAGGCCTCAGCTGATGTGGACTGTGCTCTAGATCTGTCCTTCAAGCCTGTATCTGGAAGAGATTTATTTTACTCCCCCTATGTTTCTGGACAGCTGGCCTCCGACAGCCAGCAGCAGGGCACCGTGCCACTTGTTGGAGATCAACATGAGTTGCTGTCAGACCAGGAGGACAGTGAAGAAATGGATCCTGCGAGTCAGAGTGGGAATTCTGCCAGTAGTATGCTAGCTGGATTTGGACCTGTGTTCCCAGGGAATGGTGTGACAAATACTGAAGGAGCAGAGCACGAACGGGATGGGAGTGAGGATGACATGCCATCGTCTGATGTCACAAACACGAGGATGGTAATGTCGACAGGACACATTTTCATCTGCCCCCTCTGCAGCAAAGGCTTCCCGAGCCCGCACGTTCTTCAGCTTCACCTGAGCACTCACTTCAGGGAAAAAGATGGCCCTCGAGCCAAAATGCCTTCGGATGGCTCCATGCCCACCTGCTCACAGTGTGGGAAAACCTTTTCCTGCATGTACACACTAAAACGTCATGAACGAACTCACTCAGGTGAAAAGCCATACACCTGTGGTCAATGTGGAAAGAGCTTCCAGTACTCTCATAATCTCAGCCGTCACACAGTTGTGCACACCAGGGAGAAACCACATGCGTGCAAATGGTGTGAAAGACGATTTACGCAGTCAGGTGATCTGTATAGGCACATACGCAAGTTCCACTGTGGTCTTGTAAAGAGTATTGCTATTAGATAATGTTCGAACCCTTTGCAGCAAATCTGAATATCTGCTTAAAATTAATGTTCATCTCTGGAAACCTTGCATGGTTTAGGTTAAGGTGTAAAGAAACAAATTCCACTGCATGGCTTTCTTGCATAAAATGTGTGAAAAGAAGTCTGCTTTCGATATTTAAAAGAAAATCTGTTAAAGCTGCAGTATTTCATAGGAAACAATATTGTAATATTTTAACTTGATTTTTTTGTTTCGATGATATCCAATTGTTATACTAAGGGAATATCACAATTTCTCTTTAAACAGCTGAAAGATTCAGAGACCTCAGTTCCTTGTTTCTGTTTCTCCTTTTCCCCAGCAGTTTGGATTTAAGTGTACAGATTTGTCATAATCTTGTATGCTGCAGGATCAATCATTAGTCAATCATCAAATATAGTAGCCATATTTGAAAATCAATTTTCAACCCACTAATCGAACAATACCATGTTTTGCAGACTGAAAGCTAGCTTGCAAAATAAAACTGATGCTGGTAGTTGTTAAATGGCTAGCTTGATCTGTTAATACCTGAGCAAACACTCTTACTCCTTCTGAAGTACAGTTTTACTGTACATAGTTACGCTTGATGCCATGATATTTCACTTAGCAACATGACCCAATACCATTCCAAATGAGAGGTAAATCAACTGTGATGTTTTGCACTGAAGTACTGCAGCTTTAAGCTATGAATTTTGAATATGTGGTCTTACCTCCTGGAGAAATTCAGTCATGAAGTGTTGTATTTTTGTTGTTTGCTGTGATTGGAATATAGCACTAAGAACAACTACTAAATGTTATTGCTTTCTCCTGATGAAACTTGACACTATTTATAGCATTTTGATGGTTTGGGATGGAGTGGGGATTTTTTTGTTGTTAAAGACTGAATTTAAAAAAATTGAACTATTTTATAGAAGTTTAATCTTCTTAAAATTTAATAGACTTTTTATGCCAAGGCAGCAAATGGGCAATTTTATGAAAATTTGAGTTCTATGACAAAAGATTCAAAAACAGCAATTACTACTGATGATGTTTAGAGTTTTCTTATTTAAATGCATAAGTCTTGTGTTCTCAAACAAAACTTATGGTGTTTATTATTGTTAATGGAATTTTTTTCAGTAATGAGTCCCCTGGTCATTATTGTGTATTACTGAATCATACTGGAACAAAAAAAAGGTTTTGAAGAAGGAAAATGTGAATTCAATTTCTTTAAAAAAATTTGAAGATCAAAAACCACTCATTTCATGTATATTTAAAAAAAAACTTGTATTGCACACTTGAAAATATTTATGTTGCACTCTGGGTTTTCTTGGGTTTTTTTTAATTCAATTTACCATAACTGCTTAATAAGCAGGTTCAAGGAAAATTTTAAAACTGGAGACTAGTCATCTAACATAAAATATAAAACAGGTAAGGTCTGTAAAAGTTTTGTATAATCAGAAACATTTTATTTATAGTTTTTTGTGATCTTTACAAAGTTGCTGTGTATAATTCCTATCCTTGAAATTTATTAATGGAGAGTTTTATAGTAAGAATGTAGCAGAGCCATTAGAATGGAATTTAATTTTGTTTTTTTACAAAACTTCTATTGCATTTTTATAGGAAAATGTTTCCTTGTCTAAATTTTAACAATAGTGTTCTGTACGGTCTATAGAAGACAATCGGAAAGTGAAGGGTGATTTTTGTTTTAAATTAAACCTGTTAGCGCTTATTCAGCAAGGTGTCTTTTAATTTGTTTTTTTTTGCCACTGTTTAAGTGTGTTGTAAAACTGTGACAATCGTGATGAGTTTTTTTTTTGTTTTAGTTTTAGCAAAATCTAAAAAGTTCAAGTATATTAAGATTCCTAATTTTGTGTGCTTATGTATTTTTGTTAATGGCGAAGTCTAAATGCCTGTATATTTTGTGAAGACGTGCCTTCATATATTACCTCATTCAATGGATTAAATAACCCATGCACAGTTGCAACTTGTTCAGAAAATTGAACAACTCTTATTAAAAGAACTGACGTTTACTTGTGCGTGTATTTTTTTAATGGTGGAAGATAAGCTAATTACATTGAATGTGGGATGTTACAGATGAAAGGTTGGAATTTGAATATCACCATTGTGATTTTTACAGTTTTTGGATTTGTCTATCCAGTGCCTTGTTGAAGAGTGACACTGATGAAAAGTTCCAGGGTTACGACTTTTATTGGAGTGTTGTTTTTCATGATTTTTGGCATGTTTCTTTAAATCTATCTGTAGAATAAACATAGGCTGTTGCACCAGTGATAGAGCCTTCTCGTTTTGCATTTGTGAAATATCTATAACACTTAAAACCGATTGCTTCAGTTTTAACTTTTATCGCAATGCTCCTCTGCCTAATGTAATATAGTGCTGATAAGATACCTACTATTTGAACTCATTTTAAAATCTATTTGGTGGTTCATTTGCTATATTTACAGCTTTGCAAGTATTCTTGCATAACAGGTTTTGTTAAAAGTAATTCTGCTTTGGATCCATACAAGACCCTCTTAAAGGTTTAGAACATAGTACATTACAGCGCAGTACAGGCCCTTCAGCCCTCGACGTTGCATCAACCTGTGCGACCAATCTAAAGCCCATCTAACCTACACTTCCAATATCATCCATATGTTTATCCATTGACCATTTAAATGCCCTTAATGTTGGCAAGTCCACTCCTGTTGCAGGCAGGGCATTCCACGCCCTTACAATTCTCTGAGTGAAGAACCTACCTCTGACATCTGTCCTATATCTATCACCCCTCAATTTAAAGCTATGTCCTCTTGCTCCAGCCATCGCCATCTGAGGAAAAAGGCTCTCACTGTCCATTCTATCTAATCCTCTGATCATCTTATATGCTTCTATTAAGTTATCTCTTAACCTTCTGTCTAACAAAATTATTGTACAATCAATATTCATAGAATATATTGAAATATTAACATCTAAGATCAGCACAGTTATTGTTATCTGCATGAATATATGCTGAACTGCCGCCTTAATCACAATGCTGCATCTGACATGGTGAAGGTTAGCAATTACCTTATTATTAAACTATTCCATATGCAAACCATTTATTAATGGCACATTCTCGACTACACAACGCAAACATTTGCCTTTTGAGTTATTGATAAAACTTTTTCTATAATTAACTTTGTACTCCAATGCTTTAAATGCTCCACAGAACAGAAATTCATACAGAACTTTTTCTGCATGATGTGGTTGAAGATTGGAGTAAAACGTTGCAGTGGTTTATATAATTTCTGATCTCATTGCCATCCCTTCCAAAATAAATGAGCTGATGATAGTTATTGAATTATGGATTAATGTGCGGCCTGAGATTCTTTAATGCAAGAACCACACTGACCTTTTGGGATAAATAAGACCACTTTCCATTTTACAAGTTAAGCTACAATATTGTCAATTTATAATTCACCCAAGTCTATAAAAATGCAACTTAAAATTAATACAGCTCAACTGATATTAACATCTTGGCAAATATAATGAAAAAATTAGCATTAATTTCATGTTTTCTGGATGTTCAAAAGTACTAAATTGAAGCACTTTGGAGGAAGCATAGTCACTGTTGGATGATGCAGTCAACTTGCACGTAGACACGTCTCATGAACCTGCATTGGTGATATCGGTTGAAGAATAAATGTTGAATGGGACACCAAGAGAACTCGCCTGATTTTCAAATGGTGCCATGGGATCATTATTTTCACCTAAAGTGGAAGACAGAACCTTGGCTTAATATCTCATCTGAAAGCCTTGTCTAACAATGCAACAATGCTGGAGTATAAGGCAAGACAATATGTTCGTATTTCTGGGGTGGTATTTGAACAAATTACTTCTGACTCTAACTTAATGCTATACTAGTCTATAAAACAAAACGTAACTTCTTGGCACCCTTGTATTAAGTGAACAATAGCATGCAAGCTATGGCTTTGCTACTTCTATCTCTGGATATGTGTTTCCTAAATGACCTAAGTAAGATTAAAGGGGACGTGTGACTAAATACTTATATTCTTGAAGCCACAACAGTTTGCACCAATGTGTTGCACACACAGTTAGTGTTGTAAACTCTAAGCTTCCCAGTACACATCTGATACATTCCTTGCTGAATTATATGAAGCAGAGTATTAGTTGAGATGGATTTCTGAAAAGTAACCTTGTACATATTACTGACGCAGATCACGCTTGATGCTTTTGCAAGAGTCCTAATAAGCTCCTTCTTGTTATGTTCACCAGATTCATTTACATTTTGTTATCAAAATGCAATACTTATACTGGATTTTTTAAGGAAAAAGTAACATTTTAAAACTAATTTCATAACCTTGCAACCAATTTTAATGTTCTTTGTTATGAAATGTAATTGTTACTTCAATAATATATCCCCAAGCAAGGAAGAATATGCTTTAAGAGCATTTATGAGGAAGCGTCTCTTTGCTTTTGACTAATTAAGCACTGAGCAAAAGTATGGCCATGCCTGATAGCAATGTGACCTGTATTGTGGTGATGTGCTGTTAGCTGCAACACATCATAGGGTTGCTGTGCTTTTCGTCTTTAGCACCTGGGCAACATTTATTGGGCGTTATACAAGTTACTTAAAATATATATTGGTGTGTAAATATTTTCACTGTCAGATGTAGGTATTGTATAATGTTGCTGGGTCAGACTCCTATCCTTCCCCCGTTAACAGCACTTGGGTGTACCTACAGCAGGTGGACTGCAGTGGTTCAAGAAGGCAGTTCACCCCCATCTCCTCCAAAGAACTTTGGAATGGGCAATTAATATTGGCCTGGCCAGTGAAGCCCACATCCTTGAATTAATAAAACAAATAATAAAGCTAAGCACTTTTATTCAATAGAACCAAACTTACCCAAACTTCTTTAAAATATTAAAAAGTAAATTTACTGCTTTAACTCCAGATTATACCGTTACTAGAACTGCAAGGTACCACATAAATTGTGCTTCAACTATTGCAAATGTACTGTGTTGCTAAAAGTGAGCTGATATACTTGTAAAATTTTGAATTAACATTTCTAAGACATATATGAAAGGTTAACTGTGATATTTGTATTAAGGATCTATTGCCTTTATTGGAATTAATTGTGTTTTGTTACAGAATAGCTATGTCATGTTCTGAAGAAATTAATTCTGATGTGAACTTGATACTGCAACCCTTATATTGGCATTTATACTTTCAAGTATAACTTTCCAACATGCCATTCTCCATTCTGCATCCATTTTTCATTGAGAAAATGATTTTTTTTTTCAAATTAAACTTTTTTTGGGAAAGGTATTCTTAATCTTAGAATAATTTTTCTCAGCAGTTAACTTTCCTCACATACTGACTTTTTTAATAGATGCATTATAGAATCCTACAGTGCAGAAGGAAGCCATTGGGCCCATTGAGTCTACACCAACCACAATCCCACCCTGGCCCTATCCCCGTAATTGAATACCCTAGCTAGTCCCCTTGACAGTAAGGGGAAATTTAACATGGCCAATCCACCTAACCCGCACATTTTTGGATGATAGGAGGAAACGGGTGTGGACACCAGGAGAATATGCGAACTCCACACAGACAGTGAACCAAGCCCGGAACCCAGGTTACTGGCGCTGTGAGGTAACAGCACTAACCATTGTGCCATCGTGCTGCCCCTTCTCTACATGGAGGCTTCACTGGGTCTTCACTCCATAGTAGATTCTGGTAAATGCAGTGACAAGAGAATTGCATCTCTCAGTAAAAATGCAGAAACAAGAATTCATGGTTGTCTTGGAGATATCCGTGATCAAGAGCACGCACACTGAGAAATAATTAAGAAAGATTAGATCGAAACGGCGAAGAATTGGAAATAAATCAAAATGTTAGATGTTTTTTTTTAAATGGAAAACATTATAGATAACAAAGCAAATTTAAAGCTTCCAAGTTCTGTGCTTGTTGGCTAGGTTTTAGCCTCAATGGTCTGTGGTTATTACTGATGATGTGGATAACTCTCCATTCACCTGACGAAGAGGGTAACCTCGAAAGCTGGTGAGTTTACTATCAAATAAATCGGTTGGACTTAAACCTGGTGTTGTCAGACTTCTTACTGTGTTATCACTGATGGAACACCACCACCTAGTGGTCATTATGTCCTTCTAAATGCAATATTTAGGTAAATAAGGTGTTTAGGTTGTAATAAATTAGCATCATAGGTTAAGATTTAAGGCTGTGGTAATTAAAGTCTTTAATGAAGAAACATAACGCTTTTAGAAATTAGTTTCATTAAATAGCTTTTTGGCTTTAGGGGTCTCAAATTCCCAATGCAGCTTTTCATTATGATTTACATTTAAATTAAGTATTGTTAGTGTTTGCTTGAGGAATTGTAACTCAGTCTTTATAAGTGGCTCCAGTGTATTAATGTCTGGATCCTAATCTGCAAATTAGCTAATTAAACTATCACATTGATTAATACTTTAGCACTAATCAATTGAAATGCAATATCATAGTGCCCAGTTGGTGTTAATTCCAGCTTTGCCTTTAATATTAGAGACATTATATTCTCACTGTAGCTTGAATTTTGTCTGTGCATCCTTTTTGTAATCTTCTCTAAAAAGACAGTTACTTGCTAACTCGCTGCTTCTTTAGTCGTTGAACGTTTCCATGATAACTATTAATGGTGCTGTTGGCCAACCCTCAAATTCTGACAGCACCTAGTCATGCAGCTGTTGTCACAAGTGACTGTCCATCGCTGATTTGTAATGAACTGTGTCCTGTTCTAATTCCTACGCAACCCACTGCACACATTTTCTTTTGGTGTTCGTGGTGATCTGAGCATGAATTGTGCAGCCACAGGAAAAAACCCCTAAGGCACGTTCTCAAAGCACAATCAGGAAAAGACAGCTGCTGAGTCATGGAATTGTAGAATGAATGCAGCACAGATGGATGCTATTTGGCCAATGTAGTCTTTGCGAGAGCAGTTTAGCTAGTCATTCTCCTTCCACCCTTACATTCTTTCTTCAATTCCCTTTTGAAAGTCAGGATTGAATCTGCCTCCACCGCCCTCGTGTACAATGCTTCCATATATTAATATGCTGTATTATTTTTTTCTCTGTTTCCTAGTGTTCATCCCCCGCCCCAAAGGGAATCATTACTTTCTGTTAGGACCCCATATGCTTTTGAACACCTTTTTCAGATCACCTCTCAACCTTCTCTGGGGAGAATAGCCCCAGTTTCTCCAATCAATCCAGGTAATTCACATCCCTCATTCCTAGAATCATTGTCCAAAATCATTTCTGCTACATCCTCTATAAAGCTTTCAAATCAGCCTAGTTCTCGCTTGTAGCATCATCCTGACATCCATCATAGACGCTCTTTCTGCTTCATCTTGCTCTTTATCACCTTCATCATCCAGGGAGCTCTGGTTTTATTTGTATTATCTTTCTCTTTTGGAATGTATTTCAATTATTGCCTCTTGACAACCATTTTTCCAACTTTTGCCTGTGAAATGAAAGACTTTGAGGGGCGGCCAAAAGCTTTGTGGATTCTTTAATTAGTAACAGAAGAGTGGGAGGTGGAGAAGCCTGGGCAAAGAATGTAACTGAGGAAGTCTGCCTCAACCAGCTAGTGGCTGTGGAGAGTTTGGAATGGGTGGTGATGGTATGGCACCTGTGGGCAGTTCCGAAGACAGTGGTTCCATTTTTTCCAATGTTTAACTGAAAGAATTTGTTGCTCATCCAGGATTGTAGGTCAGACGTACAGTTCAATAGCACAAAAGCAGTCAAGGGTCAAGAGGGATGGTGGAGGAGGTTACAGCGATTATAAGAAAGTACATAATCTTGATAGAGTGACTTGTGAAGGTTTTCCGTTTTTTAAAGTTAAAGCATTGAATTATTGTAATTAAAGCAGTTAAATATTTTGAATTTTAATGAATCCAGTGGCATATGTTGCTATCATTGGATCTGCAAGTTCTCCTGAAATCCAAAATTAATAAATTTTAGAATTGTTAATACACCTCTTACCTAAAGTTTATATTTATTACTGTTTGAATTGCTTGTCTAACTTAGACATGATATTAAAGTTAAAGTTTGTGTATTAGTCACAAGTAGGCTTACATTCACGCTGCAATGAAGTTCCTGTCAAGATCCCCTAGTTGCTGCATTCTAGCACCTGTTTGGATACACTGAGGGAGAATTTAGCATAGCCAATCCATCTAACCTGAATTGTGGGAGGAAACCCATGCAGATACAGGGAGAATGTGTGAACTCCACACAGACAGTGACCCAAACCAGGAATCAAACCCAGGTCCCTGATAATGTGAGGCAGCAATGCTTCCCTTGGGTGCTGGAATTGAATGAAAAGAGCCTTGTATAAGTGCAGTTAGGTGGTTGGATCTGTGTACACTAAGATGTGTTTTACAGATTAATGTGCGCTACTGTTGGTTATCCCTCTGTTTAGATTCAATTATTCCTCATTGATGTGCATTTTCAAGTCTTCAATGTCTCATCCTTTTTATTTCAACTTTGTCTTGCACCTACTGACCCACACACAAGACTAAGAACTCAATTATTGCCTGGAATGATTTGATGATTATTGACACATGTATTGGGACACAGTGAAAAGCATTGTTTCTTGTGCATAAGAACATAAGAAATAGGAGCAGGAGTAGGCCATCTAGCCCTTCGAGCCTGCCCCGCCATTCAATAAGATCATGGCTGATCTGTCGTGGCTCAGTTCCACTTTCCCGCCCTCTCCCCATAACCCTTAATCCCCTCTCTTATCAAGAACCCATCAACCCGCTTCTTAAAAATATTTAGCGAGGCAGCCTCCACCACTTCAACGGGCAGAGAATTCCAGAGATTCACCACCCTTTGAGTGAAGAAGTTCCTCCTCAACTCCGTTCTAAACCGCCTCCCCTTTATCTTGAGGCTGTGCCCCCTAGTCCTACTGTCTTTTTTGAGCGGGAAGAGTCTCTCCACCTCTATCCTATCCATCCCATTCATCATCTTATACGTCTCAATGAGATCTCCCCTCATTCTTCTAAACTCTAACGAGTACAAGCCTAGTTTATTCAGCCTCTCCTCATAGCTCAATCCCCTCAACTCCGGTATCAGCCTAGTAAACCTCCTCTGCACTCCCTCCAGGGCTAAAATATCCTTGTGCAGGTGCAGCGCCCAAAACTGCACACAGTACTCCAGCTGCGGCCTCACCAATGCCCTATACAGCTGCAGCAAGACCTCCCTACTTTTATATTCAATTCCCCTCGCTATGAAGGCCAGCATCCCATTCGCCTTCCTGACCACCTGCTGCACCTGCAAGCTGGGTTTTTGCGACTCATGCACAATGTGCACTATACAGACAAAATATATTGTTCATAAAGTACATAGAGGAGAAAGAAAGGATAGGGTGCAGAAAACAGTATTGCAGTTACAAATAGCATGAAGAGAAAGATTAGCTTAATGGATGATGGGACAATTCAAAAGTCTGGTGGCAGCAGGTATGTGTTTTCAGATTTTTATATCTTTTTCCCAATGGAATAAGTGGAAGAGAGAATGCCTGGGGTGTATGGGGTCTTGATTATGCTGGCTGCGTTCTCAAGGCAGTGGATGGGAGGCTGGTTTGTGTGATGGACTGGACTACGTTCATAACCCTTTGTAGTTTCTTGTGGTCTTGGTCAGAGCAGGAGTCATACCATACTTCCGGAAAGAATGGTATTTAATTTTTGATGCAAGTTTCTTCGATAGGATCCTATATGTGTGCACAAAACTAACTGCTCTTCTCAGAGCTAACTCTCTACTGAACTGGGTGCCATGCACACTACATTTCCCTGCACAAATTATATTTACTTATAGAGTTTGTTTGAACCATTGAAATGTTTCCTTTAATCCACGTGCTATGGTAACAGCGTTTCAGGATAACTTGGCTTTCAAGTTTTCCCTTCCTATCCCAATGACAGATCACGTTGGAATCTTTGGTAAAAGGCTGAAGTTTTACTATTTGAAGGGACGTGAGCACAAATCGCATATTTATCGATCACAAATATTAACAAAATAATTTTAAATCTATGCTGGAGCTAAGCTGGCAAGCTGAACAGCACAACTTGCATTGGGCTGATTGTTGGCTCATTGCCTTATTTAAATTACTGCTCTTGAAGATATTTAACTTCATGTCCTTTCACAACTTACCTTGGAGATGCAAAAAAAATTGATGTTTTTTTCAAAGAGGTTTTCCCTGCCTGCGTCTGGTGCAACTCTACCTTCACCCAGGGGTAGAGCTGTCAGGGTTGTAGTCTCCTTACAGCTGCTGTTCATGCCGCAGTGTGATCCGATACAGAACAACACTTGTGTATTCAAGATTGTGCCAGCTTTTGCTGCCCTTGAAATGGAGCCACTCTGTTTCTTCAGAATGCTCCATCTGTCAGCTCAATCGAGAGCAGGCAAACTCTCCCAGTGAAGACAGATGCACTTGGATGCAACTTTGGTCCTCTGATGAAGATCCAACAGTCAAGTGACCAGGCTGCATGCTTCATTAAAGCTCCTGTATGTGTTTAAAACTATTTTGTTAATATTTTGTAATTGATACTATCACTCGGTTCCACTTTGCTATCCCTGATCATATCACAATAATTTTCATGGTTAGCTATACAACCTCTACAGTGCAGAAGGAGGCCATTCAGCCCATCGAGCCTGCACTGACAACAGTTCCACCTAACCCCATATCCCCATGTATTTACCCTGCTAATTCTCCTGACACTAAGGGTCAATTTAGCACAGCCAAGCAATCTAACCCACACATGCCCTAGGTGTGCATGAATTCACTGAAAAAATATTTTTCATAATCCCATGTCAAAATAGTTAGTAAAATCTAACATGAATGGTTTATTTTCTCAATAATGTAGACTGAACATTTCATTTTCCTTACAAAAATCAAGTGTTACAGTGTTTGGATAGGAGTCTGGGAATGAAGGAGACAAAACCATATATCATCCAGTGTAGATGTATTTACTTTTTATTTCACAAGGAGGCTTATATTAACACTGCAATGAAGTTACTGTGAAAATTCCCTAGTTGCCACACTGCAGCACTCGTTCAGGTACAGTGAGGGAGAATTTAGCATGGCCAATGCGCCTAACCAGTACATCTTTCAGACTGGGAGGAAACCAGAACACTGGGAGGAAACCCACGCAGACATGGGGAGAACATGCAGACTGCACACAAACAGTGACCCGAGACAGGAATTGAACCTGGGTCCCTGGTGGTATGAGGCAGCAGTGCCAATCACTATGCTGCCCCCAGAGTGGTGTTCTTGTAGCAGGTTTTATGTAACTCATTCAGCCATTGTCTGTATCTCACTGATATGCTTTGTAAATTAGTTGTATGTAGCTTCCTAATGGCTCACTAAATTTATCCAGTGAGTAATTGAGCTTCACAGATCAGGAAAATCACTCAGACCTTGTTAGCTGACCTCACCAGGTGATGTTCGACGTATTATTATGGATCTTCAGGGGTTAATCAGTGTTCTGGATTTTGAATGCTAATCAGTGACCCCTGCTGGAAGTGGACATTAAGGCATGCCAGGATAAGGTTTAGCTGTGATTTAGGAGAAGCCCAAAAATTGATGGAAAAGGATTATAAGCATTAATAAACTGCATTTTGGTTAAATTCATCCTGTATAGTAATTTGAGCTATAAATATAATTATGTACATCTAATATCCAACCTTTAATGTATGATTTAATGCATTCATATTTATAAATTTCCTGAAGATAACAAGCTATTCAAGGAAATATTTCAGTATAAATTTCAATTGTAGCCAACTGATATTTATTAATAAACTTTGATTAATACTAGACTGATAATTGAAGTAAATTGGTTTACCAAACTCTGGGTGTATTTCAAATAGAATTGAAAATATATTTTGTTTTGGAAAGGAAAATACAAAGAATGTAGCCAGTGGCTTAAAAAGCCAACGTTGATTAATAAGGCAACATTGTTCAAAATTTAAATAAAGCCTCAAAGCTGAAAATGCCTAAAGAAAAGTGTACAATGTAAGGTGTGAAGCTAATTTGCAGACAGAAAATATACTTCAGAAAGAAGAATTGCTACAGTTCATGAGCTCCTGATTCATCTGTCAATCTTCATGCAGTAATTGATTTTTGTAAACTATTCATTTCTGGAATTTTGAATTAGCTACCTACAACTTTCTCAAGAAGAAATTTAAACAAATCCTGGGTGAGATCCTCGGTCGGAGAGTCGGTCCAAGCTCGATGGGCGAATGGCCTCCTTCTGCAGTATAGGGAGTCTATGATAAAAGTAAAATTTTAAAAAGTCCACTTCACATTACACATTGCTGGACAGCAATATTGCAACCATATCACTGATGCTGCCTTGTAGCAAGAAAATGTGAATAATATAAATGTAATTTATATTTTTAAATGTTACTGTTAATAAGACCAGAGGTTATGTGTGCAGAGACTAATCCAAGAACAGAAAAGGCCTATTTAGCTTCAATATTGGCATAAGTGATTACCAGAAGGTGATTTATCCCCTTCAAGGGAAATCAACCAAGTATATCACAGTCCTTAAAAATAATTATCCTCCTGGAGTTGATGAAGTAAGTGCAAAGATGTTGAAGTATTTACTAATTGCTTTTATAAAATGTTTATTGCTATCTATCAGTGAGACCAGGATATTAATGATTTTAGGAAAGTGGTGTCCGTGTGTAGCATAGTCATTGGAATTGTATGTTTTAATCCCAGTTTCTGCCATTTATCCAAAATCTTGGTGCCCTTGCTTCCCATAAAACTCTCTCTTCTTTTAAATAGCTCAATTGTTTTTTGTCTTTAGTTCAGGGGGAATACCTGTCATATTCTCACCACCCTTCAAGCAAAGGTTACAGTGGAATTTGTGTTTGAAATTGTGTATATCTCTAATGCAGAAAAAGGCCACTCTTGAACTTGTGTATCTACCATCCCTTTATCAGAGCAATCCAAATTAATTTGATTGCCCTGTTTTCTCCCCATATCTTAAATATATCTATTTTTGCTTTGAAAGATGAATAGCTGCAAACACTTCTCGTGGCAAACTACTCCAAGCTCTAACAATTCTTTGCATAAATAAGCTTTGCATAACTAACCCATCTTTTCATGACGGTTTCAAATTGATGTTACCAACCTGAGGAAATAATCATTCCCTATCCACCTTCTCAGAATTCTTTATACTTATAAAGAATGAATTAAATATCCAGAAGACTGTAAGAAATAGGAACTAGGAGTAAGCTGTTTAGTACCTCGTGCTTGTTCTACTATTCAGTAGGATCATGGCAGATCCAACACTCCTCACATCTACTTTCCTGCCCTTTCCCCATAACCCTTCATTTGCTCACTGATCAAAAATCTATCTCAGACTTAAATATTCACAATGACTCTGCCCTCACAGCTCTCTGTGGCAAGGAGTTCCAAACTCTCAGAACCCACTGAGAGAAAGAATTCCTCCTCATCTCAGCCTTAAATTGGTACCCTTTTATTCTGAGACTATGCCTTCTGGCCCTGGACCCCCTCATGAGGGGGAACATCCTCTCAGCATTTATCCTGTCAAACTCCTGAGAATCCTATATGCTTCAATGAGATTGCCTCTCATTCTTCTAAATTCCAATGAGTAGTGTCCCAACCTATTAAGCCTATCCATATGAGGCAATCCCTCCATACTGGGGATCATCCTAGTGAACCTTCTCTGAATGGCCTCCAATGCCTTTCCTTAAATAAAGAGGCCAAAGCTGCTCCCAGTACTCCAGATTTGGTATCACCAGTACCTTGTACATTTGCAGCAAGAATTCCCTTCTCTTAAACTCCAAACTCCTCAAAATAAGAGCCAATATTTAGTTAGCCTTCCTGATTACCTGCTGCACCTATGTGCTAGCTTTCTATGTTCCATGCACACATGCCCCCAAGTCCCTTTGTGTTATAGCTTTCTGCAGTTTCTCTCCATTTATAAATAATACTCTCTTCCTTTGTTCTCCCTTCCAAAATGAAAACCTTTCACATTCTCCATTTGCCAACTTTCTGCCCACTTAACCTACCAATATCTCTTTGCAAATTGTTTGTATCCCTCTCGCAACTTGCCCTTTCTTCTTTTTCTTGGCAGCTTTCAGGTGTAAATAGGCTGAGGCTGGTGTAGAGATGTGATAGTGTGGAGATGCTGGTGTTGGACTTGGGTAAGTGCAGTAAGAAGTCTCACAATACCAGGTTAAAGTCCAGCGGGTTTATTTGGTAGCAAACACCACTAGCTTTCAGAGCATTGCTCCTTCGTCAAGTGAGTGGGAAATCTGTTCACAAACAGGGCATTTAAAGACACAAACTCAATTTACAGAGCACTGAAATGCAAGTCTTTACAGCTAATCGAGTCTTAAGGGTACAGACAATGAGAGTGGAGAGAGCGTTAAGTACAGATTAAATAGATGTGTATTGTTTCTGGACAGGACAGTTAGTGAGATTTTGCTAGTCCAGGAAAGTCATGGGGGTTACAGATAGTGTGACATGAACCCAAGATCCTGGTTGAGGCTGTCCTCGTGTGCGGAACTTGGCTATCAGTCTCTGCTCAGCGACTCTGCATTGTTGTGTGTCATGAAGGGCATTCAGCTTCTGATCTTCGGGTAAGCGTTCTCCAAAGCAGCTTTCACGACACACGACAACGCAGAGTCGCTGAGCAGAGACTGATATCCAAGTTCTGCACACATGAGGACGGCCTCAACCGGGATCTTGGGTTCATGTCACACTATCTGTAACCCCCACGATTTGCCTGGACTTGAAATCTCACTAACTGTCCTGGTTGGAGACAATATACATCTGTTTAACCTGTGCTTAATGTTCTCTCCACTCATATTGTCTGTAGCTTTAAGACCAGATTACCTGTAAAGACGGACATTCCAATCATTATTCTGTAAATTGAGTTTGTCTTCATATGCCCTGTTTGTGAACAGATCTTCTACTCACATGATGAAGGACAAGCGCTCTGAAAGCTAGTGGCGTTTGCTACCAAATAAACCTGTTGGACTTTAACCTGGTGTTGTGAGACTTCTTACTGTAGCGATGTGATTCAAGAGAGATTCAGTGTTCCTTGTGATGGAGAGGGTCAGAAGCTCAGTTTAGTGTCGATGCAGATTTGCAGTCACTTTGGAATTGAGACTCACAGGGAGAAGTAAATCAGTAATGAGAGTCAGGACCAAAAGTGATGCCATCAGTTTTCCCAATGTTTAACTGAAGACAACAGGACTGGACGATCAGCAGACTGACAACACAGAGACTATGGAGGGGTGATGAGAGGTGCTGATGAGATAGAGCTGTATACCATCTGCATACATGTGAAACCTGATCTCATGTCGATGATGATCAAGGAAAGAATTAAATCTAATCAGAAGGGAATGCAGTCTAGGATTTCATATATTAAGACTTTTACTGTAACAAGCAGATTATATGGGTTTGTCTCCAGTCAGAGTTAATAGCACTTTACTTGGGCTTGTCTCTGGGCAGGTTTTGTAGGAGGCTACATCCCCTTCTCTAAGTTACTCCATTTTACGTTGAATTATAGAAGACAGTTTAAAACACATCTGTTTTATAAAGCCCATAATTTGTCAGAGTATCAGGCCCTGACTGAAAACTAACATGTATCTCTCCAGACAACAACACATTCAATTAAGGGATTGTGAAAATATGAAATTCATTACCTAGGAAGCTACTATTTACAGATTCAAATTAATGAAATAATGTCGATTTTAATGTGCATGTTGCAGTAGAAGGCTTAAAACATGAAACACTGTTTTATGTTTCTTTGCATTGGTTCCTGGGAAATTCATAGCTTTTTTTTAAAAAGCTATCAGTCTCAATGGGAATGACAAATTGGGGGCTCACTCATGATCCAAAATCAGAGGCTGTAAAATGGGTACACCAGAATTTTTCAGATTTTAGCAAACAAGATTCACCATTATTTTTGCTGTAATGGTTTGGGTTATCAGAGGACAGAGAGAAGGAAAATGAGTTGTTTTAAAGTCATAATACAGCTGTAACATACAAAATTGCAATTTCCTGTTTGTGACTATCTAATTTTATGAAAAAAGTGTTGCATGACAATACCAGGTTAATGGTAAAATGGCTTTTTCAGCAAAATTATCAACAGAAAGAGTTTCACCATAACCATTCACCAGCTGGAGAATTCTGGCCTATAGTTTATCTTCTCCCTCTTTTGTTTTGTTCGGTAATTGTAGTAAGTCTTCAGAGGCAGAATGCCATCACCAAAATCCCTTTATTTATAAACTCTAACAGCAGTACACAGGGTGCTAGTAGTTAGCAATCTATCTCCAGGGAAGGGGGGCAGTGTTAGAGGAACTGCCACTCCTATTTAAGTACAAGGCAAAGACTCCCTGATTGGCCCATCTTTAATCATGGTGTTCATACTCCAATAGGCCAACCTTAATGACCTGATTGAAGTCATTACAGTAATATTTTATTAGTTTTTAAAAAGTTTCCCAATCTTCTGGCTTACCACTCATCTTTGCCATATCGTATGTTTTTCTTTCAGTTTAATACCATCCTTAACTTCCTTAGTTAACCATGTTTAATTTATCCCCTCCCTTGTATCTTTCTTCTTCATTGAAATATATCTTTCTTGTGAGGCATGAACTATTTTAATAAATGTCTGCCATTGCTGATCAACTTTCTTCCCTGCTAAACATCTTTCCCAGTTCACTCCAGCCAACTCTTATTCCATTGTAATTACCCTTATTTAAGTTTAGCACAGTTGTTTCTGACCCGAGTTTCTCACTCAAACTGAATGCTAAATTCTATCTGTTATGGTCACTGTTTCCTAAGGGATCTTTTACTCTGAGATTGTTTAT
Organism: Carcharhinus amblyrhynchos; assembly: GCF_965287045.1. Taxonomy (NCBI): domain Eukaryota; kingdom Metazoa; phylum Chordata; class Chondrichthyes; order Carcharhiniformes; family Carcharhinidae; genus Carcharhinus; species Carcharhinus amblyrhynchos. Next base: position 34,128,189 of record NC_137337.1, read on the forward strand.
CAAACCCACCTTGTCACACATTACCAGATCCAAAATAGCCTGATCTTTGGTTGGATCCATACCATGTTGCTCTAGGAAACAGTCCCAAGTACACCTAATGAATTCTTCCTCATGGCTATAGATTCATAGAATCTACAGTGCAGAATGAGGCCATCTGGGCCATTGAGTCTGCACTGACAGCAATCCCATCCATGTCCTATCCCCTTAACCTCACTTATTTACCTTCCTAGTCCCTGACACCAAGGGGCAATTTATCATGGCCAATCAGCCTAACCCGCACATCTTTGAAGTGTGGAAGAAAACTGGAGCATCCAGATGAAAACCATGCAGACACGGGGAGAATATACAAACTGTACACAGACAGTGACCCAGGTCCTTGCTGGTGTTAGGTGGCAGTGCTAACCACTGTGCCACCTCTGCCAATTTGATTTTTCCCAATCCACATGAAGATGAAAGTCCCCACGATTAACTTTTAAATGCCCCCATTATCGTCCGATTTTATTTCTTGTCCGACAGTACAGCTACTGTTACAGAGCCTATCGAATACTCCCACCAGTGTCATCTTCTACTTGTTTTTCCTTACCTCCACTTACCTATATCTTTCAATCCAAGATTATTTACTGCCATCGTGCTTATTCCATCTCTTACTAACAAAGCTACCCCACCACTCTTTCCTTCCTCCTTGTCATTATGAAAAGTCACATACTCCTGAACATTTAGTTCCCAGCTTTGATCTTCTTGCAATCACATCTCTGTAATCATACCCATGAACCTCAATTTGTGCTGTTAACTCATTTATTTTGTGCTGAATACTATGTACCTGTAAACAACAATTAATTTTGCCTTTTTGGCATTTTTTTTCCCTTTTTGATGCTATTTGTTGCTTTCCTTTATGTACACTCTATCCCTTCCTGTCACACTGTGGGTGGGTATCATTACCTAAGAACTTGCCTTTTAATGGCATCATATCCTTTTGCTTTGCAAACTTCCATATCCCCTCTCAAGAACCACCATCCGCCTACTTAGTTTAAAGCCCTCTCCACTTCCTTACGCAGTTTTCAAGAAAGCTGGTCCCAGCACAGTTCAGATATAGGCCATCCCAACGGTACAGCTCCCACTTTCTCCAGCAGGAGTGCCCCACAAACTGAAAGCCACTTCTCCCATACCAGTCTTCGTGCCATGTATTCATCTCTCAATGTACCCTATGCCAGTTGGCACACAGCTCAGGTAATAATCCAGAGATTAGAACCTTGGCAGTTCTGTTGTTTAATTTAGTGCCTAGCTCCACAACCTCTCTATGCAGAACCGCTTTCCTTATTCTACCTATGTCTTTGGTAATTACATGGACCATAATCACTGGATCCTTCCCCTCCCACTGCAAGTTTCTCTCCAGCCTGGAGCAGATGTCCTGAACGCTGGCCCGGAGCAGATGTCCTGAACCTTGGCATGGGACAGGCAATACAGCTTCTGGGCTTTCACTACTTGCCATCGAGAACAGTGTCAATCCCCCTCACATTACTGACCTCCACTAACGCTGCCTTCTACTGTGCTCCCCCCACCCCCTCTGATCCTTTTTTAAAACCTGAATGGGTGTGATTTACTTTAAATGTGCCTTTACATATCTGCAAAAACCTTGTTTCACAAGTTATCCTGAAATTATAGCACACAGTAGCTCTATGGGTAATGCAGCAACACAGAATGTGGTTGGTCTTGTCCTTGTGGCACTTTGAATCAGGAAGATTGATAGAACTTCAGTTTGTATGCCTTTGCACTGCACTCAGTTATGAGAGCAGTATAATGGAACAACTATTATCAAGAAAAGCAGCTTAATGTGACAATGTAGTGAGTCTGTGGGCTTATTGCTTGTGAATTGTGTGTTTCTGACAAGCTTTGGAGAGAGAGATTTTAGAAAGTGTTTTATTTCCTCTCTCAATATTCATTGAGATATTAAATGCAGATTTTTTTTGCACTGATGCCTATATTGAAATACTAAGAAGTCGCTCAACGCCATGTTAAAGTCTAATGTGTTGATTTGGTATTATGTGCTTTCAGGGCGCTGCTCCTTCATTAGGTGGCTCACCTGACGAAGGGTCAGCGCTCCGAAAGCTCATGATACCAGAGAGGTGTTGGGGATTCTCCTTCCAATCAGACCAGATCTTCAACCTCTCTGTCAAAAAAAAATCTGAGGGCGTGGTTTATGCTATCAGCCTGGTGAGGCAAGGCCAGCTACAAAGGGACTGGAGCACCATCTTTAAAGACTGCCCCAATCAGTGCTGAAGTTATATTCCGCTACCCACCCCCCCACCAAAAACATCAAGGTAACCTCTCCACCCTCCCCCACCCCCCCCCCCCAACCAGAGAGATATCAGGGATTCTGCCCCCACCCCCACTATACCCTCCCAGCATTGGCCCTTTCACACCCACCCACACTTCACACTGGCATCAGATCTTTCACCCCTGTCTTCATTAGCATCAACCATTTCACTTCCCTCTTCTCCAACCCCCCCCCCCAACACTGCCACTCAATGGCATTGACCTTTTCAGTCCCCTGCCGACCCCGCCACCACCACCACCACCGCTTTTCACTGCATGTTAATACATGCGACAATAATAAATCAAATCAAAACCCACTTCCAATGAGGATCTCCAGAAGACTCGGCCCGGCACTGATACTATACTTATTTTGGTGCCCCCAGTGGGATCCCTTTGACTGATTCATGTTCCTCTGAAGCAGTTGTAAATATGACGCCACGTGGGTGAAGTTTGAATAATTAGTTGGGAGATTGGGGAGGGGGGGTATCACGTGGCAGGGAGGCTCATTAATATTCTAAGGCATTAAAATGTCTGTAAATGAGATTCTCGCCCTTTGCGGGTGGGAACTTCCTTACGTCACAGGCAAGGAGTGGGAAAGATCAGGTAATGAGATCTTGCTGGTGAGAATCTTGTTTCTCGACCCTTGTGGAATTTTGTGCCTATGTCGCCATTTACGCTTGTGGAGAAAGTGGGCATGAATTCACCCCCAATATCTTCATGATTTTGTTACTTTCTGCTCAAGAGCGAGATACTTTTTGACTGAATATGATGGACTTTAATGCAGAGGCTTTTTATCATTTGTGACACGTCAAGTTGAATAATGCAAGCTGGAAATAGTATTTGTAACTCTATCCCCAATTTTTTAAACTATTGTAAATGCTTTCACTTCATACAGTATTATAACCAGATAAATATTATCGGGTGCTAGGTTACCCGTCCTTTAATTATGAGGTTGATTTTATACCACTCGATTGTCTCTTGTATGGAATGATCCTCCCTAACCATTTGTAATAATATTTGGTCATCTGCACTGTGTCATTATTTATGTTATCACCACTTTTGCTTTGTGGCTGAAAGATCAGACTTCAGACATGGGTTCCTGTGGGACCAATGGCTAACGATGAATAGATTATATTCTCAGCACATGAACGTTGAATTCATTCCAAACTGCAGTGGCAAGTGAGGTGAACAGTTGAGTTGAAATGTTCCATATATTTTTGAATATACAGATTGATGGACTGAACATTTGGTGACCAGAGGTTTACACTGGCTTCCACAATTGCTCAAGCATAGTACGTGTAATGTATACAGAAAACTAGGAATATAGTCTGTCTCATTTAAAATATATCTTTTTACACTGGATTTTTCGGATTTATACATTCCAATTCTTACCTTCCCTTTTCCCATCCCATTGCACAGCTTCCCCTTACCTGATGCCCTTCTCTACACCACTCTGGATCGAGCACCAATGTCTGAATAAGACTTGAAGGGTCCTATCTATTAACTTTCCTTCTTAGTTTGTGGAGTTCCATATGCCTTCTCCACTGGCATCTCCCCAATAGTTGAGATTAGCAAACTGACAAGTGGATAAATATAAGACCATAAGAAATAGGAGTAGGCTAGAGAAGCAAGGACATCTTTCATTTCTTGCAGTTTGCTTTGTGATGTTAGTATACCTTTAAGAGTTTTATTTTAATTCATACTCACAGCCTTAGGTGAGGTCATTGTTGGGAGGAGGTGGTGGATTTATTTTCAGTTTCAATTTGGAGCTGCAGGTTTGAGCTTTTGATTTTGGAAGGGGACAGCAAGCTTAAAAAGATGTGATTCCCCCTCTCCCTATTGTTTTAAAGATTCTGTTGGTTGCTGAAAACAAGATCTTGTTTTCCTGAAGGGTGAAAATCTGCTATTGTTGGGGCTGGTTCAAAGTCTCTCTGATACTCTGGGAAGCTGCCTTGTCTTTAAACAGTGAATCCAGAGAACTGCAGACTTCAATCAAAGGACTCAATTTCCATTATCACATGAGCAGTAGGGTTGTAATGAACGCTGTTTAAAGGGTTTTGTTGAAGGCAAGGGTTTTCATTTGATTGGAACACATTAGTTATCTTTGTTCAGGGTTATACATTCTAGTGGTTGTTTTGTTTCTTGTTTGTAATTGATAAAAGCTCTTGTTAATTTTCTTATTATACATGTTAACTATATTATTAAATAAACTTTGTTTGACAAAATCTCCCTAGTGGTTCATTTGAATCATACCTGAAGTGAAACCTATCATGCTTATCCTAGCAAAACTTATGATTCAGGCAGGCTCCAGACAATATTTTGGAGTTTCTAACCTGAACCATAACAGCTTCCCTCCCCTCACTTAAAGGTGTTGGTATCTTTATAGAGCAGAGTTCATGGGTGCCAATCACTCTGTATGCCTTGCCCATAATTAATATTAACTATTATTAATGCATGAGCATTAACAGTGAGTGCCAACTATCTATTTGGTAGTAGGAATATTGGAGGTGAACCTAATCTTATCCTTACTCCCAATGATCTCACACCTGCGCTTCCCACTAGCCCTTATTAACCTATGGACTCTGAGCTAATTGCAATAGCTTTTGTCATTACCAGTGTTAGGGACCCAGACCAGAATCCCAAGGTATATTATGAAGCCAGACTAGATGCACAAATGTGAGGAAAAAATGCTTCACTCCACAAGTAATTATACTTACAAAATTAAGGACCTTTTATCAAAACAAACTTTATTCATAACACAGATATAATCTTAAAAATGAAGCAGTTTATCTCTTAAACATTGAACAATATTTAAAAATGAAAAGAAACAACTCTAATTTCTAACTTATCACTATTTCAGTTCCAAATTCTTCCCATAGACTTAAATGCCACTCTAACTACAGTTAACAAACGCAGGCATATTTGCTATAAATTAGCGAATAAAATCTTGAAGCTGTCAGAGGAACTTTGCAGAGAGAGCAAGCAGCCTTCTGTCTTTAAACAGCTCCAGTCGGCAACTGAGCTCTAAACGGAAAACAGAAAATTGTTTTTCTGCTACAAACCTAGTACCTTTCACTTAAAAAAAAAGGGAAAATCTCCACTTATACACAACAGTCCATTAGCCTTCTGCTAAGTAAATACTACATGGATAAAATGAGTAATTATCTTGCTGTCCAGCATCTGAGCTATATGTTTTTTCCAGACATACTGACTGCCTGTTTAAAAAAAGACAGTGACTCTTAAAACAGTCCCCCTTAAACTTAAAAGATATCAATAGCACAGTATCCTTACACCAGAACCCATGTCAACTTAACACCTAAAATATCAGCATAATTTAGCTATTTTACAGATAAGTTTGCAAAGTCTTCAGAAAAGCTTACACCCATTTATAATGTTACTTCATTTGTTCTTAAGCTGATTATCTAATCTTGTTCCCAAAACACAAAAGCTAGAAGCATTCTTCAATTATAAAAGGGTGGCACACAGGGGTTAGCACTGCTGCCTCATGGTGCCAAGGACCTGGGTTCGATTCCCAGCTTGGCTCACAGTCTGGGTGGAGACTGCACATTCTCTTTGTGTCCGTATGGATTTCTTCTGGGTCTCCAGTTTCCTCTCTCAGCCCGAAAGACGTGCTTGTTAAATGCTTGGCCACGCTAAATTCTCCCTCAATCACTGGAGTGTGATGACTAAGATACTTTCACCGCAACTTCATTGCAGTTTTAACATAAGCCTACTCATGACACTAATAAATAAACTTTAAAAGCAAAGAAAGATGTTTTCTGTCTTTGGTATCTGGAATAGACATAATGAAACTGCTTAGTTTATGCTTTGTTAAAATGTCCTTTCTGCTCACAAAGAAGATATTTAAGATTGTCTCGCTAAATAATCAAGCCTTTATCAAGAATGCATTTTACAAACCATTGTACTGAGCTAGGCCTAGATTTTCTAACAGAAGTTCAGTTGAATACTCCAGCTGCCAGTTTGGGTGTATGAACCAGGAGTGTCATCAACCAAATAAGTCACCTTGGTGGGTACATTATCGATATGAAATGATATATTTGCAAGGTGGATTATTGACTCCCCCAACATTGACCTGGTGCCTTCAAGAACTGAAAATAAATCTCCTGGGCAATGCTGTAAGCAACTCATGCAAAGCAATGCTTTGTTTCCATCAATTTCTTTGACCAATTTCCTTTATTGGTTATTAAAGCATTTGGAAAATTGGAGAAAAAAAAGTATTTTATTGGGGGGGCAGAAAAGGGTGGGAGGGACACCATGTGATGAAACAACCAGGCAAACATCCAATAGAAGTTGGTACCCAATTTGCAGGGGACACTGACTTATGCCTGAAGTCCAGTGTTGCCAAGTGTGGGAGGAGAAGGGAAGGTATTTCAAATCCAAAATTTTAAATCCACAGTTTAGACTTGGGAATTTTTTAAAAAGTTTTCCTCTGGATGCCCCAGAAACTACTGGTGTTGCCAAACCTTAGAAAATGCCTCAAGGCCTGTTAAAGTCAATCTCTGTGTTTCTTGCACTTACTGACCAGCATACCCGCACCATTCCCTAAACTCCCTGAGTGAGGGAACCTGATTTTACAAACTTGGCTGGGGTTAAGGGCACACCTTTGAGATATTGATTTATAGCACTTCAAAAAAGTGTACTGCAGTAGCACAAGATGGAAAGTTCCTGGCCTTGGTGATTATTGTTCCAGGGTAATAGAGGTACTAAGTAAGAGTGTGCATTTGGAAGATAGCTGTGAAAAATCATTTTGTTAAAGAGAACATTTTCTGATTTTGTGCTGTCAATTGAGAGCCTTGCTTGCCTGTAACAAATATATTGTCACCTCTCTAGCCTGGAAATCCAAAATCCAGAAATACCAACTGTCTGGAATATATTTTAGCAGGATGGCACAGTTCACAAACTGGCCTTATTATCGCCTCAAATAGTGGAATATTGAATATATAAAGTGGGGTTTTCCGGCTACGTTCACCCTGAAACTGGAAAATCCCACCCAAGGTCAACACAGCTTTACATGCTCCTGTTCAGCCTGCAATGATTCCTGTGGCAGGTGGAATGGGAGAATTCCGCCCATTGATTTTATATTTACCCTGTTAATCCCCCTGACACAAAAGGGCAATTTAGCATGGTCAATCAACCTAATCTTTGGACTGTGGGAGGAAATCCACACAGACACAGGGAGAATGTGCAAACTCCACACAGACAGTGACCCAAGGCCAGAATTGAACCTGGGACCCTGGCGCTGTGAGGCAGCAGCACTACCTACTGTGCCACCATGCTAAATATATATCTAGTTATTTTACTGGGCCTGTTTCTGCTGAAGATAAGAGAAACTAGTTGTTTCTGTGGGAAGACTACAGGAGAGAGAGGGAAGATGGTTAACAACAGAAGAAAAGGCTGTTCTAATTTGGTAGGAATTACAATTAAAAATCAAAGCCTTTCATACAGGTACTACATTGCCAATTTTTATGGGAAAGGAAATTGTTTTCGGCTTTCTACATTGAATGTTTAGTAAATAATTATTCCTCTAGTGGACCAGGGCTGGTTGATAATGTTAATTCCGTATCTTGTTTTAAAGTTTATTTATTTATGTCACAAGTGGGATTACATTAACACTGCAATTAAGTTACTGTGAAAATCCCCTAGTCGCCACACTCGGGTGCCTGCTTAGGTACACTGTTTCTCTTATCTTCAGAAACAGGCCCAGTGAAATAATTAGATATATATTTAGCATGGTGGCACAGTGGTTAGTGCTGCTGCCTCACAGCGCTAGGGCCCCTGGCCAATGCACCTAACCAGCACGTCTTTTGGGCTGTGGGAGGAAACCAGAACACCTGGTGGAAACCCACACAGACATGGGGAGAACATGCAGACTCCACACAGAGTTCCAAGCTGGGAATCAAACCGGGCCTCAGAGGCTGTGAGGCAGCACTGCTAACCATTGTGCTGCCCGCTGTGCTAACACTGTAACCTTGTGCTGTGTTTTCCCATGTCACAGTAACTGCATTCCCCATCATCCACCATTTTCTGTCCTCAGCTCATCTGTAGTGGTGCTTTGGAGCAGACCCAGTGTATAATTTTACTTTGAAGTATGGCATCTATAAAACTACAGAAAAATGTGAGCGTGTTTTTTTTTAATTATTTGTGTTGCATAATGTTTTGTCACTGTTTTATGTCTCAGGTACATATTTATATCCAATTCATACATTGTGGTCAGGCATTCTAACATTTATTACATAATCCAGATAATTCTGAAATTCAGAAATGCCTTGGTCCTGAACTGGATTCCAAACTGGAGAGGTTACGATATATCAAAAATTTGGACACACAGTGCATACAATTCTCACAATGGTACATTGTGTGTGCCTAGATATCTTGAATGTGGTGTTAACCGCAAGCCTACTGCCAGCAGCGAAGTCAGAAGGTTGCTCAATATCTGTGTTATTATAACTTGGAAACAAAAAAGAAATCTTGCTGGAAATGCAGGAGTAAGCATTGAACAGACAAGTCTCAGTTCAGTTGAGAGAAAAAACAGATAAAAAGGTGGGGTACTTGCTTAGTGACATTCCCTAAGGACAGTTTCTTGAGATTACAATGATTAAAAGTATCAGTTGTAGGAAGGTGTGTTTTTACTTTATATTCTTACTGATTATCCTCCTTAATGACATTTCTTAATTCAAATTTCTTTTCTATTTTTGTATCTTAGTTTTCTGCATTACCTTTTTAACTGCATGTTTTCTTCATGTGGTTTTATCTGACAGTTATTCACCTGAAGAAGGGAATCTTTTTTATAGTTTAACTTTTTAAAGGGTTCATTCCTGGGACGTGGGTGTCGCTGGCTGAACCAACAAGTATAGCCCATCCCTAATTGTCCTTGAACTGAGAGCATTCAAGAGTCAACCTCATTGCAGTGGGTTTGGAGTCACATGTAGGCAAGATTGGGTAAGGATGACACATTTCCTTCCATAAAAGACTTTAGTGAACTAGTTTGGATTCTTTAAAATGACTATCAACATGGTCATCAATTAGACTTCAAATTCTAGATTTTTACTGAATTCAGGTTTCACCATCTGTCATGGCGGGATTCAAACCCAGATTGCCAGAGCATTACCCCGGGTCTCTGGATTTCTAATCTCGTGACAATACCACTATGCCACCGCCTCCTCTAATTAGTTATATGTTTAAATAATCAACATTTAATGCAACAACTGTGTCCTAAACTGTAAGAATCGAACTTTGAGTTCCTGACATATTCTGAATCTTCCTGCATAAATTTACCATTTTTGCATCTCACCAATGTAACTATTCCATCATCTACCCACTCCTTCAAGTATCTAATCTTTAACATACTGAGCTTTGGAAAAAGGCATATTTAAAAAAAATTGCATTAACAAAAACTGTAATTACATTATCTCAGAGTTAGTCACCATCAGTAACATTTTGTTCTTTTGCCCATCTGTTTTTACATCAGTAAGAATTAACCTATCCACAAACAGAAATGGGTACAGTGATCATAAATGAAGACACAGGTTTGTGTTCATAATTCCCAATAGACTGAGTTCCTAGTCTTAGAATAATAAAGCCAGTTTAAAGCAGAACTTTTGTGAAAGTGAGATAGATTGGAGTTACCTTAAGTAAAGAATAGTTGCAGTGGTGTGACATGAAGTTTTATTCACTGTTTTGCCACACTTCATTATTCTATATAGAGCCAAAACTGTCAGTTGCGCAGTCTCTAATTTTGATTACATATCTCATTTTTGGAATCCATGATTACCAATGTAGAGACAGTAATGGGTGTTATTACAGGACCTGTTACTGCTGCTAGTAGCAGGGAGATAAATCATAGGCCCTATTGCTTCACCTGTTCCCAGCCCCTAATTTGCACACACCCCATTTAACATTCCCCCACAATCATGCATGATATTTTTTCCCCCTTTCAAGATTCACCAAACAATTCACTAATCACAGAAAGACACTGATAAAATGATGTTGGCATCTGATTACAAACATTGTCTGACATAAATGCAACGTGGGTCATTACCAATAAGAGCAGTAACAATATAATGCACTGCTCATTTGTGTACATCCTATTAGTAATCCCACGATGATTATTAAACAAACCAGAATGTACAAATTTCAATATCATGCAATATTGTTAATTTGAAAGGACAATATTCCATTGGTTATTTATAACACACTGCAGGCGATAATATTGATTTAAGTGACTGCCTCAGCCTTCATTAACATGTTCTGCACATTGTACCATATGGACACAATGACAGTAAATTCATATTTCTGGGAATGATTTAATACTTGCGACTCAGATAAACTGTATAGGATCTTTTACATTCTGTAGATGAATTAGAAGGCTATCTCCTGTCTGGCTGCATGATATTATTTAATATAATTATTTCGTAAAAAGGTTGTAATTGGATTCAGTTTTATGAGTAATCTCATAGGACCAAAAGGTCAAATAACTCCTGAGCAACAAAGTGGAATGATTGAACAACATAGGTCATCACTATCAGTGAGAAGCATTGGAGTCCTCAGGTCTCTCTGTGTGACAAATCTTCTAAGAGGCCAGGGGACAAAGACTAAATTGTATCTGTGTTTTCTTGATCAGCAATCTGAAGACACTGTTGATTGCTGCCTCTCACAATATATTTTAAACATCTACTATGAAACAAAACTTTATCATAATATTTCAATGCCTCTAGATTCTCATATAAGCACAGGATAAAGTGGGATAATTAGTAAGTAGACAAAAGGACAATATTGAAGTCAAGGAAAATATTCTTCAGAATCATTGCAGGATACACCAGGTTAGTAATTCTGAGCCCATTACATATTTTTGTCTCAGCGATTTCACCCCAAAAAACCTGTTCATGATAATCTTCTATCAACAACAAAATAAATAGAATGCCAGCCATGATTCTACTCTTTATCGCAAGATTATTATGGATGGCAAAGGCCATCTAACCCAGCCGATCTCATCCATCCACAATGACATACATGAACATACACTCTGGGGGCAACAGTAAGCTATTCAGCCCCTCAAACCTGCTCCACCATTTGATAACATTGTCTACATTATACCATTCTCTACAACTCAAAAATATTTAATTGGATGTAAAATGATTGAGACATAATGAAGACGTTGTATAAATTTAAGTTTTGTCTTCTTTTCATGCACTACACAATATAACTGTAGCAATGGTGAAATTGGAGACCCAGTGCTGATTCTCTAAGGATGGTTAATCACAGAGCAATCAACTGGTGTGAGAAAAGTGGCTGCAAAGAAATCACTACACTTACAAAACAATTCAACCAGGTAGCTAATAGAATCTTACCATTGCTGTCCATAGTCCTCTTTGGAAATGGAAGCTATCTCATGGCTCTCATTTAAGTTCAAGGAGTGGCACACAGGAATCAGAGAGTGCAGCAATTCTGCTCCAATATCATAGAATCATACAATTCCTACAATGCAGAAAGAGACCGCTGAGCCTGCACCGACCACAATCCCGCTCAGGCCCTATCCCAATAACTCCTATTAATCACCTCCCCCCTCCCCCCAACACTAAGGGGCAATTAAGCATTGCCAATCAACTTAACCTGCATATCTTTGGGCTGCAGAAGGAAACTGGAGCACCCCGAAGAAACCCATGCAGACACGGGGAGAACATGCAAATTCCATACAGTCATCCAAGGCTGAAATTGAATCTAGTGCTGTGAGGCAGTGGTGCTCACCACTATGCCACCATGCTGCCCCAAATTGAAAGGAGTCACAAATAATAGGCAGTCCGGGGGCTATGTGGACCTCACAATCTGAAGTCAGAAAAAAGAGACAATGCGGAGGAACAGTGGAAATACAGTGGGAGCAATCATTTGAAGCATGGTGTACCCCAGCTGTAACATGAGAGCGATAAACTCACCCACACTGCAGCCCCCACTCTCATCCAAACAAGCCAAAAAAAGCCTGTTGGACAATTGCAAGGGCCAAGGCCCCTGCATTCCTGCCCTCTGGTTCCCCTTCACTGCCTCACTTGCAGTCACACTCTCACTTGCAGGTATGCCCACGAACAAATGGACTTTAAAAAAAACTGCAAAATTACATTTAATTAGGGGCTTATGAACAGATTACAACATTTAAGAATAGTTAACAATTTAAATACTATTTGTTATTAGATATATTGGGGCGGTTTTTCCCAACCCGCCTACCACAGGAATTGTAGCGAGCGAGGGGCAAACGATGCAAAGGTCTGTTGACCTCAGGTGGGATTTTCTAGTTTTGGGGTCTGAAAATCCTGCCTATGGCAAATTAATAAGTCATGTTCTATTATACAAGTGTGACCTAATCAGCAATTAGAATTTACAATTTTAATAACTGACACTGAACAGGCATGGTCAGGGCCTATTGCTTCCAGCAATGGGGAAAATTTAGCCAATACTTATTAAGAAGTGAATGGTGTACTGCAAATGGCACACATGGACCTTATTTATTTTTCAAGGCAGTTCAGCAGCGCAGAGGCAAAAACCAGTCACAGTGCATCTTGGGAATTAAAAACCAAATGGTCACAGCTGTTTCTAAACCCATTTGGTTAACAGTTAATAATCTAACCTGAGATAGAGGAACTAACTGCTGGTAAGAAATTATCATAATAAAAAACACTTGACATGAATTGTCAATCAGGAGATGACATACGAAATGCATTTAGAATTGTAAAATATAGTGATTAATGAAGTGCTAATAAGTCCCTCCGATTTATCCTTTGGAGCAAATAATACAAGTCTATGACTTGTGTGTTTAATGAATGCTGCAAATAGGAAAATATTAAGGAGCTCAGTATTTTAATTATGGTATTTTATAAGATAAAGTGTAACTTTTGATTTATGATTTCTTGGGATAGACAGCAGGTTACAATTTTAACTCTGTAAAAAGAAAATCAAAGATTAAGGTGATTTCATGTGTGCTTTGATTTTACTTAATAGTTAATATAAAGCCACATTGTTTGCCTAAATGTTGATCTTTCAGCTATTTATTGAAACAGCAAATTTCATGGTATCTTTACAATGTGTAATGGGTTTTATTTCCTGTGTATGTTATGATATTGTAATCATGTTTTAAAGACATTGGGATACTGATCCTGCATTCTACAATACCAATTTATATTCACATTGTCCTCTGTGCTATGGTGTTTCTGGAAAGATCTCAAGAGACAATTATTTGAATTTTTTAATTAAAGCACAAATACACGCTATGGTTTCCATCATTCTGTATCTGTGTCATGCCCTGGGTAAAGAAATGTATAGAATCTGTTCCCTGGTTCTGGAGTTAAAACTCATTCTAAATAATCGGGACCCAAATAGTAGAGCAAAAAATTAGAAATGCTACATACACAAAGCAGTGAATAAACCAGGATTATATTCAATGAATCAATGACTCTCTAATCCTCTTAGTCACATGCAAGAATATGAACAAAATTTTGTACAAATCCATGACGTCCGTGTTTATTATCTGGAGCCAAATACCTGTGTTGGAAAAATTGCGGAGCTTTGTACATGTTTTGCAGTTAATAAGTGACCCGGGCTCACTGGAGATTCTGAGGTCAGTCAAATTTACCTCACGAAAGACAAATTGAGCCACATGAGGAGGTCTCCAGCTAAATGGAGGTGTCTTTTCAATAGCAGCCCATAAGGGAGGCCTCATGGGACAAAGAAGGGATCACAGGCAGGCAGGGGAGGCAACATCTTGGGCCCCGGTGACTTCCCCGACTTCCAATCCATGGCCTGTGAATTTTTAATTTTTTAAAAAACATGCCTATTTGCTGTCCCAATGTTTCTTACATACCTTAGCAGTGACCAAATCTCCCAGCGGCACTCCTGAGGCTTCACTGCTGCCGACAGCGATTGAGCTGGCAGTGGCCTGACAGCTTGCCTTCCCACTGCCTTTAATTGGGTGGCTAATTAGGAAGCGAGTGGGTCTAACTGCCAACAATTGTGGGCTTGGGAGCCACTTTTCTCCCAGTGTCAGGATCCCTAACAGCTGGTTAAAATTTGAGCTCATGCTGTCAAAGGAGGTTTGGCGAGGGAGGATGGGTGGAGGTTCGAGTGGAAGACAAATGTTTCTGGCTCTCCACCACGTTTTGATGTAGTATATATACGGCTCTATGTAATTATATTACATAGGATATTTTGGATATTTTGGCAAGGATAGTTTGGCCTTGGCTTTGGCCTTGGAGGGAGTGCAGAGGAGGTTTACTAAGCTGATTCCGGAGTTGAGGGGGTTGAACTATGAGGAGAGGCTGAATAAACTAGGCTTGTACTCATTAGAGTTTAGAAGAATGAGGGGAGATCTCATTGAGACGTATAAGATGTTGAATGGGATGGATAGGACAGAGGTGGAGAGGCTCTTCCCGCTCAGAAAGGACAGTAGGACTAGAGGGCACAGCCTCAGGATAAAGGGGGGGCGGTTTAGAATGGAGCTGAGGAGGAACTTCTTCACTCAAAGGGTGATGAATCTCTGGAATTCTCTGCCCGTTGAAGCGGTGGAGGCTGCCTCGCTCAATATTTTTAAGACGCGGGTTGATAGGTTTTTGATAGGCAAGAGGATTAAGGGTTATGGGGAGAGGGCGGGAATGTGGAACTGAGCCACAACAGATCAGCCATGATCTTACTGAATGGCGGGGCAGGCTCGAGGGGCTAGATGGCCTACTCCTGCTCCTATTTCTTATGTTCTTATGTAATTATATGCATTAACTTTAGGAGAAAATGCCTCACATGCACTGACATAATACCATTAACTGTACCTTAAAGAACAAAGAAAATTACAGCACAGGAACAGGCCCTTCGGCCCTCCAAGCCTGCACTGACCATGCTACCTTAGCCAACAAACATCCACCATCCATTCATGAACCAAGAAACAAAAGCACAGACGACACTCAAAAAGAATTGCATATTCTCTTTTCATTTTACCATCTTACCAATAAATGTTAAAGAACACATGCATATTCCATGTGAATGAGTATTGAGATCACATGTACAACAATGCCTTTTACTCGTTTTTAATTTCCTCATCAGAAGTACAATTATTTAGAGTCTAGTATCTATTTAGCCACATCTAACCCCACAAGCCATTTACTGGGTATTCTAATCGTTCCAGCTGGTGTCTGCTCTGGTTCTTCAGGCTCCTGCTCTTCTTCATCTAACTGTTCACCCATCCAAGAGAGTGGATCCATTTAGCAGTGAGTGCTTAATCAGAGAAAATACAAAAGCAAAAAAAAACAGGGATAAGTTAAACTGGATGCTTAAACTGGCTTGGACATGCAAACTGATCCAAATGATAGAGCATGGATACTTTTCCAATACAGCTGCCAGTCATGTTAGCCAACTAGTAAACACTTTACACAGTGGTTTGGCATGCTGGGTGGGACTTCCCACCCACCTGGTCAAAATCTCATCAAGGGTCATATGATATTGTTGGATCCCAATTTGAATATACTCACGAGATACCCACCTCTTTCCGGTGGGGGTATTTACAAATTTGGTCAGCTGCAGAGTCAACATGGTTGTTAACCCACTTCTAGTGCAATTGGACAATAGACTGTTCTCTCGATTTTAATGGCTCACCCATCCCATTCCCAGCTGGTGGGCAAAATCAGAGCCTAAGCGCTTTCAGTAATATAAAAGCTTGAGAAAGCTAACACTACCAACAATGAATGTTTCCCAGCTTATTTTTTGGAGGCAGAGGAACAGAAGGCTAAAGACATGCGAGTGATACAGTTTCCCCATATAAAGTCATGCATCCCACAATGGTGAGAGGTGCAGGTGCTTTATCCCCTTAGGTGGAGTACCCTTGAAGACTAATAGGCCTTGTCTCATCAGTAATGTGAACCGGTTGGATGATTACAAGTAAATATGGTGTTTTTGTGGTTGTGGAGGTTATCCTTTGTGTAAGCGTAAATATCCCTGATACCTAGGTGTTGACAGATGTAGAGCATGACAAGGTATGTGTGCAGTTTTGGGCGCCGCACCTGCGCAAGGATATTTTGGCCCTGGAGGGAGTGCAGAGGAGGTTTACTAGGCTGATACCGGAGTTGAGGGGATTGAGCTATGAGGAGAGGCTGAATAAACTAGGCTTGTACTCGTTAGAGTTTAGAAGAATGAGGGGAGATCTCATTGAGACGTATAAGATGATGAATGGGATGGATAGGATAGAGGTGGAGAGACTCTTCCCGCTCAAAAAAGACAGTAGGACTAGGGGGCACAGCCTCAAGATAAAGGGGAGGCGGTTTAGAACGGAGTTGAGGAGGAACTTCTTCACTCAAAGGGTGGTGAATCTCTGGAATTCTCTGCCCGTTGAAGTGGTGGAGGCTGCCTCGCTAAATATTTTTAAGAAGCGGGTTGATGGGTTTTTGATAAGAGAAGGGATTAAGGGTTATGGGGAGAGGGCGGGAAAGTGGAACTGAGCCACGACAGATCAGCCATGATCTTATTGAATGGCGGGGCAGGCTCGAAGGGCTAGATGGCCTACTCCTGCTCCTATTTCTTATGTTCTTATGTTCTTATGTATCAAGGTGCACCAAGATTTATCAATAATAGAGGCTGTGGACTGAAAACTGTGCCTTGATTTACTGGCAACACTTAAGGCTTCAAAGTCATAGATTTTGAAACTAAACCCAAGTGAAGTATATTATTGTTTTAAAAATATAACATGTTCCCAAAATCTTACTGCAAAAATTAAATGTATTTGTCAAATCTTTTGCCCATTATTAATTTGAATTTAATCTTGTAATCTTGCTGTCAGTATTTATTCTCCTTTTTTTGTCAAACTATGGCTCAGTTGGTAGCAGTCTTGCCTCTGAGTCAGAAGATTCAAGTCTCATTCTTGGACTTGAGCACAAAAGCTAAGCCTGTACACCTATGCTGCATTGCCACAAGCCATTAACACAAAACTGTTGGACTTTAATCTGGTATTGTGAGACTTCTTATTGTTGTCACAAGGAGCCAGCTTTTGAATGTTAAGGTGAGACCCTGCCTACCGTCTCAGGTAGCTCTCATGGTGCCAGTTGGCAGAGAAGCAGAGGCATTATCCTGGTGTCCTGGCCAATATTTATCCATTAATTAACATCACAAAAACAGATCAGCTGGCCATTACCACAGTGGTGTTGATGGGAACTTGCTATGTGCAAGTCAGTTGCCGTGTTTCCGACATTATAACAGTGACAGCCCTTCAAAGTGTTTCATTGGCTGCAAAGCATTTTTGGACATAGTTGTGATGCATCCTATATAAATGCAAGTCTTTCTTTCTACTCCCCTCCTCCCCACCACCCTTCCCCCCCCCCCCACCCCACCCCCCCCCCCCCCCCCCCAACCCCACACACATTCCCTGGTTGAAAGAAAAACCTAAAAAACAGGTTTCATCAATGTGAATTAGAGCCTGTTAAGAAAGTAGCATGCGGTGACCTTCCTTTTCATCTTATTTCCCTCCCTGTGGAGAAGTAATTGGTCTTTTCCTGTCTCTTGCTCTTTGTGGAATATACATGTGAATTTATATCATAGTGCATTGTACAGCAACAAACTGTGCTATTGTGATGCGCATATAGTCACAAGCATTTGTCAACGACGTTAGATACTCCTAAGATTCTTTGAAAAAGTATTTTTATTCTCTTTAATACTGCTAGATTTACATTATCATTCACCATTTATTCCCATGTTGCAACTCCTGGGCAGCACAGTGGTTGGCACTGCTGCTTCACAGTGTCAGGGACCTGAATTTGATTCCCGGCTTGTGTCGTTGTCTGTGTGCAGACTGCATGTTCTCCCCATGTCTGTGTGGGTTTCCTCCGCGTGTTCCGGGTTCCTCCCATAGTTGGTTAGGTGCATTGGCCATGATAAAGTTTCCCTCAGTGTGCACGAACAGGGGCCGGAGTATGGTGACACAGGGATTTTCACAATTACTTCATTGCAGTGTTAATGTAAGCTGACCTGTGACATTAATAATTAAAAATAAAACCCTGCAGCTGAAAAGTCAAGCATACGTTATACTCTTACAGGCAGCCATGCCACTGTCCCATTAGTCGAGACACAACTCCCAAAAATCAAAGAGATTTGTTATAAAAATTATGAGTTGCTACTTTTCTTCAAAATTTCACCAATACAGATTGTCATGGTTTATGAAACTCAGTAGCTATGTGCTTAATCTCCAGCAAGTCAAAATTCTACCAAAAAAAATTACTGCATCTGAAAGTTCTTCACACAATAATTTTTTCAAGTTCTTGTGGGTTATCAATTGTGAATTCTGTGTCAACAGACAAGAGGGTCATGTTTACCAGCCTTTGATATCTCTGATCTGTGGAGTTGGTGAATGAGGTGGCTTTCTGTGGGACTTTCAAATTTGATTGACAATCCTGGAGCCAAAAACTTCCTAGGACTGGGAGGAATGATTGACTACAGGTCATATCAGTCTTTCTCCGCATGCCCACTTGTTCTGGGACTGTGTGCTTACATTTGGTCACTTGTGCATTTATTGCAAAAGGACCAGACTGTAAAAGTAGAGAAGTGTTGTTGCAATTGTATAGGGTGTTGTTGAGACCACATCTGGAGTATCGTGTCCAGTTTTGGTCTCCTTATTTGAGGAAGGATATGGTGGCATTGGAGGCAGTTCAGAGGAGGTTCACCAGATTGATGCCAGGGATGAAAAAATTGACGTCTGAGGAGAGATTAAACTCTTATACTCGCTGGAGTTTGGAAGGATGAGAGGGGATCTGATAGAGGTATATAAAATACTAAAAATGGATTGATAAAGTAAACCAAATATTTCCCCTTGTGGGGCAACCTACAGGTTGAGAGAGGGTAGATATAAAACCAAGATGAGGAGGAACTACTTCTCACAGAGAGTGGTGAATTTGTGGAAGTCAGAACCCCATAGTGCGGTGGAGTCTGAATCATTAAAATGGTTTTAAGAAGGAGATAGACATTTTTCTAATAAAAGGATGGGTTAAAAGGATATGGGGAACAGGTAGAGAGGTGGATTTGAGAGCAGGAAGAGATCAGCCTTGATCTGATTGAATGGCAGAGCAGGCTCGAAGGGTTGAATTGTATACCTATGTGCTGATGGGTGTACCCAGACTCTGGAAATCCAGCTGCAGAGGAAATCAGAATGGGGGCCTGCTAAAGCATTGCTTTGCTGGGCTTGGGGCCTATTTGCTGCCTGCCTTGTCTGGATCACTGTATTCCAGACGTGGAGATGCCAACGTTGGACTGGGGTAAACACAGTAAGAAGTCTCACAACACCAGGTTAAAGTCCAACAGGTTTATTTGGTAACAAATGCCACTAGCTTTCAGAGTGCTGCTGCTTTGTCAGATGAGTAGGGAGTCCACTCACCTGACAAAGGAGCAACGTTCCAAAAGCTAGTGGCGTTTGTTACCAAATAAACCTGTTGGACTATAACCTGGTGTTGTGAGACTTCTCACTGTATTCCAACCATTAGAAAGCCATGAATCACTACTGTGATTAATAAGGGACAATCAATCCACAATGGACTCCATATGCGCAAGCAAACAAGTCACCAATTGTACTAGTAGCTATCATCATGGATTACTACTGAGGTTAACATGCAACTCGTATCAATTCACAAAATGCTATTGTGATTAAAGTAACAATTAATCCAGAAATTAAGCAGAAAGGCTGATCCCCAGTGCCACGGCTATGAGGTTATCAATTAAAGCAGCGATTTACAACACTACAAATTACTACTGACGTTAGCTACAAAGCAAAGCCAAAGGTACCAAGATCCAGACAGCAAACAACATCGGGCCTCAGGTTTCACATGCTGCAGGCAGCAGACAGCTTCAGGCTCCCGGCAGGAAAAGCAGAACCACTTTGTGCTCCTGATTAAGGTAACGTCAATCAGTAGGCCTCGGGCATGGTTTCCATTACAGTCAGATCTCCAGAGTCCCGGCACAAGTGCCACTGATCGGGCGCCCGTGGGCAGAATGACTGATGAAAAATCCTGAAGTTTTAGAGCCCCCTTGTGAGAACACATGTGAGGTTTAACTCTATTCAGAAATCAAGTCTCTCAGGAGGTAATACAATTGAAAACAGGCTGAATATAGAAGCTTCAGAGGAGAGATGAAAAAGCAATTAAGAGAAGCAAGGAGGAAGTATGAAAAGAGATTGGCAGCTAACATAAAAGGGAATCCTAAAGTCTTCTATGGGCATATGAATAGTAAAAAGTGTGGTAAAAGGAGTAGAGCTGATTAGGGACCAAATTTATGAGTGGAGGCAGAGGGCATAATTGAGGCATGAAATAAATATTTTGCATCTGTCTTTACCAAGGAAGAGAATACTGTCTCAGCCATGGTGAAAGAGTAGTTAATTCAAACACGAAGAGAGTTTAAAATTAATAAGGAGGAGGTATTGGAGAGGCTATCTGCATTTAAAGTTGACAGGGCACCATGACTGAGAGAGACACATTGAAGGAGACTGAGAGAATTATAGAATCCCTACAGTGCAGAGGAGGCCATTCAGTTCATCGAGCCTACACTGGCAACAATCCCATCCAGGCCATATCCCTGTAAACCCATGTATTTATAGAAATAATCATAGAATCCCTACAGTGCAGAGGAAGCCATTCGGCCCATTGGGTCTGCACCGACCACAATCCCACCCAGGCACTATCCCCATAACCCCATATGTTTACCCCGCTAATCCCACTAGCCTATGCAACCTGGGATACTAAGGATGCATGGCCAATCCACCTAATCCGCACATCTTTGGACTGTGGGAGGAAACCAGAGCACCAGAGGAAACCCACACAGAGATGGGGAGAACATGCAAACTCCACACAGACAGTGACCCCAGCCGGGAAGCAAACCCAGTCCCTGGAACTGTGAGGCAGCAGTGCTAACCACTGTGCCACCATTTAGTCTGCTAGTCCCCCGACACTAAGGGGCAATTTAGCATGGTCAATCCACCTAACCCACACATCTTTGAAGAGCCCAAAGGAAATCCATGCAGACATGGGGAGAACATGCAAACTCCACACAGACAGTCACCAAAGAAATGAAAATGGTAATTTCAGAGGGACTGACCACAGATTTTCAGCCTTCTTTAGACTCAGGCTGGTGCCTGAGGTCTGGAGAATTGCAAATGTTACACCTTTGTTTAAAAAAGGAGGTAAAAATTAGTCCAACAACTACTGATTTAACTTCAGTGATGGGAAACTTCTAGAAACAATCATTTGGGATCAAATTAACAGTCACATGGACAAATGTGGGCTCACTGAGGAAAGCCTATATGGATTTCTGAAAAGAAAATCATATTTAACTCACTAGAGATTTTTAAAGAGATAGCAATGAGGGTTAATGAGGATGATGCTGTTGATGTAGTGTACGTAGACTTCCAAAAGAGTATTTGATACAATTCCACACAACAGACTAGGGAAAAGGAGAAGGTAGGTGATAGGACTGAGAAAAAATTAAATGTCAAAAGGGATGATGGTGCAAGGCAAAACGAGATCATAAAGGTGCAAGTCAAAAACCAAAGAATGGTTCTGGTGAGAGGTGTAAAAGGGAAAAGCAGAATCATTACCCACAGCTGCTATCCAAAAGCAAAAGGAAACAAAAAAGCAAAATAAGTGTGTTGATGGTTGTTGGGATAGCAGGCAGGGGGTGAGGTGGTCGAAGGGGGGCTGTTTTCAGAGGGAGGGAGTGTGGTGGTGGGAGTGGACTATTGTGAGGAATGTGAGGTGATGGAGGAGGAGTTGTGGGGGAAGAGAACTGGAGGGTGGGGTGGTGGGGTTGGACCATTGTGGGGTGAGTGGAGTGAAGGTAGGGGCTTGTGGGAGGATTGTGGGTGGTGTGGAGTGGGGATGGGGGCTTGTGGGAGAGAGGAATGGAAGGGTGGGGCTGCAGTTGATACAAAGGTTATGATCTGAAATTGTTGAACTCAGTGTTGGGTCCGGATGGCTGTAAAGGGCCCCATTGAAAGATGAAGTGCTCCTTATACAACACGATCAGAAGTATACATGACGCTGAGGTGATAATGATGTTAGATCACATGACTGAGAAGCAAGACAGAGCTAGAAAGAGGAGAAACTCCAACTATGTATAGACCTCCAAATGTGCAAATATTTGCTGTAAAAAGTAATGGCTTTGAGAAACTGCATAGAGCAGAATAGACAATTCCTGAAACCCCTGTCTCGACACCATCGCACAACAAAGTATTAATCGCCAAGCAGGCAAAGAACAGCTGGGCCACCACCAACATCTACACCGGGCAGCAGGGTCTCTGTCCCCCTCCCATCCACTCCCCCAAATTAAATTCAAGTCCACAAGTGATAAATGTACTGTTAGCACACATTAAAAAAAAATTTAGAAAGATTTAGTAAACCTTTCACCAATAAGGAAATGGTTATTGTCTCGACAACAGCAAGACTGCAAAGACCTGCTCAAAATCAACGGACTTTTAGCTGCTCTTCAAATTTTTCAGACTCACGCACACTGTTTTGTTTCTTAGCATTTTCTGTGCAAATGAACTGGAACTGATAGTTACTTATAGCTATAGCTTTCTGCCATGATTTGGACTTTCATGTGTTGCATACAACCCATCCTCCCTACTTCCTTTAGAAACTTCTCTGCATTGAGTCATTTCAATTAGGAACTATTTTGAATAATGTAACTGAATCCCTTGACTCTTTCATGCAAAAATCCATCATAATTTTGCTTCACAGGGTTGAGAAGCCACATATTTCAATAAGCGTTTTAATTCAACTTTCCCAATCACATTACACTTGAAATCTCAAAGGTAATCATTATGAACAAGCAAATGCAAGGCTGTGGTGATGCTTACAATGTTATAATCCTTGGCCCAACCCCTTTTTATTGGTAAGAACAGGTTATGGAACAATAAGATTTTGTTTAATGTTGAAAAAGATTTGAGATTCAAGACACTTGCTCAGAATAAAATGGCACAAGATTCAAAGGGTATTGAACAAACAAAAATACACTTTACCCTACAAGGTCAAAAAGATAAAGCAATTTATAGTAATTATCTCACACTCTAGCACTCAGTGTAAGTATGAGGTACATGTGAATTAACAAGCCCACTACAAACAAATGCACCACATCACACAATAAATAACAGATGAAACCAAAATGGATTCCATGGATTTCTCAGCAACCCACCCAAATGTTATTCACACAGTAGCTGGAATTTTCCACTCCCACTTTCATCGGGCGAGTTGGTGAAAGTAGTGGAAAATCTTGCAAAAATGCCAAAATCTCATTTGACACCGACATAAACACATGACATGATTGTCCCGTTCCCCGAGCAGTGATATTGACAACATCAATTGAATGCCTTAGAATCTATTTATCAGGTCTCTATACCTAAATCATCCTCCCCATCAGAAGTTTCATTCACGTCGCATGAGGGCACGAATCTCAACTGGTCTCCCAAGACATGCACTTGGTGAGCAGACCATCCTTGGGAGCTCAGGTGAGTGTAGAGCTCAGGGGACAGAGGCCATGTTAAGAAATGCCCAGGCATTGCCTCCAGGAGTGCTGTCAGATCAGTGCCAGGAGCAGAGTCTGAGCAGTGCTATGAGGCAATGCCGGGGTTGCAGGTGAACTTCTTTGAACTGGGGCAGCCTTTAATGTGGTGTCCTGATCTTCGAGGGACTAAGTTGTTGATGGAGTAGGCGAACCAGGCACTGAACTGCCAGCATGATGTCATGGGAGCCACCCCTGTGCAGGACTGTGTAGTGGAGAAAGCCATTATTGCTTCCGGCAGCTTCCATACCACTTTTCCCACCCATCACTGGCCTTTGCTGATTTCCAGGAATATTCCATTAAGTGAGTCAACCAATCTCATTGAAACTCTGTCTTTCTGAAGAGAATTTCAAATCCTCATCTTTGACGACCTTGCCTTGGAATTCTCTCCAAAGGTTGCTCCAACTTGGAATGATTCAACGATGGCCAACTTCACATGGTTTCAATCTCGCTTTCCAAGATTCCACCTCCCTGGATTCCCAAGTACACTCAAGCATCAATTCACAAGCACATTTTCAAATCTTCAACCATGCCAAGGAGAACATTAATGGTCCACAGTCTTCAAGATATTAAGTGAGAAACATATGGTAGATAAACTAATTCCACTGCTTAGAGACTCAAGAACAGGTGGCATAGTCTAAAAATTAGAGCTAGATCATTCAGGAGAGATGTTAGGAAGCACTTCTACACACAAAAGGTGATAGAGATTGGAACTCTCTTCCACAAATGGCTAGATTAGTGGCTAATTTTAAATCTAAGAAAGATAATTTTTTGTTTAGCAAAGGTATTAAGCGATATGGGCAGTTATATGGAGTTAGGCCACAGACCAACCATGAAAGGTGGAGCAGGCTAGAGAGGTTGAGTGGCCTACTCCTGTTCCTATGTTCCAATTTTTTTTTGTTTTTGGTCCAATTCAATCCAATCAAGTCCAATTCAGAGTCTCAACAAGTTGGGACATTCCCGATCCAAGCTGACAAGACAGGGCTCTCACCTCCTGTCTTGGGCTTGATCTACATGATCCAAGCTGAGTGGAGTAGACATAGCTCCTCCTCCAAGGCTTGATCTTATTTGCATCTTAGTCAAAATGCTGAGGTGCCACTTTAAAAAATTGCTTCAAATGAAGCTAAAATGCAACCTAACGATTTCAACCAAGCACAGCATGAGAACAGATATTGCACTTGATCTAAGCCAAAAGACCGAGAAGCCCGTTCCTATGTTTCAATGCTCCAAAGGCCCGCAGCACAGAGTCACTAAGCCTTGGCTGCCTGTGTGGATCTTCCGGGCTTCTGTCGAGCCCACTCCCTTAAAGTCTGCTCTCCGCAACCCTTTCTCTAACTTGAAGCCAGTTTCTATGCTCTTTGCTGTTAAATTACCTGGGGCCTAATGCTATCCCTTGTCAGTGCCCCTCACCTGGAACACTTGCTGGCTGGCTGGCTGAAGAACTGACTGCTCATTGACATTTAAACTGGTGACCGATCAAAACACTCTGAGAGGGCATCGTCCTTGTTACTAGACAGGAACAAATGTAACAATCAATAGAACATATTGTACTTTTGATGTTACAATCTCCATAGTCTGCTCATTTAGCACATGGGGACACTGAAAAATAGATTTCAAAGCAGCTGTCAAAGTTAAATGAAACTTTGTGGGTAAATAATTAGCAGGTTTAGAAGTTGTTTACTTTTTCAGCTAAGTTGCATTTTCCTTTCTTTCAGTGTTAATTCTATTTCTTGTCATATTTATCACGCTTTCACAAAAGGCAGGCAGAGGGGTGAATTTTCCCATTTCGCCTGCCACAGGAGCAGCCGGGGGTGGGGCTGGACCATAGAAAGGTCCGTTGTGACCTTGTGTGGGATTTTTCAGGGCGAGCGTGGCCAGAAAATCTTGTCCTTAGTAGCTCAAGCATTTTTAATTATTGTGCCCTAACTGTTGATCCATTCATCGCTTTATGAAAAAGGGACGAACGCAACAACTTGATATATTTGATCCATTAAACATTAATTTTACATGTTCTGCTCTGCAAATAAAATTGGGAAACATGTCATGCTAATATCATGCTAATCCCCTGTCTAATTGGCTGTTTACAAATTGATTATTTTAGCCAGTCAGAGCTACTCTTTGTCTCTGATGACTGACAGCTAGCTGGTGATTAAATGCTGAAAAGAACATGGTTGATGTCTTATAGATTGATGAATGTTTGACCTAAAGGTTCTTAGGGGACAATTCTACCATGCTATTTTGCATTAATCTTTAGAATGTTGATTGGTCCAAGAAAACTACTGATTAACCAGTTTTTAAGCTTTTCAGGTTATGCACTCCGAAACAATTTAATAACTTTATTTTTATTCTGTCATGGGATGTGAGCAATTTTGCAAGACCAGCATTTGCTGCCCATCCCTAATTGCCCTTGAGTGGGTGTTGGTGGGCCACATTCTTGAAATGTTGCAGTCTATGTGATGTGCGAACACCCTCTGACCAGACAGGAAGGGAGTTCAAGTTCATGACCCACAGCCGGTGAAGGAACAGTGATATTGTTCCAAGTCAGGATGGTATGTGACAGTCCTGCAGGTGGTGGTGTTCCCATACATCTGCTCACTTTGTCCTTGTGGGTAATCAAGGTCGCAGATTTGGAACAAGCTGTTGAAGAAAGCTTGGAGATTTGCTCTAGCACAACTTGTAGATGGTACACAGCTGCCACTGTACGCTGGTGGTGGAGAGCGTGAAACATCATAGAATCCCTACACTAGTGCAGGAGGAGGCCATTCGGCCCATTCAGTCTGCACCGACAACAATCCCACTCAGGCCCAATCCCACGCATTTATTCCGCTAATCCCCCTAACCCATGCTCCTCGGGACACTAATTAATTTAGCATGACCAATGCACCTAACCTGCACATCTTTGAACAACGGGAGGGAACCAGAGCAACCGGAGGAAACCCATGCAGACATGAGAAGAATGTGCAAACTCCACACAGAGACCCAAGCCGGGAATTGAACCCAGGTCCCTGGAGCTGTGAGGCAGCAGTGCTAACCACCGTCCACCGTGCTGCCCAGTTTAAGGTGGCGCACGGATTGCTAATCAAGGAGGCAGCTTTGTCCTGGATGATGTTGAACCAGTTGGTGCTAGATTCATCCAAGCATATGGAGAGTATTCCATCACAGTTTACCTTTGTGGACAGGCTTTGGGGAGTCAGGAAGTGAGTTTCTCACTGCAAAATATCCAGCCTCTGACTGGCTCTTAGAGCTACAATATTTCAATGGCTGGGCCACTTACGCTTCTGGCCAATGCATATTGAATTAAATTTGTAAATGGGTCACAGGCTGAATTTAAAAATTGCTATGTAAACATTGCCTCTGTTGTGTGACATTTTAATGTTAGCTTTGTGACATTGTTGCCACAGCTCCAATCACATGCACACAAAATATTTGCTGCAAGTATTTCATCTGCCCATTTTTCTCATTAATTTCTAAAGCGTAAAATAAAGTTGTGGATAAAATAAAACATTCAGCAGATACATTTTTTCACAGTAACATGTCAAACTTTATCTATTAAATTTTTGTTATGCCCTTTAATACATTCATTAAAATTTTTACATGAAGCTCTTGCAAAAGCTTAAGCTTGGACTTGATATTTTGTTTCCAATCTGTGAAATATTAGCTCGTGGTCGATCCAGCTATATGCAATATTTCCCATGATACATTAGTATTATTCACAAACCAAACTGCTGGAATGGTTCTTTCGGGTTCCAGAAATCTGGGTTTGATCACTTTCCAGATCATCTAAAGAAAATCCAAATTACAACCAACAAAGACTTTATTGCGACAAAGTTCATAATGTTTATTTTGAAAGAAATAAACTACCTCTGATTCCTCACCCTACAGTAGCTCATATCTGTACTCTATGCACATCAGAAAGGGCAGTAGAATGAGGAAAATACTATTTTGTTGTGATTTGAGTTAAATCTCCATCAAAAAAATTGAATGTTGAAGGAAATAATTATTAATTATCACTGGATCACCACATGTATTTTTTTGATAGTTAACACTCTAATTCCGGACAGTTGTGATACAGAGAGCCAGTGAGAGGGAAATAGTATGTGATTCTATTCTAATTTCAGATGGCATGGTGGTACAGTGATTAGCGCCAGGGACCCGGGTTCAATTCTGGTCTCAGGTGATTTTGTGGAATTTGCACGTTCTGAGTGGGTTTCCTCCAAGTACTCCAGCTTCCTAATGTAAGCCTACTTGTGACACTGATAAATAAGCTTTAAACAGATTTGTAAATTTTAAAAGATTAGTTGAATCTTCAAAAGGTAAAGGGTTTCTTTTTTATTATTAATAATTGGATTTACATTTTGTTATAGCGTAAAGCAAAAAGTGGGAATGAGACAAATAGACAGAGGGACACACCTGGAAGGATCAATTTCAGAATACCAAAGGAACCCTTCGAAAGTCACAAATCAGTATTGCCAAACATAGAATCTTTTTCATCCAATGATTTGTGTTGTGTCTTCTGTGGACAGCGATCTGGGATCATTGAGCCAAATCTCAGATCCTACTCCGAGTCCTGCCAAACTTCAGGTTCATTCTCAATTGTTCCGTCAAACTTCCGTTCATCTCTTCAGAAGAATAAGAACCTTGGACTCTCAATGCTACAATAGTCGGGCAATTACTCCGCAGTCTTCCAAAATTTCTAGGCCTCACTCCAAACTCCAGAAACTTCTCAGAGTGTTAACATTGCCACCAGAACACAGTGGTGCCCCAAATAACTCATTCTTCCTACCTAATACTGCAAAATACCAGCTATCTAATCTCAAATAACAATCTGGCATATATTTTGTTTGCATTACTTGCTGTTAAAAATGATAAGGCAGTAAAACTAAATATGTAGGTCAATTAATAAAAGTAAAACCCGGAGAATAAGAGAGGGCTGTGAAAATTAATTCTCAAAGCATCAATACAATCCCAAAATAATAATAAATGATAACAGGATTTGAGTGAGTCACTTGCTTTAAATCTATGTCCATAATACTAATCTGCATTGTATAAACAGTGGTGTGAAACAGTGGATCCACTATGAGCGAGATCATTGGAGGTCCATTAGAGAAGTAATAAAACTCCTCAGATGTCAGACGCATCTCTGTTACTGTAACATAAACTCAATGTAACTAACATGGCAGCGTGCCAGTGAAGGGTCATTATGTCCTGGAGAATCCTAATCCAGATTCTTTTTGAGAACTAGTATTAAAAATAAAACCAGTTTTGGAAGAAACAAAGAGGGGGAGTTGTTGGGGGATATGTGCAATATTTTGTACCCCAG
Source organism: Carcharhinus amblyrhynchos (assembly GCF_965287045.1). NCBI lineage: Eukaryota > Metazoa > Chordata > Chondrichthyes > Carcharhiniformes > Carcharhinidae > Carcharhinus > Carcharhinus amblyrhynchos. The sequence continues at coordinate 34,157,392 of NC_137337.1, forward strand.
AAATATCTTGGCAGAACTCATTGTTCAAGAGTTACAAATTAAATTAACATTCAGCAATATATATTACCAATTACAATACAGAAGTTAAACTTCTAATCAGAGATGCTGCCTTCATATCTTCTCAGTTATAGACAAAGTTCTCAGTTATAGACCTCGACAGGAATATGAGATCTTTCAATGGCCCAAGCACATTATAGTCTGGTCTTTAATCAAAACAGTACAAAATAATGATTAACATTTCCTTTCAGGTTGTCCCAAAGTACTTCACAGCTAATGAAATACTTTTGAGATTATGTTAGTTACTGTGGTAATGTAGGGAAAGAACAATATAATCAATGTAATGATGTTTTGCAATTTTCAAAGTTAAGACATATGTTCCCTCTAAACTGGTTGGCGTGGTGGCATAGTGATTAGTGCTGCTGCCTCACAGTGCCAGGGACCTAGGTTCAATTCCGGCCTTTGGTGACTGTATGGAATCTGTACGTGCGTCTGCATGGGTTCTCCCCATGTCTGCGTGAGTTTCCTCCCGGTGCTCCGGTTTCCTCCCACAGTCCGAAAGATGTGCAGGTTAGGTTGATTGGCCATGCTAAATCGCTCCTTAGTGTCCTTATATATATATATATCTGTATATAGGTTAGTGGGTTAAATACGTGGGGTTAAGGGATGAACCTGGGTAAAGTCGGTGTGGACTCAATGGGACGAATTGCCTCCTTCTGCACTGTAGGGATTCTATGAGAAGCTGCAGAATCCAAAGACTCCTAACCAAGTGGCACACAAGTTGTTCCTTTTAAGTTATCATGAATGCATGCTTGTGCAAATAACTTAAAGGATCCACAATCTTTAACAAATCAGTTGTGCACTACATAAAGACATATGATATATTTGTTATGACGTTACCTATGGAAACAAGGACAGAGGGAGTTTGGATAATAAGCATGTACCAAAAACATGGCCCCATAATTTCCTGTAGCATCTGCCATTACTTAGGCTTGATCTTTCACACATTTAAGTTTTTCAACTTTTTGCATGGCAATGATTGAAAGTATGGCCAGGTAATGCTGAGATCAAGGGGAACAGAGCATCTGACCTGACTGAACAGGGCAAGCAACTGTGCCTCTCCTTAACCAATGAGATTGAAGAATTGTGAAATTATAAGTGTTACTTTTTTAACAGCAATTCAAACCTGAAGAAATTAGATTCCACACGTGGCCCCCACCACTTGTTTCATACCAGCCCGCTTCATAACCGTAACACACTGACACGGGAAGGCTAAATTGGCTGACAGTGGGACTTCAGCCCCTCACTGGGGAGGAAGCCCCACCTGCAGGAACTGCAGGCCAATCAGATTGGGGTGCAGCTCCAGAAACCCCAGCAACACCAAGATCTCAGTAATGGGCACAGCCAGGCATGCAGTCAGTTCTAACAGATCACCCAGTGGATCCCAGAGTGAGTTAAATCCAAGATATTGGAAAGGAGGGTTTGGCCAGGTGGAGGGGGATGAGGTGCGGGGCGGAGGGGGGGTGTGGAATGCATGGTTTTGGACAACAGGCAGGTGGGAAGAAAGAGAGAGTACTATGTTAGGGGGCTGCCCCAATCTGCAAAGAGTATCCCACAAGATACTACCCTTCATTTTCCTCCCAACCTTTTAAAAACTTTTTATTACCAAAACAGCCTGCCTTCACACGCCAACCATAATTTCGCTTGGACAATATATTATTGGGCTCACCTGGGCCTTACTTATTTATTTAAATATGGCGGGTGGCTGCTGTCAACTTTGCTACCCACCCACCCACCATGTTATAGACGTGAGCTTGGGGGTGGGTAGGAAGGTGCTGGCTTGGGCACCTGCCCTATATTATGTACCCACCCCCAACTGAAAAACACCTGGCAAGATCACAGTAACATCAAGCTCCAGGTTTCTATTTGCCACTTATCAGATTCCATGTGTTTTTTTTTCACTATCTGGGATGTTTTGTCCATAAATAAAAATAAATTATGACACTATTCCTCTCAGGTGGTTGACATTTTCAGTTGAAAGCTGGGAACATAGAAACAGGAGTAAGCCATTCATCTCAAACAAATTATTAAAAAACATGTAGTAATGCTTCTATTATCTCTACTCTAGATTATTTAAAAATATATGGATGCAATCCATCCAGATTAGGAGTTTTTAGAGTTTGTTTAGTTTATTCAATATATTTCCTTATTATTTTAAATTCACTTACCTCATTACTCACCTCATCTTTCAATGTCATGTATATCTTTTCTATTTCCTGACTAACTACCAAAGTGAATTATTTCATATTTTTGCCATCTCGCTATTTTTCTTTGTGGTATTATCTTGCCTATCCAAGTGGTCCAATTCCCATCATGATCTACCTTTTTTATTGATTTGCCTGTAAAATATTTTACTATTTTGTTTTATGTTCCTTGATAATTTAATTTAATTGTTCCTCTTTGATTTTCTAATTGTGTATTTTTTAATTTCTCTCCTAATCTCTCCCTATTCTGTTTTAGGATGTACATCTCTGTTGTCTTATGTATTTACAGTGAAAAGTCTGACAACACCAGGTTTTAGTCCAACCTATTTATTTGACAATATTTAACATCTGACTCTTTCCAAACCATCAATTGTTCCCTTATATTTGTATTCATCCATGGAGTTCCTCTAGTGTTTAGTTTGTTCTTTCCTTTTACCAGGACATGTTTTTCCTGCACTCTGTTGAATACCATTTTAAATGTTTCCCATTGTTTCCTACATTCCTGCTTGCCAATATATTTGCCTATTTTGTTTTCCCCAAATTCCATTCTCAGCCTCACACAATCAACTTCTTGCCAATAAATTTACGACTTTTTTTTATCATACTTACATAAGAACATAAGAACATAAGAAATAGGAGCAGGAGTAGGCCATCTGGCCCTTCGAGCCTGCCCCGCCATTCAATAAGATCATGGCTGATCTGTCGTGGCTCAGTTCCACTTTCCTGCCCTCTCCCCATAACCCTTAATCCCCTCTCTTATCAAAAACCCATCAACCCGCTTCTTAAAAATATTTAGCGAGGCAGCCTCCACCACTTCAACGGGCAGAGAATTCCAGATATTCACCACCCTTTGAGTGAAGAAGTTCCTCCTCAACTCCGTTCTAAACCGCCCCCCCTTTATCTTGAGGCTGTGCCCCCTAGTCCTACTGTCTTTTTTGAGCGGGAAGAGTCTCTCCACCTCTATCCTATCCATCCCATTCATCATCTTATACGTCTCAATGAGATCTCCCCTCATTCTTCTAAACTCTAACGAGTACAAGCCTAGTTTATTCAGCCTCTCCTCATAGCTCAACCCCCTCAACTCCGGTATCAGCCTAATAAACCTCCTCTGCACTCCCTCCAAGGCCAAAATATCCTTGCGCAGGTGCAGCGCCCAAAACTGCACACAGTACTCCAGCTGCGGCCTCACCAATGCCCTATACAGCTGCAGCAAGACCTCCCTACTTTTATATTCAATCCCCCTCGCTATGAAGGCCAGCATCCCATTCGCCTTCCTGACCACCTGCTGCACCTGCAGGCTGGGTTTTTGCGACTCATGCACAAGGACCCCGAGGTCCCTCTGCACCGTCGCCTGCTGCAGTTTTTCGCCACGTAAGTAATAGTCCTTCCTACCATTCTTCCTACCAAAGTGGACCACCTCACACTTGCCAACATTAAATTCCATTTGCCATTTCCTGGCCCATTCGCCCAGCCTATCCAGATCCTTCTGCAGACTCTCCACACCCTCCGCACAATTTGCCTTTCCCCCAATCTTGGTGTCATCAGCAAATTTCGACACCCTACACTCGGTTCCCTCCTCCAGATCATCTATATAAATGGTAAATAGCTGAGGCCCCAGCACCGACCCCTGGGGCACCCCACTAGTCACCAACCGCCAATCCGAATAGCACCCATTGACCCCCACTCTCTGCCTCCTATTTGACAACCAGTCCTCTATCCACGCTAACACCCTACCCCCAACTCCATGTCCTCTGACCTTCTGCAATAACCTCTTGTGAGGTACCTTATCAAATGCCTTCTGAAAATCCAGAAAGACCACATCCACCGGCTCTCCTCTATCCACCGCCCTAGACACATCCTCATAGAACTCCAGTAAATTTGTCAGACACGACTTCCCTTTAATGAAACCGTGTTGCGTCTGCCCTATCAAGCAATTCCCTTCAAGATGCCTCGCAATTTCCTCCTTAATGACAGATTCTAACATTTTAGCTACCGCAGACGTTAAACTAACCGGCCTATAATTCCCCGCCTTTTGCCTGGCACCCTTCTTAAACAACGGCGTAACATTAGCCGTTTTCCAATCTTCCGGCACTTCCCCGGAATCCAGCGACGTCTGGAAAATAACCACCAAGGCATCCACTATAACCTCCGCCATTTCTTTCAGAACCCTCGGATGCATTCCATCCAGTCCTGGGGACTTGTCCACAATCAGCCCCTCCAGTCTGTCGCGCACCACCTCTCTAGTAACAGTAATGTCATTAAGACCCTCCAGTCCTACCACCTTTCCATCGCTGACACCCGGCAAATTATTCACGTCCTCCTCCGTGAAGACAGAAACAAAAAAGTTATTCAAGACCTTAGCCATATCCCCATCCCCTACCACTAGGTCCCCTTTCTCATCCTCTAAGGGACCAACGTTCACCCTAGCCAGCCTCTTCCTTTTTATATATTTATAAAAACTCTTGCTATCCTTTTTTATATTAAGCGCTAGCCCAGCTTCATAGCTTCTTCTACCCTCCTTTATCAACTTTTTTGTCAATCTTTGTTGACATTTAAACCTTTCCCAATCCTCTTCTCACCCACTGCTCTTAGCTACTCTAAATTCCTCCGCTTTTAATTTAACACTTTCCTTCACCTCCTTCGTTATCCACGGCTTATTACCTCTCTTCCTACTGTCCTTTTTAACCATCGGAATAAATTTCTGCTGAGCACCAAGAAAGATCTCCTTAAAGATCCTCCACTGCTCCTCAGCAGACCTACCTTCCAACGCGCTCCCCCAGTCCACATTCGCCAATTCTTCTCTCATCCTACCATACTCCCCTCTATTCAAACAAAGGACGCGTGTCCGGGAACCCACTTTCTCCCCCTCCATCTGCAACAGAAACTCCACCATACAATGATCACTCTCTCCAAGAGGATCCTTCACCGCAAGGTCCCTAATTCTACCCGCCTCATTACATAGCACCAGATCCAAGATAGCTCGCTCCCTCGTCGGCTCCAACACACACTGTTCCAGGAAACTATCCCGGCAGCATTCCAAGAACTCCTCCTCGAGCCCACCTCGTCCAACATGGGTCGACCAATCAATATGCAGATTGAAATCCCCCATAACTACTGCCGTCCCATTCCTGCACGCCGCACTTATTTGCGCGTTAACAGCCCGCCCCACCTCCAGATCATTATTCGGGGGCCTATAGACGACACCCACCAGCATCTTCCTCCCTTTGCTGTTCCTAATCTCCACCCACAACGATTCCACTTTCTGCTCTTTGGCTCCGATATCATCCCTTGCTACCACCTTGATGCTGTCCTTAATCAGCAGAGCTACGCCACCCCCTCTTTCCTCCTGCCTATCCTTCCTAAACACTTGATAGCCCTGTACATTCATCTCCCAGTCCCTGTCACCTTGCAGCCACGTCTCTGTAATGGCCACCAGATCGTATCCATTTGTGTCGATCTGCGCCACCAGCTCATCCACTTTATTCCGAATGCTTCGTGCATTCAGATAAAGCGCTTTCATCCCAGCCTTCTTCTGGACCCTATTTGCCGTAATGCCACCACTTGGGACATCCTCAGCCTCTTCCCTTACCTGTACCCTATCCTTAACTGTAGACCTCCTAACATCACCTACCCTCGCACCCTCCCCCCCCCTAATTAGTTTAAAGCCCTGTCTACAGTCCTCTTTACTCGATTCGCCAGCACTCTGGTCCCAGCACGATTCAGACCAACCCCATCCCGCCCGAACAAGTCCCACCTACCCCAATACTGGTGCCAATGCCCCACAAATTCGATCCCATTCCTCCCACACCAATCTCTGAGCCACCCATTCACTTCCTTTATCCTGTCAACCCTACGCCCGTCTGCACTCGGTTCAGGCAGTAGCCCAGAGAAGACCACCTTGTCGGTTCTACTTTTTAATTCCATTCCCAGCTTCTCATACTCCCTCCCCAGATCCTCAGTCCGCACTTTGCCTACATCGCTGGCACCCACATGTACCACCACAACCGGGTTCTCACCCTCCCACTCCAGATTCCTCTGCAGCCCAGCTGCGACATCCTGTACCCGAGCACCAGGCAGACAACACACCCTTCTGTGCACTTTGTCATTGTGACAAAGGACAGTGTCAATACCCTTCACCCCACTATCCCCAATCACTACTACGTTCCTTTTCCCCTTCTCTTTGCCTATGTCCTGCTGCATCACTGTACCGTGTGCAGTTTGCTCACCAACCTCACCTGCCTCGTCCTCTTCCAGAGTGGAAGCAAGAACCTCAAACCTGTTATGCAGATTAAGAGGCTGAGGCCTCCGCTCCTCACCCCCCTTCCTCCTCCCAGCAGCCCCCTTTTGTTCCTGACCCTTAGATTTAGACAGTCTAGAGGGGGTGGATGTCACTTGCACCCCATTGACAATGGCACCCTCTCTCCCCCTGATGAGCCTCAGTGTCTGTAGCTCAGAGGCCAGCTCATCCTCCTTAAGCTGGAGCTCCTCCAGCAACCTGCACTTATGCTATCATCATCTTAAAAATTATGAGCACTATTGCCGAGATGTTTCCTATTTTTACTTGTCTTACCTGTGTTTGTTCATCCCCCATTACTGGATCCAATAGCAAAGAATGATAGCATTTACTTTTTAAAAATTCATTCATAGGATATGGACATGGCTGGTTAGGCCAGCATTTATTGCCCATTCCTAATTGCCTTTGAGAAGGTGGTGGTTAGCTGCCTTCTTGAACTGTTGCAGATACATCCACAGTGCTATTAGGGAGGGAGTTCCAGGATTTTGATCCAGTAGTAGAGGAATGATGATATATTTCTTAGTCAGGGTGATGAGTGGCTTGGAGAAGAATGCCCAAGAGGTGGTGTTCCCATGTCTCTAGTTCCCTTGTCCTTCTAGATGGTAATGGTCATGGGTTTGAAAGATTTGCCTAAGGAACCTAGGTCAGTTCCTGCAGCGCATCTTGTAGATGGTACACACTGCAGCACTGTGCGTCGATGGTGGATGTGGTGAATGTTTATGGATGGAATGCTAATCAAATGGGCTGCTTTGTACTGGATGGTGCTCAGAGTCTAGAATGTTGTTGGAGTAGCACTCATCTAGACAAGGGGAGAGTATGCTATCACACTCCTGACTTGTGCCTTGCAGATGGTGGACAGGCACTGGGGAGTCAGTAGGTGAAGCAGGTGGGTGGATGAGGGAGTACATATGTTGGTGGGTGAAGTGGGTAAGTAAGTAAGTGAGTGTGTGGGTGGGTGATTGTGGTGGGTAGGTGGATGAAGTGGTTGGATAGGTGAGGTGGGAAGGTGAAATGAATCTGTTTAAAATGGCTAACATTTCTGAGGTAACCATGGAAGTAAGTTATATGGATCTAGCCCAAGCTTGACTCTAGATCAGAGTTGGAGGCATTGGTGCAGAGTATCAGAGTATCAGAGTAGCAGGGAATTTCCCATTGTTAGTTTAAACTTCCTGGACAAAATTCCTATGTAGTTCTGTGTATCAGGACTTTTGCAGCATCTTGACCAACATCTTAGCATGGTCCAAGCTCTGACAACCCAGAGGTGAGAAGATTTGGCCCATAAAATCTTCCCTGCGGCAGTCCAATATGTCATTGTAATAGTCATGATGTGGAGATGCCGGCATTGGACTGGGGTAAACACAGTAAGAAGTCTGACAACACCAGGTTTAAGTCCAACCAATTTATTTGGTAGTAAATTCACAAGCTTTCAGGGTTTGCCCCTTTGTCAGGTGAATCATTTAGGAGTGGTACTCCAGTGCCATTCAATACTGTTAAAAACAGGTTTATCACCAAAATAATGAGTGCTTAATCCTCCAATTGTAATGAACCTGATTTAAACGTCTCCCAAAATGGTTTAAAAGCTATGCTGAACCATTTACTAGTTTCATTGATGCGCACTGGCCAGTTTCTTAGTAAATTAACCGTTTTAATATGTATAGGCTTTAAAATATGCCTGTATGTGCTGAGTAAAATGAATTAACCTGAAGCTCCTCCTGTTATGGCTGCAATGTATAACATTACCATTCCTTATTATTTTAATACGGGGAATGTGGCCATTTTGTGGATGGCACCAACCTCGGGTTAAAGGATTTTTGGACTAGGGTCAAAGATCGCAATTTATGCGATAATACACGTTACGCCTGATTTTCCGTGTTTGTTTTTGCGCTAGTTCAGTCTAAGTGAACCTCTTAATTAACCTTTTTAATTACATATTCCAATAATTTCCCCACAACAGACGTCTATAATTTCCTGGTTTCTCCCTCCCTTTCTTTAAACAATGCAGTTACATTCTAGAGGAAGGATTCCCACCTCAGGGGAAAGTTTTGGAAATCGAAGTATCTGGGGTAAATGCCATTAAAGTAAAGCTACACTGGGCTCCAAAACTGCCAAATTCTGCTTCCAGGTTGGAAGTTTCCACAGAGGGCAGCCTTTGCTGAAGTCTTTAATGAGAATACTGTTCACATTTCACTCTCTCTCTCCTTTTCTCTGCCTGTGACCTATGCCGCTCCCTTTTTAACTGGGTGGAACTTCATTACATCACCGCAAGGAAACTGGCTATGGTTAGACAGTAATTCCCAGGCGAGCAGATATAAATGAATGCCGATCTTTGGGGCTGGTAAGTGTATCCGTTTGTAAACCTAACACTCTACGAAGATATGCACGTTACATTACATGTACATTACGCCCCCGCGATTCGATGAATAAATGTTACTCCCCTGCGCCTGGTTTAAGTTTACTTGGGGGTTTGTTACAGGATAGGTACATGCCTACATCGTTTTCTTAACCAACACTTCCTGTCACTACGCACACCATTGATTGCAGAGTAATAGCGCATGTGAAGCCAGCGTCTGCGCCAAAAGTGCAATTTTCTGCCCTCCGAAGCGTTAAGATGCACTTTTGTAAAACCTTAATTTCAGGCTGAAGTCTATTTTAAGACAACCAACCGTGTTCTGCGAAACAAGATGTGCCTGCTCAATATTTCACACGGGAAAACTCATTTGGTGCTCTCTAGGAAACATTGTGCTGCAACTGTTAAAATTCTGCGGTGATGGGTGCTGGAAATCTAAAATAAATGCTGGAGAAACTTAGCAGTATCTGCGGAGAGAGAAAAAAAATTCTTGTTTCGAGTCCTTCTGAAATGTTCTCTCTGATTTTCTCTGTCCATGGGCGATGTCAGACCTGTGAAGTTTTTCCAGCATTTTCTGTTTTTATTGTTACTTGGAAGAGTTAATACACTGATTTCACATGAGGATGCGGAGGTGGGAGGAAAGGCATTATTGTGGTCAACTTGGGGCCTGATGCAGTTTATTAAGAATAGTTTAAGTGATTCCATATTTTTTGAAGTTTTGATATAGAATCCCGATAGAATGAGACCACTCGGCCCATCGAGTCTGCACCAGCTCGGAAGAGCATCCCACCCCGGGCGAAACCCACCTAAACCCAGAGAGAATGTGCAAATTCTACCCAAGGCAGGAATCGAACTCGGGTCCCTGGCGCTGTGAGATACCACTGTGCCAGCCTACTTTATATAACGCCTCACTTATATAATACACGTCCCATGGGACGTACACACACACACACACACACACACACTATACGTACGGTATCGGAAAGAAAGTTAGTTATCAAGCTGTAGCATAGACAGAAACCACTCTGGCAATTAAAGCCAAAATAAATCAATCTTAACAGACTTTAGATTTCCAATTTATCCAACTTGAGTTCGGTTAGTCGCTGTACTGGGCATGAGTCACAATGAGACAAGACGAGCTTGGAGCACTGAGGCAGAAAAACAAGACCAACTGGTAGTTTTTACTCTCCGATTTCCAGTGCATTCAATGGATGATAGAATGTATAAAAAAGCAACACGAGGACAGTATTTTTTCTGATCAGAGAAAATATAATCAGTGATCAGCACACTCTTTGTCACAATTCCCAAGAAGTGGCTTGCTCAATGAAGGCGGCACAAACCAGACAAGTCAAATCGGTCTCTTTATTTAACCAGTCAACCACAGAAACACTTCACCCTTTCAGGTGCTGTTGGGCCTGAAGGGTATTTGAATGTTGATTGCAGGTGTGCACCGTTAGCAATGTTGCTTTGGTTTTAGTTTAACGATTATACTATCGCCGTTCCAACATCATTCGCTGTCTTGGTTGTGAGCGCTCGCACTCAAACAGAAAATGCCTTTGGACAGACCTCCTCTCATTGCCAATGTTAACTTCGGGGACTGCTCAGCGGGAAAATATTCCCAGGAGTGTTCACTGTATTGTATTTGATGTTAATCAGTGTAATGATGCGTACATGAGCACAGTGAGGGCGGGGGGGGGGGGGGGAGGGAGGTGCGAAGTCCAATAACAAAGCAAGCGTCATATAAACTTCACTCACTAATCAGGCCTGCTCAGTCAGGTGCTGCCTGATACTTCCCTGAACCTTACACAGCAGGTAAATGTTCACAGTATCCGGGCTCAGCGTTTGCACCACAGCAGAGAGGACGGGCAGCTTGGCTGACGCCACCTCCCCCAGTCTGTGAGTAAATGTGGGGCTGATCCCCTCAGTCCATGAGTAAAGGTGGGGCTGATTACCCCCCCCTCAGACAGTGAGTAAATGTGGGGGCTGATCCCCCCCCCCCGCGAGTCTGTGAGTAAATGTGGGACTGATTCTCCCCAGTCTGTGCATAAATATGGGGTAATACTTCCCTTCAGTGAGTAAATGTGGGGCTGATTCCCACCTCAGTCTGTGTGCAAATGTGGATCTCATTCTCCCAGACTGAGTAAATGTGGTGTTGGATTGCACCCCCCCAAGTCTGTGAGTAAATGTGAGGCTGTATTGCCCCCCTCCCAGTCTGTGAGTAAATGAGAGGCTGATTCCCCCTGTCTATGTGTAAATGTGGGGCTGATTCCTCCCCAGTCTGAGTAAATGTTTGTAATATTTCCCCTCCCCGTTTGTGAGTAAATGTGGGACTGATCCTTGCCAGTCTGAGTAATGCGGGGCTGGTTCCCCCCTCCCCCCCACCAGGCTGTGAGTAACTGTGCGGCTGGTCCCCTCTCCCCCCCGCCCCCAGTCTGTGATGTTGGTGGTGTTTATTTGGGGGGTATCAGGTGTTATGTGTATGTGTTTGGGGGGAGGAATGGATCTGGGCATGGGGGGTTGCAAAGGGGTGTTAAGTCCTAGCGACCGAGTGTGTGTGTGGGGGGGCGGGGATCAGGTGTGAGGGGGAGCTGTAATGTGTGGGGGTGAATGTTGGGATTGAGAGTGTGTCAGGTTCATGGGGAGGGTGTTAGGTGTTGTATGTGGGGGAATATGTGGAGTGGATCTGTGGGGTGGGAGAATGGGTTGCGGGTGTGTATGTGGGTGTGTGTGGGGGGGATCAGGTGCGGTGTGGGGGTCAGTGGAATGTGGGGGGAGTATGTGGGGTGGATCTGTGTGTGGGGGATGTCAGGTTCTCCGATGGGAAGGGGAATCAGGTATGTGTGTGGGGGGGGTTCGATCTGGGAAGTGGGGGTGCAAAGAGGGTGTCAAATCTTTGGGGCAGGGTGTGTGTGGGGGTGGTGAGTGGGGGGAATCAGGTGGGATCAGTGGAACGTGTGGGGGGATGTTGAGTTGGGGGTGTGTCAGCTTTTCTGGGGGGTGTGGATGGGAGGTATCAGGTGTTGTGTTTTCGGGGTTTTTAGCTACTGGGTGTTGTGTGTGTATGGGTAGGAGTGTTGGTGGGTGGGTCTTTGGGGCAGAGGAATGGGAAAGGGATGTGTGTATGGATGTATGTTTTATTGGGGGGGGGGGGCTGTAAGGTCCTCGGGGGGGGGGGTAATCAGGTGTGTGTGTGTCGGGGGGGTGCATCTGGGGGTGGGGGTTGCGAAGGGGGTGTTAAATCCCTGGAAGGTGGGTTGGGTGTGTGGGAGGGGGAATCAGGTGCTTGGGGCAGTGGAATGTATGTGTGGGCGGAGATGTTAGGGGTTGGGGGTGGTCAGCTTCTGGAGGGGAGGATATCAGGTGTGTGTTGGGGGTGGATCTATGGGGTGGGGGTTGGGAAGGGGCTATGTATGTGGGTTTGTAGTTTTGTTGTGGGGGTGTCAGGTGCTTGGTGCTGTGTTGGGAGGGGGTGGATTTTGGGGGCTGTGGATTTGGGGGAGAGGGTGGATTTTTGGGGGGTGGGTTTTTTTGGGGGGGTGTCAGGTATGTGGGGGGGTGGATCTGTTGGATGGGGGATGGGAAGGGGGTGTGTATGTAGGTGTGTGGTTTTGTTATGGGGGATAGATTTTAGGGGGGAGGGGTGGATTTTTTTAGGGGCTGGATTTTTTGGAGTGTCAAGTGCTTGGTGCTGTTTTGGAAGGAGGTGGATATTTTTGGGAGGGGGTGGATTTTTGCAGGGGTTGCATTTTGGGGGGGTGGATTTTGGGGTTTGTCAGGTGCTTTGATGTTGTTTTGGGAGGGGGTGGATATTTGCAGGGGGGTGGATTTTGGGGGTTTGTCAGGTGCTTTGATGTTGTTTTGGGAGGGGGTGGATATTTGCAGGGGGGTGGATTTTGGGGTTTGTCAGGTGCTTTGATGTTGTTTTGGGAGGGGGTGGATTTTGCAGGGGTTGGATTTTGGGGGGGTGGATTTTGGGGTTTGTCAGGTGCTTTGATGTTGTTTTGGGAGGGGTGGGTTTTTGCAGGGGTTGGATTTTGGGGGGTGGATTTTGGGGTTTGTCAGGTGCTTTGATGTTGTTTTGGGAGGGGGTGGATATTTGCAGGGGGGTGGATTTTGGGGTTTGTCAGGTGCTTGGATGTTGTTTTGGGAGGGGGTGGATATTTGCAGGGGGTGGATTTTGGGGTTTGTCAGGTGCTTGGATGTTGTTTTGGGAGGGGGTGGATATTTGCAGGGGGGTGGATTTTGGGGTTTGTCAGGTGCTTTGATGTTGTTTTGGGGGGGTGGATATTTGCAGGGGGGTGGATTTTGGGGTTTGTCAGGTGCTTTGATGTTGTTTTGGGAGGGGGTGGATATTTGCAGGGGGGTGGATTTTGGGGTTTGTCAGGTGCTTTGATGTTGTTTTGGGAAGGGGTAGATTTCTGCAGGGAGGGGGGGTGGATTTTTTTTGGCGGGGGGGGGTGGGGGCAGGTGCGGCGCCGCGCGGGCTGACGTCAGGGAGCGGGCTGGGCCCGGGGAGGGGGGTGTGTGAGGCGGCGGCGGCGGCCGGGCTCCGCTCAGCTCAGTGTGCCGCTGCAGTCGGTGTGAAGGTGAGAGTTGGTGCGGCTGCTCCTGGAGCCCAGCCCGCTCCGCTCCCCGCTGTCACCCTCAGCCGGTGCCGCAGCTTCGGCCTAGCACCGTTGCCGGGGGAGGGGAGCCGCCAGGCGAGAGCTGCCCCGTTCCCGGGGCCTGGGATCCGGCATCACCTGTCAGCCCGGCCCGGCCCATCCTCCGTTCAGAGCCGGGCTCGGCCTGGCTGAAACGGCTGTGTCTCTGTCTCTGTGAGTGTGTGTCTGTCTCTGTGTGTCTCTCTTGTCTCTGTCTGCCTATCCCTATCTGTGTTCTCCCCCCCCCCCCCCCCCGTTTGTCCCCCTCTGTCTGCCACTGTGTGTCTCCATCCCTCTCTGCCTTGTCTGTCCCTGTGTTTCTGTCTCTCTGTCCCTCTCTGTCTGTCCCTGTGTGTCTCCATCCCTGTCTGCCTCTGTGTCTCTGTCACCCTGCCCTGTCTCCCTATGTGTGTGTGTGTCTGTCTGTGTCTGTCTCTTGTTGGGTGGTGGTGAATTCTTGTTATTATTGCCTGAACGCTAAAGGCCATTTATTGTTCCCTTCTAACATCTAATTCAACGTTTAATGAAACATCGTCGTGAAGAAAAGGCGACAGAGAGCCTGAGATTCGCAGGTATGCGGTTTGTTCAGAGGGGTTGTATTATTGTTCTTTTGTATTTCTGAAAAAGGCACATCTGCGATTTTTTTAATGCATTAATGTATGAAATAAAACATTAATTTAGCAACATTCTCGCGAGAGTTATATTTTGCCGGAGGATTTTCAGATTAATTCATGCACTTTGCAGTTTTATCCATTCAGATATCTCTTTTTAGATTTGATACAAACGCAACAAGGTTCATCCACTGACAGATTTCTCGATTTTTGTTTACAAGCTTAATTTTCAACCCCACATTTAAAAAAAAAATCAAAAACATCTAAAATTGCTCCAAATAAGAGATTTTTAAAAAAATTATAAAACCAAATACCAGCATTGCATTTTCTTTGAAGCTTTGAATAATTTAGTGGTGAGCTGCAGTTTTCCATCTGCTATGACTCGTTTTATTTTAGATGCATGTGGCAAATAGCTGGAATGAAAAAAAAACTGGGTGGTTGGGAACAGAAGAGGGTGACCTACTTTAATGCTATGAATACAGTACTTGCATGTGCTGTGTATAGTCAGTAGTTAAAGCACAAAGGTTTCCAGTACTGAGTGATCACATTAGCTACTTGCAAAAAGTGCTGAAAATTACCTCAAAACTTGCATGAAAAATATATACTATGTGACCGTGCCTGTGAGGATTTCCTCCCATAGTCCAAAGATGTGCAGGTTAAGTGGATTGGTCATGCTAAATTGCCCCTTAGGGTCAGGGGTAAATGCATGGGGTTATGGGGATCAGGTCTGGGTGGGATTGTGGTTGGTGCAGACTCGATGGGCCGAATGGCCTCCTGTGCATTGTAAAGATTCTATGACAGTAATTTCAAGACTACTAGCATCAAAAGCCCTACCTGAACCCCCGAAGATAATGTTCTGCATGTAATCATTATCAGATATCAAATATAAAACATCTGATCACAATTTTATATAAATGATTGAAATAGTAATTAGAAGTTTAGAACAATACAAGGATTTCCTTTAATCAGTTTGCAAAGACTGTTTTATAATTATTGTATGCTAATATTTTGACCAACATGTTTAGTGCTGTGAACAGGGTAAATAGGAAATCTTGAATGAAGCATTAACTGCAATTAGTTCCTGGTGCTCATTATTTCTGCATTTCAGTGGGACAATAGTTTCCTCTTTCTTCCTTTGCTTCAATTATTATTTTAAACCATGAGCTCTAAGAAATAAAGATGGCAAATTACTAATATGATCTGTTGTCTTTTGCTCTTTGTTTAGAATGTTAAATTGTGGGAATTAGTGTCTGAAGCAGCAAGCATGAGCGTGACATCTTGGTTCCTGGTGAGCAGCTGTGGCTCTCGCCACCGACTCCCTAAAGAGATGATTTTTGTTGGACGAGAAGATTGTGAACTAATGCTTCAGGTGAATCATTTTAGTCATCAGTTGGCTTATTGCAACAAATCTGCAGAGCACAAATAAACACTGTGCAAACACACACAATGTCATGCTCATTTAGAAATTGACTATTATGTCTGATGCTGTTTTCTGCAATTACTTTTTTTTGGATTTTCCTTTGCCACTAACCTGCGGAAGTATAGGTTGGATGGAGACTCACTTGACATGTCTTCACCAAAACGACAAAGAAGTGCATCTATTTGCTTAGCCTGACCTTTGCCTTTTTTTTTGTTTCCTCCTTTTTTAATCGCTTAAGACTTAGCCATACTGCTGCACATGAATAGTGATTGCCGTTTACATTAAAGTTCTGTTTAATAAAATAATATTGTAGCAATGTTGGTTCTTTAAAACTTTTTTCAATGTAAGGTGAGAGAATGTACGCTTCCAAATGAATTTGCACCCGTCAAAATTCTGATCAAGAATGGTTGTGTACCATTTTAACAGATTTAATAGAACATCTGCTGGTTTGAAATCAAAAAGAATATCATTGACTCTTCATGAATGTTTATATTGGCAGAAATATCAAATAATAATAATGGCCCAATGCTAGCATATCTTTGAATGCTAGAGTGAGGTCTGTTATTTACCAAAATTAAAAATGTTGGCTGAGCTTGCTGTGCTGGTTTAATGGAACATGACTACCTGCCCTTCCTCTCTCTCAATGTTTCAAAATTAGCATTATAATTGAGTTGTGTGTTTCCATGGTGATGAATTGTGGGATATAAGTAGCTTTCTGTTCAGTTTTCATATCAGTTGCTGGCATTGAGAAACTCCATGTCAAGTAAACATGGAATTTCCACTTGAAAGTCTCTATGTAGCATAGTGTACATGCCCTGACCAAAATGTATTTATGTTGATTAAAACAATGAATCTTCTGCTGATAGCAAGGTAGGATGAGTGCTCTTTTATAAGAATTGTATGCCTTGTGAAGTAGATTGTAGGTACGTGGTGCTCCAAGTCCATAAACGTGTAATTTCTCTGAATTCTTGTAATGTGTTGTATGACCAGTGTGTTTTTGGAAAAGGGCAACTAAAAACCATTAAGTTGTCTTTCATCTGTAACAAAGAGTACCAAGTACTAAGGGTGGAACGTGTTAATTATGGGAACCATTTTTGAACATTTGTTTTTAGTTTTTTAAAATCTTTCATCTCTACAGCCTCATGTAGCTTTAGGCAAACACCTGATATGTCCATTCCGCTTCAGGTAAATCACGTGCAAGCTTCCTGTCTTGCCTTCTGTATGTATAAAAAGAGCAATTTTGTTTCCAACTCTTTTATTGAAACAAAACAATTAAACTAAATCAAATAAACTGAGGGACAAAGTAAAAAGAGCAGCCCTTTAGCTGCCTTAAACAAAAACAAACCACAAATGAAACTTAAAACATCAAAACAAAAGCAATTGTTTCCATAGTTCAGAGGAACTGCACACTAACAGAAAATACCTTCTGACTGACTTCAGGGGCCACCTTTTTAGTTTATAAAATTAAATTGACTTGAGGACCTGCCTTGACCAACTAGAAACTAAGTTTGCAAACATTCATAAGCTACCTATTAGGATCTAAAATGGACATACAAAGCTCTGCACAATTGTACATATTTAAAAGCATACTCTCCTGTTCAGCATGAACTGCACCACAAGTCATTTACTGTTTGTTTTGTAATGTTCCAGAAATTTATAGTGAAGCTACAAGGGGAAAGTAATGTTTGTTGAATGATTTTTCAAGTAAATGGCAAAGAGTAAAAAAAATGTGGAATGTCCCTTAGTGGTGCACAGTAAGGATAGAAATGTAATCTGTACTAAGAATGTGGATTGCTCTACTTAATTACATGTCAGCCTCAGCAGAGTATACTCCTCAGCGCCATTTTATTTTCCACCCCAGCCATCCTTGTGATCTTGTTTGAGATTGCTTTTTCTTTTGCAGTTGAGACACTTCTCTTAGAAACTGGATTGAGACCTGCTCAAACTGAATTCTATCAGACTTTTTCAGAGAGACATCAAATTTCAATTCCATTAGTTTGGGTCAAATTTGATTAGACATCCCAGGAGTAAATTTGCTGGGTCCACTGTTATTTGTTACTTATCTTAATGATTTGGATGAGGATTTAGGAGGCATGGTTAATAAGTTTGCAGATGACACCAAAATTGGTGGCATAGGGGACAGTGAAGAAGGTTTTCTAGGATTGCAAAATGATCTTGATCAATTGGGCCAATGGGTCGATGAATAGCAGATGGAGTTTAATTTAAATAAATGTGAGGTGATGCATTTCGGTAGATTGAACCAGGGCAGGACTTACTCAGTTAATGGGAAGGCGTTGGGGAGAGTTATAGAACAAAGAGATCTAGGGGTACAGGTTCATAGCTCCTTGAAAATGGAGTCACAGGTGGACAGAGTGGTGAAGAAGGCATTTGGCATGCTTGGTTTCATTGGTCAGAGCATCGAATACAGGAGCTGGGACGTCTTGTTGAAGTTGTACAAGACATTGGTAAGGCTACACTTGGAATATTGTGTACAGTTCTGGTCACCCTATTATAGAAAGGATATTATTAAACTAGAAAGAGTGCAGAAAAGATTTACTAAGATGCTGCTGGGACTTGATGGTTTGAGTTATAAGAGGAGGTTGGATAGACTTGGACTTCTTTTCTGGAGGGTAGGAGGCTTAGGGGTGATCTTATAGAGGTCTATAAAATAATGAGGGGTATATACAAGATAGATGGTCAACATGTTTTCCCAAAGGTAGGAGAGTCTAAAACTAGAGGGCATGAGTTAGAGGGGAGAGAGATACAAAGGGTCCAGTGGGGCAGTCTTTTCACTCAGAGGATGGTGAGTGTCTGGGACGAGCTGCCAGAGGCAGTAGTAGAGGCAGGTACAATTTTGTCTTTTAAGAAGCATTTAGACAGTTACATGGTCTAGGCGGATATGGGCCAAATGCGGGCGATTGGGACTAGCTTAGTGATTAAAAACTGGGTGGCGTGGACAAACTAGGCTGAAGGGCCTGTTTCCATGCTCTAATCCTCTATGATTCTGTGACTCTAAATGGCATTCTGATGCTCATGAGTTCTTAAGCCCATTGCTGTATTTTAATAGTAAATTAAACATACATCCAAAATACTAAGTGATAATGTAAACATTCAAACATATATGTTATCCCTCAAGAGAAGACATCAAAACCCTAGAGTCTACCTTCCATTTTAATCTACTATAAATTCCTTATTGCTGTACAAACAAATAATAGCGTTTCTTTTATGTTTCTTAAAAGTTTAACTATAGAAGTATTTTAGTACACTCTCAAATTGGTCATGATGTAAGTGAATGGTAGGAGACAATTAAATTAGCAAGATTAGAGAAGTTCCAAGTCAATGATTTGTAATAACTTAGCATCAATAAATTGCTCAGCAGAGTAAGAATCCTAGGTACAATACACTGGAAGTGAGAAAGTTATCCAGCAAATCTGGGCCATGTTTAAGTTCAGTTCAATTTAATCAAACATTTAGTTACAGCATTCAGCAATTTTAATTTACAATTATGTTTTAATGCACATCTAATTGATTTATAGTTTGAGGCTTGCTAAGCACTACCATCAAAGTAGTAGAATAAGTAATTCCTTCTATTGTGATGCTTGTTATTTGGGAGCTCACATGGAGAACAACCCAAGTCCTAATCCTTTTACATTGAAGAATTGTACCAAGAGATACAAAAATGGTTCTTTAGCAGTAGTTAATCTACCATTGCCAAGTAGTTTCAAATTCTCAGAAAAATGGAAGTGACTGTTAAGTCAGGTCTGCCATCCGGTTTGTAGGCTTCTTAGAAGTCCAGTCGAAGCCAACTGGTAATTGTTAGTTTGACAACATAAGGAGTATAATTTCAGTGTGGTTGAGCCAAATTTTAAACACTTTCTGGGAGTTGAGATTGGATCTCTAGCTCTGGGATGGTTTAAATAAGCTGTACTTAAGTTTATAATTGAAAGCAGGAATACCCATCTACACTCTTGAGAAACTATCAGTTTCTAACTTGGCATACTTTAAAATGTAGTGAGTAGATGCAAAGTTTTCTACAAGCTACCAAGTCTGAATCCTAGCCAGACATGATACTTACGATGCCTCTATAGCAAACTGAGATTTTAACTATCAATAGGTGTAAAATAACCTATTGTGGCTGTTAATTGATGTAACTTAAATTTCACCAGTAAAAGAGTTTTTTTTGTATTGAGTAAAATGCAGAAACTTTTCTCCAGAAAATGTTCTGGTTTATGATTTTGCAAAAGTGATGTTGTTGCTGATATTGCCTACAGAATATATTGTTGACTTTTATGTTCTATTCTCTCCATCTCTTAAGTGCTAGTTATTTCTTTGGTAGCCTCTCACTTGTCATATGTATGGATAATTGCATACATCACCACTTAGAGATTTTAAATATTAACTGATTTATTGTTGGTCTTTGTCTCTTCAGTTGAATATTTTACACTTAAGTAGTAAGTGCGGATGATCTTAATATGGGACAGCTTTGGGAGCAAATGTAAGGGTGATTGATGAATAAGCATCTGACACAATGCTGTATGTTTTAGTTATGTATGCAAGATTTCCTCACCATCAGGGTAGCAATGTCTCCAATCCAGTTCTGCAAGTCTAAGAAGTGCACCTAGTTTATAACAAAAATATTGAAAATATAAACAAAGCAAAAGTGCAGCTTTAATTTCATCTTTAGTTGAACTTTATGGTCACTGTCTCCTTGAAGTAATAACTAATTATGGATAGCATGGCAGGTAAAATACTAACAGCATAAAATGGTTTTGGTGTTCCATTACCAGTAGATCTGGGGAATAACTTAAGCTTGAAATTAGATCAGGATTTTAGGATAACTGTTTATAACTATATTTGAAGAAGAGTATGAATCCAAAATGTTTGCTTTATGTTCTTTCTACAGAAATTATTTGAACTATATTTTCAGCTTATTCTGATTTTCTTAGAAAATAGCTGTGGTGTTAATAATATTTCTGTCACTTTTTCACTTAGTTTCTATCTCTATTTCTAACTAATCTCTGTCACCCTGCAACTGTCTATCCCCCTTATCCTGCTCCCTCCCTCTCCCCTCCACACACACTATCTCTTGCTTCCACCCTGCTGCTGCTGCTGCCCCCCGCCCCCCCCCCCCCCCCGCCCCGCCCCGCCCCCTTCCTCCTTTGGTCTGTCTGCCTCCTAGTGAGAGGAGTGGATCTGACTGAGGTGTATGAAGGAGTTTGGAAGATGCCAGAGGAAAATGGTGAAAGAGAAAGGGAGGGAAGGAAAAGGAAGAACTTGCATTTGTAGAGAATGTTTTAAACTAATAACTGTTCAAACATAGAACATACTGCAGATAATTTGTTCAAAGGAAGGTCCTAGATTTAGCAATATAGTGGGATACAGTTTTGGTGTTAGATGAGGGACAAAGATTGGCAATGACACGAGGAGAACTCCTCTGCTCTTTAAAATAGTGCTGTAGGATATTTTCTATCCATCTGTGAGGGTCGAAGGAGTCTTGATTTGATGTCTCATCCAAAACGTGGCACTTCTTGATAGTGTGACATACCTTCAGTTTTGCATTAGAGTATCAATAGTAAGGATAGGTTTTGCTGTCTATTAATCTTTCAAAGCTTCCTGACACGGGTTTTGACCTCTCACATTTTGGGCTGCACATCCTTAATGCCAAATGACTGTCCCATTGAAAACATTATTATATAACTGTTTATACTGGAAATAATAACTTTGTATCCTGGAGGCTGGGTATTAGCAATTATAAATTGGGACTGAATTTGATTTGCAGATGTAAAAAGAAATGGTGTGACTGTTAGAGATAAAATATACATAGAAAATACTAACAAACCATTTAGCCTGAAAGAAAAATTAATAGTTGACATTACAGATTTTGATAAAAGCCCCACTTTAAAAAGTTAACTTGTCTTTCTCTCTGACCTCTGTATATTTTACTTTTATTGTCACAAGGTGACCTTCAGCATTGTGTAGACAATACATCTAACAATCAAGTATTGATGGATTAAATTCATATGCAAATCTGTGATTCCATTGCATTTTAATATTGCGTTTTAATGTTAATGTAATTTATGACCCATCGTGTTAAGTGGCAAAAGTATAACAAATGTATGTTCTCTGTGCATAAGATGCACACACCACTACTACATTTTTAAATTGTGGTCACTTATAATCTATGGAGAATAGCTATGTGCGATTGGAACCAATTAGCAATGTGTTAAAGGCAATTGTCTCCTGAAAAGTTTAGTATTCATTATATGTGTTCTCCTAGTCTCGCAGCGTAGACAAGCAGCATGCAGTAATCAACTATGATACAGCTACAGATGAACACCGGGTAAAGGACCTTGGAAGTCTAAATGGGGTATGTGGAGAAACAATAAAGCTACTGTTTTACACTGTACACATTTTCATGTTATTACAGTTCACTGGATTTGAAAAGAAAATTTCATTTGGCTAGATTGGTTTTTGTTTTCGTTAATTCAGAAACTTAAATTTACAACTAATTTTAAGTTGTAAAAGGTTTATTTTTTTTAAAAAATTAATCATTTGTGCTTTCCATCATTAGAAGGATATAATTGCAGTGGAGGGAGTGCAAAGGAGATTCACCAGCATGCTGCCTGGGATGGAACATGAAGGGAGGTTGGATGGGCTTGGCTTACTTTTGGAACAGAGAATTCTGAGGGGCAATCTAATTGAAGTATAAAGGATCGAGGGGCATGGACAGGATGGGTAGGGAGCAGTTGTTCCCCTTAGTGATAGGATAGGTCACAAGAGGACGCAAGTTCGAGGTGCAGGGCAGGAGGTTTAGGGGGATGTGAGGGAAAGCTTTTTTTACTCAATGTGGTATTGGTCTGAAATGCGCTGCCTGGGAGGCTGATGGAGGTGGGTGGCTTCACCTCCTTTAAAAAGAACCTGGATGAGCCCTTGGCACGTCATAACATTCAAGGCTATGGGCCAAGTGCTGGTAAATCAGATTGGGTACATAAGTTGTTCTCACATGTCAGTGCAGACTCAGTGGACCAAAGGGCCTCTTTTGCACTGTATAATTCTGTGACCATTGCGTGTTTTGATTAACTGAACAAGTTGGAGGTGACTTGAATTTTCTTTTGAATTTAAAAACTTTCAAATGTGTTTTAAGTTTTATATCTGCATTTCTCTTCCTGCAGACATTTGTGAATGATGTAAGGATTCCTGACCAGATGTACATAACACTAAAAGTAAATGACACTGTTCGCTTTGGATATGATATCCTTTCATTTTAATTTCATTGATCTATTTGATGCCTTTGTTGTGTTTATCATTAGTTTGTGCCCTTTCAATGTTTTATAAACCAATTCTTTCCCAGACTAGTAGTGAAACAATGTAAAATACCATTTAATGGAGAAGAAATTCACTATTTTGCATTAGGCATCATTCTTTAGGTTGTAACATAGAGCAGATTGATCTTTACAGTGTTTTAGAATCCTTATAGGATATTCTTGTATTCAGCTGCAGATCTGAATATGTTTTACTTGTTTGTCTACTATGCTTATTGTTACCTTTTTCATAAAGTCACTATCAGATTAAACCTGCCAGTAATTTGACATTCTGTAACTGGCGTATAATTACATTTCTGACAGGGACATTTTATAATTGAGTATTTTGCCAATGGACTTATTTATGATCAATCACTATTGTATTTCACATTAAGTTGCTGCTGTTGGTTTGTTTTTGCAATGTTAGCTACAAAGCAAAGGCTGTTTCTGATATGAAATCAGGAGAACCTCCATGGAAATTCTACCCTCATATTTACAGAATGTGGGAACTAAAGCTGAAATGTGCTCCCTTCTTCTCAGCTTTTGATCACAAATGAATTCACCAACTTTTAAAAACAGCCTCGAGGGCAAATATCCATGAAATTGTCAATCTAGCGCTTGGCTGCAACATAAAATGCAAATAAGTTGCATAATGAGAGGGGTGGGATGCGAATCAATAGAAATTATATAGGTCTTGTGCAAGAGATTGGTTGGACTCTGTGGAACGCCGCTTGATGGATATTTAAATATCAAAGCCCTGTGTTTATGAGAGAAGCTTGGGATGTTTGTGTCTTTTTAAAGACTTTGAGGTGAGCTAATTGAAGTCTTCATGATTTTGATGGAAAATAACAAAGTTGATCCTGGAAAATTACTCACCGTGCGGAAGGTTTCATTTACCCCTATTGCAAATGTTGGTGACAATTTAGGAGATTAGGGGTTTGCGGGGCAGCTGGGTAGTACTGAGAACTGCCATTCATCTTATTGAAATCTCTGTCTGTGAGGCAGAGGTTTTGATCTAAATGAATGATTTATGTGGCTTCAGGAAGCAATAATGGAAATGGCTTTTGTATGACTGAGCTCTGGCGCTGTTGGATAGTCTTTGTTCACAGGAAAATAACAAAAACCCATTTGATTTGATAAATTTTGAATGAATACCTTTTCAACAGTAACCCTGGTGTGATTCATATCTCTGTAATATGGTATTCCAGGGTGCAATCTTCACATTAAATTGCATTCAAGTAAAATGAATTGTGTATTTTTTGGGGGTTTATATCAAAACTGATTTCCATGCTTGCTTTTGTTTTTAAATTTGTATTGTTAGTATCTTTCCATGTCTCATGAAGGAATGCAAAATTATTTGGGGTAATATGAAACACCAGAATTTGTTTTTAACAACTCCCAACAAAAGCATTTGTGTGAGGCACCACACCTTTCTTAAGTTTCTTAAAAATTAATTTTATGTAAGAACACATTCTGTTTGAATGTCATATTTTTGGATCTCAGGAAACTTTTTTAACGCTTCAAGTTTAAAGGAGAACTGAAAGGAAATAACGGTGTAATGCACTAGATATCCTGTGGCATTTTTCTCTCCTTTTTCTCTCAGCCTAGTCTCCTTTTTCTCTCAGCCTAGTCTCCTTTTCTCTCCATATTTCTCTGCGTTTTTTTAGTCTATATCCTTCGGTCTTTCATTGTTTCTTTTCTTAGACAAAGAGATAAACTATTAAGTTTATTTGACGTTTGCGTGGTCCCAATACTATTGTCATATCGGTGTGTCACATGTGTGATGTGAATAGTGAGTGTAGCTGTTTTATTAATGTTATTCAGTGCCAAACCACTCCATTGCAAGGATTTCTGCCTCATTATCTCTCTTTTCCTGAGGGAGCTGGCAGAGAGTGGGGGTGGAGTGGGGGGGCTGCAGGCCGCCTTAAAATATCATATGCTTGGTTGGGAGAATTGTCCTATCCATATTAGGGATTTTTTTTAATGCAATCAATATTTAATTCACCCAGAAGGGATCCCAGATTTGGAGAGTGTGGATAATTAATTCTTGGCTACTAGGTGCCAGGTTTCAATCAGTGTGGTTTTTAATTAAGCCTGTTCTTAAAGTTCTCATTATTTTGCTTTCTTAACAAAATCTTCAAATTCCAACATGTATATAATGGAAAAAAGTACGCACACGGTTCCTGAAGAGGCCCTAAAGGTAAGTGGAGTTTGGCTATCATGAACTTAAAGAAAATTGCAAAAAATACTACTTCACCTTGTATTTCTGTTTTGTCTTGTCAGCATGAGAAATACACTAGTCAGTTTCAAATACATGTGAAAGCAGCAGAAGATAAGAAGATAGAACAGTCTGATATGGCTCTCAATCAGTCAAGTACAAAATTGGAATCACCCAAAGCAAACCTTGAAAAGGTTGAAAAGAAAGGAACTACAGGTATTCATTATGCTTTGTTAGTATGTTGTGTTTGGTTTATGTCACCATTCCTTTATTCAACGGTCATTGGTGCAGGAATATTAAATCTGTTGCATTAAAAATATTGAGTGGCTACAACAGTCCGCCTTAAAGCACACTGAGAATATCAGCTTTCGTATTGGGAAATCTCATTTTGTCAAAATTTGCCTGCAGTACCTGTTATGTCTGTAGATGGAATTGTGATTATTATTTATAACGGATCTGTCAGTAGTTACAAATCCAGCGCTGGAGCTGTAGTTTAATCTTCAAAGTTGACAGATGTGTCAGCGTGCTGCTGCATTGCCCATTCACTGGGTGGCAGTGTAGATTAAATCTTTATATAAAACTCTTAATAGCTTTAGGAATGCTGCCAATTTAAACCTCCATATACCCTGAACACAAGGGAGTGTCAGCTGCCAGTATGTAATACACTTCTAACTCTCAAAGTTTCATTAGGGTTTCCCTGATGAGCAAATCACAGACCCTCTCCTTCATGCAGCATCAAATCTTTCTTGTGCCTAAATCTCGAGGTTGAAGTTTTGGGTCAGAGAAAGACAGGCCCATCTTTATCTGCAACTCAGTAAAATGGGAACCACTCCCACTTTGGATCCCCTTTTGGTGCCATCACCCTTTCTCCCCAACACAGCAGCTGAACACATTCGTCAGTTAGATGCTGCCTGGTTAATCTTCCCCCAACCATCTTGGCAATAAATTTTGTTAGACTGTGTTTGTCCCCACCCTCTTTTCATTCTGTTGCCATGCACTTTACATTAAATGGAAGCAAAACTCTTCAGTCATGGAGAAAGAATCTTTGTGCTTGTGCACTTGTTTTAAAGTTGTAATCGTAATTTTGCTGCAGCTGTCCTGTGCAAATCTGCTTTTACAGACCTTGCACATGAATTGTTATACTAATGTTGCAATACAACTGGGGAAAATATGACACTCTGGAAGTCAACGTATAATACAAATCGCTTCTTTTGGAAACAATTTTTGTAACATAAACAGAGTACAAGCAAAAGTTCTGTTAACTGACTAAGCACTGCATTATGTGTGTCTGTGCAGTATATGATAGCCCATTTGTGCTGCAGCTGTATTTAGATGAAGAGAACATTTTATTTGAACCACAGACAGACTGAGCTCTCAGCTCATTTGCACGTGCCAGCAATCCAGTTTTAACATTGGCCTTCCCCAGTGTCAGGAAACAATAGCCAGAATGATGGGCATGGCCCCATGATTGTGCTGCTGCCAGAGTCATTCCATCGTAGCTGAATCTATTCCATATTATAAACAAAAACAGCAGCATGAGGTAGCCAGCCACTTCCTTTTGTTTTCTTTGCTTCTCTGGATGTTCTCCCATTTTGTGTTTTAGCAGAGATTCAGAAATTGCTGCTCAGTCTTGGCTTTCCGTTTAGAAAGACTCACTTGTGTATATACTGAAATTTTATTATGTTTTGTTGCCTATAGACATCCATTCACCATTATTTTGAATGATAAATTTGGTTGAATACCACATTTGTACTTTATTGATTGCTTGCATATCATAGCTAAAGAGTAAAAAACGTTTGTTAAAATCTACAAGTTAGTGTTAAATTTACAAGTAATATTTACACTGAATTAAAATAATGGAAAACCTCCTTGCCCTTTTCAAAATTGAGATTGTATCCGGACATCTGTCACTATTTAACGTTTAATTTGGATAACCTTCATACTAAAAGTGGTCATTGGCATTTGATCTTCTGTTCAAAGGAACATCCACATTTGTCTGCTCACTGTCAGCATTGCAAAGGGTGCACTTGAAAAAAATGTATGAGTAAATAGTTAGAAAATCAGGTCAGACAGCTTAGTTATCCTGGGGTTTATAATGTCCTTGCTGGTCTAATACTGTAGTGCACATTGTAAGATTACAATATAAAGGCACCTCTGTTCTAACTGCTGGTTTTAATTTTACACGTAGGAGTGTGATTTGGAGTTGCTGATCTAGGCGTTCTGACAAAACTAATAGTTTAGCTTTCCCTGCCACAAAAGATTTCTGTTTAACTCAGACAGTAAAATGAACAAAAGAATTTTTGACCTTGTTCTAATTTTACTTTTTTTAACTCTTGGAGTATTCATCCTGTTTGGTTTTAGAATATCTAAAAGCAATTATGCTTTCTATTTATTAAGCTGCCTTGACTCTCATCAAGTACAAAAATGTTCCATAAGTCTAAAATAATTAAGACTAAATATAGGAATAAAGTTGTCTTCATTTTTTTCCCCATAATATGTCACACGAGCAAATCAATGCAGATGTTAGAAACAGAAAAGGCTGGAAAATACTCAAGGTTGGCAGTAGAGAGGAATAGAGTTAATGTTTCAGGTTTCATCAGATTCAATGTCATCTCAGTAAAAAATGTAGCAAATTTGGCATTACAGAATTGTAATTTCTGCAGTTAGTTTGGTGCAGTCCTTGTAAAACTGTTGCCCTTGAAGGGATCCTGTAAAGAACACAAATTCAGAGCCCATTTATTGACGGCCATTTTCAATACAAGGTGCTAAAGTGTATTAGCGTAGTTTAGTTGAAACTCTAAGCTTCATGAAAAGCGATTGCATGTGATAATGTTTTTGCCTTGGATTAGGAAAAACGTGAAAAAAATGCTTGACAATGGAAACAACAGAATATGCTGAAAGTATTCGGGAGGTCAGACAGCATCTGGAGCGAGGAAGCAGAGCTGACGTTTCAGGCCAACAATGTCTGATCAGAATTAGAATTCTTAATATCCAGTATTCTATCTAGAGATGGTCGGTGCTAACTAGAATTAGATGTAAACAGTGCCAGCTTCCAATTGTCTGTAAACAATTCCTCAGTTGGCAGCAATCTTACCTCAGTTGTGGGTTCAAGTTCCACTCCAGGATTTGAGCACAAAATCTAGGCTGATGTTCCAGTGCTGTGCTGAAGGAGTGTTGTACTCAGTGGTGCAGTCTGTCTACCTTTTCAAGTGGCCATTAAAGATCCCATGGCACTATTTCAAAGAAAAACGGAGTTATCTCCGGTGTCCTGGTCAATGTTTATCCGTCAGGCAACATCACCAAACGTACTTTTGGGTTAATATCACGTTGCTGTTTGTTGTCATTTACTGTAGGCAGATTGGTTGCCATGTTAACCTACGTTATAATAGTAACAATTCTTTAAAAATACTTGATTGCAGCATAACATTTTAGGTTGTCTGCAAGTTGTGAAAGGTGCTAATGAAGTCAAACTCTTCTATTATATTGAAATTTCCTGTACTCATTCATGTGCTATGGAGAGTATAAATGCAACTCCAATTACGTTCAGGATGGCAAAGGAATGGTTTTAACCGTAGACCTCTCCCGTGGACCTTGTAGTTTGAACATCATATTCAATTAGAAAAGATACTGTCATCAGAATGGCTACTGTCATTTCATGTTGGGTTATCATCTTTGTTTCTCTATCTTGCCTGATGCATATTAGGAAGGAATAAGTGAAGCTTTTTCCAGCTACTAAGCATAGCTTGCGAGGGAAATATAATGGCCCAAACGTTGAAAACACTTAACAACATGTAATTAATCAGCACCAAAGGACAGGATTTCCCCACCAGCTTTGGGGATCCAACATGAGGGTGAAAAGGACAACAGAAGTCTGCATTGTGTGGGAACTGGTCATCCAGCAGTGATTTTCTCCAAATTAGCTAGCAGGTGAGCTTTGCATCCAATTAAGGATGGCAGGAAGGTTCTCAAAGCTAGCAGCCCAATAGAAGGCCCTCCACTGAAGGTGCAGTAGGCTACCTTTTCAGGTAAGAGAGAAAGAAGTCACCTCAAGCTAGAGGAACCCATTTAAAATGTTTAAAAAAAAATTCCCCTCAGTCGGGTCACAGTTGTGGAAAGGAAACAGTGCAGCGTGTAGCTTTAGCTGAAACCAGGCAGATGGGGAGGACCTCCAAGCCTACCTGGAGCAGTGGTTCACTGTCAGAAGTCTGCCTGACCTGTGCTCCAACGCCTCTGAGGGCCTGGAGGTCAACTAGAAAATTGCAGTTAGCCTCTCAGGACTGGCATTGATTAGCCTTCGTTGGTTATCGATCACTTGTGGGCAGGTAACCCTGACATTTCCAATCCTGTCTCTGGGAAAATTATCCGGGGGAGGATAGAAGCAGCGCACCGGCCAGGTGCACAAGTTTTCATGTTTATCCATCTCCATGCTCACCCCCACTGGGGGCTAAAGATTCTTCCCAAAACACATTTGGAGCAATCTTTGGGTAAACAAAAAATATCGGAAATTTTTTGCACTTATCAAAATGGAATAGGTGCAATTTTGGGTGCAATTAATCTTCAGCTTTTGAAAAATTGTTTCAGATATCCATTCTTACCTTTGCTTTTTAATTACTTAATGTCTCTTCCAAGACACCTTACCGGTGGTTTTTGAAGTGGCCTTTTATGTTTGCGCCAAGATGATTAGAGTTTATTGTGCAAGTACTTACTCTGGATTGGCTTTGCGGATTGCATTTCAAAGACCATATGAAATATAAACTTGGTCATTATGATTTAAAGTAAGATTTTGAAAAAGCTGCAAAGGATATAGAGACAAAACGTGAACCCCCATAGATAAGAATGTCAACAGAAATCTGAATGCAACCATGGTGATTGAGGATTAGGGTACAACTACAAGGGATACACTGAAAAGACTGCAAAGTACAACTGAGAAGGATCTCAACCAACTAGTTTGTCTTGTTTAACTCAAATTAAATCCAAACTACTGTTATTAGGGCTGACTTTGACAATTGGTTGTATTTTATTGTACAGTGATTTAAATGGCTCTAGCTCTGAATAATCATTTTTTAAGTTCAGTCTCAGGCAGTGGCCAGGATGATAGATGGCTACAATCATAGAATCTTACAGTGGAGAAAGAGGCTATTCAGCCCATGCTGGCTCCTTGGAAGAGCGTTTAGTAAACCAGATTTCCCCTTTTACAAGCCTGTCCATTTTCTCCTGAATTCTGTTATTCTCATGCCCCACCGTTTACTGCATGGCTAATTTACATTCTTTGCAAATTCTTGTACCAAATTCCTTTAGCCAATACATATAGGGCCTTATGCAGCAATAATAAACAATGTCCTGACAATCCATGGGGGAATCCACTGTTGATTTCTCTCATTAGAAGAACAACTATTCACCACTATACTCTACCTCCTACCTCCTGGCCAATTTTGTACCTAAGTCACCACAGTCCCTTTTTAATACCATGTATTTCACCTTTTTCCAAGTGAGTCTTTTAAAAGTTAGTTTTGTCCACATAGAATCCTTACATTGTAGAAGGAGGCCATTTAGCCCCATTAAGCCTGCATTGACGACAATTCCACCCAGACCCCATCCCCGTATATTTACCCTGCTAAGCCTTCTGACACCGATGGCCAATGTACCATGATCAATCCACCTAGCCCGCACATCTTTGGACTGCGGAGGCCGTACGTAGATACAAATAAAACAACCGTTGCAATACTTTCATTAACCTGCTCCATCAAAGACTGAATTAGATTAGTTTGCCTTCAGGAAATCTATGCTGACTATCCCTGACTAAGCCATGCTTCCCCAAAAGACAATTAACTTTGCTCTTGACAGTGGCCTCAGTTTTTCTATCATTAACTTGTAGTCCAAGTTTATTCATCTTTTTTTTAGAATGGAGTGCAAGATTTGTAAATCTTTAGTATTCTGGAACTACAACCGCATCCAAGATGTCCGGTGTTTGCAACAAGCAAAGTACTGACCACACCGAACGAGCCTGCTTGCAAAACTCAAAACATAGGGTGGGATTTTACGATCTTGCTCGGGTGAGGCTCATAAAATCTGCCCGAGTCCAAAGGAGGACTCCGCTCTATAAGCGAGCGGGCAAGGTGATAAAGTTCTGGCTGAAGTGACTGACATTAGATGTCATTCCACAATTGGGCAACACTTGTCTAACAATCCCAATTACGCTAAGAATTACACTAAAAACAAATAATCTTATCAGTTAGGCTCACACTATTGCTCACTTGTGCATGTTAGAAGCCATATATGTTCACGTGGCCTTGTACTTTGCAGACAGAAGGAACATGTCGTCTACTCTTTACACCATTTCCAACTAAACAAAAGCTTGAGGAACAACCATTTCATGGATCATTCCCCATGCCTTGACCAATCAGAGTAAACCTGCTTGGTTTGAATTTGAACCAATAGTTTGAGGCTAACTGTTCTCTGCTGCATTCTCTATGGCAAAACCTCTACCAGAGCCCACTTTGCCAATCAATCGGCGCTCCTTTCTCCTGCAGTTTAAATTGCTTCTCTTTGGCATTAGTTTATCTTGCGTAACTGTCCCAATGAGCTAAAGACAAAAAGCTTTGAGAGGATGTCTCTTCAGCAGTCCTCAGTTTGTCCCCCCCCTTGCCACCCATGCCCATTGATCTATGAAAGTAGATGCACAGCCCTCATTCATTGCTTTAGTCAGTCTCTTTGCCTCTGCAAGAAGGCTTCACTTTTTTGTCCCTGACCATTCCTTTAACTATCTTTTTACATTTTTAGTTTATACAGAATTTTTGGGTTCCCTTTTATGCTACCCACTAATCTTTTCTCATGTTTGCTGTTTGCACCTTGTATCTCTTGTTTAAAATTTCCCTTGCACTGTCTGTATTCTGCCTGGATTTCTACTGCAGTCCTGACTCTTCCTTCTTTAGTTTGTCATCCAGGATGCTCTAGCTTTGAATTTCCCATCTTTCCTCCCTGAAGGAATATTTGTACCAAAACTATTTCCACTTTGAGGCTTGGCATTGCTCAGTTACTATTGTATGGGCCAATCTTTATTTCCAGTCTACCTGTACTAATTCTCTTCTCGATTGACAGACATTAGCTGCTTTCAAGTTCAGTATTTCACCTTTTTATTTTTCTTTGTCCCTTTCAATGATTACTTTAAAAATAAATATATTATGATCACCATTACCCAGGCTTTCTGCTACTACAACCTAACTACATTTACCTGACTTAATTCTCCAGAGCTAGATTTAACAATGTATTTTTTCTTGTTGGTGTCAAAACATACCATTTAAGAAAGTTCTCCATGGAAAATATTAGGAATTCTTTATCCATCTTGCCCTTTGCTGTTTTCTTCCCCGGTGTGTATAGGGTAATTGAAGTGTTCGACTTACACTGCTCTATTATTTTTATGTTTCTCTGAAATCTGCCGATAGACTTGTTGCTCTATCTTCATTTTACTGTTTGCAGGGGGGCTAAACTAAATACTTATCAAACTAATAGCACCTTTCTGTTCCTCAGTGACGGCCACATGGATTAAACCTTTAAACCATTTATTTATCTTCCCTCAGCAAAACTGTAATAATATTCTTGATTAATGTTGCAACCACCATATCCCATATCTTTCTTTCATCCTCTTTTCTTTCCTATCTCTCCCGAATACTTTATTGTAGAAAGGAATAGTTTTAGTTCCCAATCCTGCTGTGTTTAAACCAAATCTCTCTTGTAACAACTTTGAGGCAGCTTGCTCCTGAACTTTGTCAACCTTCTTTGTTACATAGAAAATAGGGGCAGAAGGAGCCATTCGGCCCCTTGAGCCTGCTCCACCAGTCATTATGATTATGGCTGATCATCCAACTCAATATCCTGATTCTGCTTTCATCCCCTTTCCCTCAAGTGCTATATCTAACTGCTTCTTGAAAATGTTCAGTGTTTTGGCCTCAACCACTTCCTGTGATAATGAATTCCATAGGCTGACCACCCTCAGTCTTTGCATTTTTCCACCTAATTCTTGCTCTTTTTGTTCTAAACAAATAAAAGTACAGTACAGGAACAGGCCCTTATGCCCTCAAGCTTGTGCCAGTCAATCATAATGTCCTAACTAAAAAAAAAACCTTCTGCCCTTACTCAGTCCATATCGCTCTATTCCCTCCCTATTCATCTACATCCATATGCCTCTTAATTGTTGCTAATGTGTCTGCTTCCACCACCTCCTCTGACAGCATATTTCAGGCACCCGCCACTCTCTGCATGAAAAACTTGCCCCGCACATCTCCCTTAAACTCCCCCTTTCACTTTAAGCCCTTGATCTCTTGTAATTGACAATTCCACCCTTGGAAAAAGCCTCTGACTATTCACCCTGTCTGTGCCTCTCATAATTTTGTAGAGCTTTATCAGGTCTTCCTTCAGACTCCACCTTTCCACTGAAAATATTCCTAGTTCATCCAAACCTCTCCCCATAGCCAACACCCTCGAGACCAGGCAACATCCCGGTGAACCACCTTTACGTGTTCTCCAAAGCTTCCATGCCTTTCTGGTAGTGTGACCAGAGCTGCATGAAGTGCTCCAAATGTGGCCTAACCAAGATTTTATACAGCTGCAACTTGATTTCCCAGCTCTTGTACTCTCTTCCTCTTTGTCTTCCTAATTTTCAATGCACCTTGCTTCATATAATTTAACCCATTTATGGTATAGAAAAGTAAATAGATCCAATCTTGTAAAAATATATAGTTATTGATAATTTCAATGTTTGCAGAAATAAACAAAATGGTTTTAGAATGCAGAATATATTGGAGTTAATTTTGTGAACACTCAAGGGAAGAATGTTAATTTTTCTGCCATAGCCTATCGGAACTAAAAAAGGATCATGCTTGAGATATTAGCACACTTTCCTCCTAGATTGAGCCTGACTTGCTGCACATTGACAAAATCCACAGTAAGGTGGTGTTGCATTTACTTTGAGTTTATTCAACTCGGAAGATTTTTCTTGAGTTATGACATCAATATTTGAAGATTTTGATTCAGTTTGATTAAATAATGCTGATGAAAAATGTTTCCATGTGTGATGAATTATGAAGTGATTTTTATGAAAGTAATGTTGAGATAAAAGGTGTCCCGTTGTCCAATTGTCAGCAAGCAAATAGCTGCCCTCCTCTTGGACTTTGATGAAGAAGATAAACAAAGATCTTTTATCACATTTGATGACACATTTCTGTTTTGCAGAATGGAAAACAAAACCTCAGTTAGGTCAGAAAGCATTTTATCTCGCTCTAGTGTTTCAGGAACAAACTATTGGAAATCTTTATAAAAGCTTAGCTATATAAATATCAAGTATATGACCCAAATGTTATATAGATCTTGTATCTTACATTTTATAACATTTATCATTGTCATTGATCCATTTTTTAAAAATATAGCTGACATAAAAAATTGAGGACTAATGAAAGATGAGCTTTGTATTTTGTTTTCAAGTGTAGTAATTTTTACTCAGCTTTGAATAACAAGAATGTGAAGAAATTAAATGGTGGGCAAATTTTTCTTGAACAAATATAGAAAATTAAATCTTTGTTCTGAAACTTGTCTTGCCCTTTTACATTTGAGAGAGAGTCATGCACTGAATCCTGCACTTGACAAGGTTTTAAATTGCGTCTTTTGAACTGCATCGTTTGAATTGACCAATTCAATAACTAAATTACTACTATAACCCAAGTATAAAGTGGTTGATGAAGAAAATTTGAGTGTAACGTCATGATGGTGGACATGGTGAGTGTCATTAAATCCATGTTCAAGTGATTGAAGGTTGAGAACTGGGAAAGAACTGGAGTAGTTTGCAGGGAAGGGAGTGTATGCACTTATGGCAAGATTTAAAATTCAATGAGGATTTAAGAGTGAAGGGTAATAAATTTAGGGATGAGTTAATGGCGAGAGCAGCAGAAACAATGAAGTTAAACCTTGATGCAAAAATAGGAAGATGAATGGATCATTCTGTCCTTCAATCCTGTTCTACTGTTCAGTTAGATCAAAGCTGTTTTCGTATTCTTTCATGGGATGTGGGCCTTGCTGGCTAGCCTACCGTTTTTATTGCCCATCCCTCACCCACCTTAAAGGTCGTCATAAGCCACCTTCTTGAACTGTTGCAGTCCATGTGGTGTAGGCACAACCACAGTGCTGTTTGGGAGGGGTGCCAGGATGTTGACCTAGCAACAATCAAGGAATGGCGATGTAGTTCCAAGTGAGGAAGGTGGGTGACTTGTCGGGGACTTGCAGGTTCCTGTACATTTGCTGCTGTAGATGATAGAAGTTGCAGATTTGAGAAGTGCTTTTGAAGAAACCTAGGTGAATTGCTGCAATACACTTTGTAGATGGTACAAACTGCCATCACTCTGCTGTTGCAAGGAGTGGATGTTGAAGTGGTGAATGGGGTGCCAATCAAGTGGGCTGTGTTGTTCTGGTTTGTGTCAAGTTATTGGAGGTGCATTCATCCAGGAAGATGGAGAGCATTGTATCACATTCCTGACTTACACCTTAAGGTGGAGGACAGGTTTTGGGAAATCGGGCAGTGAGTTAATCACCACAATTCCAAGCTTCCTTTTGCCTGTGTTTCATCCATTGGATGCTTTCACCCAATAAAGATTTATTTGTCTCATTTTTGAAAGGTTTAATAGTTCCAGCAAAAGACAAAGTTTTAAAAGAAACTTATCAAATTAAAATCATGTTACTGGGATAGCTGTTGCATCCACTGGCCATGGGAGCAGTCTCTCATTTTACTCCTTTTGAGTATATCAATAAAAATGACTAATTAGCAAATTAACCAAGGCCCTGTTGCCCCTTAAAGGTATACTTTCAGTCTCCCATTCTATGTGTGGGTGTGTGGTGCACAGCCAATGCCATCCAAGACCTTAGAGTAGTTGTGTTCAGACCTGAGGGCACATGTGGTCTTGGAGGAGCAACTGTGTGGTGGGATCTCGCCCGAGCGTACTCCTGCTCGGATGGAATTTCACATTGGCCCCAAGCCTAGACGACCCCCACTCCTTCTGGGTCAGGCGCCCCACAGCTTGAGCCACTGCCCTCAATGCTCTTTGTTACTGCACGGAGGTGTTTCTTGTACAGGCTGCTGCTGCGCACCTTCCACTATCGCCTGACACCTGGATACACCTTGGTGGGCCCTGTTGCCATCCGGTGGCAGAGGTCCCTCTATGGAGGGATCCTTCGGGACCTGGGGTGGAGGGTGGTGCATTCACCAGTTCCATACAATAAAAGGTTAAATTGATTCACGGACTCCCAAGTGACCTGCCCTTTTTGCAACCTTGTGGAGTTCATGAGCCACATTTCTGAATGTTATCAGCTGCACTCCCTTTCCAGTTTCCTCAAAAATCTTTTGCTCATGTTTTGTTTTCACTTCAGTCCTATGCACCTGATCTATGGACACCCAACACAGAGGGGAGCAGGGAAGGAGAAGGACTTCCTTGTAAACCTGCTCCTGGGCTTGGCAAAGCTTGCCATCTACAAGTCCAGGCAGCGGGCAACCGAAGGGGCTGTCTGACCAACTGTCTACCTCTACTGCGGCTATATTTGCTGCTGGGTGTCCCTGGAGAGGGGGCATGTGGTGTTCAAGGGTATTGTTAATGCCTTCTGTGCCTGCTGGGCACTGCAGGGACTGGGGTGCATTATTGACCCCTTCAATTACATTGTGATTTGATGGTTTCACGTTTCCTTTCCACTTTGACTTTTGTTTTCAGTGGTTCCCCTCCTTTCTGGGAGCTGCCCCTTTTAACTTATCCCCTCGTTAATTTGAGTTAGTTTATTTTGTTTGCCAAAAAGATTGGTACTTGATCGACACACTCCACTTATATAGTCTTGACCTTTAATACTACTAACATATCACAGCTCAGTTGTCATTGTTACCTCCTATCTCCTTCCTGACTGCACTGCCTTATCCCTTAAATCCATCATGCTATGCTCAGCGGAAATGAAACTCATTGTTAAGTGTGCCTTGAACCTTGCAATTCAGTGCCGGGATTGTTTCCTCCGTGTGTGTGCCCAGATTTCTTTGCCATCTTTGTCAGACATTGACCTGAGGTGTATTTTAGGCATTTTCTGCAATTCAGAAAAGAATGTAAACTTGTTTGTTTCATGCCTGTTATTTCTGCTTTAAAAATATTCTTTTTTTGGATAAGTGCAGCATCAGCCACATTCAAGAAGCTTGACACTATCCAGGATTGTGGAAGATTGGGAATGATCTCCACGTCCTAGCCCCTGGTTTATATAATGATGCAACTATTTTTGCTGCCAGTGTCTCTGTAAAGCCAGTTCATAAAATGGAAATCACTTTCCTGTATGTTGAATAGCAGATTGATTCTTTTTAAATCAAATATAGCACAAGGCCAAAACATTTAGCTTACAAATTGGAGTGGGCTGGTTGGGAATTTGCAGGTGACTGAAAATTAATGTGGAGCTGGTGCTATGTGCCTGCACTCTTACATTATAATACAATTTCTTGCCAGTGGAAATACATGAACCAAATATGCAGCAAGCCAGTTAAGGGAGGTATCTAATTCAGATCACAAGATTCACCCAACTCTAGGTCTGAGATTGTCTCACTGTTGCAAGTTAGCTCTTCTTTCATTATTTTAATGTGCTGACATTGTTTAAACCTAAATTAGCCCAGAGGTGTTTAATCCTAGGTGTGTGTGATACTACTGTCAGTTCAAAGCATTTGTAATTTTAATAACTTTGTTTGTGGTTTTATTTAAAAAATCTTTGTATTTATGGCATAAGGAAATATAATTAAAAACAACAGCGTTTTTGAGTTAAAAATCGTAATTGCTTATTCATATACTAATTTCTGGTAATATTTCAACTTATTGGGGCTGCACAGGCAGAATATAGGAACTGAAACACCTCATTTCCAGGGTAGAGAAACCTTTAACATTTAACAAGTGTAAGTTGGAAAAGTTAAAGGCCTGCAGTACAGAGCTATTTGGTTTTGGCCTAGTATCTCTCATGGTTTCTTGTTTTGTGATTGCTAAAACCTTTTGCTTATGTGCTTTTGTTCATCTTTTTCTGCCTTAGACAGTGCCACATTTAGACCCACTCCTCTGTATGGCCAACCATCGTGGTGGGGTGATGATGACATGGATAACAAAGGAGAAAGAGATGGACCCAAAAAACCAGGAGATCCCAGCAATGGTATTTGGCTAATAAAATTAATGCTAATAAAGTTAACACAGATTATGATCCTTTAAAGTGCCAGTCTAAACTTTGTAAATTCCAGCTCCATAAACTGATTATTGAGAATCTGTTTAGTAGCCATTTCTGATGTGTAATGATTGAGATCACCGATCAGTCTGAGGAGGAGAAGCTTTCAATTAACTTTCATTGCAGGCACTAAGGCCTGAATTTTCTTGCAGGCGGAGAGCATCTCCGAGTGATGACGGAGGCCTGAATCTGGAAGTCCCAAACTCTGAGCCCACCATTTTCAAGGGGTAGAGAATAGGGGCAGGTTGAACTTTGGACATCCATTGTTCACTGGGGCAGCTGTATGAGTAAAATTCAGCTATCTTGAGTCTGATCTGATTTTGACAAGGAGGGAATGAGAAATATGACTTGTGCGCATTAGACCTGATAGGAGAAGCTCTGAACTTACCAGGGTTCTTTAGTGAGGTAGGGTACCTTTTTTTGGATATGGCCCTGGGACATCTTTGGGAGAGGTGAGATTGGGATTGTTAAAAGTAGCCCTAAATGTGCATAAGAAGTGGATAAACCCAGTGGAACTATCAAAGAGAGTTGTTAAGCTGCCAAGGCATCTAAATCCCTGCCCTTTAAATTTTTGCAAATCAAAACTATCTTCAGTGTTTGTCTGCTCATGTTGGGCATTGAGGGTATAAGGCCAGAGTGGTGGATGGGGTACTCAGCAGCAAGTTGGCATTGGGGCCATAAAGAGCCATGCAGGGATGGGTGGAGGGACACAAATTGGCATGCAGTTGCTTGGGGGGGAGGGGGGGAACATTGGGAGTGTGAGGGATGAATGATGGGGGGCTTTTTATGTTTCATTCTTCACAGCTGGGACAAAGTAACGGAGCTTTTCACCCAGTTTGCCTCCACGGCTGGCAGCCCACAAACTCTTTTGGTGGCAGTGGGCATGGCTCTCATTAAACCCAGTTTCCCTAGAATGAAAATCTGAACCACAGGGCTCTTTTCCAGGAGTCGGGTTTGTGGTACCAAGAATTTTCCCAGCTCCGTGTACTGAACACAATTCTGGTCTACGTGTAGGAATATTAAAAGATGCTTGTTTCATTTTTAATATTAAAGAAATTATAAGACAGCAATACATTTGAGCTTAAGCATATTCAACAGATCAACAAATAGTCAGTCACTTCCCCAAAAACTGTCTGTCAGCTACATGCTCTTCCTATCCAATTTCACAGTGGTATTCTTCCTTCCTCCCACAGAGTTACTGTCTACTCTTCCTCCCTC
The DNA here is from genome assembly GCF_965287045.1 of Carcharhinus amblyrhynchos. Classification (NCBI taxonomy): domain Eukaryota; kingdom Metazoa; phylum Chordata; class Chondrichthyes; order Carcharhiniformes; family Carcharhinidae; genus Carcharhinus; species Carcharhinus amblyrhynchos. The sequence continues at coordinate 34,196,968 of NC_137337.1, forward strand.
CCTACCATAATCTTTCAATTCAGAGGCACTTTTTGACCAGGGTCCTCCAGCTGCAACAACTTCTTTCTACTTCAGAAAGATACCTGTAAAAGATCTTCGTCTCCCATTCCGGCTCAGAGGAGCTCTTCCTCCTGTGTGATATTCTAACTCACTGGTTCTATCTCTGTTTCTGTCTGATGCTGCTGCAGATAGGCATTATCTTGAAACTAGTAGCTGCCAATGCTATATAAACTCCACTTGAAACAAAACCACAATCAGATACAAACTGCAACTGGGAACAACCAACAGAAAATTATTAGGAGTAGTGTTTTGAGCAATTTTTCAGCCAGGTTCCACATTGCATTGTAAACTCTGATCTTTCTCTGTAGGAACTTAAGATTTGTGTATTATGTGTACATTCCTTAGACATCCCATAGGAATAAGTAGGTTCCCGTTGTATCTTGCAGCATTTCTTCTTTAAAAGAAGCCTCTTTCTCTTGCTTAACTCCCCACCCTCAAAAAGCAGCATCGCCAACCAACCCGCCTCCAGTTAAAATACAATTTGGAACCTTTAGAGAAGCTAATCTGTCTTGAGTATTGTAATGTCACCTGCTTGAGCTATCCGTTTCAAGACTGCCCTTGTATCATGTCCTTTTCAGTTAATAGGTAATCCTGTGTATATTAAACAGATCTTCCATCATTCTCTGTATCTGTATAAATATGAGTCTAAACATGTGTTATGTTCAAATCCAGTAAATATTTCTAGTGGAGAATAATTGTACAGGTGTGGACTGTATAACATAATTTAAAAACAAATTTCTAAATTTTCAAATTATTTTTTAATCTTTCCACCCAAAGAAATCATCCCTTTAACATAATTGTCAGGGACAACTACTGTGTATCTGTACATGTACTGAGTAGTCAATAGAATGCTTTTGCAATAGTGTTACTGTCACCTTGGCAAACACAGCAGTCAATTTATGCACATCAACATTGCACAAGAAAAGCAAATGAATGAGCAGATAATGTCTCTTTGATAGTGTCTGATAGGTGTTGTTTGGCAGGGTGCCCAGGCAACATGCTACTTTGCTTTCACGAGTACCGTTGAATCTTTTACATCCACCACAAGAAGAATTCTCTTCCAGAGCACAGCAGCTCTGGCGATACTGCAATTAGTACTATAGTTAAGCATTAGCCGAGATTATGCGTTCAGTTCCCTTGAGTGAAGTGTGAACTTAATGCTGCCGGGATAGTTTCCTCGAACAGTGTGTGTTGGAGCCGACGAGGGAGCGAGCTATCTTGGATCTGGTGCTATGTAATGAGGCGGGTAGAATTAGGGACCTTGTGGTGAAGGATCCTCTTGGGGAGAGTGATCATTGTATGGTGGAGTTTCTGGTGCAGATGGAGGAGGAGAAAGTGGGTTCCCGGACACGCGTCCTCTGTTTGAATAGAGGGGAGTACGGTAGGATGAGAGAAGAATTGGCGAATGTGGACTGGGGGAGCGCGTTGGAGGGAGGGTCTGTTGAGGAGCAGTGGAGGATCTTTAAGGAGATCTTTCTTGGTGCTCAGCGGAAATTTATTCTGATGGTCAAAAAGGATAGTAGGAGGAGAGGTAATAAGCCGTGGATAACGAAGGAGGTGAAGGAAAGTGTTAAATTAAAAGCGGAGGAATTTAGAGTAGCTAAGAGTAGTGGGCGAGAAGAGGATTGGGAGAGGTTTAAATGTCAACAAAGAAGTTGATAAAGAAGGGTAGGAGAAACTATGAAGCTGGGCTAGCGCTTAATATAAAAAAGGATAGCAAGAGTTTTTATAAATCTATAAAAAGGAAGAGGCTGGCTAGGGTGAATGTTCGTCCTTTAGAGGATGAGAAAGGGGACCTAGTGGTAGGGGATGAGGATATGGCTAAGGTATTGAATAACTTTTTTGTTTCTGTCTTCACGGAGGAGGACGTGAATAATTTGCCGGGTGTTAGCGATGGAAAGGTGGTAGGACTGGAGGGTCTTAATGACATTACTGTTACTAGAGAGGCGGTGCTCGACAGACTGGAGGGGCTGATTGTGGACAAGTCCCCAGGACCGGATGGAATGCATCCGAGGGTTCTGAAAGAAATGGCGGAGGTGATAGTGGATGCCTTGGTTATTTTCCAGACGTCGCTGGATTCCGGGGAAGTGCCGGATGATTGGAAAATGGCTAATGTTACGCCGTTGTTTAAGAAGGGTGCCAGGCAAAAGGCGGGGAATTATAGGCCGGTTAGTTTAACGTCTGTGGTAGGTAAAATGTTAGAATCTCATTAAGGAGGAAATTGCGAGGCATCTTGAAGGGAATTGCTTGATAGAGCAGACGCAGCACTGTTTCATTAAAGGGAAGTCGTGTCTGACAAATTTACTGGAGTTCTATGAGGATGTGTCTAGGGCGGTGGATAGAGGAGAGCCGGTGGATGTGGTCTTTCTAGATTTTCAGAAGGTGTTTGACAAAGTACCTCACGAGGTTATTGCAGAAGGTCGAGGGACATGGAGTTGGGGGTAGGGTGTTAGCGTGGATAGAGGATTGGTTGTCAAATAGGAGGCAGAGAGTGGGGGTCAACGGGTGCTATTCGGATTGGCGGAAGGTGACTAGTGGAGTGCCCCAGGGGTCGGTGCTGGGGCCTCAGCTTTTTACCATTTATATAGATGATCTGGAGGAGGGAACCGAGTGTAGGGTGTCGAAATTTGCTGATGACACCAAGATTGGGGGAACGGCAAATTGTGCGGAGGGTGTGGAGAGTCTGCAGAAGGATTTAGATAGGCTGGGCGAATGGGCCAGGAAATGGCAAATGGAATTTAATGTTGGCAAGTGTGAGGTGGTCCACTTTGGTAGGAAGAATGGTAGGAAGGACTATTACTTACGGGGCGAAAAACTGCAGCAGGCGACGGTGCAGAGGGACCTCAGGGTCCTTGTGCATGAGTCGCAAAAACCCAGCTTGCAGGTGCAGCGTGGTCAGGAAGGCGAATGGGATGCTGGCCTTCATAGCGAGGGGGATTGAATATAAAAGTAGGGAGGTCTTGCTGCGGCTGTACAGGGCATTGGTGAGGCCGCAGCTGGAGTACTGTGTGCAGTTTTGGGCGCCGCACCTGCGCAAAGATATTTTGGCCTTGGAGGGAGTGCAGAGGAGGTTTACTAGGCTGATACTGGAGTTGAGGGGGTTGAGCTATGAGGAGAGGCTGAATAAACTGGGCTTGTACTCGTTAGAGTTTAGAAGAATGAGGGGAGATCTCATTGAGACATATAAGATGATGAATGGGATGGATAGGATAGAGGTGGAGAGACTCTTCCCGCTCAAAAAAGACAGTAGGACTAGGGGGCACAGCCTCAAGATAAAGGAGGGGGGGGGGCGGTTTAGAACGGAGTTGAGGAGGAACTTCTTCACTCAAAGGGTGGTGAATCTCTGGAATTCTCTGCCCGTTGAAGTGGTGGAGGCTGCCTCGCTAAATGTTTTTAAGACGCGGGTTGATGGGTTTTTGATAAGAGAGGGGATTAAGGGTTATGGGGAGAGGGCGGGAAAGTGGAACTGAGCAGCGACAGATCAGCCATGATCTTATTGAATGGCGGGGCAGGCTCGAAGGGCTAGATGGCCTACTCCTGCTCCTATTTCTTATGGTCTTATATATTCTGATCCAAACTCACATGAATGCAAACTATTTGGATGTTTAGATTCTATGTGGCCACCAAGGCTAAAGGTGATTCTCAACATTTACCAAACATTATTGCATAAATTTAACTGCAACACATGAGCATTCCTTTCACAGCTGTTATTATGACTTTTATGTGGAGATGTCAGCGTTGGACTGGGGTAAACGCAGTAAGAAGTCTCGCTACACCGGGTTAAAGCCCAACAGGTTTATTTGGTAGCACAAGCCATTAGCTTTTGGAGGGCTGCCCCTTCTTCAGATGAGTGGGAGCTCAGTTCACAAACAGGGCATTTGGAGACGCAAATTCAATTTACAAAATAATGGTTGGATTGTGAGTCTTTACAGCTAATCAAGTCTTAAAGGTACAAACAATGTGAGTGGAGAGAGGATTAAGCACAGGTTAAAGAGATGTGTATTGTCTCCAGCCAGGACAGTTAGTGAGATTTTGCAAGCCCAAGCAAGTTGTGGGGTTACAGGTAGTGTGACGTGAACCCAAGATCCCGATTGAGACCAGTCTCGTGTGTGGAACTTGGCTATCAGTCTCTGCTCAGCAACTCTTGTCGTGTGTCGTGAAGGCTGCCTTGAAGAATGCTTACTCAAGGATCAGAGGCCGAATGCCCACGACTGCTGAAGTGTTCCCCCAACAGGAAGAGAACACTTTTGCCTGGTGATTGTCGAGCGGTGTTCATTCATCTGTTGCCGTAGCACCTGCATGGTCTCCCCAATGTACCATGCCTCAGGGTATCCTTTCCAAAAACCCAGCTTGCAGGTGCAGCAGGTGGTCAGGAAGGCGAATGGGATGCTGGCCTTCATAGCGAGGGGGATTGAATATAAAAGTAGGGAGGTCTTGCTGCAGCTGTATAGGGCATTGGTGAGGCCGCAGCTGGAGTACTGTGTGCAGTTTTGGGCGCCGCACCTGCGCAAGGATATTTTGGCCCTGGAGGGAGTGCAGAGGAGGTTTACTAGGCTGATACCGGAGTTGAGGGGATTGAGCTATGAGGAGAGGCTGAATAAACTAGGCTTGTACTCGTTAGAGTTTAGAAGAATGAGGGGAGATCTCATTGAGACGTATAAGATGATGAATGGGATGGATAGGATAGAGGTGGAGAGACTCTTCCCGCTCAAAAAAGACAGTAGGACTAGGGGGCACAGCCTCAAGATAAAGGGGAGGCGGTTTAGAACGGAGTTGAGGAGGAACTTCTTCACTCAAAGGGTGGTGAATCTCTGGAATTCTCTGCCCGTTGAAGTGGTGGAGGCTGCCTCGCTAAATATTTTTAAGAAGCGGGTTGATGGGTTTTTGATAAGAGAAGGGATTGAGGGTTATGGGGAGAGGGCGGGAAAGTGGAACTGAGCCACGACAGATCAGCCATGATCTTATTGAATGGCGGGGCAGGCTCGAAGGGCTAGATGGCCTACTCCTGCTCCTATTTCTTATGTTCTTATGTATCAGGTTGACAATTTTGGCCGAGTTGCAAACGTATGTACTGAGTACCTGGTGGATGGTGTTCTTATGTGAGGTGATGTTATCTGTGCCGATGATTCGGCATGTCTTGCCGAGGTTGCTGTGGCAGGGTTGTGTGGTGTCGTGGTCACTGTTCTCCTGAAGGCTGAGGAGTTTGCTGCAGACAGTGGTTTGTTTGAGGTTGTGTGGTTGTTTGAAGGCAAAAAGTGGGGATGTCCTTGGCGAGGTGTTCGTCTTCATCAATGACATGTTGAAGGCTCTGGAGAAGATGTCATAGCTTCTCCGCTTCGGGGAAGTACTGAACCACGAAGGGTACTCTGTCCGCCATGTCCCTGTTTGTCTTCTGAAGAGTTTGGTGCGTTTTTTTGCTGTGGCACGTTGGAACTGTCGATCGATGAGTGCCATATCCTGCTCTTATGAGGGCATCTTTCAGCGTCTGGAGGCCTCTGTGTATACAGACGGTTTGTCTGTAGGGAATGGCTTCTTTAACATGTTTAGGGTGGAAGCTGGAGAAGTGGAGCGTTGCGAGGTTATCCAGAGGCTTGCGGTACAGTGAAGTGCTGAGGTAACTGTCCTTGATGGAGATGCTTGTGTCCAAGAATGCAACCGATTTCGGAGAGTATTCCATAGTGAGTCTGATAGTGGGATGGAACTTGTTGATGTAATCATAGTTGTTTCAGTGATTGTTCACCATGAGTCCAAAGGAAGAAAATGTCATTGATGTATCTAATGTATAGCATCGGTTGAAGGTCCTGCGCATTGAAGCGGTCTTGTTCAAACCTGTGCATGAAGATGTTGGCATATTGAAGTGTGAATTTAGTACTCGTGGCTGTTCAGTGTGTCTGGATGAAGACTGGTTGTCGAAGGTGAAGACGTTGTGGTCCAGGATGAAGCGGATGAGTTGTAAAATTGCATCTGGAGATTGGCGGTTATCGGCATTGAGTATTGACGCAGTTGCAGCAATACCATTGTCGTGAGGGATGCTGGTGCAGAGTGCCGAGACATCCATTGTGATGAGGAGTACTCCTGGTTCAACTGTTCCATCCCACCATCAGACTCACTATGGACTGTGCAGAGGGACCTGGGGGTCCTTGTGCACGAATCGCAAAAACTCAGCAGCAGGTGATCAAGAAGGTGAATGGAATGTTGGCCTTTATAGCGAGGGGGATAGAATATAAAAGCAGGGAGGTCTTGCTGCAACTGTACAAGGCACTGGTGAGGCTGCAACTGGAGTACTGTGTGCAGTTTTAGTCCCCTTATTTGCAAAAGGATATATTGGCCTTGGAGGGAGTACAGAGAAGGTTCACCAGACTGATACCGGAGATGAGGGGTTAGCTTATGAGGAGAGATTAAATAGACTGGGCCTGCACTCGTTGGCATTTAGAAGGCTGAGGGGGGATCTTATAGAGACTTACAAGATAAGGAAGGGCTAGATAGGGTAGAGGTAGAGAGATCCTTTCCACTTAGAAAGGAAACCAGAAGTAGAGGGCACAGCCTCAAAATATTGGAGGGGGGAGCCGGCAGGGCAGTTTAGAACAGAGTTGAGGGGGAACTTCTTCTCTGAGGGTGGTGAATCTCTGGAATGCTCTGCCCATTGAAGTGGTGGAGGCTACCTCGTTGAATATGTTTAAGTCATGGGTAGATAGATTTCTGATCAATAAGGGGATTACGGGTTATGGGGAGCAGGCGGGTAAGTGGAACTGATCCACTTCAGATCAGCCATGATCTTATTGAATGGCAGGGCCGGCTCAAAGGGCTAGATGGCCTACTCCTGCTCCTATTTCTTATGTTCTTATGACTACTCTCCGGAATCGGTTGCATCTCCATCAAGGACGGTCACCCCAGCACTTCACTGTACTGCAAGCCCACGGATAACGTCACAATGCTCCTTCTCCAGCTTCCACCCCCTACGGACAAGCCGTCCGTATACACAGGATCTGCTCAGATCAGGAGGATCACAACAGACGCCTCCAGACACTGAAAGATGCCCTCATATGACACTCAAATCATCGATCGACAGTTCTGACGCACCACAGCAAAAAAACCGCAGCGACCTCCTCAGAAGACAGACATGGGACATGGTGGACAGAGTACCCTTCATGGTCCAGTACTTTCCCAGAGCAGAGAAGCTATGACATCTTTTCTGGAGCCTTCAACGTGTCATTGATGAAGATAAACATCTCGTCAAGGCCATCCCACTTCTTTCCTTCAAACAACCATTGTCAGCAGCAGACTACTGAGCCTTCAGGAGAACAGTGTTCATGACACCACACAACCCTGCCACAGCAACCTCTGCAAGACGTGTCAGATCATTGACACGGCTGCCATCATCTCACTTGAGAACACGATCCACAGTACATACCCTTGCAACTCGGCCAACATTGTCTACCTGATAAGCTCGCTGCAGGAAAGGATGTCCCAAGGCATGGTACATTGGGGAGACTGCAGAAGCTACGACAATGGATGAATGAATACTACTCGACAATTAGCAGGCAAGAGTGTTCTCTTCCTGTTGGCGAACACTTCAGCAGTCATGGGCGTTTGGCCTCTGATCTTCGGGTAAGCGTTCTCCAAGGTGGCCTTCACGACACATGACAGCACAAAGTCGCTGAGCAGAGACTGATAGCCAAGTTCTGCGCATGAGGATGGCCTCAACCAGGATCTTGGATTCATGTCATATTATATGTAACTCCCACAACTTGCCTGGGCTTGCAAAATCTCACTAACTGGCTGGAGACAATACACATCTCTTTTAACCTGTGCTTAACCCTCTCTCCACTCATTGTACCTTTTAAGACTTGATTCCGTATAAAGACTCAATTTCCAACCATTATTTTGTAAATCGAGTTTGTCTTTTATATGCCCTTTTGTGAACAGAACTCCCACTCACCTGATGAAGGGGCAGCACTCTGAAAGCTAGTGGCTTGTGCTACCAAATAAACCTGGTGTTGTGAGACTTCTTATTATGACTTTTACACAGCGCTGCTCCTCCTGCTCTTCCTGCTCCCCTCTGCTTTCTGCCATTGCTGTGTTCTTGTATCCTCCTTTGGTCTAAGTAGCTGAAGAATGAACAAATAAAGATTACCTATGTGGAAGGTTCCTATTTACTTTTCCAGTGATAGACATTATCTTAACTTACTTGACTTTGTACAATTTTTTCTAATCTATCAAAATTAATTAGACCTTCTGGTCTGCATGGAAATGTCAATCTCAATTCTGGATTGCCTAATAGGTTATTGCTCCCGCTGTCGTGGAGCCTGTGTTTGCTTAGAAGCAAACACTTCTAAGATTGGTAATCTTACTATTTCATGTAAATTTTCCAAAATAGACAAAACATTTTCAACTCGTGCCTGTATTATTATTGGAAATCTGTCACACTGCCACTTTTCAAGTACTTGAAAAGCATTTCTAACATTTAGGAACTTCCTTTTGTAAAATGATTTTATTTCAAATACATGCTTAACAATTTCACTAATATGCCTTATTGGTCAGACCTGTATGGATAACATGGCAGGGCTATCAAATGTCAAGCTCCAAAGCAAAATTTATTTCTTTTTTTAATTAGTGACCTAGAACATTTTGATACCCCTCAGCAAGGAAGCGGATTTTAATAACAAGAAAGCAAAATGCTGGAGATGCTGGAATAGAAACAAGAAATGCTGGAAATACTCAACAGGTCGGGCAGCATCTGTGGAAACAGAGAAACATTTTGAGTCAACAATGACTCTTCTGAAGAAGTCATATTCGACTCGAAACATGAATCCGGTTTCTCACTCACCAGATCTGCTGGTTGTTTCTGGTATTTTATTTTCATAAGCAGTTTTTAATAACAATAATGTAGAAAATAATTGTCCTTTGATGTTACAGTTGACCTGAAAGGCTGATTAACCCATTGAAATGTTTACTTATCATCACTAGTCAATTTAATACCAGTCATTCACATTTCAACTTCCATGTGCAAGTTTCATTATTTGGTTCAGTGTAAATTCAAGGCGGCACAGTGGTTAGCACTGCTGCCTCACAGTGCCAGGGACCCGGGTTCAATTCTCAACTTGGGTCATTGTTTGGAGTTTGCACATTCTCCCTGTGTCTGCGTGCGTTTCCTCTAGGTACTTTGGTTTCTTCCCAAAGGTGTGCAGGTTAGGTGGATTGGCCATGCCAAATTGCCCCTTAGTGTCGGGGGAATAGCTTAAGGTAAATACGTGGGGTTATAGAAGTAGGGCCTGGGTGGGATTGTGGTTGGTGCTGACTCGATGAGCCGAACAGCCGCCTCCTGCACTGTAGGATTCTAAGATATTTTACTACCACCACATATAGGCTGAAATTTTCAGCCGTTCACACCAGTGAAATTCTCCGGTCCTCCTGCAATGAGATTTGACTGCGTGCCAAAATGAGGATAGTGAGTTCCTGCAACAGCAGTGAATGACTGGAAAGATCGGGCCATAATTTACAATGGGAACACACTTTTTGTTTTGAAGCAAATCTACCAGAAATTATTTTTGAATGACAAATCAATTAGGATTCAAAAATAACTATTCTAATTTCACAAATTAATCTGTGCAAATGTTTGGAAAGTTTATTTCCATTTGGCTTTTCTTAATTTATTGCAGAACTGTTTTTGCTTGCAATGGTGTGGTTTTATGTTATTTAAATGTTTTTAGGGCAAGGAGTGATTTGTGGGTTTTATTTAAAATAAAAAGAGGCTATAAGCCAAAGATTAACTTTACTGTAGAAAACTTTATTTTGGAATTTTCCTTGCCTGTTTTATTGCTGTAACATCAAAGGACAATTATTTTCTACATTATTGTTATTAAAAACTGCTTATGAAAATAAAATACCAGAAACAACCAGCAGATCTGGTGAGTGAGAAACCGGATTCATGTTTCGAGACGAATATGACTTCTTCAGAAGAGTCATTGTTGACTCAAAATGTTTCTCTGTTTCCACAGATGCTGCCCAACCTGTTGAGTATTTCCAGCATTTCTTGTTTCTATTCCAGCATCTCCAGCATTTTGCTTTCTTGTTATTAAAATCCGCTTCCTTGCTGAGGGGTATCAAAATGTTCTAGGTCACTAATTACAAAAAGAAATAAATTTTGCTTTGGAGCTTGACATTTGATAGCCCTGCCACGTTATCCATACAGGTCTGACCAATAAGGCATATTAGTGAAATTGTTAAGCATGTATTTGAAATAAAATCATTTTACAAAAGGAAGTTCCTAAATGTTAGAAATGCTTTTCAAGTACTTGAAAAGTGGCAGTGTGACAGATTTCCAATAATAATACAGGCACGAGTTAAAAATGTTTTGTCTATTTTGGAAAATTTACATGAAATAGTAAGATTACCAATCTTAGAAGTGTTTGCTTCATCTTTCCAAAGGTAAATTCTGTGTTGTATACTTCTGAATGTATGTTTGGTGGTATTAATGTCAATAATCAGATGAATTTTCATAATATGTGCCTCAATCTTTAGATTTATCTACATTTTAAAATAGTTAAGTGTGATGTTTTACATTTTGGGATAGTAAAAAGTTCTAATCAACATCACTAAGTGTAGTGATGGGGATTAATAAGGCCATTTAAAAAGTGAAACAAAGTACTGGAAACTTGTTGGAGGGTTAGATTTAAAGAACACAAATGGTGTTAAATTAACTTGTGCCTGTATTATTATGGGAAATTTGTCACACTGCCATTCTTTTCTCTTGCCCCCCTGCAAAGTATTTTGACATTATTAATGTAAGTGGTATTCTTTTTAATTTTGGATTCACTTTACTTGAGAAACTGGTGGTGCACCAAGTTGTAATGTATCTGTTGTGTCTCTGTATTGATCCATTTCATGAGGGTATTCAGCAGTAGTATTTATAAGTTTTTATCAAAGAGACTGGAGGAGTTAAAATCCAGAAAATAGGAACACGGTAGGGGTGAGAGATGGGAAACCTTGATTAAAAATCCTTGTTCAGGAAATTAATTTTGTTGCATTTATTCTACTCAGATAATTCCAAAGATGTACCAAGAAGTGACCAGGAAATTAATGGAAACATTTCAGATTATAAAGACTTTGGGGAAAAATCTGTCTATTCGTTTCGAAGAGAGCCCAGCTACTTTGAAATTCCAACGAAAGAATTTCAACAGCCGTCCAAGCCTCCAGACTGCGAGGTTCATGAAATTCCAACAAAGGATACAGATATAATACAGTCCCCTCGAGTTCAGAGTCATGCTTCTTTTACTATTGAATTTGATGACTGCACCCCAGGCAAAATTAAGATAAAGGATCATGTGACCAAATTTCCCTTGAGACAGCGGAAAGCTCAGCAGGTAGAAAAATTACCCGTACAAGGGGATGTACTATCAGCAGAGAATAAAGTTGTTGACTGGCTGGTTCAGAACGATCCGAGCCTGATGTTAAAAAGGCAAGCCCAAAGGGATGTATACAGCACCAAGAGTGATCACCAGATTCACATAAAGACTCTTAAAGGTATTGTATTTCTTATGTTGACCCTCTTTGGAGATTAAAATTCCATTTGTCTTGTTTTCAAATACCAACTGGAATTCAGTTTTTATAATAATTCATAATTTTTTTTAACTGAAAGTGGGCTACTCAATGACCACTCCGAGCACAGGTGTCCTCCTTAGTTGTCTGTGGTAACTTTGATAGAAACTTGGCAGAATCTGCAGAGAAGTTGCACAAATGGCTGTTCACGCTGTCCAATTTTTCTGCAAACCCTGCAGAATCCCTGTAGAATTTTGATTTATTATTGTCACATGTATTAGCATACAGTGAAAAGTATTATTTCTTGCACACAACACAGACAAAGCAAACTGTTCATAGAGAAGGAAAGGAGTGTGTGCAGAATGCAGTGTTACAGTCATAGCTAGGTTGTAAAGAAAGATCAACTTAACGCAAGGTAGGTCCATTCAAAAGTCTGACAGCAGGGAAGAAGCTGTTCTTAAGTCAGTTGGTAAGTGACCTCAGACTTTTGTATCTTTTTCCTGACAGAAAAAGGTGGAAGAGAGAATGTCTGGGGTGTGTGGGATCCTTAATTATACTGAGGCAGTGGGAAGTATAGATAGAGCCAATGGATGGGAGGTTGGTTTACGTGATGGATTGAGCTACGTTCATCATCTTCTGTAGGTTCTTGCGGTCTTGGGCAGAGCAGGAGCCATACCAAGCTGTGATGCAATCAGAAAGAATGCTTTCTATGGTACATCTGTAGAAGTTGATGAGAGTTGTAGCTGACATGCCAAATTTCCTTAGTTTTCTGAATAAGTAGAGGTGTTAGCGGGCTTTCTTAACTATAGTGTCGGCATGAGGGATCAAGACAGATTGGTGATCTGGGCACCTAAAAACTTGAAGATCTCGACCCTTTTCTACTTCGTCCCCGCTGACGTAGACAGGGGCATGTGCTTCTCGACGCTTCCTGAATTCTATGACAATCTCCTTTGATTTGTTGACACTGAGGGAAAGATTATTGTCACCACACCAGATTCTCTCTTTCATTCCTCTCTACCCCGTCTCATCATTGTTTGAGATCTGACCCACTACAGTGGTGTTGTCAGCAAACTTAAAAATCAAACTGGAGGGGAATTTGGCCACCCAGTCATGGATATATAACGAGTATAGTAAGGGACTGAGAACACAGCCTTGTGGGGCACCAGAGTTGAGGATGATCGTGGAGGATGTGTTGTTGCCTATCCTTACTGATTGTGGTCTGTGAGTTAGGAAGTTCAGGATCCAGTCGCAGAGGGAGGTGCCAAGGCCACAGTTTTTGGAGATGAGTTTCATGGGAATAATGGTGTTGAAGGCTGAGCTGTTGTCAACAAATAGGTGTCTTTGTTATCTCAGCGTTCCAGGGATGAGTACAGGGCCAGGAGATGGCGTCCGCTATGGACTTGTTGCAGCACTAGGCAAACTGTAGCGAATCCAGGTAGTTCGGGAGGCTGGAACTCATTCGTGTCATGATTAGCCCTTTGAAGCACTTCATGATGATGGATGTCAAAGCCACTGGACGATCATCATTAGGGCACGCTGCTTGGTTTTTCTTAGCTATCAGGATGATGGTCATCATCTTAAAACAGATAGGGATCTCAGATTGTTGTAAAGAGAGGTTGAAGATGTTTGCGAATAACCCTGCGAGCTGATCCAGACAGGATCTGAGTGCTCGTCTGGGTACCCCATCCGGGTCAGTCGCTTTTCGTGGGTTTACCTTTGATTTAAGCTGCTCTGACATCTGCAATAGTGACTGCAGATACAGGTTCATCCAGGGTGGAGGGCATGCTTTTGCTGACCTCTTGCTCAAAACAGGCATAGAATGCATTGAGCTCATCAGGGAGGGGTGTATTGGAGCTGGCAATTTTACATGCCTGCAGAAATGCAACTGCTATTTTTAGAAGAGAAATTTATCAAATTAGTTTTAAAAAGATACAAAGTCTAACACATTTTCCTAATGTTGTTGTTTAGTGGTAGTGGATTTGTTAGTCCAAAGTTAGTTTGTCAGGTATTAGTGGCTATTCTTAAATTAAAACACACGAAGAAAGTGGCTCGACAAGAAAATAGCACTTATGTGGATGTTCTGCAGCAGAGCAGGTGCACAATTTCTCACTCTGCAAAAAAGCTACAGTTGAGGCCAAATGTTACTAAGCCTGTTCTTATAGCATGTTAAATAAGGTAACTAGTGACTATCTGGGATTAGGGATTCAGATAGTCTCTGCTGTCCATACGATTGATAGTTGTTCTTGCTCAGTATTTAATTTAAATGTCCAAGAATTGCAACAGAAACCCAGCACCAAATATGAAACAAGTAGCATTTTTATTTGTCAGTTTGACTTTGTCTTCAGAAATCTTTCCTACCTTTTCCCCTTGTTTAGTCAAGTTTTTTTGGAGTATATTTAGTTATTTTAGCTGAATTATGCATTCCCAATAAAGTTGGCTCTGTAAGATCAATGCTTTTGAGTGATCAGATTCATCACAGAAGTGTGATAAATACGCTTGTCCCATAGAGAAAGCTATTTCAAGTCGAAAGTTGTATTTAATGTAAGTTCTGTTCAGCCAGTTGGATCTCCTGATAACAAATTCCTGATTTAAAACATTGTAATTGTTTATTGATTGTCATTTAGTCATTGGTCACTCTTGTCTAATATGGTACAAGGACAGAAGCATTATTTGGATTTAACAGAGCTTTTCATAGCCAGCTCTGAATCCTAATTAAATTGGTCTACTTTTAAACTGCTACCATATAGGGCACAAAATAGACCAAAAGATATAAGAGCAGAATTAGGCCATTTAGTCTGACAAATCTGGTCTGTCGAGTCTGCTCCGTTATTCAATCATGGCTGATATTTTTCTCATTCCCAATCTCCTGCCTTTCCCCATAACTCCTGATCCCCTTATTAATCAAGAACTTATCTATCTCTGTCTTAAAGACATTCAATGACCTGACCTCCACAGCCTTCTGCGGCGAAGAGTTCCGCAGATTCAGCGCTCTCCCTGGCTGAAGAAATTCCTCCTCATCTGTTTTAAAGGATCATCCCTTTAGCCTGAGGTTGTGCCCTCTGGTTTTAGTTTTCCTACGAGTGGAAACATCCTGTCAATCCAGGTATCACAGTATCCTGAAAGTTTCAGTAAGATCCCCTCTCATCCTCCTCAACTCCAACAAGTATAGACGCAGAATTTTCAACCATTCCCTCATACGGCAAGCTTTTCATTACAGGGATCATTCTTCTGAACCTCCTCTGGACCCTTTCCAAGGTCAGCACATCCTTCCTTACATATGAGGCCCAAAACTGCTCAGAATACTCCAAATGGAATCTGACCTGAGCCTTATCCAGCCTCAGAAGTACATCCCTGATACACCCATCATCGATTAATGACTGGAATAGAACATTCTTCAGGAATATGAAGAGGGGAGGAATTGCCAGACAATGAACCATTCTGCAGCCGACTGATTTTATCTTTTGCTTGACTTCTATTGACTGTTCATTGCAATAGCGTAGAATGCTCCTGTGTGACTACAATTGCCTGCTAGCCTTGTGTACCAAGGGCAGATAGATTGACTGGATAATTTGATAATTTACAAATTAATTTTAACGGAAATTAAAATAAAAATGATGGATTAATGGTAAGTGGTGTCTGAGATTCTGGGCACATGGTCACGTTCAACCTCGAGTGAGAACAATCGATAGAATCTCAGACCTGGAGAAGTGGTCAGTTTTGTGGCTGAAGGCTGTTGTGGTGAAGGAACTTTTTTTAAGAAAAGGCATCAAAAGTCACTTAAATGGAAGTGTTTGTGGGCTGTTGTGCTATTTATTTTATCCTTGTCAGATTCAGCTGTTTTCTGGGCAGAAACCTGGAGAAAATCTGCGTCTGAGTATATAGTGGAGGAGAATAATTGAAGAAAAAGGCACAATTCACAAAAGATTTATTTCTCAACATACTAGTTGTCTCACCCTTTTCCTTTTTGGGCTGTCATCTACACTGAATGTACATAAAATAATCCCTTTTCTTGTAGTCTTAGTAAGTTTCATTTTTGTAGCTGTTGTGATAGTGTACGAATGAAGCAGTGGCATGATGGGAAAAATGGTCAAGTACTTAGTATGAAATAAGGACAGCAGACCAAGCCATTTCAAAATGCCAGACACCTGTAAAACTGACTGACTCTGAACAAAGAAATGACTACGACCAGAGAAGACCAAATGCTTGGCCTCAGTCTGTTTTGATAAGGTTGACTTTGCACAGCATGAGTGAGACATGATTAACACCAGGAAAGCCTGCCTTAACAAGGTTGACTCCATATACCGCGAGATAACATACGAGACATTAGATAAGTTCGGGGAGGAGGGAGTCACAGAATTTGTTTATTACAGAAAACAAGGCATAAAGGATTCACAGAACCAAGGTCGGGGATGAGGGAATCACAGTTTGTTTTATTCGATGTACCACTGCTTGTATTACTAAAACCATGTAAGCTGATTTTAAAAAAGGTATAATTATTGAATTGATCCTTGTAGTCTTGGGCGCAGTCTTGGGATAGAATCAGCAGTTAGCGCGGACTGTTCTCTGTTTCCAAGATTCGGCTATGTACTGCATGCAGTTTTGTGATAATAAAAGCTTTTTTTTTTAAAGCAAACTAAGCTTTGCTATCACAACTCGGGAAACAAGAAATTCTCCAGTACAACACTGTTATAGTTTACTTTATTTAAGATTACTCACTTTCAAGTTGATTTATTATGAACTGAGGGTTTCCTTTTTATTTGAAAGGCAAAACATTTAAATCTATTAAAATATGTCCTTGTATTAATTGGAAATTGAATTGTTTTTCTGCACGTTTATTAGGTTGTAGACATGAAGATGGTACACAGAGTGACTCAGAGGATCAAGTTGCATCTAAGCAGCAAGAGAAAACAGACTCTCCTCTGGATTCCCACCCAGGGCAATTCAAGATTTGCAGTGATGAACCCAAACCATGTAAGCTCCCGCATGACCCACAAGATATGCCTGTGGGCCAACAAGCTTTTGTTATTGAATTCTTTGACGATCACCCTCGTAAACGTAGAGCACATTCTTTCACTCAAAGTGCAAATGCCATGCAGACTGATTCTTATGTCGCTCTTAGAGCTAAACTAGAAAAACGTAAAGGCATCTCAGCATGTGAAAAGGGCACGGTGCAGCAGACCCAATCTTTGGTGCAAGTGAACAAATCTACTATTAGTTCATCAGCACCCCAAAGGTCCAATTCACTAAAGAGAGAAAAGACCGAAGAGCGATTAAGCACTTCCTCTGCTTCAAGCTCCAAAGGTTTACTTCGGAGTTTTGGGAGTGTGGGACGAAAGAGCAAGCTCAGCCAGGAGTTTGCTGCTGAACTGCTAAAAGAAACTACAAAAATGATTACTGACGTAGAAAAATCTCCAGATGCTCTGCCTGTGACTGTTGCATGTGTGACAACGGCACCCACTGTACCAGAGGCACCACCACCACCACTTCTATCTTCCCCAACAACTTTAGCCAAACCAACCACCAAACCTGGTGATCCAGCAAAGCCAACTACTAAACAAGGGGATCAAGACAGTCTGAGTGATACAGGTACATACACCATTGAAACAGATACACAGGACAAAGAGGTTGAAGAAGCTCGTAAAATGATTGACCAGGTAAGAAGTGTAAATGCTAATAAATGTTTCTTCAAGGAAATATATGTACTGGCTTATTTGTAACAGAATATGTTAGAGTATATTTACACCAATGTAACTTTTATTCCTGGTTATCCTGTTGTGTGTTTTGGAATTGAGTGAAAGCATTTGGATGTTGGCATTTGTCATAAAACTCCATCTTCTGTAGCTTGATGATGTTGCACTTTGGTGATGTAACCAGTGAATGATACTACCTTTGGTCTATTTTTTAGACTCACCAGAGAAATCTGATCAATTGCCAGTTGTGCTGTACATCATACCAACTTACAAAATGGCTAGAAACTGCTTCAAGTTCATGGGGAGTGTGAGCACTTTGCTTTTTTTTGTTTGCTCACTGGATAGGAATAATGGTAGAAATGGAGAGGCTGATTGTGGACAAGTCCCCAGGACCGGATGGAATGCATTCGAGGGTTCTGAAAGAAATGGCGGAGGTGATAGTGGATGCCTTGGTGGTTATTTTCCAAACGTCACTGGATTCCGGGGAAGCGCCGGAAGATTGGAAAACGGCTAATGTTACGCCATTGTTTAAGAAGGGTGCCAGGCAAAAGGCAGGGAATTATAGGCTGGTTAGTTTAACGTCTGTTATAGGTAAAATGTTAGAATCCGCCATCAAGGAGGAAATAGCGAGGCATCTTGAGGGGAATTGCTTGATAGAGCAGACGCAGCACGGTTTCGTTAAAGGGAAGTCGTGTCTGACAGATTTACTGGAGTTCTATGAGGATGTGTCTAGGGCGGTGGATAGAGGAGAGCTGGTGGAAGTGGTCTTTCTAGATTTTCAGAAGGCGTTTGACAAAGTGCCTCACAAGAGGTTATTGCAGAAGGTCGAGGGACATGGAGTTGGGGGTAAGGTGTTAGCGTGGATAGAGGATTGGTTGTCAAATAGGAGGCAGAGAGTGGGGGTCAATGGGTGCTATTCGGATTGGCGGATGGTGACTAGTGGAGTGCCCCAGGGGTCGGTGCTGGGACCTCAGCTATTTATCATTTATAAAGATGATCTGGAGGAGGGAACCGAGTGTATGGTGTCAAAATTTGCTGATGACACCAAGATTGGTGGAAAGGCAAATTGTGCGGAGGGTGTGGAGAGTCTGCAGAAGGATCTAGATAGGCTGGGCGAATGGGCCAGGAAATGGCAAATGGAATTTAATGTTGGCAAGTGTGAGGTGGTCCACTTTGGTAGGAATAATGGTAGGAAGGATTATTACTTACGTGGCAAAAAACTGCAGCAGGCGACGGTGCAGAGGGACCTCGGGGTCCTTGTGCATGAGTCGCAAAAACCCAGCTTGCAGGTGCAGCAGGTGGTCAGGAAGGCGAATGGGATGCTGGCCTTCATCACGAGGGGGATTGAATATAAAAGTAGGGAGGTCTTGCTGCGGCTGTATAGGGCATTGGTGAGGCCGCAGCTGGAGTACTGTGTGCAGTTTTGGGCGCTGTACTTACGCAAGGATATTTTGGCCTTGGAGGGAGTGCAGAGGAGGTTTACTAGGCTGATGCCGGAGTTGAGGGGGTTGAGCTATGAGGAGAGGCTGAATAAATTAGGCTTGTACTCGTTAGAGTTTAGAAGAATGAGGGGAGATCTCATTGAGACGTATAAGATGATGAATGGGATGGATTGGATAGAGGTGGAGAGACTCTTCCCGCTCAGAAAGGACAGTAGGACTAGGGGGCACAGCCTCAAGATAAAGGGGGGGCGGTTTAGAACGGAGTTGAGGAAGAATTTCTTCACTCAAAGGGTGGTGAATCTCTGGAATTTTCTGCCCGTTGAAGTGGTGTAGGCTACCTCGCTAAATATTTTTAAGAAGCGGGTTGATGGGTTTTCGATATGAGAGGGGATTAAGACTTATGGGGAGAGGGTGGGAATGTGGAACTGAGCCACGACAGATCAGCCATGATCTTATTGAATGGCGGGGCAGGCTCGAAGGGCTAGTTGGCCTACTCCTGCTCCTATTTCTTGTGTTCTTATGTTCTTATACTTGGATTACCGATTTTTACCCTCAGTTCCAGATGGGCAGCATCCTTCAACTGCTGCAGTCCTTGTGGTTGTGGCACTTCCATAATAGTGTTGAGTAGAGAAGGCAGAGTTTTCTCTTGGCAATAATGAAACACAGATCATAATTTATTTGAGTCAGGATGATGTGTGCCACTTGGGTAACAGGCGATGATCCTGCTATCTCTGTGACTTCATACAGCAAAGCTAAACAGTGTCTGTCTGTCTACTATTTGTTCCACAAGAAGTTTAATTTGTTCTTGTTTTCAGCTGTGGAGTACACACCCAATTTTTAAATTTTGATTTTAAAACACCTCTCCCAAAAAAGCTGTACAAAAAAGAAAAATATTAAGATGAATATTGCTGTGAGATAATTTATCAGGCAGTGTAAGTGGAGTGGTGATTCATAACCAAGCATGAATGCAGAAAATTGGCAAGGTTTCTATTTCTGGTCATGTTTCATTATAGTGGGCTGAGTAATGCTGTTGTTTTATATCCTGAATGCAACAAGCCGAAAAAGTTACTTTAAAAGCAGTTGCAGCATCTTATCAAGACTGTAGTCCTGAATTATGCTTACAATGATGTTTCAAAACCCATGGCTATGATAACCATACAAGCCAAAATTTGCGAAAATATTCGTCTGCTGAACACAAAGTTAAACACAGTTAGCCACGTAATGCAAACTTTTCGATCAGCAGAGGAATAGTGGGTGCATGTCTGCGAACTTACTGGTGGATTGCCATTACACAGTAAAGTAATCCAGATAGGTATATTGTTTCTCTCTCCACAGGTGCTGCCAGATCTGCTGAATTTATCCAGTATTTTTCGTTATTACAGATTTCCAGTACCCACAGTATTTTGCCTTTATTTCAAAAGCAAGAAGATTGTTGGAAATGTTATGAAAATTTTAGCCACAGAACTTGAGACATTGTAAATTTTGAGACATGTAATTGCTGATTCTGAAACAGCTTGTTAGTCAGACTGGATGAGCATTTTATCATCTTTCCAATCTCAAGATGTTGCTCTGAGCAGTAACATGAGCATGTATTTCAATTTAAACTTTAAAGTCAATATTAAAGTAAATGATATGGACAGCTTACTAATTCACATTAATTTATTAATTTTAACCAGGTGTTTGGTGTTTTTGAATCACCGGACTTTTCTCGGATTAACGCTGAAATTTATAGACCTGTGATAAACGATGAAAGTTCTCCTACGCTACGGAATGAACATTGTGTGGGTAACAAGAGCACTAACACTTTTTACCAGCAAACACCTTCGTTACAGGCATATCACACAACTATTAGTGGCTCAGATACAGTGGCGCAGGTAATTGATAAAATCACTAATATTTAGTTTTTTTGATATCTAGCCATTATACTCATGGTTACTATGTAACAATTGGATAGGACAATGGCAATGATTTCAGATGTGGAGATGCTGGCATTGGACTGGGGTAAACACAGTAAGAAGTCTCACGACACCAGGTTAAAGCCCAACAGGTTTATTTGGCAGCAAAAGCCTCTAGCTTTCGGAGCCCTTGCTGCTCCTTCATCAGGTAATTGAGAGTTCTGTTCACAAACAGGGTATATAAAGACACAAACTCAATTTACAAAATAATGGCTGGAATGTGAGTCTTTACAGGTAATCACGTCTCAAAGGTACAGGCAACGTGAGTGGAGGGAGCATTAAGCACAGTTTAAAGAGATGTGTATTGTCTCCAGATAAGACAGTTAGAGAGATTTTAGAAGCCCAGGCAAGTTGTGGGGGTTACAGATAGTGTGACATGAATCCAGGATCCCGGTTCAGGCCATCCTCGTGTGCGAAACTTGGCTATCAGTCTCCGCTCAGCAACTCTGCACTGTCGTGTGTCGTGATGGTCACCTTGGAGAACGCTTACCCGAAGATCAGAGGCCGAATGCCCATGATCGCTGAAGTGTTCCCCAACAGGAAGAGAATGCTCTTGCCTGGTGATTGTCGAGCAATGTTCATTCATCGGCTGTCATAGTGTCTGCATGGATTCCCCAATGTGCCATGCTTCGGGACACCCTTTCCTACCTATGTCAGGTAGACAATGTTGGCTGAGTTGCAAGAGTATGTACCTGGTGGTTGGTATTATCACATGAGGGGACAGCGCCCATGTTGATGATCCGGTACATCTTACAGAGGTGCTGTGACAGAGTTCTGTGGTGTCATGGTCACTGTTGTCCTGAAAGCTGCGTAGTTTGCTGCCAACAATGGTCTGTTTTGAAGTTGTGCAGTAGCTTGAAGGCAAGAACTGGGGGTGTGGGGATGGCGTTGGCAAGATGTTCGTCTTCATCAATGACATGTTGAAGGCTCCGGAGAAGATACCGGACAACATGTCATTGATACTCTGTCCGCCGTGTTCCGTGTTTGTTTGTTTGTCTTCTGCGGTCGGTGAAGTTTTTCACCGTGGGGCATCGGAACTGTCGATGAGTGAGTTGAATGCCATATTCTGTTCTTATGAAGGCATCTTTCAGTGTCTGGAAGTGTCTGCTGTGATCCTCCTCATCTGAGTAGATCCTGTGTATACGGAGGGCTTGTTCATAGGGAGGGCCGTGTATATGGAGGGCTTGTCCATAGACCTCCTCAAGACATTTTCACTGCACAGGACCTTCAGTCGATGCTATACACTGATGACATTTTCTTCCTTTGGACTCATGGTGGACAATCATTGAAACAACTGTATGATGACATCATCAAGTTATATTCCACCATGGACTACTCTCTGGAATCAGTTGCGTTCAAGGACGCACGCATCTCCATCAAGGATGGTCACCTCAGCACTTCACTGTACTGCAAGCCTACTGATAACCTCACAATGCTCTGCTTCTCCAGCTTCCACTCTAAACATGTTAAAGAAGCCATCCCCTACGAACAAGCCCTCCGTATACACAGGATCTGCTCAGATGAGGAGGATTGCAACAGACACCTCTGGACACCGAAAGACGCCCTCATGAGAACAGGATATGGAGCTCGACTCATTGATTGACAGTTCTGAAGTGCCACAGTGGAAAAGCCGCACCGACCTCCTCTGAAGACAAACACGGCAGACAGAGTATCCTTTGTCGTCCAGCACTTTCCCGGAACGGAGAAGTGATGACATCTTCTCCAGAGCCTTCAGCACGTCATTGAAGACGAACATCTCGCCAACGCCATCCCCACACCCCCACTTCTTGCCTTCAAACAACTGCACAACCTCAAACAGACCATTGTTGGCAGCAAACTATCCAGCCTTCAGGAGAACACAACACTGTCACAGCAACCTCTGCAAGACATGCCGGATCATCGGCACGGATGCCATCATCTCGCATGAGAACACCATCCACCAGGTACACGGTACATACTCTTGCAATTCGGCCAACGTTGATACACTGTAGGAAAGGATGTCCCGAGGCATGGTACATTGCGGATGAATGAACGCTGCTCGACAATCACCAAGCAAGAGTGTTCTCTTCCTGTTGGAGAACGTTTCAGCAGTCATGGGCATTTGGCCTCTGATCTTCAAGTAAGCGTTCTCCAAGGTGGCCTTCACGACACACAACAGTGCAGATTCGCTGAGTAGAGACTGATATCCAAGTTCCGCACACGTGAGGACGGCATCAACCAGGACCTTGGGTTTATGTCACACTATCTGTAACCCCCACAACTTGCCTGGTCTTCTAAAATCTCTCTAACTGTCCTGTCTGGAGACAATACACATCTCCTTTCAACTGTGCTTAACACTCTGTCCACTCACGTTTGTCTGTACTTTTGAGACTTGATTACCTGTAAAAACTCGCATTCTATCCATTGTTTTGTAAATTGAGTTTGTGTCTTTATATGCCCTGTTTGTGAACAGAACTCCCACTCACCTGACAAACGAGCAGCAAGCACTCCAAAAGCTAGTGGCTTTTGTGCCAAATAAACCTGTTGGAATTTAACCTGGTGTTGTGAGACTACTTACATTGATTTCAGAGTCATTGTATCAATCCACCTATAGCATGGCAAATGTATGCCCTATTGTAAATATTTACTATGTTTACAGAATGCTGTTATTATGAAAGGGTGTTGTTAGGCTTGAGCATTGGGCTGTCTGGACAACACTTGTTCCTCAATTCTGACCATCAAAATACATTTATCACATTTACTGTATTTGGAATCCTCTGTGATAATTGAAAGGCTGTTTGCTTACGAAATAACAGCAGCCAACATTTACATTGGCCTTTAATGTAGAACACGATCTCAAGGTACACCATAAAAATACAATTAACAAGAAAATAAAAGCTTTCTGGGAGAGTTGGATTTTAAGGGTTTTCTTGGTGGAAGGGCAGAGAGGGGTTTAGGGAGGGAATTCCAGAACTGGATCTGCATAACCTCCAGAAATGGGACGAATGTGAGGGAGCAATGTGCAAGACTTCAGGACCAGTTGTACAGTGTTCTGAGAGAACAGAAAATAATACAGGTCAACAAAGAGAGATGGGTGATCATGGGTTGATATGGGATTGTATATGGTTGCAGATTTTGGGACTATTTGATGCAAAAGGAGTGTAGATGAAGGGAGGATGTCCACTAGCATTTGAATAATCATGTTTGGCGATTTAAAAAGTTATGAATGAAGGCTTCAGCAAGAGATCGGGTGAGGTAAAATTGCAAATGGTGATGATACAGAGCTGGAAGTAGGTGACCTTTGGAGAGGAGAAGATATGGAACATATGGAAAGTCTGCAACTGTCTTAGTACATACTGGCACTGAACAGTCTGGTTCACAGCAGTGAATATAGTTCTACTGTGATTAACTTGCTGTAAAACAAAATAAAACTATTTCCTTTCCAAATCTCTCTCCATCCATTTTTGCCTGCTCTTCCCCATTTTGGCACTTGCATACCTCCACACCCCCTATTGCGAAGCCACATACCCTTCCCATTTGAGGCCACACCCCCTCCTTTTATGAGGGTCTGCTGGTTTCCCCCTCCCATGTGTCCTCTTGTTTGCTCTCTCCCTTTCTCTATTTCCTGCTATCTCATCCCCTTTCCTGCCGTCTCCCATTTATCCCTTTCTTGCTCAGTCTCTTTTTCCTCCCTTTCTTCGCCCTTTCCTTCCGCCTCTTGCCTTATCCCCACCTTTCCCATCTCCTCCCTCTCTTGAATACAGCAGTAGTGACATCTTGTCTCAATTGCATTGAAGCTTGGTTAGACTGCACCTGGAGTATTCTGGGCAGTTTTGGTCCTGTTAAAAGGAGTACAATGAAGGTTCACCAGACTTGGTCCTGGATGGCAGGACTGTCTTATGGAGAAAGATTGGACAAAGTGGGCCTGTATTTCTAGAGTCTCAAAGAATGAGAATGGTCTCATTGAAACCGACCAAATACTTAAAGGAAAAAATAGAGTAGATACAGCTAAGATATTCCCCTTGGCTGGGGAATCTGGAACTAGGGTGCACAATTTCAAAATGAGAAAGATGCCACTTTGGTCCGAGATGTGAAGACATTTCTCTACACCGAGAGTTGTGAACCTTTGGAATTCTCTGCCCCAGAGAGCTGTGGAAGCTCAGTCCTTGTGCTCAAAGCAGAGAGTGATAGATTTCTGATTGACAATGTAAGGGGCGATGGGGATAGTGGATGTAAAAGGCATTGAAATGTCCGTTCAGCCATGATCATATTAAATGGTAGAGCAGGCTCGATGGGCTGAATTACCTGTTCCTGTTCTTATGTACCTCCTTTCCCTTTCACCCTTTCTCTTTCTTTATCCTCTGATGAAGTTTATTTCTTACATTTTTAAGTTGCACTTCTTTTAATACACCCAGCTTCGGATTTGTTTGCATCTACAAACCTTATAGTCACCCACCTCATTCTTCTGCTCTTAGTCTACTGCCATTTGTTCTCGTCACATCCCTGTTTCTTTAACTAGTGCTCATTACTTAAAGATGTGATCTGCCCACTTGCCTACTCCATCTTGTTACCTCCAAAGCACTGAAACTACTACTTGCTACCCTTGTTTCAGAATATACACTCTTCATTCTCACTGACGGCTACCCATTGACTCTCATTTGCCTCGAATGTTTGTGCATTTTCAGTGCTTAGGCCAAATGCGACTTGTTCATGCCATTTAACTTCCAGCAAAGCCTCCTGTTGTCAGCAACCTGGGAAAGTGTGGATCATGCAAATTTCTTGTGCGCCTTGTGGTCGTCTCAGTTTTGAAAAGCTGTGAAGTTATGTCTAAAATTTAAAGTGCAACAGGATCCAAAAGTGCACTTCTTCAGTTTTATGGCAATTTTGGTGTTCGTATATGCATTTTAAAATATCCCTTCGGTCTCAGTGTATTTCTTATATTCTTGAATGTTTGCTTGTGGCGTCTGAGTCATTGGTGTAATAAAAGATTTTACAACTGCATTTGGTTAAAAATATTATGCATAATGTGCATTAATGATCTCTAACTTTAAATTTTAATTTTCTTGCATTGAGGACTGTAAGCAGGAATATGTATTTCATACTTTCATATAGTCATTTGGTAGTACAGAATTTGCATATTGCAGGGGAAAAAGGCATTTTGTTGAAGCTTTTCATTCTGCATTTCTTAGGACAATTGTGACGCAGTGGTTAGCACTACTGCCTCACAGCGCCAGAGACCTGGGTTTGATTCCTGGCTTTGGTCTCTGTCTGTGTGGGTTTCCTCCAAGTGCTTCGGTTTCTTCCCACAGTCCAAAAGGCCTTGCTAAATTCTCCCTCGGTGTACCTGAACGGGCGCTGGAATGTGGCAACTAGGGAATTTTCACAGTTGCTTTGTTGCAGTGTTAATGTAAACCTACTTGTAACTAATAAATCAACTTAAATTGCAAGAATACCATGTCAGGGGAAACAACAAATTTATGCTGTGTGAGAAGAGAGTGCTCATTGGTTGGCAAGTGGACTCTGGTAGAGATGTTACTATGGAGAATGCATCCATGGTAATTGAAGGTTAACTGCCAAGCGTTGTTTGAAAATTTAAACCAGGCATTTTGACTCTGTCCAAGGCATTGCCCTGGAAAATGAAACAGCAAATGGCCATCACTCATCTCTTGCCCCTTGTTACCCCTTGCATATTTCCAATATGTGGTCAGCATTTTTGCTATATTTAGATCTGTAGCAGCATGTAATAATTTCCTTGCATGTCTTCCCAGATTCCATCCTGTGCTCAAATTTACCTTCAAAATGGAGCAATCAAATGATCTCTCCTTCCTTGATGATCTGGCTGAGAAATTGGGCGGGTTTCTCTACCATTATCCACCACTAGCCTGTCTTCACTGGTCAATACACACGTTGGGATTTTTGCAATTCCACATGCTATAAGGTTGGTTTTATCAGCAACCTTGTTAATAGGGTCCAAGACATTTGCTCACTATACAAGCTTGATACTGAAACAGGACACGTCAAAGGCATTCTGTGCTAAAATGGATACCCTGGTCAGATCATTTCATGACGTATATAGTGCAAACTCTTGAATAGGCCTGAGGCTGCCACTTTAGGCCCTGAAAAGTGCCCAGTCTATCTCAAATACCCGGGAAAGGCAAAGTACCTCAAATATTTGAACAACAGGTGAAGCTAGCTGTTTTGCACTGTTACTATACAACACACTAAAGGATGTGGTATTCACCTTAAAGGATGCTGCCATCAAACCAAAAAGACATTCAATCTATCACACACGACTAATGTGGCACATAAATTTCATTGCCAGTGTGATATCAGGTATGTAGGCCATATGACCCAAAGATCGTATCAAACCTTGTCTCTTCCATGATTCGCAATGGGCAAGGTACCCAGTATAACAACCCTTGCTTGCAAAACTCAAAACACTGTCCAACGTTAAATGTGAGTCTGCATTGGACAACATTTGCTAATTGATCCTCTGTTTTAAAAACTGTGCTGACAACCAATTTAGGATTGTTAGTTGGGCCCACAGTTTGGTGCGTTTGCATGTACTGAAAGCTACATATTAATACACAGAGCCCTGTTCTTTACAGACAAAAAGAACATGTACACACACCACACCCTTTTCAGCTAAACTAAATAAATGATGGCCATTGTTTGGTTCATTCCTCAGGGCAATGCCTTGACCAATCAAACAATGCTTGGCAGTTGACTGTCAGTTACTATTAACTGGTGCATTCTCCATTTCAATGCCCCTACCAAATCAGAGTCCACTTGTCTACTAATGAGCACTCTCTTCTCACGGTGTGAAGTTGTTCTTCCCCTTATTTTGGCATTCTTGCAGTTGTCCTGATGAGCGCAAGACAAAAAGCATTGCTGAAAATTGATATTTTGTCAATATTCAAGATTCATACTTCCCACGAATCTCAATTGGTAATGCGATTTCTGCTTATTTTATGTTTTTTGCATTCTAACGTATACTAAATGTTAAGAAATTCTTCAATCTTGCCAAAAGAAAGGTCACCATGAATTTTAGTG
Source organism: Carcharhinus amblyrhynchos (assembly GCF_965287045.1). Classification (NCBI taxonomy): domain Eukaryota; kingdom Metazoa; phylum Chordata; class Chondrichthyes; order Carcharhiniformes; family Carcharhinidae; genus Carcharhinus; species Carcharhinus amblyrhynchos. The sequence continues at coordinate 34,224,685 of NC_137337.1, forward strand.
ATACTTGCCAGTTATTCCAAACCAATAAATTCTGAGCCCAATGTGGTTGAGAATTGGATGTAATTTGAAATGTATTTTTCTTGCACATAATGTATCTATACTAAACTTTGTATGTTTTGTGTTCTCTTCCCCTGGGTCAAACATCTAGATGCGACCAGTGGGTCCAATATCTCATGGAACGCAAAAATGGGTCTCTAGATGGGCAAGTCTTGCGGATGGCTATAATGGTGCTGGGCCAGTCAGTGGATTGCATGACCTTCAACAAGGGAGTGAGTATTAAATTCAATGGTGTCTTTAATAAAATTATGATGCTCTGTTTTGCTGACAGTTCACCATTTTTACTTTTTCCCTGAAAGCCGGAGCTATGATTGATATTGGAAATTATGTGAAGAGTATAGAAACTCTAGATTCAGATGCAGCATCAACAACAAGCCAGTCATCGCGAAAACGTCGGACGCTTCCCCAATTGCCGGCAAGTGAAAAGCTTGATAGTCCAAAATCAAAAGAGTTCCTTCAACAACGTTCTTTTCCCAGCACCGAATCGAAAAAGAAGTTGGAATTGGAATTGCATTCTTATCCACAGAGTCATGAAAAATTGTATATACATGAAGACAGAGACTTGGAGCCTGACAGTTTAAGTGATAAGTCAGATGATTCATCACATGTTATAAAAGTGAAGGGTAAAAAATGTAGAATTTCCAAGGTCACCAGAAGATTACATCAAGAGCAGACATGGAATGATCATGACGGATCTGAGACTTGGCAATGGGTAACAGATACAAATACACAAAATGCAACCAAGGAGTTGCTAGCTCCAAGTAGCAGTAGAGGCTCTCCAGAATATGATCTGAAATCGACTTCCTATAACAGTGCAAAAGAAAAGAAGGAGTTAGAAAGCCCTTCAAAACAAGCTTTGGTAACTAAAGTAATGCCAGCAAACTTTGAGAGAAAGCAAAAAGAACAGGAGGTAGACTCAAAAGCAGCAATTGTTACATCCTGCGCAAGGTGGTCATCTGTCCCAGATACAATCCAATCTATTTCAGGAACCACAGATGCGATCTATTCTGCTAGTAAAATGGGTCCAGTAGCTCATAGGAGCCCCTCACAAGAAAGAAAAAAGACTCCTACAAAAGATTCTCGTACACCTGTTATCAGGCGTGAAAGTTTCACTAAAGACAGACCAAGTATTGACAATGCAAACAAGGTTCCTAATATTTCAAGCCTGCCGCCTTTTAAAGATCATGCAAGAGGTTCCTACAGTAGGGACTACACTGAGGATACACATCTCATTCTGAAAGATACTGAAGCTGCAATGGCAGCCTTAGCAGCCAAACTCCAGTCTCAAGATTATCATATTGGTCAACAAGAAATTAATTCCTATGCTCAAGGAGATTCCTTCTCTGGAGAATCAGATAATGACACAACAAGTTCTGTCAGTTTGAAAAGTAAAAATGTTACAAGTTCTGCACGGAGACAGAACAGCGTAAGTAGTATACACAAAGGAAAGGCAACTCCATCAGCTCAAGACCATCCACAGCCAGGGAATGCTCGGGAAAGACTGACCGAGAAGCGCAGAGCCCAGCTTTCAGACACGAGCAGCAAGCCAGATTACAGCAGGCGCTTTCAGTTGAAACGCAGTACAGGTTCTCGTGGCTCCACAGACTTTACAGATGATGAGAGATCCTCCAGCCTTCCATATTTACCGATCACCGATGTAGGCTCATCTGATCAGGAGCACACTCAGACCAGTAAATCACTGTTACGTAAAAAGGTTTCTGGCTCTATGCGCACCAAAGAGGATTTGAGCAAGGTCACGAAGTCTTCTGTACAAACAACACTGACCCGTTCAAACAGCCTTTCAACACCTAGGCCAACCAGAGCATCTCTGCTGCGCCGAGCTCGCCTCGGAGATGCATCGGATAACGAAAGTGCTGATGTGGACAAGGCTTCTTTGGCTTCAGAGCTCTCCGCGACGAGTTCAACTTCTTCCAAGCAGCCAACAGATAAGAAGCTATCACGGCTTGATCTACTAGCCTTGCCGCGGAAACGAGCAGGGTCACTCACTGTAAACAGTGACACAGAAACTTCAGTGATAAGAAGCAGTTTTAGTACTCGAAGTATTGATACAACTACTACCAGTCGAAAGTCATCTAGTATTGATGCTAAAGCTACATCTAGAAAAAGTACTGGAGGTTCAGTGAAGCAGACATCACGAGTCCGTACTAGTGCTGCAAAATCTTCCAGTGAGTATACATCAAAAGAACATCTAGTATATTACATTTCAAAAGTGAGACCAACAAAAATGTGTTAATTGTTGTAGAAGCTTGTTAATGAAAACTTAAGTTTACAAAAAGCAAGGTTTAGAACGTTTAATGTACGAGTTTTCCTTCATGCACCATCAGTGTCCGTTGGTAGTGACTCCCAATCTGGGTCTCAGCTTATTTCCTCTGTCTCCATTTTATTTTCCCCAGTCCCTCGTAGCCATTTTCTCACTTCAGCCCTTTGTCATCCAGTGACTGTTGGTGCATTTCCTCCCTCCCAATACAATCATTATTTCTTTGCCTCCTATTCTTCTAGTATCCTTTTAAGTAAGCCCAAGCTTCTGTGCCTCTTAAAGGACTTAATGAGGTATTGGCCACTGCTTAACTGTTCCACTCTCCTCTCTTAGTCACCTGATCCTTCCAAGGTAATCTCCTTCCCATCGTGCTCTGACCCCTTGACTTTGCCAGCAATTAGCAACCAATGCCCCTCTCTACATTTCCCTCCAGAATATTGATCCATTTGGGAACGAGGCTGTCCACAAGGTAATTAGGATGATTATAACAACACATGGATCAAAACCTTCGTCCTGCTAAAGCCTTGGTGTCTGGCTGTAATTTCAAGTGCGTACCCTGTCCAATTTGTCCCAGTAATCCTTATCACCAAATCATTGCTGGGTATTTATTGGTGTTAATTGTGTTTAAGTGATAGCACCCTCACTTCTGAATCAGGAAGTTGAGCTCAAGTTTCACTCGAGAGATGTGGGCACACAATCTAAGCTGACTCTCCAGCTTAGTGTTGACTGAGTGCTGCATAATTAAAGGTGCTTTCTTTTACATGAAACTTTAAATCCAGCCCCTTCTGCCTTCTCCAGTAGTAACGATCCCAATGCACAACTTCAAATTCTCCCAATATTCTCTGCATATTATCCCGCCACCAACATCACTAAAACTCCTTTTCCCCTTTTTCAGAACCCGCTCCCCCAGCCACATCACCAGATCAATTAACAGACCAAACTGAAATTTAAAGCCCTATATGGCAATGTTATGGACAATTTGTCTCATGCAATATAGCCCAGTGAGGATCTACAACAACATTGTGATATTTGACAATATTTTACAATGATAAAATGCTTGCTTATTGTAGAAGTTAAAGGGGTTTATGAAGAGTCTGGGCTGTGTGTGTAGTGTAGAAAGTGTCTCTGTTACATGAAGAACATTAAAAAGAAAGTGAAGTATCTCAAAACAGCCAGGAACCAAAGAACAGAGTGCTAAATTTAACAGTGCTTTGTGAACAAGTGTTGAAATATCAAATGAAGGCATTTGGCACCTGTCTGCTCTAAGTTCTTATTTAACACCCTTACGGAGACCCTCATTATCAAAGACTCCTGCCAGATTTCTACATAAAGCAGCAATCTATTGGTCCCCTCCATCATCCTTCTCTCAAAAGATTGCAAGCATGTGCAAAAAATTAACTTACAACATCATATAAGCAAGTCATATTTGCTTTCCATAACAATAACCACTCAATAATTGTTTTTGGCTGTAATGTCAATTAACTTGCTTGCTTGAGCTCCTAATCCATTATTTCTATGGGCTGTTTTGTAGTTCAGATGTTGTTTAGTCATGGGTTACAACAATGGTACCATTGGAACCTTAGAGGTCTGAGGTGATTCTTATCTGAGAACTAGCTTTCAGCAGCCTTTCTCCTGAAATGGCACGGAGTACTTGATTGATATCTGAAGTTCCCTTGTGTGTGCTTCAGGGGGCACCTTAACCAAATGAGCTCAGCGCTATTCTCTAGAAAAGCAGTGACATGTCTGACCATTTCTTGGAATGCGCTACTGTTGGGTACAGGCTCAATGATGCTGCTAGTTGATAGCTTTACAAATTGCATATTCCTACTGTAATCTTGGAAGCTCTGAGCAAGAGAGGTGTTTAGAGCAATGTGTCTGAATGTTGGTTGCGATCATGGATTGACACCTTGTCATACACAAACTCAAAGTACCTCTTCCTGCATTGTTGAGCAGAATTTGGAGTGGTGGAGATGCCAGCTGCTGCCACTTCCCTCTAGAAAACTTTGCGACCCACTTAGAGCCTCCTCCTTCCTCCCAGTTGGGAGGAGAGAACCCTATACACAGTGCCTTTACTTGCCTCAGGGTGCCATTATTCCTGATCACTTATCGATTGCTGCAAAGACATGTTGATCTGCTGTGTTTCAGGATCTAACCTTAAAATATAGCTGAAATTATAAACCAAACCAACCAGTCACCTTGTGATAAGTTAAACATTGTTTAACAAATGAGGTTTTTTTTTTTGGTTTCATGCTCAATAATCTATCCCAATGTAAGGCATAACGTATATAACACAACTTTTGATGAAAGTTGCACTAAATCTTAACACAGTTTTTGTGAGAGGTCCTATGCAGTGTCTTAAGTGCTAGGATACAATTACGTACTGGTCACGTAACGACTTTTTTTTAAGAGGAGTAGTCTTAGATATCTGCTTACAGGGCAAGAGATGACTGAAAGCTGACTAAATCCTTTACTCAGTTCCAGTGTACAGTTCAAAGAGGCTTTTGGAAAGGTTGTCTTAATAGAGCTCTCAACCAAAGAAAATGCATTTAAAGGAGGAAATAAATATATTTTGAAATCTATAATAATTTGATATTTTCCAGCCTTGTAATCTATAGAACAGCATGAAACCTTCATAAATGTACACAGTCATGGGTTCCATCTTTACGTTGGCCTTAAAGTAGTTGGAAAAAGGTTATTGTTAGAAGTTGTCTTGTTGAAGAGTTAGCTTTCTGTTTTACTCCTAATCTAACTATGGTGCCATATAACAAAATTTAATATCTCTGGAATACTAACAAGAAGCAGATTAATTGTCACAAAATCTATGTTTATTATGAACACTTTCAGTGGTGAGTTCATGGGATTCTCTTACTAATGAACCTCAGTGTGGGAATTTTAATGAGCATGATGAACGTTATATTTTGCTTTCTCTTACACTAATGTCTTACCTCCTCTGGCTATTTTATACCAAATTCCTACAAAACGGAGATTGGTCTTGTGCTTCAAAAACAAAGCCGTATTGCTAAATGCAGTTTTACTTCTTGGCCGGCTTAAAACGCTGGTCAGATGCTTGAGAAATGACACCTCATTGATCTGGGCGCAGTTAGAAGTCTCACAACACCAGGTTAAAGTCCAACAGGTTTATTTGGAATCACGAGCTTTCAGAGTGTTGCTCCTTCATCAAGTGAGTGACCTGATGAAGGAGCAGTGCTCTGAAAGCTCGTGATTCCAAATAAACCTGTTGGACTTTAACCTGGTGTTGCGAGACTTCTAACTGTGCCCACCCTAATCAAACGCCAGCATCTCCACATCATGGGTGCAGTTGGGGGAAGGAGGAAGAATTGTATTTCTATGGACTACCATAAAAAGAACCATTACTGCCCTGCTTCATGGCTAATGAACATCAGTTAGTTCGTATGTATTTTTGTAAGCATTGGGAGTAAATATTCATGTGTGTTTCCTGTAATTTTAAAGGGAATGCAAAAAGAGAGATTATTGCAGGTGCTTGTGCTGAAATCCTTGATGAGTCAAGCTAACAAAACAGTTAACAAAGCTTATAGAATCCTGGACTGAGGCATGGAGCATAGGAGGCAGGAGTTATGCAGAATCTATATGGAACTTGAGTGCAGTCCCAGCTGGAGGATTGTGTCCAGTTTGGCCAACACACCTAAGGAAAGGTATGAAAGTTTTGGAGAGGATACAGAACATATTTTATAGGATAGTTACAGGGATAAGGAATTACAGTTGGCTGGATAGTTTGAAGAAGTTGGTTATTTTTCCTTGTAGAAGAGAAGTATTTCCAAGAGGGTGCACAAGTGCTTGGCAAAAGACAAAAGAACCAGAGGCAGCATGAAGGAAAATAGTTTTTACTCAAGGTTAGGATTTGAAATTAAGTGTCTGATAGGAGGCCAAATACAAATTCAACTGTGACTTTCAAAAGGAATTGGATTAAAAATATGAAAGTGTAAATATGCAATGGTGTGAGGAAAGATTAGGGATTGCTGTTTGGAAGAACTGGCATTGACTTGATGGATTGAATGACCACCTTTGCTTTTGTGCTCTTCTATGATTCTGTGAATGTCATTGTGATAATTTATCCTCTGCTTTGGCAGAAAGTGACATGTGGCAGTGAAATGCTAGCTTGGAACACAATAGAAGTAGGTCATTTAAACCCTCAAAGCCTGTTCTGTCATAAGTTAGGTCATGGTTAAATATCTTTACTACATCATCCTGCTTAGTTTCCTATCCCTTGTTACCCAAGGCTGACAAAGATCTACTGGTCTGAGATCTGAAATTACTAATTGAGCAGGCATCTATTCATTCTTGTGGAAGAAAAATTCTGCAGTTTGACCTTCCTTTGCATGAATACGTGTTTCCTAATTTCCCTCCAGAATGGCTTCACCCGACTTTAAAGCTTCTCCCTTGTCATTGACTCCCCTGTCAACATCAACCCCATCAATTCATTTCAAATTTTTAGAAACTGCAAATTCCTTCACCTTCTATGTCTAGGAGATACAAGCCTTGTTTATGGAATCTCTCTTTCCTGGTAACATTCTGTTGAATCTGTGGTGGACTCCTTCCAAAGCTAGCATATCCTTTTTAAAAGGCAATGTCCATAACTGTAACAGATACTTTAGATTAGTCTAGCCAAAGTTTGCATAGATGTAGCAACAATTAAATCACTATCCTATTCTAACCCTCTTGTTATAATGGGCAATGTTCCATTGGCTATTTTGATTATTTCTGGATATGACTGTTACCTTTTAGTGATCTGTATGCATGGACTTAGAACTCTCTCTTTGAAATCTTGAACTAGAAGGGAGTAGAGGACCATTGAGAACAAGTAGGAGATGATCAGATCAATGTTGATCCGAACGGTGGAGAAGTCTGGAGGTGCTGCATTACTTAAACTTGCACCTAGTTCTTGTTTCCTATGTTCTTTGGACCTAAACTGTGCCCAGCTTTTCATCATGTAAGGAACACACAGCCTGATTTAGTCTTTTTCTGATGCAGTCTTTAAGACCAGGGTTTCAGGCTTCTTTCACAAGTCCAGGCATATCATGTGTTTCTGAATAGGAAAATTCATTTTACAGAACATTCAGAAAGAAGCATAATTACTTTCTATTTTTATAGAAGGTCAGAATGCAACTCCAAGAATGTGCGCAGTGACCTCTGTTCCAAGGCTCTGAGCAATCTCCCTTTGTAGGAATCAGAAACTTTGTCTTAAACCTTGGCTGTCTACCTTTTTGCTGTTATTACCTTTCTCTTTGTTTGAAACTAATTCTTTTACAAGACTCGAGATGGAGGCAACAAACTTCAGATTACACTTCTACTTCAGAGGAGGAGTATAACTCAAATCACACCTCTCCTAAACACAACCGCTTGCATACTTCAACAGCCACACAGAGCAGTAGAACCCAGTCTTCCAGTTCAGGAAAAACAAGACAAAATGTGGATGATGATGAAGATCCGTATGAAAACTGGACGACACACAGCGCAGAAATTGCAAGGTATTGTAGAAACGTACTTTGTACCATAAACCGTAAAACTGAAAAGCAAGCAGTAAAACAGACAACTTTGATTTCATACTAGATGTGTTTTTCTCCCTTTTTTTATTGTCTTGATCATTATTGTGCACCAGACTGAAGTCAAGACTGCAGATTAATGACCTGTTCTGAACTTGCTGCTAACATTGCTGTTGATTCAGTTTCTAAGAGATGTGCACGGTGCCTTGCTTTTTGATATCCCCCTCTTTGAGAAAATGTCAACCTCCTTGATCTCTTCCTCCAGTAACGAGGCTAACATCAGAAGCTCAACTTCAGGAACTGTAGATAAAAGTAGGAACACGGTACAAATATAATTATATGTACTTACAAACCATACCTACTTCAAAGGCAAGGAAAGGCTAAGTTTGGTACTTATTGTTTAAAACATTCATTTTATAGAAAAAAAGTAATAGTAGACTTTTTAATATAGTTTTTAACAATTGTACAAAAGAGCACAATGCTTATGGGGTGAGTTCCTTTCATTTGGATATATATTGTGTCCCTTTGATTGTCACAGGTGGTCCCAAAAGATAGGAAAATCCTAAGAGTTGAGGTGAAAATTTGTGACAATTGGCTGTGAAACAGATTTTTTAACAATTTTATTGCTGGTATTGAGACCCTTAAGTGCACGGCCTTTTTGGCAGTGTCAGTTACAGAAGATGTCCTGGGACAGCTGTGTTATAAAAGCCAAAGGCTGTAATTTTGAACATGACTGAAAATGACTTTACCTGCACTGGTCAATAGAGTGGTTTCTTGTGGGATGTCAGAACTCTTGATTATCATGCCTATTTGAAGTTGTGACCTTTGTTTTATTGGTGCCTCTCAGACATTTTCTCTATATAAGTGATTTCAGTTATAAAGGGAGTACTTTGAACAAAAAATATTCCCACCCTCGAAATGTGTCTCCTATTAAGAGTCTGATCAGGAAAGCAGACAACCCGTAATCTTTTCTGGATAGTCACTAATGCTTTAGATTTGGACTGGAGCATGGTTTGTCTCTAGCTCTTGGTGTATTCTTAGGGTCAGCTGACCCTGGGTGGAACTTGCCATGTAAGTTGTTGCAGAACCCTTGAATGAAGTTCAGTCAATGGTGGTTCAAATTAAGAACAAAGGAACGTTAGAAATAGGAGTAGGCCATCTAGCCCTTCGAGCTTGCCCCACCATTCAATAAGATCATGGCTGATCTGAAGTGGATCAGTTCCACTTTCTCCCCATAACCCTTAATTCCCTTGTCTATCAGAAATCTATCCAGCCGTGACTTAAATATATTCAACGAGGTAGCCTCCACCACTTCAATGGGCAGAGAATTCCAGAGATTCACCATCCTTTGAGTGAAGAAGTTCCTCCTCAACTCCGTTCTAAACTGCATCCCCCCCTTATTTTGAGGCTGTGTCCTCTAGTTCTGTTTTCCTTTCTAAGCGGAAAGAATCTCTCTGCCTCAATTCTTTTCCCAAATTTATTTTCCCAGGCTTTGAAGGCTTTCCCTGCAGAGGTTGGAGAATAATATTAAATGGTGTAGTTTGAAATATATTTATAAAAGGGAGGGGAAAAAATCATCTGTCGTATTATCCTCTGGTTTGTGACATCAGAAAATAAGCTCTGTTCTAATGTCTTGTTTTGGCCACTGGAGACATTCCTATTGACGTCAGGTAGTGGACAGTAAAGGTAAAGTCGCCATAGTTCTAGATGACCACAGGCTGCTCTCCCCTTTGAAGGGGGAGCTGACTGGTGGTGATTTAATCTGAGGATCACCATACCTCAGGCAAGGGACAAGGTTGAGAAAGAGCAGACCTTCATTAAGAACCTCAGCTAATATGGGACTTGAAGCTACGCTGTTGGTGTCGCTTTGTATCACTAACCAGCTATCCAGTCAACTGTTTTTTGACATATTTGACATTATTCATACTTTCAGAAATAATTCAGGCATTGTGCTCTTTTGTACAGTTGTATTAAAATGGCTCCTAATACTTCACAAGTGGGATTTGTAGATAACATGCAAGTTAAGGTCAGAACTTCAAATGGAATATAAATCCTTTTTCAGGGATTTTCTGATGAGAGATATCCATTGGAACACAATTAGGATCAGTTAATCCATTTTCTGATACGTTTTGAAGATGCTATATATGTGGACATTTTTTAAAAATTAAACATAAAGAAAAGATCATTTCATTAATGAGATGGCCTTTTGTGAAGTGTGAAAAATAATTATTGGTCATGTTGGGCTAACTTTTGTACTAGAGAAACAGGTATACAGTGATCTTTTTCTTGTTGTAACCTAATTTCTGGACTCATGCCAATTATAACTTGATTTCAGAAATGAATATAATGCATGGCTGACAATCCAGTTTAATAAATGATGACATGTTTATCAATATTATTTTTAACCACAAAGAAATTTAATTTGCCACAATGCAATGATCAGTACTATTGGCTGTTTTATGAAATAGGGGAAACAAGTTGTTCCAGGAGAGGGACAGCTGAATTTCAAATTACTGCAGCCCTGGCATTGTTTCAAAAGTCCAAACCATTTTGTGCTGCATCAGGCTTAAGCCTGGCTGCATATTTTGTAACGTGGTAACAAGACAAAAAGCCTCCCTATTACTGTTACCTCCTCCAGCTCTATAACAGTCCGAGAACTCGCTGTTCCTGCCTAACTGGTTTCTTGTGCATTACTATTCCTTTTCACCCCACTATAGACATCCATACTTTCAACCTGCTTAGGCTCTACACTCTGAAATCTCTCCTTATTACATCTATTTCATGTACTTTTAAGAAAAACCAGTCTCTTTAATTAAAGTTTTGATAACCCTTCCTCATGCTGGCTTGGTATCCATTTTTCCTTGCATTGAAGCACCTTCTGACTTAAAATGCCACTATAGAGATGCAAGCAGTCATTTGCTGCTTATGTACAGTGTTTAAAAAAAAAATGCAGCAATACCAAATCTGATTTCAGACTTTTGAACTTGGGCTACATCTCAAGAGAGAATTGAGTTTTGAAGTATTTGGGAAACCTGGCAATAAGCCCTTGTTGCTTTCATACTGCAGTTTTCTTCATTTGGATTCCAGGAAACCAACATTGTGAGCAGCTCCCACTATATGCATCACTAAATCCAACTCCTTTATCCAACGTCAGAACTGTAAGATGACGCAAAATTGATTTTGCTGATGGAAGAATTAATCCAGATTTAGTAATATAAACACTGGGAGCCAGTCTAGGAACCTGAACCCCTGGAACCTGATTTGAACAAGTGCCTGTCACAATCTGGCTTTAGTAATGACCTTGGAATTAATAATAATTTTGAAACATTATTTAAGTTTCATTGTGATTTCTGATTTTTTGAGTCCATTTGCGTGTGCATTTTGGTTGTTGCTTAGTACCTTAACCCATCACTCTATTTACATTTTTGCTCCCTTTATTCCTCATTACTTTTTTAATCCCATCAAGACCCCTCTCTTCATTATTGTCATGCCTCCTTTCACTTCTTCGCACTCAGGTGCTTTGCTTTCCCATTTCCCTACCCCAGACTTTTAATACTCTTTGGTCTCTGGCTCTCTAACTGCAGTCCCAGGCTTAACTTCCTTTTAAATAACCTGACTTTTCCCTGTGCCCTTGGCACCTCTGAAGGGTTCATCGGGTATTCATTGCTGTCTCATTATGATCGGTATTCCCGATTTTCCCATTTCACTCTTGTTAGCATTCCTACGCAGGCACCAGTCTCCTTTGTCCAACTGAACTCTGCCGCTCTCAGCGCGTGGACCTTGCCAGTGCTTCTCTCTCTGCCCCACGCCACATCTCCCCTCAGAATATCTGTTCACTCACGGACAGAAACTTTTGCCATCCATGAATTTATTGTGGATGATTGTATCAATATCATGACCTTAACAGAAACTTGGCTGAATTGGGATGACACCTTTTCCCTTAATGAATTCCCCCCAACTGGCTCCTCTGCCATTTTCTCCAGGGTGATCTTGTGGCACTTATCACCAAACCTCAGAGTTTTTACACTTCTGGCACTTTCTCCTCCTTTGAATATCCCATCTTATGTTCTCAAGTACACTATATCCCTGGGATATCTTCACTGTATTTCTCCTTCAGCCTCCACACCAAATTAATTCTCATCCTTGGTGATTTCAACCCTGATCTCAACTCCTCATGCCATTTCTCCTCTGAGTTCACTGCCCTCTTATCCTCCCAAAATCTGTCCTTCCATGTAAACTGCTCTTATTCAAGGTCACATCCTTGGCCTTAGCATCTCACTTGGTCTTGCTAGTCCCATATTAACAAACACAAAAATGGCCATTTCTGATCCCTTCCTTGTATCACTCACCACCGACACCCCATTCCATGTCTCAACCTGATTTCCTTCAAAATCCACCCCTGACAAAACTGTTCCACCAATTCACCTACAGTAGCACTTCCATCAGCCCAAATGGCTAGTTTTTGGTTCTCTGTTCACCCAGTATTTTTATAGCTATTGATTTGTTTAACTGCATTTTTATCTTTACCTTTGATGACCAAACTCCCAATAAAACTATCGTTGTCTTTCAACCTGGACATTTCTCTCCTCAGTAGACCTCATCTCAGCTCTTTTAATTTTAATGAATGAGGGCTTGAAAGGGTATGTCTGGCATATGAGTTAGCCATCGTTTGCCACATTTGATTAGATAGCATGCAGCGTTGTCAGATCATTTGCTTCAAATGCTCGATATTGTAGATCACCTGGAACACAAAGATAACCCATGTTTTATTTTCTCAACTTCTAACCAATTAAATCTTTCCTCCACCCTCATCAATGATAAATGTGAGGAGCTCATTGACTTCTTTGTCACTAAAATTGAAACCCCACTTGAGCAGCTGCCTCTGCTATGCCTCCCTTCCACTAGCCCACCCACTAGGCCAAATGACCTCTAAAGTTCCCCAGCTATCCTAGCCCTGCACATTCATTTTTCTCTAGTTTCTTTCCTATTAACTCTCATGTCATCTGGGTTCATCTACTCCATGAGACCCACCTTCTGCTCACTCGGCCCTATTCCTGCTATAATGCTGACCACCCAACTTCCTTTCTGGCCCCCATGTTAATTGATACTGTTAACGGTTCTGTCCCTTCAGCTGCTACCCCCTCTCCTTTAAATCTGCTTTCACCATTCCTCTGCTGAAAAAAATTAACCCTTGGCCCACTTGCAAACTATCTATCTCCAACCTCTACTTAAATCACTGAACGTATTGTCACCTTCCAAATCTGTTCCCATCTTTCCAGAAATCCATGTTTGAATCCCTCCAGTTAGGTTTTGTCTTGCCACAGCACCAAAAAGGCGTTTAAATCTCAAATAGTATCCAGTGTGACTGACAAAGGTTCAGCTGGGTGAGACTGCTCTCTGCTATCACTTGGCTTCTTTTCTGACACACGCACTGTTAGTTCTGGTGTCCTCAACGATCCATGACCCCATTCTATTTCTCAACTACATGCTGCCCCTGACATCATTATCCAAAAGCACAGCATCAGTTCTCACATATTTGCTGATGAGACCCACCTCTATCTCTCTTAACTCCTATACTGTCACTAAATTATCAAACTGCTTATCAGAAATCCAGAACTGAACGAGCAGAAACGTCTTCCAATTAAATACTAGAAAGTACGAAGATGTGTGCATATTAGCTACAATGCTACATCACAAGGTTGACTACACTTCAAAAGTATTTCAGTGGCTGCAAAGTGCTTTTGAAATATGCAATGGTCGTGCAAAAACTGTAAAAATGCAAGTACTTTTCTTTGTCCATTGTTCCCAGTCCCTACTCCAAATTCAATTCCCTAGCTACCTACTCAATCCCTCTTCCTGGCAAAAGTCTAAGACTAAACAACTTTGTTCACAATCTTTGTTATATGTGACCCTGAGATGAGATTCTAATCACATATTCATGCCATTACCAAGACCCCTTACTTCCACCTTTGTAACACTGCCTGACTTTACCCCTTGTCATAGCTAATATGATCTGAAACCCCCATTTATGCCTTTGTTACCTCTAGCCTTGGATGCTCAAACGCACTCCTGGCTGGTCTCCCACCTCTACTTTCCATAAACTTAAGGTCATGCAAAACTCTGCACATGCCTTAATTTGCACCAAGTCTGTTCCCTTATCACTCCTGTGCTCGCTGGTTTACATTGGCTCCCAGTCAAGCAATGTCATGATTTTGAAATTCTCATCCTTATTTTCAAGTCCTGCCTTGGTCTTGGGCCTACCTATCTGTTTCATCTCCTCCAGCCCACAGCCCTCTGAGATATCTGGGCTCATTTTAATTCTGGACTCTTGAGCAGCTCTGATTTTAATGGCTTCATCAGTAGTGACTATGTTTTCAGCTGCTACGCTCTAAGCTGTAGAATTCACTATCTACACCTCTCATCCTTTCTACCTCACTTTTCTCCATTAAGATACTCCTTAAAACCTTTTTTTTCAACACATGTTTGACTGTCTAATTTAATTCAGTGTCAAAGTTTGTATTATAATACTCTTGTGAATTAAAGCATCTTGGGACATTTTATTATGTTAAAGGCACATTACAAATATAAGCTTTTGTTTTTCTTTGATAGATTCATAATCTGATATTTACTTAAAATTTTACATCAGTATTAAGTATCATTATCATTCATTTCAGACTCAGCCAAGATTTAGCCAAAGATTTGGCTATCCTTGCGAGGGAGATTCACGATGTGGCAGGAGATGGAGATTCTTTTAGTCCTTTACCACCGACTTCAACCCTTGGCTCCACAATTTCAGCCCGGGAAGAGGTAAACAATCAGTTTTAGACTACTTGCAATATTCTCTAGCAGCGATGCAGATAAGTATATTACAAATATAAGCCATAATAAAAATAAAGTGCCTGTATTTTGTATATTAAAGGATAGTCATTATTGGAGAGATGCTAAATTTGGAAGTAAGATGAAAGGAAGATTTGTAAAGCACAGATACAAAAGTATTTGGTGCAAGGATTCCAGAAACATGATACAAAGGGCAGGATTTTTGCAACTAAGGGTGGTAGTTCTAACCAGCAAATAGGCAGGCCTGCCTTGATTTAAAAGGTCCTGAATCGCACTTTTTAGCGGCAGAGAGGTTGCGAGTCAGTGAGGTGACCCTACAGACAGATCCGAGGTGGCCATGGAGTCAGGCATGTGCTGAGACATCTGATGAGATGTAGCTTGATTTTCTGGGATTTTGTACCAGTCATGAAGCTGTCCTACTGCCACTCTTTCCCCCACCTACCATTTGCTCTCCAAGGTTCCTCATGCCAAAGCAACACCAATTTGTGCCCCCTCTGGCATCTCACGCTCATCATGGCAACTCACTCCCAGCCCACACCCATTTATCCAGTACTTAAGCAGTGAGCCACATAATAAAAATGGCAAGTGGGGAATTGCTGAGGGGAGAAAAATCCATTCATAAATGTTCTTTGAGAAAGAACTGTTGCCCCAATAACCTTCTAAATCCGAGACCGTAAAAATATCAGAGGCTTTCAACATTTAATAGGGCCAAATAAATACTGAGAAATTCAATCACAGAACAACTTATTATGACCATGTAAAGATGTCAATCAAGCAAAGTCAACAATTAACTTGATTTGTCAAAACAGAATCTGTGCTGAGCTTGTGTTTTTAACTTGTCTTGGCTCTCAGCCTTGCATTCTGACTGCTTTTGTACATAGTGCATACTGGGTGACTGGGACTGGAAGTGACGTGAGTTGACATTGAATTGGTGTGGAGAGTATGAGGAGCTGTGGAAAATGGCTAGGGAGCATGGGTAGGATCTTTTGAACTTGCGCCGTTTGAAAGGTACCCAAATCCAGACAATGGAGAATCTGTTCTGACTCTGCAATGGAACCAACCAAATTGGGAGTGCAGGAAGTCGATTCATTACCTGAACTGTTATCCGGTGCCAGTGAAAATTGCCAGCACCAGGAACACTAGAGTTAGGTCGTGCCACCATTTTTTTTAAAGACTCCGGAGTCATCTCAACTCCATGAAAACCAAGCCCAAATTCTCAAGACATCTTTCAAAAATTAAGTGAAACCTAAATTATGCAAAGTGTTGCTTACTAATTTTCACCTGATAATGCATCAACTATACTTTTCACTGAGAAACATTGTGTGACATTATCTTTTTGTAATACTCAATATCGACTGGTTTTTTTTTCGTTATATAGGGAAATAAACAAATTGAGACATTGCCCGTTGAAGCTATGGAAATTTTTTTGCAATAAAAATCAAATTAATAATGAAGTTGAATTAAACCTGCAACCCACAAAACAACTCTGATATAGAAGCATTTTAATCTTTTTAAGTGAAGCGTTTGCCAGTATTTTGTTGACATTAAAAATCTTTAAGTACGGGCTGTTTTTATATAATTTCTAAATGTGAAAAAGCATATGGGTGACTTTTATTTATTAGATGTTTGTCTTGTTTGCTTTACTGTTGAATTTCTTCCCATTTGAAGAATGAAAGCTTCTTTATAGTCAGTCTCTGTTTTGAATGTACGTTTCAAATTTTGAGGTATTTTGGTTCATTTTGAGTGTTTTTACTGTTGAATTTTAATAGAAGTTCTCACTAAATAATGTTGTTGTCTTTTATTTAATTTTTCTTAAACTCAGATTCCAAAATTATCACCACGGACATCCCATAAATCACAGGTGCATCATTCAGATTCCATCTTTCATTATTATCAAACATGTGATTTTATGCATATGTTTACGCACTTTAGACACACATCATTAAACTAAGATTTTAAATGTAGTTTACACATTTTTTTAGTTGGTGCAGCACATTCCTGAAGCAAGTCTGAATTTCCAGAAGGTTCCCCCAGAATCTTCAGGAGTTAAGAGAGATTTGGATCAAAATATGAATGATAGCAAAGATCCAGATTCAAAAAGAAGAAGCTGGAACAGAGAAGAGGTTATCTATATTTTCTTTCTATTTGAGAAATGCCATGAGTTGCCTTTGTTTTTCAGAAGTGTGGGTGCATCTTTTTATATTCGCTGCTGTAGTGATGGGATAAATTTGCAAGGCACTGTAAAGCTAGTTATAATGTTTATTACAAGAGAATGTGTCTTAATAAAATGTATGTTACATGAAACTTGAATGTTTTATAAGTGTAGACGTCTGATACGAGTTCTAGCTTAATGGAACACATGCAATTAATCATGAAATATGCTAGAGAAATGTAGAATAATGTGTAGCTATAGATACAACTGTTTAGATTTGTTTTGAGTATATAGATATATCTATACCTTGTGGAAAATTGTAGCATCAAATTAAAAAATAGTATAGCACAGCAGGAGGCTATACACTCAGCCAGCCTCGCTCCAAAGACAGCCTAGTTCATTCTGCTCACTGTTTTTTCCTCCCTTCTTTCTCTTGCAAGTATTCCATTTTGAAAGCTACAATGAAATCTCTTTCCAACATTCTATTAGGCATTCCAAATCCCAACTACTCATTGCATAAAAATGTTTTTTTCTTTCTCTTGCCTCCTCTGGTTCTTTTGCCAGTCAGTTCCCTCTGGCTATTGACTCTTCAGCCATTATAATAGTTCCCTTTTTATTCAAGTCCTTCATGATTTTAAAACACCTCTATTGGATCTTGCCTTAGCCTCCTCTATTCTAAGGAATACAACATCACTTTCTCCAGGACGCTGGAAATCTGAAATAAAAACAGAAAATGATGGAAATATTCAACAGCTCAGGCAACCCCAGTGAAGGGAGAAACAGTCAATGGCTGGAATTTTACCGCCCTACCCAGCCTGCCATGGGAATCGGAGGGCGAGGGGCAAAACGTCAGAAGGTCTGTTGACCTCAGGTGAGATTTTACAGTTTTGGGATAAGCGAGGCTGTAAAATCCTGCCAAATGTTTCAGGCCAGTGAACTTGGGTCTGTTTCTCTCTCTGTAGATGCTGCCTGACCTGTGAAGCATTCCCTTATTTTCTGTTTTTGCAGTTTATTTATGTAACTGTAATCCTCATTTCAGTATTATAGTTCTAGTTGACCTCTTCTGTGTCCTCTCCAAAGCTTTCATGCCCTCTAAAAGTGCCTACAATTCGACGCAACACTTCAGCTAGGGCTGAACAAGTGTTTCATGTAGGTTTAATGTAACTTTGTAGCCTTATTAGCCTTTGTAGCCTTGTTAGAATCTGTCATCAAGGAGGAAATAGCGAGGCATCTTGAGGGGAACTGCTTGATAGAGCAGACGCAGCACGGTTTCATTAAAGGGAAGTCGTGTCTGACAAATTTACTGGAGTTCTATGAGGATGTGTCTAGGGCGGTGGATAGAGAAGAGCCGGTGGATGTGGTCTTTCTGGATTTTCAGAAGGCGTTTGACAAGGTACCTCACAAGAGGTTATTGCAGAAGTAAGGGGGCATGGAGTTGGGGGTAGGGTGTTAGCGTGGTTAGAGGACTGGTTGTCAAATAGGAGGCAGAGAGTGGGGGTCAATGGGTGCTATTCGGATTGGCGGATGGTGACTAGTGGAGTGCCCCAGGGGTCGGTGCTGGGGCCTCAGCTATTTACCATTTATAAAGATGATCTGGAGGAGGGAACCAAGTGTTGGGTGTCGAAATTTGCTGATGACACCAAAATTGGTGGAAAGGCAAATTGTGCGGAGGGTGGGGAGAGCCTACAGAAGGATCTAGATAGGCTGGGCGAATGGGCCAGGAAATGGCAAATGGAATTTAATGTTGGCAAGTGTGAGGTGGTCCACTTTGGTAGGAATAATGGTAGGAAGGATTATTACTTACGTGGAGAAAAACTGCAGCAGGCGACGGTGCAGAGGGACCTCGGGGTCCTTGTGCATGAGTCGCAAAAACCCAGCTTGCAGGTGCAGCAGGTGGTCAGGAAGGCGAATGGGATGCTGGCCTTCATCACGAGGGGGATTGAATATAAAAGTAGGGAGGTCTTGCTGCGGCTGTGTAGGGCATTGGTGAGGCCGCAGCTGGAGTACTGTGTGCAGTTTTGGGCGCCGTACTTACGCAAGGATATTTTGGCCTTGGAGGGAGTGCAGAGGAGGTTTACTAGGCTGATGCTGGAGTTGAGGGGGTTGAGCTATGAGGAGAGGCTGAATAAATTGGGCTTGTACTCGTTGGAGTTTAGAAGAATGAGGGGAGATCTCATTGAGACGTATAAGATGGTGAATGGGATGGATAGGATAGAGGTGGAGAGACTCTTCCTGCTCAAAGGATAGTAGGACTAGGGGGCACAGCCTCGAGATAAAGGGGGGCGCGGTTTAGAACGGAGTTGAGGAGGAACTTCTTCACTCAAAGGGTGGTGAATCTCTGGAATTCTCTGCCCGTTGAAGTGGTGGAGGCTACCTTGCTAAATATTTTTAAGACGCGGGTTGATGGGTTTTTGATGGGAGAGGGGATTAGGGGTCATGGGGAGAGGGTGGGAATGTGGAACTGAGCCACGACAGATCAGCCATGATCTTATTGAATGGCGGGGCAGGCTCGAGGGGCTAGTTGGCCTACTCCTGCTCCTATTTCTTATGTTCTTATACTCCATGCCATTATTTATAAAATCTAGAATTCTATATGTTAACTGCTTTCTTAATCATTTCTGCCACCTTCGAAAATCTGTTTACAGAAACAGTGTTTGTTGCACCTGCTTTCAAATTATACCATTTAATTTGTATTGTCTATCCTCATTCTTCCTACCAAAATATATTACCTCACACTTCTCTGCGTTGTTTATCATCTGTCATATGTCTTCCCATTTGATTAACTTGCCAGTGTTCTCTTTGAGCCTATTACTATCTCCCTCCCTGTTTACTGTACTCCCAAATTGGAGTGGGAAATAAATGAAAGCTTTGCTATGACACCCACATCCCAAGAACAAATGTAAAATAAAATTGAGTTAGCCTTGATCTCAGAACAGCACTTTCTATTTGTTGCACCAACCATCTGGTGACCACCAAGAGCCAATTGTTGCCAAATCCGAGGCAGTTTGTTGTTATCGGCCCATGGCCATCATGGATTGAGGTTGTCCAGCCTCCTAACTTGAAAGGCTGTAATAAGCAATAGGCAGCGTGTGTTTAAATTCCAAAAAGTTGGACTAGATTTTAACCTCGGTTATGTAAATGGGATAATAACATTATTGTAATAATACAAATATGCACACAATATGTACCACTTTGAATTAACGTTTTTTCTATATCTTTTCTGTTTCCATTCTCTGTTTATTTTAACTACTTTTTCTGTCTGATGTCTCTTTACTGTCTATTCTAGACCTTCACACTAGGCCCAGATTTTGCAAGAAATCTCACCATATTTCCTGTTAGTTGGACTTAATTTGCTTGTTTAGTTTGCTTTAAAAAAAAGCCTTTGCACGTAAAGTCACTGGAGTTGTGAACTGATAATGGTACATTAGGGTAGATGTATCTAGGTACCCTGGCGACAGTGGGACCAACAATGTCTGTCTTTAATCATAAAATTAAATGATTGAGAAGTAAGCAGAAAAAGGATTATGAGGAGCAACTAATTAGAGCAGGTGAATTTTATGCCAAATATGAGTTAGAATGATAAAGGAAGAGTGGGAAACAAAGATTACAAGTGACAAAAAAGAGAGAGAGTTACTTCCTATGGCAAGTTTAATGTGTAATTAATGTCCAAATTTCATGATAATCATGGGGATTTAAGCTTGAGAGCGAGTTTTTAAGAGTTAGTGGTGATGCAGAGCAAATCAATTAGCAATCAATTATGATTCACAGTTTGCGAGGTTGCTGTTCCTCACCACAAATTATTTGTCAATCTGACCATTAATGATGGCATGCATTGTTCCAATGCCATCTTTTTTCAATAAAATATGGCTCATAATTTTTATATTTTGAGTCATCTGAGGTCCCATCATCCATTTTGAAGATTGATTCCAAATCAGGCAAGATAAACTTTGTTTGCAAACTGACATGAGTGACTATTTTATCCCAGCAAATTAGGACTTAGCATCATGACTGTGGTAAAGACCAGGTCATTCCTGAATGTGGTTATTAACATAGCAAAGAGTTAGTGCTATGATTACTTTCCAATAAGGAAGTATGCCAAATATTACTTGTACTTGTGTTTCTAATCATTGGTGAATGTTTCAGGATTTCTGTGCCAGAATGGAAAATGCTTATGATTAATTTATCAATATGAGAAATGTTTTGTGGATTGTCACTGTCTAATTTTAAATTTCAGTTTAATATTAGAACTGTGCACATTTATTTCAATTTGCATATGTCACTGAAGAAAAGCAGATTATGTTTTGGAACTTCCATCTGAATAATATACCTTTTTAATTGCTCAAATTTAATTGACTAAATGTTAATTAAACTTCATGCTGGTATTTCCCATTTTAAAATATCCGTCATGACTAAAACTATTAGTCTTTAGACTTTTTGTAGTTAGGAATTCCTTATCTGAGCAATTGAAGTACCTTTTATATTTTGAAGGTACAGTTTAATACCACCTATATATGATCAAACTGTGGTTAAGTTTTCTTCTCTCTGGTTGAGAAGTATTAATAGCAAATAAAAATGTGAGAATGAATCCTCTTCTATAAAATAGTGCAAAGCACAGATTTGAGAATGGCTTACAAACAGAACCCAGACGAGAGCACATCTGTACCACTATATTTAATGTCCACTACCTTTAAAGTTTATTTTTAATGTCACAGTAGGCTTACATTAATACTGCAATGAAGTTACTGTGAAAATGCCCTAGTTGCCACACTCCGCCGCCTGTTTGGGTACACTGAAGGAGAATTTAACATAGCCAGTGCACCTAACCAGTACATCTTTTGGGCTGTGGGAGGAAACAGAGCACCCATAGGAAACCCATGCAGATATGGGGAGAACGTGCAGATTCCGCACGGATAGTGACCCAAGGCCGGAATCAAATCCTGGTCCCTGGCACTGAGGCAGCAAAGCTAACCACTGTGCCGCTGTGTAAAAAGAGCATTAGAAATTGACTATTTTCAAATTATATTTTGCAGATTTTGAATTATTCCCTCAACCTTCTGAAAGAGGGAGATACTATGGGGGTTAATTGTATATTTTGACGCACTGTACGTTCAGGTGAACACATTTAGGATTATTGCTTTTAGTTACACTTACTGGGAACTTAATATTTTATAGGGTGTCTGTAACTTGAAGAATCCCGGAAATTTGGCTGACTCAGGGAATATCAGGAATTCCTGCCTACCTGCAAGGCAGTGTTGCTGCTGGTTGAGGATTGTCGAGAAGGAATCAATAATTTGCCATTCCGTTCTGTTCTA
Source organism: Carcharhinus amblyrhynchos (assembly GCF_965287045.1). Classification (NCBI taxonomy): domain Eukaryota; kingdom Metazoa; phylum Chordata; class Chondrichthyes; order Carcharhiniformes; family Carcharhinidae; genus Carcharhinus; species Carcharhinus amblyrhynchos. The sequence goes on from NC_137337.1 coordinate 34,246,843, forward strand.
GTTGTGTAAACTGTTGGGAAGTGGTTGCACACTTTCGGATATCGTTTGAGTTCAAAGTTGAATCCATTTTTGACTCATTGCCAAAATTCATACTTTTCACCATCTGTCTGTTATGAGTAAAAATGCAAATTGCAGCTAGCGGTTGTGCTAACATGTGCATTGCAGAAGGGATTCACACTTCAGTAATCAGGCCCTGCTGGCATATGCCTGGGTTCATCAGAAGTTGAGGTGCCCCACGCTGACTGTATCTTCAACTGCATTTTAGAATGTTAAATCAAGACCAAAATGCAGGCAATAATTTGTATGACTGGCCACCATTCCTCTCAGAGAAGACTGTAAAACACCTGAAGGGTACAGTATTCTGTGTGTATTCTCTTGAGCTAGCCTGTATATGTTCAGTTGCAGGTGTTAACTGTGTATTTATGGTTGAATCTGTCCTTGTAATATCCTTGTTAGGTATGATGAAAGCTACATGGTGTTATAAGAAGGTATTCTGAATATATAAAACCCCTATCAAACTAAACTATAGTTCTTAGTAATTGCAGTTTTTTTCTCTGTTATTTGACGGATATTGAATATTTTAGTTTGAGACATACTAAGCATGTGTCACATTTTAGGTCATACTAGATAACTTGATGTGGAACTCTGTATCCCAACTGTCACAGTTCATACGAGAAAATATGGAGCAAACTGCAGCAAAGATAAAGTGAGTAATTTACTGCCATGTTTGGCAATTTATTCTTTATGATGAGGAATTTTAAAGATTTTAAGCTTTATATGTTTACAGGTAATTATACTCCAAACTTCTTAGCTTGATAACATAATCTTATAGGCAGCATTGAGATGATTCTGGGTGAAGCAGTTATTACCACGTTCGCATATCTGACAAGTGTGCTTTCTTTTAAACTAACTTCTATGATAGAAAATTGAGAGGATGGAAGGTTGTTCCACAAGCCAAAAATTACAGACTGTTCTTCAATTGTTATTCATAGCTATTCCCTTACAAAGTTACACCGTGAGTTCCTGAAGCTTACATAATGTAACCGTGTCTGAATAGTTCAGTAACTCCTGGACCTAGTATCAGAAGCTGATCCTTCACTAGCACACATTTGACTTTTCAATTGGATATTTGGCGCCTGTTTGGGTACATAGAGGGAGAATTTGCCAACGCACCTAGCCAGCACGTCATTTAGACTGGGGGAGGAAATTGAAGCAGACACAGGGAGCATGTGCAGACTTCACACAGACAATGATTCAAGCTGGAAATTGATACTTATTAGATATTTAATTTTACATGTGTTGTCTGGAAATTAGACATTTTGATTAATTTGCACTAAAACTGGTTTACCTGGATGCCCATAACTCATGAGACAAAGGACAAGAATTGATTTGCGATTATACTTAAATAAACTTCATCTTTATTACAATACTTTTGGGACCGAACTTCTTACCACACACTCTTAACTCAAATAAGCAGTTTGATCTTAATTTATCCAAGACCTGAATACTACCTGTGAGATGGAATGAACCTGGCCAGTTCAACCAAGTGTGAATTTTGATCTTGGATCTTCGCTGAGTTCTGAACTCCATCTGGCAAAGGTTGACTTGGGTCTTTTCTGCTTCCTCACTGCGTCTCCACTGCCAACACAATCTTCTCCCCCTTTTCACTATTTTCTGAAAGATTCTCTGGCTTCCAGCCAGTGTGTTAATCGGACAGGTTTGAAGCACCCAGTGGAATTGTTGATTCCATATAGAGGAGATACCAGAGCCCCCTAGGTGTCCATCCTCAGGTGCAGAAAGTGCACATAGTTTTTTAAAGTTTATTAATTAGTGTCCCCTAGTCACCATACACTGGCGCCTGTTTGGGTGTACACAGAGGGAGAATTTGCCAATGCACCTAACCAGCACATCTTTCAGACTGTGGGAGGAAACCGGAGCAGACAAGGGGAGAATGAGCAAATTTCACATAGACAATGACCAAAGCCGGAAATTGAACCGAGGTCCCTGGCACTGCAAGGAAGCAGTGCTAATCACTGTGCCACCTAGAGCCTGGCCTGATCTGAGGAATACGTAAGCACACTGTCCATTGTTTGGTCAGGGCTGAGCACCTTTGGTTCCAGCCTTCCAGGGAAATCCAGACTTGCCCTTGCTCGCCTCTGACCTTTCTTTGGGTTTCAATTTGGCCTGTTCAGATTCCCATCAACCCTGGTAGTGTACAGTGTTGGCTTCTATTTATGATATGGAGATGCCAGCATTGGACTGGGGTGGGCACAGTAAGAAATTTCACAACATCAAGTTAAAGTCCAACATATTTATTTGGAATCACAAGCTTTCGGATGCTGCTGATGAAACTGAAACTTCTTATGGCTTCTATTTAATTTGAATTATCCAATTCTGTATTTGGCCTAGCTATTCAGGCTGTGGGCCCCTTGGCAACACATGTTTTGCATTTTTTTCCGATTTTCTAAACGTCAGTTGTTTCCATGTAAGTTTTAGGAGAAACACCAAGTGAAGCAGAATATGGTCATTCTCTCTACCAGTTCTTGCCTCTCTGTAGACCACATTGAGGCAGGTAATTTTTCTCCTTTCCCCTCCTCCACTTGAGTGGCTAGTTTTTAAAAAGGGTAAGATTTGAAAGATGAAATTTGACTTCAGATGCAGTTCAATTTTCTTTTTGATTGTAGTTAATAGCCCAGTAAAAAACTTCAGTTTGATATCCACTGCTGGATGAACTAGTTAAATTTCCTTACACATCCATTTGAAAGGCATTTTACAAGGGATACGTTTTAGTGCTGGAGTGTCGTAAATTATTGTGTATATGCTGATTGTAAATGTCTTAATATTGGTATCATTAATGTCTTGTGTAAAAGATGATTCTGTTTACTTTTAGAATTCTGTTCCAAAACAAGGATCGAAATTGGGACGAAATTGAGGCCAAAATAAATTCTGAAAATGAAGTGCCAATTCTCAAAACATCAAATAAGGTAATCTCACAAACATGTAATGTTCTGTTTCCACGTTTGCTCATGTCTATTTCATGTTTATACGCTATTCAGAGGAGCAGCTGAAGCAAGATCTTGGTTCACATCAAAGTTGCAAGCCTTCTCATGATCTGGTTTCTAAATTCATTTTCTAATACTGCATTTGTGCCCTCGTACTCCCTTTTGAGAAGGGGCTGACTTTTTCTGTTATTCCACTGGCGCACTGGCTAACTCTGATACATCCCACAAATGTCAATGCTGTTAAAGCTGTACTTGATCCTTTCCTCAACTGACATGTTCCATTCTCAGCGAGCACACCAACCTCCACTGTGGCTGAGTTCAGCTAACCAAGCACAAAATGATGATCAAACCTGTGGCCTTTCTGTTCTGTCAGATCTAGTTTCTTGCTCCTTTAATCAATTAACCATTAGGAGAACTCCAAATATTGCATATTAAAGGACTGGTGTATATTATATTAATTAAAATCAGTAAAGAATCAGAGCAAAGGGCGGTTTCGCTCCAACACTGTTACCTGCTTTTAAAGAATAGATGTAGCCATTTAATTTGTTGTACGCTAGAATATATATACATGGAATAGCAAATTGGAATGGCACAGGTAAAGGCGTGAATAGGCTGGGTAAGCTATTTTAAACAATTATTCATTAAAAGACTAGTTTATAATGAACAGTTTGAGATTAAATATTTCTTTAATGTGAGTAGATTTCATGTTTCATTAGACTAATGTCTCATTATTTATTTTCTTTCTTCTTTCATGGGATATTAGCATTGTTGGCAAGGCCAGTATATATTGCCCATCCCTAATTGCCAAGAACTTGGTCCATGTCAGAATTTCAAGCCTTTTCATGATCTGAGTTTCTAATTCTAAGCCATTTAAGAGGGAAGTAAGAGTCAGCCACATTGCAGTGGGTCTGTCGTCACATGTAGGCCAGGCTGGGTAAGGATAACAGACTTCCTTCACTAAAAGACATTAATGAACCAAATGAGTTTTTAATGATTGCTTTTGATTCTAGACTTTATTTGAATTCAAATTTCGCCAGCTGCCATGGTGGGATGTGAACCCCTATTTGCAGGGTATTAGCCTGTGCCTCTGGATTACTGGTCCAGTGGCATTACCCCATGCCACCGAGTCCTCGTGGTGTCATAAGGGTTGGAGTATTTTTTGACAATTGAAGATAAAATGCTTCACAAAAATACTGGAACTGTTTTATTAGTGTCCAATTTGCGGACATCATTGTTACGTTGAAATATATAAAATCTGTAGCACAGAAACTAGCTATTCAGCCCAATTAGTTAATGCAGTCTTTTGTTCCACATGATGTATCCTATATTTTTCACATGTATTGGTATACAGTGTAAAGTATTGTTTGTGTGCTATTTAGACAAAGCATACATTCATAGAGAATGAAACGAGAGAATGCAGAATGACTATACAGTCATAACTAGGATGTAGAAAAAGATCAACTTAAAGCGAAGTACATCCATTCAAAAGTCTGATGGCAGCAGGGAAGAAGCTGTTCTTGAGTCAGTATTTACTTGTCCTCAGATTTTTGTATCTTTTTCCCAACAGAAGAAGGTGGAAGAGATTATGTCCGGGGTCCTTAATTATGCTGGCTGCTTTTCCAAGGCAGCGGGAAGTGTAGATAATGTCAGTGAGTGGTAGGCTGGTTTGAGTGGTGGACTGGGCTTCGTTCATGACCCTTTGTAGTTTCTTGGATAGAGCAAGGGTCGTACCAAGCTGTAATATTAAAAGAAAAAAATGCTTTCTGTAGTAGATTTATGAAGGTTAGTGAGAGCAAACCAAATTTCCTTAGTCTTCTGAGAAAGCAGAGGCATTGGTCTCTGTCATATCCTCTTTAGCTTCCTTACATATCCACAGGTCCGATTCATCTGATCCATGATTTTGTCCATGTGCTCAAACAGTTAGTCTAGTTTTTTGATGAGGTAATAAAGAATGTTGGTGGAGTTAATGCTGTTGATGTGGTCTACATGGACTTCCAGAGTGTACTTGATAAAGTTGCTTGTCAGCAAATTTTATAGCTTGTGGAGTAAAAGAGAAAGTGGCAACATAGAACTGAGGTGGGCTGAATGGCAGGAAACAGTATTGAAACGTTGTTTTTCAGATGGGAGGAAGATGTACGGTGTGTTCCCTGGGATCTGTGTTTGGACCACTGCTTTTTTTAATCTATGTAAGAAGTCTCACAACACCAGGTTAGAGTCCAACCAGTTTATTTGATAGTAATCTCAAGCTTTCGGAAATGGTGTTCCTTCGTCAGGTGTGTGATGAAGGAACACTGTTTCCGTAAGCTTGTGAGATTATTTTCAATAAACTGGTTGGACTCTAGCCTGGTGTTGTGAGCCTTCTTGCTGTGTTTACCCTAGTCCAATGCCAGTGTCTCTACATCATTTTTTAATCTATATCAATGATTTGGCTTTGGGTGTACACTGTACAATTTTAAAATTTTCAGATAACATAAACCTTGGAAATGTAGGGGACTGAGAAGAGGATAGTGACAAATTTCAAGAGGAGACTGCTAAGAGATACAAATAGGTTAATTAAATGGGGCCAAAGTGGCAAATGGAGTATAATGTGGGGAAGTGAGGTTATTCACTTTGGTATAAGAATAAGGCTGAATGATCATCTCTGCAGTAACCATTCTAACATTTAATCTAACTTCTTTCTATTCGCACTTGTAATATCTCTCTTGACTTCTACTGTTGTCACCTCTTTGTTTGTTAGGATTGGTAGTGTTTTGTTTGATCAGTCACGTATTTTGATCAGGATCATTTTTCATCATTAATGCATTAAACTTGCATATCATTGCTGTGTTTTTCAAATGTATATTGTGAGAGCTTGCATGTGTCACAAACAAAACTGATCCAATTTAATAACCTGTACAGTTGGAATGTAGATTATAATGAATGATACCTCTTTAAAAAAAACTTTGCTAAATCAAAAGTATTATGAAAATATTGTTGTTTGTAACAAATGTTCTAATTGTTAATTTGAATTCCTACTCCAGGAAATATCCTCAATTTTTAAAGACTTGAGAAGAGTTCAGAAACAATTAGACGGTTAGTAAAATTAATGGAAGTTCTTGATGTAATTGATGGTTTGCTACATTAACTGATTTTCTTCCATTAATTGGCATTCATGGAGAAGCTACTTAGCTAGTTTGAAAACTGCCTTAAAAATATTCAGTCTGATGCACAGAGTTATGCATACCAAGAGTACTTGATTGACTTCAGACACAAATTTTATATCTTTCAAGAGGTGTAGATGCACTAAAATGTGTTTCTTTTCACAGCAATCAATACAATCATAGATCCCGATGGATCTCTGGATGCCTTGACTGGTAATCAAATCTCGCCAATTTCCACTTCAACAATGAACATGAAAGAAAGGACTACTAATGCTGTAGTCTCCTCAAAAGATTTGCCAAAATCGTCAGCACAGTTATTGAATGAATGTGCCCACCTAAGCTCCAAACCATCCCAGTTGTCTTCAGATGCAGACAGCATTGACTCTGACTCTGAGTGCAATACTCAGTGTACCATGATTGAGCCAAAAATGGAAAATACAGTCACTATGCTTTGAAAGAATTATTTATTTTTAGCCATAATAGACCAATGTGCATTGTTATAGTTGTTATGTGAGGGTGATTGTGAAAAAGCTGTATAAAATAATGCTGTAGGTGACTGATGTATTGTACAGAATGGCTTATTGAAAAAATGGAAGTTAGCAAGAAAAACTTATTTTAGTAAAGCTCCATAACACTTTCACAACATCCGTTCAGCATAGAGGCAAGTTAAAATCAGTTTAAACTGAGAAGAACATTTCAGTTTTAGGCCAAGCTGTGCCATTTGAATACTATAATCGCGTCATGCACTGATTGAATATACTAGTTGCACAGGTTGTAATTTTGCATGCCGGGTTTCAGCACAAACTTAATGATTGAACAATGGCTGCATATTTAGCAAGTGGTTGCATTCTTAGTTTTTTGCTTTTCTTTAAATATCAATGTTATGACAGGGACAGCCTAATATTTAACTCCATGGGTGACTTAAATATTGGTTAAATATTCTGGGATGGAGAAATTAGTCATTTTCCTCTTATCAAAACTTTTATCTATTTACTTCAGTATTTATATAATAGATGACTAGCTGTATTCAGGTCAAGTCTGTGGTATTCTTTTGTCAAACCAGTACTATGCATGCTTAAGGTTTTTGTAACCCTTTATGATGGCAAATTGGCTTCAGTTTTGAGAAATGAAACCCACCAGCATCTCTTCAATTTTAAACCTTCCACCCCATTCTTCACAGTGAAATGTAACCAGTTCAAACAAGCATGACTTATGCAGCCAATCAATTCTAAAAGAGAGAAAAATAGACACATCCCAACTAGAAATAGTGATGCACACATATATAGATCACATTTTGAAATGTCAATGTATAACTAACAAAATGCCCTAACATTTGTGTGTGACAAAAAAAGTCAATTTTTTTTTTCCCACTAGTTTTGTCACCTTGTACTACTTTTTCCTTCAGCTAGGAGAGCCCGCGCATTGGTCTACGAACTTCGCCATTACTGCTTTGCACTATCTTTGCTTAACTGGTAACTTGCTTTATTGCACAACATGGCTTCTCTGCTAATTCCCATGCCTACAATCACAGGACTCCCTCTCAACTCTTGGGAAGAGTTTGCTTGAATGACATTTGAAGTTGGGGGTAACCTCACATGAAAATGTAGTGCTGGCATATGAGAGCTAACTTACTGTTCCAAAGTATCATGTTTGGGAAGTAACAATTGATATATACCTTGGATAAGTTTTATTTTTTAAATTATGCTATGGAAACATTTCCTTTCATGGGCAGAAGCACACAAGTTTGAATTAACATTTAACATTTGTGTTGGTGAACTTCAGGAAATCAGTGTGCTATCTTCAAGCTGCTGAACTGTGCAGAGCATATGAAAATGTCTTTTGTGTTTATTGTTTAAAGAAAAAATGAAACGAATGCATTGTTTTTTGTGCTGGAGAAAGGTACAGTATAATTGGATACAAATATCTCAGGATGTCTTTAACAATGCCTGGTATTAATATATTGTGTAAACTGCAGCAAAAAATGTGATAATTTGAATGATAATTTGTACGTACATTGATTGTTACTATGGCACAATTATTTCAAATGTTTGGTTCTTACGAAGGATTGTCATTACAGCTGATCAATCCACCTGAGACAGTACTAGAGCCAAAGATCAAATGACGTGCTCTTAGCTTTCCATCTGTTTTTTTTTAAATCAGTCTGCCTCTCAAATCAGTTGACTTAACTTGACTTCCAGAGGTTTATGGAATAGTCCTTGCAGTAATTATGCATCTTCATATACCAGTTTCTAACACTAACTGAATAAAGAATGTGAGACTACCTATAGTGCAGAACATAGAAATATGAACATATATATGGCATCTTTGTGTATGCCTCTGTCAATTCTTATATATGTATGCTGCACATATACTGCATCAAAACAACTTTGTGTCCCTATCATGGCATAGGAGCTGGTACTTGAGAGTAGGAGCAAGTTATTTTGGGTGGCATGGAGGACAATACTTATTCAGGTCTAACATTTTACGTTCGTATAGCTACTATACGTATGATGTGGATTCTTCCCCATCTCTCCTCAGTGTATATCCTGTATTACCAATATTACCTTTTATGTTGTGAGGCATGAGTTTATAAATACAAGAAGTCATCATGTTGAGGGTGTTGCATTAAAATGGGTGATGCTGCCTTTTGTATTTTCCATTTTTTATTTTACGTTAAATAGTGATTACCTTGTGGAAGTTTATTGTTCAGGCCTTGGTTCGTTTTTGATTTTTATGTGCAACAGATATTTTGATGCTTTCCCATTAGACTGAAATGAAAACAAATTGTGGCCTCTTTGGCTTGAACCTGACTTGCCTGAATACTCACAGTAAACACATGATCTATATGAATAGATGATTGTCAGCTGCTTTAAAGTGAGAAGTTAATATTGCTACTAGTATTACAAATCTATTGCAGCAGTTTCTGAACACGTTCAATGTATGTTGCTAAAAAAAAAGCCTCTTGTAAGTTCATAATTTAAATTTTTGAGGACTTTGCTCTTTTAATGGTTGACTGATAATAATGTTGCCAAGCAACCTGAACGAACTTGAGTGCGAAGCAGATACCTGAAATGATTAGTTAAATTTTAAAGTAGTCTGCTTACGCTAGATTTTCCACAAATGCAGGAAAATGTAATTCCTTCACTATTACTGTACTCTGTTCACAAGTGGTGTCCAGTGCTGAATTGTCGAAACACTTGTAGCTAGCCTGCTGATGCTGTTTTCTTCCTTCAGTGGCTCATTTATTATTTTGCTTGTAACAAACCGTATTTGTGTGGGAAATACAAAGCGTACAGCTTTTTTATTTCCAGCTGGAACATGCCATTTTTATACTATTGTATTTCTGTACACTGTCCAGCTTTCAACATGGTGTATATTTCACTTTTTGCAGTTACACAGAGCTGAATATATAATGAGCTTTCTTCCATTTTTGGCTGGTTTCAAAGTTGTAATTTATTTCATTGCCTTATAATGAACGACGTGTAAATTTTGTTCGGATGAAAGTACTCCTGATTTTTAAATTGTTTTGCACATCATGATATAATTTTGAATTACTATTTAATTTTTCCATGGAAGTTGATTATAATAAACCATTCTTCATAGCAGTGAAATGTCTGTGTCATGGCAATAAATATTAACTGCAAATACTACACAAGGAAAAACTTTGCAGTTATAAAATAACTGTCCCATGTTAGTTTTATTAATGCAATAACTTGCCCCTGCCTGAGAACTTGGCCCTATTTGCATATATTTTCAATATCTCAACTGTAATGCGTGTGCATCCACATCCATTTGCAGTCAGCAGGTAGAGAAAGTAGTCCACGCAGCTCATTTGGTTGATGTTATGTAGAATAACCAACTCTAAAATTGTGGGTTTGGTCCCCGTACCTGCTAAGGTTTCCTTGGATCTGCTGATTCTGTTTGCCCCAGTCATGAAGATGTGTAGAGAGCCATGACTAGCAACCTTTGGACAACCAAGGATGTTGGATGAAGCAGGAGATAGTGGAAAGTTGCACCATGGGGTGTTTAAAAATGGCCTTTTTAGAAGGTTTATGTCAGCTGCAAGCCTAGATATTGGCATCATTCAGTACCGTAGAACATTACAGTGAGAAGGAGGCCATTTGGCCCATCAAACCTAACTAACAACAATGCCACCCAGTCCTTAAGCTGGTAATCCCACGTAGTTACCCTATTATCACCCTGACACAAAGGGGCAGTTTAGCATAGCCAATCAACTTAACCCAGATATTTTTGAACATGGGACAAAACTTGGCTTATTTTCCCATCCAAGTTGAAAGTGGCATGTTAAATATTCATGTTTTCTAAATTATTTTTAAAAAAGGTACATTTAGATCACAGAATCTTAGTGCAGGAGGGTGCATCAAGTCTGCACTGACCACAATCCCACCCAGGCCCTATCCTCACAACCTCATGCATTTACCCTAGCTAGTTTCTGCTACTTCACAGCTCCAGGAGCCTGGTTTTGATTCCTGGCTTGGGTCACTGTGGAGTTTGCACATTCGCCTCGTGTCTGTGTGGGTTTCCTCCAAGTGGTCTGGTTTCCCCTCTCAGTCGAAGATGTGTGAGTTAGGTTGATTGGTCGTGCTAAAAAAATTGCCCCTTAGTGTTCTCAGGTGCATAGTTTAGAGGGATTAATGGGTAAAATATATAGGGATATGAGGGGGCCTGGGTGGGATTGTGGTCAGTGCAGACTTAATGGGCCGAGTGGCCTGTTTTTCTGTACTGTAGGCTTTCTATGATTCTAGTCCCCCTGACACTAAGGGGCGATTTAGCTTAGCCAATCCACCTAACCTGCACATCTCTGGACTGTGGGAGGAAACTGGAGCACCCAGAGGAAACCCATGCAGACACGGGGAGAACATGCAAACTCCACACAGTGACCCAAACAGGAATCGAGCCTGGGTCTCTAGTGCTGAGGGCAGCTGTGCTAACCAATGTATGCACTATTTGCTAGACTCTGATTTCTGATTTTATTGTACAACTCTTCATGTTACTAATAATACAGGAAAGCCTAGAAATTAATGAAAAGAAAGACTTGCATTTCTAAAGCAACTTTTGTGACTGAAGGATGCCCCAAACTGCTTTACAGCCAATGAAGAAGTACTCTTGTTGCTGTTGTGTAATGTAAGAAATGAGGATGCCAAGCTCCCACAAATATGAATGTGATAATTCACATCCATTTTTGTGATGTCATTTGGGGGATAAATGTTATGATGTGGAGATGCTGGTGTTGGACTGAGGTAAGCACAGTAAGAACTCTCAACACCAGGTTAAAGTCCAACAGGTTTATTTGGCAGCACTAGCTTTCAGAGCCTCAAGATCCTTCAAGTGAGTGAGGATTTGTGTTCACAAATGGCATGTAAAGGCACAAAATCAGTTTACAAGATAATGGTTGGAATGCAAGTCTTTATAGGTAATCAAGTCTTAAAGGTATAGACAGTGTGAGTGGAGAGAGTGTTAAGCACAGGTTAAAGAGATGCGTATTGTCTCCAGCCAGGACAGTTAGTGAGATTTTGCAAAACCAGGCAGATCGTGGGGGTTACAGATAGTGTAACATAAACCCAAGATCCTGGTTGAAGCTGTCCTCGTGTGGAACTTGGCTATCAGTTTATGCTCAGCGATTCTGTGTTGTCTTACCCGAAGATCAGAGGCTGAATGCTTGTGACTACTGAACTGTTCCCCGACTGGAAGGGAACACTCCTGCCTAGTGATTGTTGAGCAGTGTTCATTTGTTGTTGTAGTGTCTGCATAGTCTCCCCAATGTACCATGTCGCAGGACAGCCTTTCCTGCAGCCTCAACTCTGCCATGGCAACCTCTGCAAGGCATGGCAGATCATTGACACAGATGCTGTCTTCTCACGTGAGAACCCCATCCACCAGGTACACGGTATGTACTCTTGCGACTTGGCCAACGTTATCTACCTGATATGCTGCATAACAATCACCAGGCAGCAGTGTTCCCTTCCAGTTGGGGAACACTTAAGCAATCACGGACATTCAGCCTCTGATCTTTGGGTAAGTGTTCTCCAAGGCAGCCTTCTTGATGCACAACAATGCAGAATCACTGAGTAAAGATCCTCTTGGGGAGAGTGATCATTGTATGGTGGAGTTTCTGGTGCAGATGGAGGAGGAGGAGAAAGTGGGTTCCCGGACACGCGTCCTTTGTTTGAATAGAGGGAAATACGGTAGGATGAGAGAAGAATTGGCAAATGTGGACTGGGAGAGCGCGTTGGAGGGAGGGTCTGTTGAGGAGCAGTGGAGGATCTTTAAGGAGATCTTTCTTGGTGCTCAACGGAAATTTATTCCGATGGTCAAAAAGGATAGTAGGAGGAGAGGTAATAAGCCGTGGATAACAAAGGAGTTGAAGGAAAGTGTTAAACTAAAAGCGGAGGAATTTAGAGTAGCTAAGAGTAGTGGGCGAGAAGAGGATTGGGAGAGGTTTAAATGTCAACAAAGATTGACAAAGAAGTTGATAAGGAAGGGTAGGAGAAACTATGAAGCTGGGCTAGCGCTTAATATAAAAAAGGATAGCAAGAGTTTTTATAAATATATAAAAAGGAAGAGGCTGGCTAGGGTGAATGTTGGTCCTTTAGAGGATGAGAAAGGGGACCTAGTGGTAGGGGATGGGGATATGGCTAAGGTATTGAATAACTTTTTTGTTTCTGTCTTCACGGAGGAGGACGTGAATAATTTGCCGGGTGTTAGCGATAGAAAGGTGGTAGGACTGGAGGGTCTTAATGACATTACTGTTACTAGAAAGGCGGTGCTCGACAGACTGGAGGGGCTGATTGTGGACAAGTCCCCAGGACCGGATGGAATGCATCCGAGGGTTCTGAAAGAAATGGCGGAGGTGATAGTGGATGCCTTGGTGGTTATTTTCCAGACGTCGCTGGATTCCGGGGAAGTGCCGGATGATTGGAAAACGGCTAATGTTACGCCGTTGTTTAAGAAGGGTGCCAGGCAAAAGGCGGGGAATTATAGGCCGGTTAGTTTAACGTCTGTGGTAGGTAAAATGTTAGAATCTGTCATTAAGGAGGAAATTGCGAGGCATCTTGAAGGGAATTGCTTGATAGAGCAGACGCGGCACGGTTTCATTAAAGGGAAGTTGTGTCTGACAAATTTACTGGAGTTCTATGAGGATGTGTCTAGGGCGGTGGATAGAGGAGAGCCGGTGGATGTGGTCTTTCTAGATTTTCAGAAGGTGTTTGACAAAGTGCCTCACAAGAGGTTATTGCAGAAGGTCGAGGGACATGGAGTTGGGAGTAGGGTGTTAGCGTGGATAGAGGATTGGTTGTCAAATAGGAGGCAGCGAGTGGGGGTCAACGGGTGCTATTCGGATTGGCGGATGGTGACTAGTGGAGTGCCCCAGGGGTCGGTGCTGGGGCCTCAGCTTTTTACCATTTATATAGATGATCTGGAGGAGGGAACCTAGTGTAGAGTGTCGAAATTTGCTGATGACACCAAGATTGGGGGAACGGCAAATTGTGCGGAGGGTGTGGAGAGTCTGCAGAAGGATCTAGATAGGCTGGGCGAATGGGCCAGGAAATGGCAAATGGAATTTAATGTTGGCAAGTGTGAGGTGGTCCACTTTGGTAGGAAAAATGGTAGAAAGGACTATTACTTACGAGGCGAAAAACTGCAGCAGGCGACGGTGCAGAGGGACCTCGGGGTCCTTGTGCATGAGTTGCAAAAACCCAGCTTGCAGGTGCAGCAGGTGGTCAGGAAGGCGAATGGGATGCTGGCCTTCATAGCGAGGGGGATTGAATATAAAAGTAGGGAGGTCTTGCTGCAGCTGTATAGGGCATTGTTGAGGCCGCAACTGGAGTACTGTGTGCATTTTTGGGCGCCGCACCTGCGCAAAGATATTTTGGCCTTGGAGGGAGTGCAGAGGAGGTTTACTAGGCTGATACCGGAGTTGAGGGGGTTGAGCTATGAGGAGAGGCTGAATAAACTGGGCTTGTACTCGTTAGAGTTTAGAAGAATGAGAGGAGATCTCATTGAGACGTATAAGATGATGAATGGGATGGATAGGATAGAGGTGGAAAGACTCTTCCCGTTCAAAAAAGACAATAGGACTAGGGGGCACAGCCTCAAGATAAAAGGGGGGGCGGTTTAGAACGGAGTTGAGGAGGAACTTCTTCACTCAAAGGGTGGTGAATCTCTGGAATTCTCTGCCCGTTGAAGTGGTGGAGGCTGCCTCGCTAAATATTTTTAAGACGCGGGTTGATGGGTTTTTGATAGGAGAGGGGATTAAGGGTTATGGGGAGAGGGCGGGAATGTGGAACTGAGCAGCGACAGATCAGCCATGATCTTATTGAATGGCGGGGCAGGCTCGAAGGGCTGGATGGCCTACTCCTGCTCCTATTTCTTATGTTCTTAAGACTGATAGCCAAGTTCCGCACACATGAGAACGGCCTCAACTGAGAGCTTGGGTTCATGTCACACTATCTGTAACCCCCCACGACTTGCCTGGATTTGCAAAATCTCACTAACTGTCCTGGCTGGAGACAATACACATCTCTTTAACCTGTGCTTGGTCCTCTCTCCACTCACATTGTCTGTACCTTTTAAGACTTGATTACCTGTAAAGACTCACATTCTAACCATTGTCTTGTAAATTGAGTTTGTGTCTTTATATACCCTGTTTGTGAACACAAGTCCTCACTCATCTGAAGAAGGAGCTCGAGACTCCAAAAGCTAGTGCTGCCTAATAAACCTATTGTTCATTAACCTGGAGTTGTGAGACTTACGATAAATATTAGACCAGGGCACCAGGTTTAACTCCCCTGTTCCTCTTCATAATAGTGCCGTGAGATCTTTTAGATCTGAAAGACGACACCTCCAACAGCACTCCCTCCATATTGGGGTGAAAGCATTTTTTTTGTGCTGAAGCAGGGCTCAAACCCACAATCACCTGAATCTGAAATGAGTGTGTGACCAACTGAACCATGGCAGACACGTGAATTGTTCCTTTCAATATTAGTTTATCCTTCTGCAGTATCTGTATGTTTGCATTGAGAACAAGTAACGCAAGGCCATTTGAGCACCGTTGCTTGAGGCCTGTGATCCAAGTTTTAATTGAACACACATGATTGGCTGCGTGCAAGTCTTTTCATTTAAAACTCTTAAGATCTGTCATTCTGTAATCCAATAGGGAACATAAACCTAGTTCTTATTGTTTGAGAGTCTACACTTGAAACATCCTGCTGATAATTTTACACTCTGATTTAGATTAACCAGAAATAAAGCACAGGAAATAGAAAATTCATACTGGTTCAGTTGAAACAGTTGTCCTGAAGTAACTATAACCAAGTTGATGCCAGCAATGCATCCCAGAAAGTCTTTTTTAACAAAAAAGTCTATGAAGCAACTTTTCACAAGACTCAAGTAAATTGAAGACATTAATTATAAATTTCCTGCTTTTTCTCACTGAATTTCTACAGTGCAGAAGGAAGCCATTCAGCCCAAGAAGTTTGTACTGACACTCTGACAGAGCATCCCACACAGGCCTTTTCCTCATAAGCTGAAGTATTTACCCCACTAATCCCCCAACCTATACATCTTTGGACACTGAGGGGCAAGTTAGTACGGCCAATGCACCTAGCCTGCACATCTATGGCAGAAAACAAAAGCACCCAGAGGAAGCCCACAGAGACAAGGGGAGAACGTGTAGATTCCGCACAGGCAGTCACCCAAGGCGGAATTGAATCTTGGTCCATGATGCCGTGAGGCAGTAGTGCTAGTCACTGTGCCATTGTGTCACCCTTGTACACTATTCTCTGCACAACAGGTTATATGAAACAAAATAAATACTTCAAAAAATCAAAATGTAATAAAACTAATACTTAGTGCAAATCAAAAGTTATTTAGTAGTTATTGACAACAATTTAACCCAAAACCAAGTTAGAACCCAAGTACCAAAAGCTAAGTGCAATAGGAGTAATATGGCACCATTTTGCAGAACCATTCTAAATGTAAAAGGGAAGTAACAGAAACTTAAGTGACTGTTTTGGTAAAGGTTTCATTACGTCACAACAGCTGTTTATTCTGAACCAAGCAGTTATTCTCTATTTGATACACAACTACCAGCAAAGCCACCGAGTGATTTTTCAGTACTGGTAAGTTTATAAGTTGTTCTTGTCTTTTTGCAATGTTGAACTGTCCATTTGGAGTTCAATGCATCTCTTCACCAAAACTTTTATTGTATCAATTTCTTTCAAATTGTTTTTGTTTTCCTGTGTTTAGATACAGCTTCCTTTATTTGTTCACTTTACCTTCCAGAGGTAAATCAAAAATTTGATGTTTAGTTTTAGTTCTAGGGCTGGGATTTCCCGTCTGCCTCATTGTCCTCCTAAGGCGGAGGCCAGTTTTTAACTGCTTGCAAGTGGCCGCCTGGAGGTGGTCCAGAAATCCTGGCAGGCTAAGAGGTCCTGCCTGTGTGCTGAAGGTTGCCCTGTAGATAGGCCAGCCCCTCCAACAATAGCTTGGTTGCAAGTGTCAGTTCTAAATGAGAGAAGAGGCACCTCTGTTTTGATGTATCCCCTCCTTCATTTATTTTCCACTCTTGCCTCCTGATCTTTTCCAGCTGGATGGCCTCTGATTCCCTCCAGATTCCTTTCAGATTTGAGAGCCTTTCCACTGTCCTTAATTGGACTGCAAGCCCATGCTCTGGCTGCCTCAGGTAAAACAAATTCCATGATAAGTGACTGCTTCTGACCTCCATTTTCAGTCTGAAGGCAGGATTCAGGAAGCCCGACAGACAGAATCCTGCCCCTCAATGTCTACGCACTCTCACTTACACAAGGCATGAGCCGATAGTGATTAGCAGCAGGGATCCTGCCAAGTTGCAGCTTTTCTTCTCCCTAATCCAGTACGCTGAGGCAAATTGTAGAGCTTTGACCACCATGGGAGATTTGCTAATTCATTGCAGACCGGGAATTGAGCCACCAAATCTTTCTGTTCTGTACAGAGCAGACACTCAATCGAGAAACTTATTGAATCATTGAATGTTATGGAGCCAACCTCTTTACCAAAGGTATCAGCTGCCTTTAAAGAAACTGGTAAAGATAAGTAATTCAGACATGGAAGGAAAAGCCAAGTCAGCTATGAATTTTTAAGATGATTGGCCTGAAGATCCTGCCCTATGCCTCTCTTGAAAATCACAAGGAAAGCAATGTAAACAAGCAATGGTTGGTGCAGAACCAATGGACCAAATGGCCTCTTTCTACATGTGGGATTCTATAATAATGATAATTGCACGGTGACACAATGTTTTTCCCTGACTTTTTAAGGAACAAATACCGTGCAGTAGAGTGGACCAGCAAATTCACATTGATCTGTCACCTTTTAAGTGGGCGGCACGGTGGTTAGCACTGCTGTCTCACAGCATCAGGGACCCGGGTTCGATTCCTGGTCTGGGTCACTGTCTGTGGAATCTGCATGGGTTTCCTCTGGGTGCTCCGATTTTTTTCCGTACCTTAAAGATGTGCGGGTTAGATGGTTTGGCCATGGTAAATTGTCTCTTAGTGTCAGGGGGTTGGTAGGGTAAATAAGTAGTGTTATGGGGATAGGGCCTGGATAGGATTGTGGTCAGTGTAGACTTGATGGGCTGAATGGCCTCCTTCTGCACTGTAGTGATTCTATGATAAAAATATCACTTGGGAATTAGTTACTATGTATTTGCTGTGACCAATAGTCTATTTATAAATTGTGGTTTTAACTGTAAAATAATTGAACTTGGCTCACATTTCCTAGTAATACATTTTGTAAGTGATCCTATTTGTTCCCAATTCATGCCGAGGGGCTGTGATAATCCATAGTTTGTTATTTAGCTACTCTTTGGTAATGAGTGGGTATAGGACCTGTGTTCTATACAGCCAAACCCTTAGCAAAACCTGATGTTCATTATCTAGGCTTAAGTAGTTAAGAAACTTCTTCAGATCCCCTCAACCGCATGATTTAGAATCTGACTTGCAGAACAGTTATTACAATTCAGTAGTTTTCTTTTAAAGCTGATTTTGTACTGTGAACTTAAGCTTTGCAATAACTTGGTATTCAAATGTCTGTGCATCAACATTTAACATTTATCCGAAAGACATGCTATGCTGGTTGGGTGCATTGGCCGTGCTAAATTCTCCCTCAGTGTGGCGACTAGGGGATTTTCACAATAACTGCATTGCAGTGTTAATGTAAACCTACTTGTGACACTAATAAGTAGCTTTGACTCGGTATTCAAATCTCTACGCATCAACATTTAATTAGAAGGTCACAGTGGAATGATTTGCAACATGGGGATTTCTGACCTTTTCAAAGACTAGCTATGCACAAGTTGTAGTATTTTGTTAAATACCTCATATTTTATGCAAAGGACAGGGAAGATACTTAAATTTTGTTCGATCCTTCATTAGTGTGTCACTTTAAATTAAAGTTAAACTTTATTAGTATCAAAAGTAGGCTTACATTAACACTGCAATGAAGTTACTGTGAAAATTCATTGATTTCCTGCATTAAGAGGCACTCCCGGACCATTATCTTCCCTCATCACAAATGTCTGCAGCCAGAAGTTTTAGAACAACTTTTCTTTTTTCAGTTTTTCACCGAAGTGTACAGACATTCCCAGAATAACATTCATGATTAAATACAGACAAGTATACTTCCTCTTTTTAAACAAAATCACAACAGCATGGAAACTTCTTATCACGTTAAACCTTCAAGAAACAGGAAGTGAACTTTGTTTGGACCACTGTGCAAAAGGACACTGCCCTGGATACAGCCATTGTCCATGGGTATGTAGTGACCCAGTGGCAGGTAGACCCACCAGACATACCTACAAATGAGGTGTCAACCTGCTGAAGCTCTGAATCACGGCTGCACTTACTAAAGACAGAATTAAGCACCCCTATAACGAATGGGTCAGATCTAAGATTCGCAATCCTGTCACATCCTGTAATGAATGGTTGTTGTCAGTCAAACAACTAACTGGAGGAGAGACTGCAAATTTTAAGTTTTTAAAGTTTATGGGTTAGTGTCACAAGCAGGGAGGGTAGCCAGGTTCTAAAGTTAGGGAGAGGGAGCACATAAAAAAGGCACCATGATGCATACCAAATAATTTTAAATTCATTATACGTTTTTATTTTGTATTTAAAATCAAACCATAATAAAAACATGTGTGTTTCATTATTTTACCTTTTAAACATAAAATGAAAACAAAACGAAGCAATGTGAAAAAGGTACAAAGCAACTACAACAGCCTCTTTCGTCTAGGCTTCATTCTAGCAAAGTTATCTATTACTTTATTGTGATCTACCTCAGTGCTGTGTACTTAAATGAGCCGATTTATTTAAATTAAAGCTGCCGCTCTATAGTGGTTTAAATTCTTCAAGTGATAATCACCAAATCTATTTACTCACCCAATCTCGGATGGTGATGTCCGTCGTCGAGGGATGCTTGGTCTTGACTGCCCGTTCATTGCGATGGCTGCATATTTATGTCCTTCGCGGCCTCTGCAATTATCCTTGTGACTGCATACCCTCTTGGGAGACTGCTTGCCTTTCTCGCTGCCTGAAGTCCCCGCATCCGTATCGCAACCTGTGATTGCAGTACTTGGATCGAGGACTTCAGATCTCGGGAAGAGATCTGAGGGGCCCATGAGGGACACCCTGCTGAAAAGATGCCACTTATGAAGAATGTGCTTGGGGGAGTAGTCGCTAACTACGCCATTGGTCACAAGTAAGCTTGCACTAACAACACAATGAAGTTACTGTGAAAATCCCCGAGACACCAGACACCGGTGCCTGTTTAGGTACAGAGGGAGAATTTAGCATAGCCAATACACCTAACCAGCAAGTCTTTCAGACTGTGGGAGAAAACCCATGCGGACATGGGAGAACATGCAGACTCCACACATACAGTGACCCAAGCGGGGAATCGGACCCAGGTCCCTGGCTCGAGGGAGCAGTACTAACCACTGTGCTGCCCATATATCCTGCGCCTTAATGAATCATAGAGTTGCTACAGTGCAGAAGGAGACCATTCATCCTTCGAGCCTGTACCAAACTTCAATCCTGCCCAGGCCCTATCCCCATAACTGCATCTATTTACCCTGCTAATCCCCCTAACACTAAGGGGCAATTTGGCATAGCCAGTCCACTTAATCTGCTCAGCTTTGGACTGTGGGAGGAAACCCACGCAGACACCTGGAGAATGTGCAACCACCCATGCCAGTCACCCAAGGTCAGAATTGAACCTGGATCCCTGGTGTTAAGAGGTAGCAGTGCTGATGGGGGGAGCCTAGCACATCAGTACAAAAGACGAGGCAGAAGAATTTGCAAATATCTTCAGCCAAAGAAGCCGAGTGAATGAATCATCTCGGCCTCCTCTGAAGTCCCAGTGTCACAGATACCAGTCTTCAGCCAATTTGATTAGTTCCATATGATATGAAAGGAACAATAGTTATTGTATAGTGGAGGTGGTTTAATGACTGCACTTAATTGGAATTTCTGTGTAAATCACTTATCAATTATAAATAGAAAGCATATTTCGATATCTAATTGGATAACTTAAACTGTTAGCATGATTTACCTTTCTGAAGATTCTTTTCAATCATTGTCAGTCATCTAAAAACTTTTACTGGATTGCATTCCCAAATCAATTTCACACATCAAGTGAATAATTACAAAAGGATGGCACCACATACTTTAACATATCTTTAATTTAAAGATTTTTGTTGATGTATTCTGAGAGGCCTGATTCATCAAATAAATAAATCCATGCTACAGTACAGTGTAGTTCTATTAAAGTGCAGAATTAAAATGCGAGTATTAGAGACACTGGAAATCTGAAATAAAACCAGAAATGCTGGAAATACGCAGCAGGTCAGGAGAACAAAGAAAACTACAGCACAGGAACAGGCCCTTTGGCCCTCCAAGCCCACACTGACCATGCTGCATGAAGAGAGAAATGAAGTTAATGTTTCGGATCTGTGACCATTCCTCTGAACTGTTTATATGTGATTTTCTCCCATATATGTCGTGATATAAAATGGTGATTGAGTCGCTTCTCTTTTTCAGTCTGAAATACATGTGAAACCAAGATTAAACACAGTTACCTTCCTGCATGTTCTTAATAAAGGTAAGTCCAGAATGGTGGATATCCTGAATAAACGGCACAGTGGTTAGCACTGCTGCCTCACAGCACTAGGGATCCAGATTCATTTCCCGGCTCTTTGCGGAGTTTGCATATTCTCCCCGTGTCTGCGTGGGTTTCCTCCCGGTGCTCCGGTTTCCTCCCACAGTCCGAAAGACGTGCTGGTTAGTTGCATTGGCCATGCTAAATTCTCCCTCGGTGTACCCGAACAGGTGCCGGAGTTTGGCAACTAGGGAATTTTCACAGTAACTTCATTGCAGTGTTAATGTAAGCCTACTCGTGACACTAATAAATAAACTTAAACTTATAGGACCACAATTTCGGAAAACTGGACAGCTACAGCTGCAGTGACTCTACACACTCAGCACGCAAGTGAACAGTGGGCTCTGATACTAAGTTATACAGAGGAATAGAATCTGGGATGTAGATTGTGCCTGTTTAGCACTGGTTGCCAGCTGTAGAGGAGGCAAAAAATCTGCCTAACTTTCCCATCCAGTGATTGCTGGAAGTTGCATGCAGGGGGACCTCAGAATTTGGTTTACTATCTAGAACTGTAACTCTGTTCCTCCACTATTGCTGGTTTGAAATTCCAGAACCCCCTTCCTAACAGCACTGTGGATGTACATACACCACATGGACCACCGCGGTTCAGGAAGGCGGCTCATCCACCACCTTCTCAGGGGCAACTAGGGATGGGCAATAAGTGCTGGCCTAGTCAACAACACCCACATGCCCATGAAAACAATAAAGAAAATGTACAATTCTCCCTTGATTAAAGTATGGAAGGATGGCGCACAACCATTCAAAATTCATCTCAACCTTCTTAAGTGGACAAGAGGAAATTGTTTGGAGATAAAGGATTGGGGTGGGGGAGATGTGGCGAGAAGGGGAGAAAATGACATCATCATTATGATATAACATCACAGCGCCATCCCCAATATATGAAAAGATTTTCTACTATTGTTTTACATGTCCTAGGAAGCTTCAACAAGAAGGTTTACCATTTGTGTTAAGATGGGTTTGTCATGGGATATTGTTAGCTTCTTATTCTAGAACAGATCCCACTAGAGGCAAAGATCTTTATTCAAAAACATTTATTTACATGCTAGCTATTTATAATGTTTAAATACAGGGCAAAAGTGGTGGCATGGTGGCATTTGGGTTAGTATTGCAGCCTCACAGCACCCAGAGACGCGGGTTCAATTCCAGCTTTGGGTGACTGTCTGTGTGGAGTTTGCACATTCTCTGCATGTCTGTGTGGGTTTCCTCCAGGTGCTGTAGTTTCCTCCCACGGTCCAAAAGTATGCAGATAAGATGGATTGGCCATGCTAAATTGTCCCTTAGTGTCCGAAGATGCATAGGTTAGGGGGATTAGTGAGGTAAATGTGTGGGGTTATGGAGATAGAGTTGGGGGGGGTGGTGGTGGTGGGCCTGAGTAAAATGCTCTGTCGGAGAGTTGGTGCAGATTTGATAGGCTGAATGGTCTCCTTCTGCACCCTAGGAGTTAGTTACTGTGAGATGCGACTCAGACATCCTCCCTCAGTGAGTGACATCATTGTGACATAGCCTGCTTTGCACATGCTCAATATGCTCTTATTAGAGTTAACCCTTTACACCATTTTGCTACAATATGAACAAAGCAAAATGCCACTATTGGAAAATGATAAATTCTAAATCTGTTATTGTTTATTGAATAGTTTCCAACTGAATAATGATGGGGTTTTTTTTTGTTTGCATGGTGATGACATCTGAATTTCATGTGTCAAATTAAATTGTTAGTAAAAATAGCAGCACGACAGTGCATGAGGAGAAAAACAACAGGAAATATCAGAGTTTCTCAGATCCCTTTCACTGGCCCTACCTAACAATAAGCTTCAATCTCAGTTCCTCTTTCTGCTGGCTTCTTACTGGCAAACTCTGATATAAACTATTTGGTCGGTTGATTGAGTTTGGTGCGGGTGTAATTTGGATGGTAAAAAAAATTAATTAATGATTTTTTTATACTTCTTTCTGTTATTTTGGTCCTGTTTGGATGTGTCACCCACATTTAAAATGTTCCCATTATTGAACTAATGTCCTACATATACACACTAATAAATTGATTAGGGGCTCAACTGGTGTTCAAAACTTCCTTTTTGTATTTGATTCTTTTTCAATGAATGTAATTCATAGAATCATCATAGAGTCCCCACAGTGCAGAAGGAGGCCAGTCAACCCATCGCGACAGCACCGACTCTCTGACACAACGTCCTACCTAGGCCAGCTCACCCCTGCTCTATCCCCCTAATTGCACACATTTACCCCACTAATTCGCCTAACCTTACACATCTTGGGACACTAAGGAGCAATTTGGCATGGCCAGTTCACCTAACCCTGCACATCTTTGGACTGTGAAAGGAAATCAGAGCACCCACAAAAAAACCCACGCAGACAATGTAAAAATTTCACAGTCACCCATTGCTGGAATTGGGTCCCTGGAGCTGTGAGACAGCAGTGCTAACTGCTGTGCCACCATGATGCCCCTGCAGGGAGTCCCAGAAGGATATAAATGTGTGATGAGAACAGAAGGCACCAAGGCAAAGTGATGACCAATTAGACTTTAATTAATTCCATGCATTTTCTAGCATCTGGATGAAGCATTATAGTGCCAGTCACGTGAAAGGAGGTCATCTACCTTCTAATTCTGCTCATGCCTGAGTTATGATGTGGAGATGCCGGCGTTGGACTGGGGTAAACACAGTAAGAAGACTCACAACACCAGGTTAAAGTCCAACAGGTTTATTTGGCAGCAAAAACTAGAGGCATTTGCTACCAAATAAACTTGTTGGACTTTAACCTGGTGTTGTGAGACTTCTTACTATGCCTGAGTTAGCCAGTCTGAGCTGCTGCAGTAGGCTTCAATATTATAAAGAGGTAATATTGCTTTTCATCTTTTTTATTGTGGGACATGGGCGTCGCTGGCTGGCCAGCATTTATTGCCCATTTCTAGTTTCCCGTGAGATGGTGGTGGTGAGCTGCCTTGTTGAATCGCTGCAGTCCATGTGCTGTGTGTTGACCCACGATGCCGTTAGGGAAGGAATGCCAGGATTTTGATCCAGCGACGGCGAACTTAATCCATTTCCGCTCCTGATCACTGCCCGGCAATCCTCATTATTACTGAACATGTGTTGGACATCACCTGACAACATAGCTAGGCTCAGCTTTATTCAGCTTTATTCAACTATCTAAGCCAAAGTAACCTCCCAACTCCTTTCCAGGCTCTCCTACATATTAAAAATATTGATAGAAAAGCAAAATACTGCAGATGCTGGAATCTGAAACATGCTGGAAAATCTCAGCAGGTCCGACAGCATCTGTGGAGAGAGAATTGAGCCAACCTTTCGAATCTAGATGAATGTTTGTCAGAGCTGGTGAAGGGACATCCAGGCTCCAAACATTGGATCTATTGTCTCTCCACAATTGCTGTCAGGCCTGCTGAGATTTTCCAGCATGTTCTGTTTTTGCTAAAAGTGTTGAGCTGGGGCAGGGTACTAGTGGATACTTTCCGTCATTAGAAAACATCTCAGTGAAGGTAAGGACAAGAAAACAAAGGGGAATAAAGAACTCGAAAAACAATGGGGGGAAGATGTGAAGGGACGAATCTTCTAGAACAAAGAACAAAGAACAAAGAACAACACAGCACGGGAAACAGGCCCTTCGGCCCAACGAGCCTGCGCTGCCGTCCCACTGTCTCAGTGACCTATTCATGATTTTAGTCTATGCCTAATGTGTGAGGATCAGGGAGGTCCAATATAGGGACAATTTGTTACCCAATCAATCAGCCTAAAAGCACATCTTTGGGATGTGGGAGGAAACCGGAGTACCCGGAGGAAACCCACGCAACCACGGGGAGAACGTGCAAACTCCCACAGACACAGGCCCAAATCCATGTGTCCGCACAGCAACAGAGATAGTCTCTGAGCTGTCATGCTGCCCTCGAGATGGTCCAGTTTAAGCACACTAACGACATGAAGCAATAGGCAACTCCCGAAGCAACGTCCAAGAGCAGCCCACTACATCCTGCCGCATGCATGCCCCTTGCTGGTCAACAAGGTGGACTTAAATGCCTGTGGAGACAAAAAATTCATTATTAAACAGGCAAAGACTAACATCCCTGAGGCAAAAACGTAATCCCAAGCCTACAATGTTTAGTAAGGCCTGCTATATCCCCCTATATGTAGCCCGCTCATGTGGCTGTCTAAGTGACTCTTAAACAACCCTAGCGTGCCTGCTTCCACCACCTTACTCGGCAGTGCATTCCACACCCCCACTACCCTTTGCGTGAAAAACTGCCCTCTAATATTTGTCATACCTAGCCCCCCTCACCCTAAGCCCGTGACCCCTCGTTCTATCCATTTCTAATAGCGGAAAAAGCTTACCACCATTTACTCTATCTATCCCCTTCATAATCTTATAAACCTCTGTATTCTAGTCTCTGTATTGTCGGAAACAGGATGCGTGAGTGATGATGTGCGTCAGGACCTTGTCTGTGGAAGCCTGAACAATAGTACAGACATGGAAATTGCCCAGAAGTTTAACTATCTCTTAGTCAATTCCCCTTCCCTCTGGGACCCTCCACAACAGTCTGGGTTTCTGGAGCTGGAGTTAGGGACTTCAGGCAGTTCCCTGGCACCTACCTGAATAGTTCAACAGGAAATGTGAGATTCTTTAACCTACTCTAGCTCCTGGCTAACTCTAGAATTGATGCACCAATCAATTCCCCTCAACCCAACACCCATCTCAACCACTCACCACCACTCCCTTCAACTGCCCGACTATCTCCTGACCTGACCATCCCCATCTGGCCCGACGCAACAACCTGAGAACCCCTAACTTACCCGTCCCAACCCAACCAGACTGACCCCTAGGCACCCTCAACTACACTGTACCTTTGCCCTGACCCGACTACTGCTCAATCTGGCTCAACTGCCTCTTGACCTCCCAACTGCACACCCCTACTCTGACGCAACTAACCCTCAACATGATGTGACTACTCTGTGACCACCCACGTACCCCTTGACTGGCCTTCGACCTGACAATACACCTGACCAACTTACTGCTTCCAATTCTATTTCCCACCTACCCAGCTGTCTACCTATCCCACTCATCCACATCCCCATTCATTCACCTATCCACCTACAAACTCACACACATACCCAATCACCCATCTGCCCACCTACCCACCTTATCCACTTAACCATGTCAACCATCTACCCACTCACCGATCTATTCAGCTAACCCACCTATGATAACATGATCCCATTAAGGGGTGACCCTTTGTGGGCCACATGATCCAGCCTATGGAACAGAAATGCGGGGTGCCAGGATAATTGGGAGTGAGGGTGTACGCCTTGGTGGCTGGAAGGACCTCATTTGGAGGCAGGAAGGAGAAGAAAGCAGAATTGCATGATGTTTCTGTCAGACCCTATAGTATGGATAGTTATCACAGTTTAAAGAACCCTTTCTGTTGTTGGAGCCACATCAAGTTGCCTTCAGTTACTACACTGGCGACGAGTAAAAACAACATCAGTCACTGGGAAATTGTAGCATGCAGTTAGATGGGGGATGGAAAAGAATCATTGAAGTCAAGAAGAAAAAGGTATAGATGCCCTTAAGATTTCTTTAATCGGGAAGATAGAGTCATTTGACCGAGATGTTGAGAGCTGGGGGCGATATACGGGAAGGTTGTGTTATTCCTTTATGGCTAACGAAATCACAATAGAAGATAAACAAATACTACTCACAGTCTGTGGCTCATATACTTAGAACCTAGTGAGGAGCTCAACATCACCTGAAGCTCCAGACACAGAGTCTTTCAATCAAATCATGGAACTGCTGAAAGACCATTTTAATCCTTGACTTTAAGCCATAGGTAAAGGTACAAATTTCATTCTGCTGTCAGGGAACCAGGGAAGATGGTCTCAGGGTTCATGGCCAGACTGTGATGTTTAGCAGAGCACTGCAAATTTGGCCCAAGTTGCGGGGAGATGTTGAGAGACTGATTGATCTGCGGGATCAACAGCCTCACAACACAAAAAAAGCTACCGGTTGAAATGAAAATCTCTTTGGAAAAAGCCCAGGTGGCAGAATGTGCTGAGCAAAGCATGAATGAATTACATTTGTGGTAGGAAACTGCTGCTGCGAGGAACAGCCTGAGTGAGGATGAGGCACTAAACCAAGACTCCCACTTGCCCTCTCAAGTACTTATAAATGAGTTAATTACACTAGATCAAAGAAGAGCAGGTGATGTATCCCAGCCAATATTTATTCCTCAATCAACATCACAAAAAGAGATATCTAGTCAAAATTATGAGGGATCTGGAAAGATTAGATGGGGAAGGTTATTGGCAGAAGGATCAAGAATGAAGAGAAACCAATTTAAGTAGTGGGTGGTTGGGGTCTAGAATTCATTGTCTGGGAGTGTAGAGTGGAGGCAGGTTCAGTCGTGTTTGACAAAAACAATTGAAAAATCATTGAAACAAGGAAAAATTTCTGGGGAAAAGACAGGGCAATGGGACTAACTGAGTTGTTCTTACAAAGAGCTAGTGTGAACTCGATGGGCTAAATGGTCTCCTGTGCCGTAACCATTCTATGATTCAGGGATTGCCACAATGCTGTACACGGGAGCTTGCTGTGCATTCTGTCTGCCATGTTTTCCACATTACAACAGTGACTATACTTCCAAATCATTTCATTGACATGATGCACTTTGAGGCAACCTGGAGTCATGATGATAGGCAAAAGATGTTTCTCTAATATCCTACTGGAAAGTATTGCTACATTGCCTTGTTCAGAATGAATTATTTTACAATTTATGGAGGAGAGTTTTGCAATTTCTTTATATATTATTTTTTCCTTCATGAAATCTAATCCTTCCTGAGCCTCTGTTTTAGACCCTCTTGATCAGTGACTGTTGGTTGGATAATCAGGATAATTGGATACTGGTGTAGATTCATGCCAGCAGCAAAGCCTTTTAAATCACCCCAAAGCGTTATTTTGAAACAAAATACTCTTCCAGTGAGTTGACATTATAACATTGGCCCAGCGCCAACATTGTAAAAGGAATGACATCTTCCAACTCCAACTACAGACCTCAGCATATTTGATCAGCTGGATTAGAAGGTGGAAGGTAAAGCATGTTCTAAAATGTATAAAGTTTATCAGTTGCAACAATAGTTAGATGAGTGAAATCTATTGTCCTGTGAGTTTCTATATTGCCTGAAATTTGTTGCTCACAAGGGAATTTGAATGAAGGCTGTTTGGTCCATGTGATTTTATCCTTAATCTGGTACGTTTACAGAATATTAGCTGTTTCTTAAGTCACCCTTTATCCTGACCTCAAACAATCTCAGGGAATACATTCCAGCTGTTGGTCTTCTCTACAAAGGAGTGTTTCCTGACATCAGTCCTGAAACTTTCTTTACAATCCGGAGCATAATGTTAGTTAAAGCATGGTTCTTGATTTGTTATCTATTCGGGGTTCTTCAGGTTTGTCCATTTCCTGTAATTAGCTATTCTGGACTGTTGTTTTGTTAAAACCAGTATTATTTATTTACAGCTCTATGTATGTTCCAGCAACTTTGCATGAGACTGGACTTCCCCCTTCAGATCTCTGTTATTCAGGCATGACACATCAACATCAGGTGCTTCTGATGTTAACTCTTTTCCTTCCTAGTCTTTATCCCAATTAGATACATACTCCTACGTCACCAGATTAATCTTTACTTGCTTTGACCAATCTCCTTGATCATAGAATCCTTAGAGTACAGAAGGAGGCCATTTGGCCCATCGAGCCTGCACCGACAACAATCTCACGTAATTACCCTGCTAATCCACTTGACATTAAGGGGCAATTTATCAATCAACATAATCCACACATCTTTGGACTGTGGGAGGAAACCCATGCAGAGAACATGCAAAGTCTACACAGACAATCATCCGCAGCCACAATTGAACCTGATTTCCTAGCGCTATGAGGCAGCAGTGCTAACCACTGTGCCACCATGCTCCCCTCTAAGATTACATTCTTAGAGGATGTTACTTCTAGAGGATTTCAATCTAAAGCCATGGAGGCAATGCTGAGATTTGAAGTCAGGATCTCGTGTTTACTAGACAGGCATTCTAACCAACTAAGCCACCACTAAATGGATCTTGTTCTGATCCCTGTTTGAGGTTAAGAACTATCTGCACTCTCTATTTAGTTGATAGCGTTGATGTGAGTGTCTTCCCCCTGGGTGGCTGCAGAACTGTGTTTTGTTTCTTGTTCTTTAGGTTGATCAGAATCTGAATAGCAAGCTCAAGTTTTTATTGGATTTCGTTCTGTGGATATTAAAGTGCTACGGCTTCTCCGTATAGCGTTGTCCATCTCCTGTAAGATCTAAGTTGTGGAGCTCTTTCAATTATTATGCTTTCGTTCAGTTAGTCTTGCGTCCATATTCTCTCCCTGGACTACAGGACTGATCAACCTCATGCTCTGTGCCCAAGCCTGCTTGTATCTTTGTTCCTTCTTATGCCCTTTAACCCTCTCATAGCCACTTGTTGTTCTAGTTTCTGTTGCAGAGCGGTTTGTTGTGTCCCCAGTCCCCTTCCCATTGATAGCTCTGATGGTGAGAAGTCATTTTGTAACAATAAGGTTCGGTAACTAAGAAGGTGCTAAACTGAAACCTTCATTCTATCAAGGCTTTGATGGCTCAGGGGCCTCTCCACAGCTTCTCCATTTGCTAGTGAGCTAGTCATATGAATGAATCCATATTCCTTCACAAAATTGTGGAATAATTCATTAGCAAATTGTGGACCATTGACTGACATTACAATGTCTGGGGTGCCTTGTAGTGCATGGATTCTCTTCAGTGAGTGAATGATACTTCCGCTGTAATGTTGTGCAATGTGTTTACTTCAATCCATCTGGAGTAGTAATCACTGACAATAGGAAATAGCTTGGCCTTTAAAGTCAAATAAATCTTTTCCCAACCATTCCCCTGGCCACGATGGACAAGGGAAGGGTAATAGTAACACTCTTTATTCTTGGCTGCTTAGTGCACATGTACAGCAATTCAAAATTAATTCTTCCACAGAACATGTAATGCCTGACCGCCAAACTGATTACTGGGCTCTTGCTCAACAATTTGCTCTCCCTAAGTGACCTTGGTGAATTTTTTGGGGAATATCAGGTTGCAGTGTATCTATTCTAACATTCTAAACAGTGGTCAGCGAAGACAGACTAATAAAGCATTCCAAGCTGTGATCGAATATTGGACCAAGAGTAGGATGATCACAGAACTGAAACAAGCTAAGGGGATAGCACAGTGGCACAGTGGTTAGCACTGCTGCCTCACAGCGCCAGGGACCCGGGTTCAATTCCGACCTTGGATGACTGTGTGGAATTTGCACAATATCCCTGTGACTGCATGGGTTTACTCCAGGTGCTCTGGTTTCCTCCCACAGTCCAAAGATGTGCAGGTTAGGTGGATTGACCACACTAAATTGCCGCTTAGTGTCCCAAGATGTGTCGGTTAGTGGGATTAGCCCTGGTAAATTTGTGGGGTTACAGGGAAGAGTTGTAGGAAAGGGCCTGGGTAAGATATTCTGTCAGAGGGAGTTTGTTCAGAGTCAATGGTCAAATGGCCTCTTCTGTACTATAGGGATTCTAACACTGACACCAAAATGAAGGACAAAGCTCTGCCAACTGTGGAGAAAGCAAAGAAGAATGGGACAAACTCAGAGTATCTAAACACAGTAGATGAAATGTCATGTAATTTTAAACTATGTGGGGTATCCATCTACTTCAAGTTTAATGCTCCAGTATTTAATTCCTGTTTCAGTCATTTTTTTTTGCTGTGCTTCTTCATCTCCTTGTATGTGATGTGGCTTTAATATTTCTTCTTTATTTTTGCAGGCTATCAGTATTTTAGATTGACAGACAATTTTAAAACGTCATAACTTCCCACAACACTCTGCTCCCACATTCTTCCTGCTTGTGCAGGTTTTTCCCGCCATGCCAAGAGCATTTCTAGATGGCAGTCTGCATGCATTTCCCCATTTTCATGGGCTTCTTTCTGCTTTGATACACATGCCCTTTACTGGTCTATATATTTATTGGCCTCACTCATTCATTTCCAAGGGATCTCACTTTCCTCATGTCCGCTGCCACCATGTTTTGTCCAGTGTCTGGGCTGAGATGGGGGTTCTTCGGGATTTGTTTATTGACCTTAAGTAAGCTACTATATGACCATTATTATTTATTATGACCATTATTATTTATTTACCGTTCTATGTACATCTTAGGAACTCTGCGTGATGTTTCAACTTCTCTTCTCTCCCAATGTGAGTTACTCGGTCCTTAGTCATTACATCAAAGTTGCACCAACATCAGTTGCTTCTGATATTAACCCTTTACTCTACAGTTTTGGATCTGCTTTTTCTAGTCCATTAGGATCTTCCATTATAATTTCTAAGAAGTCTCTATTTTGAATGCCCTTGGTTATAGATGGGAGAGTATTATATTAAACAGCCCCAATTTCTCCTCTTGCATCTGTCCATAAATAGAAAGGTGTTTTGACTTTCTTCCTGCTTTATAAAGTGATGACAGTTTCCCAACACCTCAGCTTTCGCGTGATTCAATTTTCTATTAATAATCCCACAGCAAACATGTGATAGGATGAGCTCAGAGGGTTAGTTTATTTGCATATGCTCAATCCCAGTGGTCTATGCACACTCATACTGTAATGAAAGAAAAATTTACAGGGCAAAGAGCACAAAGAAAGAACTTTTGTTTCACATGAGTCCAGAGTGCAGAATCAAAATCCAATAATGGTTTCCTTCACAGTCATAACAAGGTTGAAAACTAGATAATTCACTTTTCCAGTGGAGATGACTTCCACAATGAGATAGGCACACAGATATTGATTAGTCTTGTAGGAGATCAGACAGAGGTTCCAGTTGAAATAGATGGGCCCAGTCCTTCAAACCTGGACATAACTCTTTCCCATCCTGCTGCTTGATAAATGGAAAAATGACAGGCTGCATTCTTTTTAGTGCTATAAGACAATATTAGTGGTTTCGCTGGCTAGAGGGTCATGTCATGTGATTCCCACCACCTCATTTTGCCTTTGACAAAGGGTGAGTATTTCTTTGTCTGGGTCTCAGGTCATTGAGATTAAGTCTTAAAGGGAGGTGGCGGGGTCCTTTATCATAGCAGACTAATTGACTCCAATTGCCCAGGCTGGACCTGGCTTATGAAGTGTAGATGGCCTTTGTATTTAGTTTCTGCAGCCCATTAGAGGATCATTTGGCTTTCTTCAGAGATAACGAGGTGTCAGTTTCTGTGAAGCTGCCGGATTAGCTCTTATTGTTTGAGGGTCACAGGTGGACATGGTTTCAGCCATTTTAAAAGGATCTTGGTTCAGTTTTTTAAAACTTTTGAAATTAGCCATGAGGATAGCTATATAATATATAAAAATATAGAGGCCAAAATTGTCCAGCCGTTCCTGCCGGTGGGAACTTCCAGTCCTAGCGACCCCCTGCTGCATGTTCCCTAGTAGCAGAGGGTGGAAACAACACGAAAACCCATTAACAGCAGAGAGACCAGAAAATCCTGCCAAATCTCCCATGGGCGGACACCCTTCACCACTGCAAAACATCTGGAGGAGGATGGAAAATCCCACCCAGAGTGTGAAATCTTAGCAACCTGTCACCCATCTTATCTGTAAATACTACAATTTATTGTTAACATTGTTTGACCATGTAATTCAGACTTAGGCATTGCTTATTCTCCGTGTAATAGCTTTGAGTTTTATTTATTAATTTGCTGTCCTTAAGGGACTGACTCATTCTGAAGCCCTGTCTCCATAGACACCAGATTGCCAAATCTGTGTCCTCTATGAGCGGTACAAGTTTTGCTGTGTACATGTGTCTGTCCCATTCCCATCTATGCATTTTGTTCCACAAGTTCATAATCGATCGGAGGCCTCACACTTGGTACAAAGGATCATAGACTTTCCATTGCCACTCCGGAGTTGTGCTTTGAATGTGCACGTCACAAGGTAGGTCAGATATTCTTACTTGTTAGATTTTTTTAAAAATGTAAGCGTTTGTTTGAAATACGATACATCTCCTGTGAGGGTTTTATTGGGGGTGGGGGTGGGTGGCAGTTCCAAGAACAGTTAATGAAATGGATCTAAGGCGAGTGAGGGAAAGGGACTAAGATCTGGAGAAGGAGCTGAAAACTTGGCTGATTTGGGGGGAAGAGACAGGGAGAGAGGAGGAGGAGGGGGAAGTAGTTGGGTCCACAGTGGTGTTGGTGACATTATTGTCAGGAACCTGGTGGCAGCCAGTAAGTCAGTGAGTTAAAACTTATTTATTTTTGTATGTTTGCTATGCAGATTGTAACAGGGCAGTAATGATGAAAGGCAGTTAAATAAATATCTGCTTGGTCCTGTGTTTCTCATTTAAAAACAACCAGAAGATTTGACCTACAATCCAACATTATTTCGATGTGCATAATGTATCAAGTAGAATGTAACAATATTAGCACTGGATGTTCTGAAAACAAGGAGGTTCCATGTCTCTTTCTTGTATTTTTAGTTTCAATCGCTGCTATTTAAAGATGCAAAGTCATTCCTGCGAGAGTATTTTCCCTTTATTTTCTAATACAATGCAACAATCCATTTCACAAAGTTACAATATTGTATCACACACATCATAGGCTACTATGGTGCAGAAGGAGCTCATTCGGCTCATCAAGTCTTGCACCGACCACAATCCCACCCAGGCCCTATCCCCATAACCCCATGCATTTACCCTAACTAGTCCCCCTGTCACTCAGGGGCAAGTTAGCATGGCCAATCCACCTAACCCACAATTTTTGGAGTGTGGGAGGAAATTAGAGCACCTGGAGGAAACCCACGCAGACACAGGGAGAACGTGCAAACTCCACACTGACAGTCACTCAATCTGGCATCGAACCCAGGTCCCTGGGGCTGTGACGCAGCAGTGCTAACCACTGTGCCAGTGTGCCGCCCACATGATGGAAGTAATATTCAGCTCTTATTGACTCTTTCTCCAAAATGATAATTGCCTTTGACCTTCAGACCACTGTCATGCTGCAACAGTACTGCCAACAATATTCGATTTGATTTATTATTGTCACATGTATTAACATACAGTGAAAAGTATTGTTTCTTGTGCACTATATAGACATACTGATTATAGAGAAGGGAACAAGACAGTGCAGAAGGTAGTGTTACAGCCATAGCTAGGGTGTAGAGAAAGATCGACTTAATGCAAGGTAAGTCCATTCAAAAGTCAGCAGGGAAGAAGCTGTTTTTGAGTCGGTTGGTACATGACCTCAGACTTTTGTATCTTCTTCCTGATGGAAGAAGATAGAAGAGAGAATGTCAGGGGTGCATGGGGTCCTTAATTATGCTGGCTGCTTTGCCAAGGCTGCGGGAAGTGTAGATAGAGTCAATGGATGGGATGCTGGTTTGCGCGATGGATTGGGCTACATTCATGACCTTTTGTAGTTTCTTGCGGTCTTGAGCAGAGCAGGAGCCATACCAAGCTGTGATACAATCAGAAAGAATGCTTTCTATGGTGCCTCTGTAAAAGTTGGTGAGAGTCGTAGCTGACATGCCAAATTTCCTTAGTCTTCTGAGAAAGTAGAGGCATTGGTGGGCTTTCTTAACTATAGTTATGCATTCAGCATGGGGAGACCAGGACAGGTTGTTGGTGATCTGGACACCTAAAAACTCGAAGCTCTCAACCCTTTCTACTTCATCCCTGTTGATGTAGACAGGGACATGTTCTCCACTAC
Organism: Carcharhinus amblyrhynchos; assembly: GCF_965287045.1. Classification (NCBI taxonomy): domain Eukaryota; kingdom Metazoa; phylum Chordata; class Chondrichthyes; order Carcharhiniformes; family Carcharhinidae; genus Carcharhinus; species Carcharhinus amblyrhynchos. The sequence goes on from NC_137337.1 coordinate 34,281,999, forward strand.
GCTTCTTGCGTTTGATGACAATCTCCTTTGTTACTCTTCATTAATTGTCAGAAATCTCAGTGAAATGGGCTGGCTGCATTACAGGAATCTATAGAAACTATAGCATCCCTGCAGTGCAGAAGGCCCATTGAGCCTACACCAATTCTCCTAAAAAGCACTCGACCTAGGCCCACTCCCCCGTGCATCCCCTTAAACTTGCGCATTGTTCATCGCCAATCAACCTAACCTGTGCATTACTGGAGTGTGGGAGGAATCCGGAGCACCCGGAGGAAATTCATGCATACACGGGAGAACGTGCAAACTCCACACAGTCGCAAAAGGCCGGAAGGATGGAATAGTTCCAGCACAAAAAGAGGTTATTTAGTCCATTGATAGGGGTTTACAAGATTAGGAGTGGCACGGACAGAGTGGATAGTCAAATGCTCTTTCCTAGGGTAGAAACGTCCAGGACGAGGGGATATAGGTTTACGGTGCATGGGGAAATGTTTAGAGGAGAAGTGCGAAGCAAGTTTTTTTCACAGAGGACGGTGAATGTCTGCCTGGAGAGGTGATGAGAGCAGGTACTATAGCAGCATTTAAAGGGCAACTAGACAAATACATGAATAGGATGGGAATGGAAGGATACGGACTCTGTAAGTGCATACGGTTTTAATTTAGGCAGGAATCATGATCAGCGCAGGCTCGAAAGATCTGTTCCTGTGCTGTATTTTTCTTTGTTCTTTGGGCCATGTGTGTGCAATTTTACTAGTTAGACTCCCTTGCGCTTAGCCCATAGGTCTCCTTAGAAAATATTCATGCCTCATTTCCTTCCCCATAAGAGAGGATTATTTTAGGGTTATAATTATTTTTATTTCACAACATTTTTGCCAGGTTGGCAAAAACACAGCGCAAAAAGTGTGTGCTGTTCAGTGAAGAAGCTTAGGCTGGTACCTGATTGTAACATGCTGGTATACCCACTTCCACAAACAGTGACATTACAACTGAATCACATCATCACAGCAAAGGTACCCCCCTATAGTGATAGAGATACTGCTGAATGGTCACTCCTTGAAAATGGAAATGGACATGGGGGTTGCAGTTTCCATAATTGGGTAACAGATGTACAAGCACCTCCAAACTGGCACTCAACTCCTGAGGCTGGAAGATATGAAGGCCAGACTAGCCGCCTACACGGGGGTGGGGGGGGGACCTTGACAAATAAAAGGCACCACAATGACCCTAATAACTTATAGGCAGCAATCAACTCATCTCCCACTCATTGTTGTATGTGGCAGGGCGGGGTGCACAGATGAAATCTTTTGGGGAGAGATAGACTCCAGCAGATCCAACGCATCTGGTTGGAGATCTTCAGGTTAGGCGAGGGGTGACTGTTCAATGTTAGCAGTAGATACCCTGCAGTTTTTCAGGAAGGACTGGGAAAAATAAAAGAGGCCACAATCAAGATCTATGTTGACCCCATTGCTAAATATTTCAGAGCAAGACCAATCCCATACTCCCTGTTGGAGAAGGTGGAAAATGAACTAAGGTGCCTCAAAAGTTTAGACATGATAAGGGCTGTTCAACTTGCAAAATGGGCTGAGCCTGCAGTCCCCATTCTTAAGCCCAACAAGTCAGTCCACCTCTGTGGGGATTATAAGCCAGCAGTCAATCGGGTTTCCAAACTTGATTAGTACCCATGCCCCGAATTGAAGACCTGTATGCAAAGTTAACTGATCGTCAGACATGCTCCAAGTTAAACATGAGCTACGCTTGGATTGGATGAGTTTTCCTGAAAATATCAGCACACACAGGGGACTATAACTTGCTGGCCCTTCAGAATCTCCTCAGCATGTGCCACATTCCAACACCTTATTGAGAACATACTCCAAGGGCTACTCAGAGTGGTGGTGTACTTTGATGATGTCTTGGTCATGGGGACCTTATAACAAGAACACCTGGCAAAAAAGAGTTCTTGTAGAGATTCTAAGATCTAAGTTTGCTTGAAGAGGGAAAAGTGTGTCGTTCAAATGACTGAAGTGACCTATTTCGATTATCGGGTTGATGGCAAAGGCTTATACCCAGTCAAGGATAAGGTGAAGGCCGTCAAGGAATTAAAAACTCCAAGGAATACCACAGAGTTAAAGTCCTTCCTGGGATTAGTAAATTATTAAAGAGAATCCATCCTAAATTTGGTTTCCATGCCGCCACCCCCTTGCAAACCCTACCATGAAAATACCAAAGGCGGTCCTGGGAAACGTCACAGGCCAAAGTTTTCAACAAAGTTCAACGACAGCTACTGTCATCTAACTTATTCACCCATTATTACAGAAAGAACTGCGACGTTTCCCCTTAGGAGGTTGGGCCAGTACTTTCACATTGCTTGAAAGACGGGACAGAAATGCCCATTGTGTATGAATCCAGGACCCTTTCAGATGCAGAGTTGAAGCATTCTCAAATCGAGAAAGAGGGTTTGGCCATCCTATTTGGTGCAAAAAAGTTCAATCAATACGTTTGTGGTTTCCATGTTTTTAATCATGATGAATGCACACTCCAAGTGGCTGGAGGTGCACTACATGGGCTCCACGTCCTCTCCTGCTACAATCGAGAAATTACAACAAAATCTCTGCGTGCATGGAACACCGGAACACCAGAAGTCCTGGTTTCTGATAACTGCACAGCCTTTACTAGCAGTGATTTCCAGAACTTTGATTTGATTTGATTTATTTTTGTCACACGTATTAGTATACAGTGAAAAATATTGTTTCTTGTATGCTATACAGACAAAGCATACTGTTCATAGAGAAGGAAAGGAGAGAGTGCAGAATGTAGTGTTACAGTCATAGCTGGAGTGTAGAGGAAAATCAACTTAGTGCGAGATAGGTCCATTCAAAAGACTGATAGCAGCGGGGAAGAAGCTGTCTTTGAGTCAGTTGGTACATGACCTCAGACTTTTGTGTCTTTTCCCGACAGAAGAAGGTGGAAGAGAGCATGTCCAGGGCGCATGGTGTCCTTAATTATGCTGGCTGCTTTTCCAAGGTAGCAGGAAGTGTAGACAAAGTCAATGGATGGGAGGCTGGTTTGCGAGATGGACTGGGCTACGTTCATGACTCTTCGTAGTTTCTTGCTGTCTTGGGCAGAGCAGGAGTCATACCAAGCTGTGAGAAAACTATGAAGAATGCTTTCTATGGTGCATCTGTAAAAGTTGGTGAGAGTCATAGCTGACACGCCAAATTTCCTTAGTCTTCTGAGAAAGTACTTTGTGCTCTCTAATGGTATCCGACATGTCCACCTTATCATCTGTCGTCAAATGGATTGGCGGAACGGGTGCTGCAAACTTTCAAAAACGGCATAAGAAAACAACTGGCTGCATCCATGGAGACCAGATTGGTACGATTCTTGTTTGACTATTGGACCACACCACACACAACAACAGGAATTGCTCCAATGGAATTGTTCATGGGATGATGGCTTCATACCAGGCTGAGTCCACTGCTCCCAAACCTGGCGGGTAGAAAAATAAACCACCATTCTGCAAGGGCAGGAAGATCATTTAAAACAGGTGATCTGATCCACCTGTGGAACTTCAGAGATGGTCCCAGTTGGGTCCCTGGGATCATGATTGAGAAAACGAGGCCGGTGTCTTCCAAGTCCAGCCAATTGTAAAGAAACATGTGAATCATCTCAGAGGCAGGTAGCCTACTCCAGAGCAGGTCTCTCAACCAGCCCTGGAGGTGGCCAACTCTAATGTCTGCCCCCAGCTTGAGGCCAAATCCATGTTAGCTCCTTCAGAGGATGAGGACACGTACTCTGAGATGGTAACAGAGGAAGCTGGCATTCCAGCTGTAGCAGAACATGAGGAGGAATCGTATCAGTCATCGTGCAATGCGCCCTCCAGAAAGGAAGGTCCCCCATTCAGTTTGCACTGCCAGACCTAGACTCGCCTTTATTGGACATCAGGCTGACTGCCAAGCAGCAGAAAGAACCTTCTTGTGGTGGAGATATTGGGGGAGAAATAGACCCAAAGAGGGAGGGAAGTTATGATGGCCACGAAGGATCATCATTGGATCTCCCTGTGGGCTTTGTGGAGTATGTGAGTGTGGATCATTAAAGGTTACCGTGATGGAAAACTAGCCTTGGTGAAATGATTACATTTTCTAACTTGACATTTAGCACCATCTGCCTCGCTACGTAAATGTCAATGTCTCCCATGGCCCATCCTATTGCTCCTGTAGATTATACATCGTATATTTTCTTTAAAAACTAGGCTTTCAAAGACAATTAGGTCATTATCTGAAGAGTGAAAATGTGCAGGACTACAGGGAAGAGATAGGAGAGTGACACAGGGCAAATTGCTCTTGTAGAGAGCTGGTGTACACCCAAAGCCTGCCCAAAAATTGAGTTTATAATAAAAATATATTTCATAAAGGTTTCAATTAAGCAACTGTAATTTAACAGTAGTAGACTGTTTGGAGCAGGACTTACTTGTAAGGGTGACAGTTGATTAACCTATTCATGTTAAATATGTTACTGCCTTTTCACAATGTGAAAACCTAGGCCTTTATCTCCAGCAGAACTTTCTTTGATGTATTTTGTGGCTACAACCTGCCACCTAATGGTAGAGAAGAGTATAGACCTTCTGTTTCATGGAGCTGGAAACAGTTTGCTATGTTTTTACAAAATACTGATAAGAATAATTCGAGTAATGGATTTTTTAAAAAAATTATGGCAACAGAGGTTCACTCCATTAATGACCTTGATTATCTTGGAAAGCTATAAATAGAATAACATGCTGCACTGCTGAAATATGTGACTCTCTTTTTGTTGTACAGATGAAGTCCCTGACAGATGTGGTACGTCAAATCTCACACATGTTGTATGTTAAAGAGCATGGGAAATGCAAACACGAGTGGGTAGGTAAGAACACAAGGTCTGTACCACATAGTGTCATTATTAGAATCTGATAGGCTTAACGCTTTGGATAATAAATAACTTCAGCATATACTCCTGTTGAGGGTTGGTATGGTGGCACAATGGTTAGCACCGCTGCCTCACAGCTCCAGGTACACGGGTTCGATTGGGTCACTGTCTGTGCGGAGTCTGCACGTTCTCCCCGTGTCTGCATGGGTTTCCTCCGGGTGCTCCGGCTTCCTCCCACAGTCTAAAAGACATGCTTTTAGGCATGTCGGCCGTGCTAAATTCTCCCTTGGTGCACCCAGAGTGTGGTGACTAAGGGATTTTCACCATAACTTCATTGCAGTGTTAATGCAAGCCAACTTGTGACACTAATAAAATAATAAACTTGTGGCCTCAATACGGCGGCACGGTAGCACAGTGGTTAGCACTGCTGCTTCACAGCTCCAGGGTCCTGGGTTTGATTCCTGGCTCGGGTCACTGTCTGTGTGGAGTTTGCACATTCTCCTCGTGTCTGTGTGGGTTTCCTCCCACAGTCCAAAGATGTGCGGGTTAGGGTGATTGGCCATGCTAAGAAATTGCCCCTTAGTGTCCAGGGATGCGTAGGTTAGAGGGATTGCTGGGTATAATATGTAGGGATATGGGGGTAGGGCTTGTTGGGATTGTGTTCGGTGCAGACTTGATGGGCCGAAGGGCCTCTTTCTGCACTGTGGGGTTCTATGATCCTAACTAGATTTCTACATTTCCCTTCACCTGAATTCACCTTCTGCTTAGACAAAAAAAAGTCCCTGGTCAGTCCTGATGACTCACCTGATGAAGGAGCAGTGCTCCGAAAGCTCATGATTCCAAATAAACCTGTGGGACTTTAACCTGGTGTTGTGAGACTTACAATGAAGGTTGGGCCTCCCACACATACGGGAAAGAGCCACACCTTCACGGTTTATGTTTGTTTACGTTGGTCAGGCCCATGTGCATGACCAATGGGACTTGGAGTTGAAGACAAATGTCCCACGCGTCCGCACAAAAAGTAAAGTACTCAAAAAAGACGCAAAAACCCTGGGAGGAGACAGAAAGAAAGGAAGCGACTGGAAGAGATTAAAAAAATGATGAGAGAACAGGGAGAAGTTAAAAGCAAAGTTCCTAGTAAGGGAAGAAGAGAGGCTGGAATGTTAACCCCCAATCACGTTAACGGGATTTTCCCATCCTGCCGCAAGGAATGGAGATTTGGCCAAATTCTCCATCTTCGCTGCAGCGGGAGTGTGGCATGAATGGCAGTATAATAACTCCACGGAGGCGAAAGTCCTCTCACCAAGTTACTTTATTTACACCATACATCTGTACACAGCCAACCCTCCAATCGCTCCCTGCTGAATGCAGGCTGGGAGTCTGACACACCTGCTTTAAATAAGGAACATGAGGCTCCCTGACTTAACCATCAGTTAAGACTCATTGGATAGTTCATACTCTAGCAAGATAACTCATTAGCCTGGCTGAAGTCATCGCAGGTAGGCAAGATTGTGCAAATAGAAGGTGTGCTTATTTTTATCGTATAGAGGTATGTCACGGACCAAGATAAGCAGTCAAAAACACAATGAGAAGAAAACACGGAAAAATACCTCAGATGGTCAATTGCAATTCCCTGTACATTCATTCCTTCTGCTTCTAAAAGAATGTTTCTTTATTGTGATTGATTTTTTTCAGTGGAAAGGGCCAGTTGCTTTTCTTTTACTCACCACCATTTGCCTGGCAACATTTGCAATTATTCAATCCATGCGCAAACTGATGGAGATAAATGGAGGAACGGCTTGGGAAGGCCTGCAAAGCACAACCTGCGATGATCCTTGTAGGTGAGTTGTTAGGGTCACACAATTCAACTGAAAAGTGACTGTGAAGTCAAAATTGTAAAAACATAGAAACATAGAAAACATAGAAGTTAGGTGCAGGAGGAGGCCATTTGGCCCTTTGAGCCTGCTCCACCATTCATCACAATTAGGACTGATCATCCAACTCAATAACCCAATTCTGCTTTCTCCCCATAATCTTTGATCCCATTCATGCCAAGTGCTATATCTAGCTGCCTCTTGAATATATTCAGTGTTGTGACATCAACTACTTCCTGTGGCAATGAATTCCATAAGCTCGCCACTCTTTGGGTGAAGAAATGTCTCCACATCTCCATCCTAAATGGTCTACCCCAAATTCTCAGACTCTGATCCTGGACACCCCCACCACTGGGAACATCCTCCCTGCATTTACTCTGTCTCGTCCTGTTAGAATTTTGTAAATCTCTATGAGAATCCTCCCCCATTAGTCTGAACTCCAGCAAAACCAATCCTGACCTAGTCAATCTCTCCTCATATATCAGTGCCGCCATCCCCGGAATCTGGTCAATCTAAAGCAAAAACCTGAAGAAAATTCTACTTTCTCGGTTCTCTCAGAACAAAATGAATTCAAGCCCTTTGCAGCTTTGCCTGTGTGTTCTAACTGGTTTTAGCTACTCGAACACCAATATCAGTTCTTAGACTTTTCTCCTTTTCTCCGCATTCTTTTTGCATGATTACATATGCAGTTAGGTAAGACCGTAAGTAACAGGAGGAGGATTAAGCCATTGAGCCCCTTGATTCTACTCCACCAATCAATTAAATAATGGCTTATCTCCACATTCCCTGACCCTAGAGCCCTTGACTCCCTTTATGGAACCATAGCGGTACAGAATGCCTACAGTGCAGAAAGAGGCCATTCAGCCCATCGAGTCTGCACTGACAGCATTCCCACCCAGGCTCTATCCCTGTAACCCCACGTATTTACCCTGCTAATCCCCCTGACACTAAGTGGCAATTTAGTCTGACCAATCAACCTAACCCACACACCTTTGGACTGTGGGTGGAAACTGGAGAACTCGGAGGAAACCTGCACTGACATGGGGAGAATGTGCAAACTTCACACAGTCACCCGAGGCCGGAATTGAACCCAGGTCCCTGTGAGGCAGCATTGCTAACTACTGTGCTGCACCTTTTTAAAGAGAGAATCCTTCACCTCTTGGCACTGAATAGCATTAACACCACTGAAGTCCCCACTATTAACATCCTGGGATGAACAGTCAAAAATCTAACTCAGCTTCACTTCCCAAAGACTAACGCCCTCTTGAGAGAAGAAATTCCTTCCCATCTACATCTTAAATGGGAAACCCCTTATTCTATTTTCCTGGTCACTTTCTGTTCTGGTGTTGGACTGGATCAGTGCTGCTAAAACACAGAGCTCTGGCTAATTGTGGAGTGTCTGGCCATTAATTTGGACCTTTCACTGGAAATCAGCAGAGGCTTTATTCTCTCCCTATTCATGTACCCATCCAGATGCCTTTTAAATGTTGCTAATGTGCCTGCTTCCACCACCTCCTCCGGTAGGCCATTCCAAGCACCCACAACTCTCTGGGTGAAAAACTTCTCCTGCACGTCTCCCTTAAACTTTCTTCCTCTCATCTTGAACCTGTGCCCCCTTGTAATTGACACTTCCACTCTGAGAAAAAAACCTCTGATGATCCACCCTATCTTTGACTCTCATAATTTTGTAGACCTCGATCAGATCTCCCCTCAGTCTTCACCTTTCCAGTGAAAACAGTCCTAGTTTACTCAACCTCTCCTCATTGCCAGTGCCCTTGAGACCAGGCAACATCCTGGTGAACCTCCTTTGCACTCTCTCCAAAGCTGCCTCCTCCTTTTGGTAGTGTGGTGACTAGAACTGCACGCAATACTCCAAATGCAACCCAACCAAGGTTTTATATAGCTGCAACATGATTTCTCAGCTCTTGAACTCAATGCCCTGGCTGATGCAGGCAAACATGTCATATGCTTTTTTAATCACCGTGGCCACATGTGTCATCACTTTTATGGAACTGTGGACCTGCACGCCCAGATCCCTCTGCACGTTAATATTCCTAGGGGCTCTGCCATTTACAGTATAAATTTGATCCTCTAAACTGCATCATCTCGCATTTGTCTGGATTAAACTCCATCTGCCAAAGTCCCCAATCCATCTATATCCTGTTGCATCCTCTGACAATCCCCAGCACTATCAGCAACTCCACCAATCTTTGTATCATCCACAGATTTACTAATCAGACCACCCACATTTTACTCCAAATCATTTATATATACTACAAGCAAGAAAGGTCCAAGCACTGATCCCTACAGAACACCACTAGCTTCAAATCTCCATTCTGAAAAACACTCCTATCACTGTTACTCACTGTCTTCTATGACCAAGCCAGTTCTGTATCCATTTGGCCAGCCCACCCTGAATCCCATGTGATTTTAGTTTTTATACCTGTCAGCCATGTGGGACCTTATCAGATGCCTTACTGAAGTCCATATAAACTACATCCACAGCCCTTCCCGCATCAACTATTTTTGTCATTTCCACCTCATTCATATGTTAGTGTAGAGCTCACGCAGGCCCTACTCCACACCTCCTCCTTGTCGGAAAAGCAAATGGAACCTAAAGATAGTGGAACTTTTCCAGACTGAGTCTCTGCTTCCAACTTTCCTGCCTTTTGTTCTACAGAGAATGAATATTTGCTGGGGGCAAAGATCGAGAGAATTGGTCCCATAATCTCTGCTTCAGTAACACTTGTGTTTGATGTTTCAAAAACACTGAGCAAAACAAATCTTTTTAATTTGTCTTTTGTTATTCCAGTGATTACTGGAAACCTATGACAATTCTTTTAACTAATCTGCCAATCAATGGGAACAAAAATCTTTCACTTTATCCTCTCAAAATCTGTCAAAATTTTGAAAACATCCATTATATTCACCCATAAATGCTTCAGTTCTGGAGAAAAATGTTGCAATTCTTTCTTTATAACGTACACATCCAATCTCAATTCCTTACTTTTATATATAATGCATCCATTAACAGAATGTAGAATTGCATTTAATTTTATCATCTTTTCAATCTTGCCCTTCCACAGCTCATAGAATCTTTGAATCCCCAGATTCAGTGCAGAAGGAGGCCATTTGGCCCATTGAGTCTGCATCGACCACAATCACCCCCAGGCTTCATTCCCATACCCCACATATTTACCCTGCTAATCCTCCTGACACTAAGGAGCAATTTAGCGTGGCCAATCAACCTAACCCCCACATCTTTGGACCTGTGGGAGGAAACTGGAGCACCTGGAGGAAACCCACGCAAACACAGGGAGAATGTGCAAACTCCACACAGACAGTGACCTAAGAATGGAATCAAACCCAGGTCCCTGGTGCTGTGAGCCCCATAAAGTTAAAAATTTTTATGTCTGCATTCAAAAATCTTCTCCCAAAATGTGCCCCTTCACATTTCCCTAATTTGGACGATATGAGTCACTTATTCACTCATGCCATTAAACTATTTTTTACCCTTCCTCAGTCCGTTGTACGCTCTTTCACAGTTTGCCATCCCCTATAAACATCAAAAACCTAATTTTGGGACATACTTGTATATAAGGCTGGACATTGCAAAGACAAATCCAGTTATAGGAGTTGCCAATAACAGGATTGCATGGTAAAGATATTAAGAATGAACAGCATGATTAGAATACCATTTTGTAGTTCAGATGTCTGCCACATGTGACTTCTAACACACATACATTTCCATGGATTGATGTTTCTCAACATATACAATTGTCCACTTATGAACCGCTGAGAAACATTATTTTAAAGGAATTTGCTGAAGTGTTGTATTAGGAGATGAGTGTTTTTCCATCCACATACATTCATATGTGTAGGGGTGGCCTTTGAAAGAATACCACTCTGGCCTGTGTCCAGAGATTGGACAAAGAAGGGCAAGTGACATCAATATTTACTTCCAGGCTTTGTCCTCCCTCCAGGATGTTGGAATAAAACTGAGGCTTTCTGACTATATCCCATCAACATCCCAAAAGCAGTCAGAAGGCTCCACTCTTAAAGAACTGATACTGAAATTGCCGGTCTCAGTTGACTGTTGGTGCTGTTCCCATTCTGCAAGTTCTAGACCCTGTCAGGAGCGGGCCTGAGCTGGAATTGCTACTGGCAATTCTAGTCCAATGTCAGGTTAGAGGAGGTCCAAGTAAATGGATTTTCTAGATAATGCTGATCTGTGACATTGAGCACCTAACAGAGAACCACACTGTTCTTTCAGCTTTGTCCTTACAGAGAGTGTCCCAGATGGTGTCGTCTATAATAAAAATGCTACAAAATACCAATCGACTTACGACTCCTGGTTAAACCTGATCAATATAGCAAACAGCAGCCTGGACATTGCCTCTTTTTATTGGACTCTGACCGGACATGATATAAATGTGACTGATCCCACCTCCAAATTTGTAAGTACATCTGTTCTGGTTTATCTAGTACTTCTGAGCTCTCTATTATGCATTTAAAATCAATCAAAAATTGGAATCCAAATAGAAAGATAGAAAGGACTTGCTATATATGTTGACATTGCTCAAAATCAACAAGCCACCTGGTCCAAATGAGATATGCTCATAAGTTGCTGAAGGAACCAAGGGTGGAGATAAGAGATAGCCTGACCGCAATCTTTCAATCCTCCTTGAACATTGGAGCAATGCCAGAAGACTCGAAGACTTTAAAGATTATATTCCTGTTCAAAACAGAGTCGAGAGATAAACCCAGTCACAACAGGCCATTCAGTATAATGACAAACTAAAAAACTAGAGACCATTATTAAGGACAATTCTCACTTGAAGAAGCATGGGTTAGTCAGAGATATACATTTGTTAAAAACAAATTTGCCGGAATTTTACTGCCACGGCTCGTAAGATCCCACCTGAAGCCAAGAGAAATTGCTGTGTGATAACCTGTGAGTCTCGCTCATCCCGATTTTGGGGCGGGTGTGCCGGTAAAAATCCGGCCATTGTGCCTGATTTGGTTAAGTTTTTTGATACAGTAACGGGGACGTTTGGGGCTGAAGGTAATACAGTGGATGTATGTATGGATTTTCAGAAGCATTTGATAAAATATCTCACGACGGACTTAATCAGAAAATAGAAGCACCTGATACTAAAGAGAGGGTGGTAACTGAGGTAAAAAGTTAGCTAAGGAATAGGAGACAGAACACTGAGATGAATGAATGTTCTTCCTAACCATGAAGTATGAAGTGGGGTGCCACGGGAGGGTGGTATTTAGGCGATTGTTTATCCTGTTACATATGATATGGGTATAGGGTTATGATGTTTGAGAATATTCTAAAAGTTGGCAACATTGTGAATAGTGACCAAGGAACCAGCAGACTTCAGGCAGACATGGACTGACTGGTGAAATGTACAGATATGTGGAAGATGCTATTTAATGCGGCAAAGTGTGAGGCGATGCGCTTTTGGAGGAACAACATGAAGATGCAGTGTAATCTAGAGGGGAAAAGCGAGGGTGGGTGGGGTAAGGTGCATTTTCACTAATCTTTAAATGTGGGAGGGCAAGTTGAGAAGGCAGTTAAATAAATATATGGAATTGTAAATAGGTGCACTAAATCTTTCCGACTCTCAGAATTATAGAATCCCTCGAATGCAGAAGGAGGCCATTTGACCCATCGAGTCTGCATTGACCACAATTCCACCTAGGCCCTGTTCCCCTAACTCCATGTATTTACCCTGCTAGCCCCTTGATATTAAGGGGCAATTTAACATGGCCAATCCATCTAATCTGCACATCTTTGGAGTGTGGGGGGAAACCGGAGTACCTAGAGGAAACCCACACAGACGCAGAGAAAATGTGCAAACCCTACACAGACAGTGACCTAAGGCCAGAATTGAACCCAGGTCCCTCGTGTTGTGAGGCAGCACTGTGCCACCATGGTACCCCCAAAGCATTGGAGAATGTGGGCATTGATCCCGCTACCTCTTGCATGTTCCATAAGCACTCTACCGTTTGAGCTAATTCCCCATTATAAAATTTCACCATCTGCCATGGTGGGATTTGAACCCAGGTCGCAGGAGAACAGGTCTCCAGTGATAATACCACTATGCCACCACCTTCCCACTTATTTCTCAGCTGGACTAGTGTTTACAAACATAGGGACCGCTTTTTAGAACAGTGGGGGGGCTTTTCAGAAGGAAGGCAGTGTGGTTATCTGGAGAAATTGAAGGCGCTGAGAATGTCCTCCTTCAGGCAGGGAAGGTTAAAGGGAGCTCTAATTAAGGAATACAAAATTATTAAAGGTGTTGATTGAGCAAGTAAAGAGAAACTCCCAAGCAGGGTGGCAAGCAGAAATCATACAATTAAACGTGAACCAGGGGTGAAATTTCTTCACAGAGAGAGGTGTTATTCTGGAATACACTGCCTGAAAAAATGGTGGAAATGAATTCCATGGGAACTTTATGAAAGCAATTGAACATATACCTAAAGAGCATTAATTTGCCAGGTGACTGGGGAGAAAATGGAGTGAGGGATTAATTTAAACAACCCTCTCAAATAGCTAGCACAAACATAAAAAGCTTAGTAACCACCTTCTGTGCCATAAGATAAACTGAAGAGTTTTTATTTAAACTATTTACGTTGGATTAGAATTTCTGGCAATAAGTTCATTACAAGTGTTCCCTTCTATTTAAACTCAGCATGTATTTATATTGACAGATTAAAAGTTCGATTGCACGGTAATGAGGTACTTCCACCACTAGGTAGCATTAGCTCCATGTTCTATGACACAAACAAAAGCATTGCGTTTTTTTTATTCCCGTTAATGTTGGGGTTAAACATTTACAATGTTAAGCTGTGAAAGTGTGGAACAATTCTATCATTTTTCAGGCAGCATCCTTGCCAACCGAGGCTTGTTTGATCATGGATGTCACCATCTTCTTTTTAATGTTTTACTCCATCCCTTAAAGTTACAAAGCCAATGCTCAGGAATGGATGGGGCAAATCCAAATCCATATGTTGCTTGCTCTAACAACCAAATTCAAAATCTAATTGAATCCAATCCAAGGTTCCTTGGGAGAAACACACAAGATCCAAGCTGACAAGATGGGACTTTGCACCCCATTCCTGGGCTTGATCTGATGCTCGATATTAGCCAAAAGGCTGAGAAGTGATGGATCAGGCAAAAGGAAGAGGCAGGCACCTCAGCCAGTGAAGGGACTGAATTCAGCTTTGTCAAGTATCACACGCTAGTTATCTAGCTAGCTGAGTTAACCAGCCCCCAGGAAGCAGTATTACTAAAGAATTACTGAAGGCTTATTTTAGGGGTTGCATTAACTTGTGATAGATGCTAGTTGCTCATTTCCACTTGCCTTCATATTTTTAATTTTGCATTTATGCTAATCACCTCCCTGCCACTTGTGTTAGCCTGGTATTTTCAGTACATACATATTGTACTTTACCTGATGGAGGGGGTGGGCTGAATGATTTTTTTTGTTTGCACATTGTGCTCTTAATATTGTTTTTACTTTCCCAGGGTGAAATCCTGCTTCATGAACTGGGGAATTTGCCATTAAAGAATGTCAGTGTGCGTATTGTATCAAGTACACTTTCTTTCCCACATCAACTTTCCACTGACCTCAATATTCTAAAGGCAAAAGGTAATGCTTAGCAATCTATTTAATTTCAGCTGCATTAACTCTGCTGCTTGGCTCTTTTTAATGGTCATTTTCATTAATTATTCTTTTTTATGATTATCAGTTTATTGCTGTGACATAGATTTTTTTTTTGCTCAGCAAGTTGTTTATGCTTTCTTCATAACTTAAGATTTTTTAAAAAAAGTCTTGTTTAATGTTGTGCAAAACCAGATCTCAGATAGATGCTGCTGGGTTTCTTGCTGAAGGGGAATAAGAGACTCACAAGCGCCTAATTGATTTCTGGAGGACTGGCTAAAGGGGTTTCTTTTTCTCCAATATAAGCAGGAAGTGTTGGAAATGCTCAACACATCTAATGGCATCTGTATAGGGAAATAGAGGTCAGTGATCCTTTGTCAGGACTAGTGCAGATTGTAGACTTGAAGCGTTGACTCTGTTTCTCTCTCCACAGATGCTGCTTGACCTGCTGAATATTTCTAGCATTCTCTGTTTGTATTGGGGTGGCATGGCAGTATTGTCGCTGGATTAATAATCTAGTTAAACCCAGGGGAATTCTCTGGGGACCTATGTTCAAATTCCACTACAGCAGATGGCAAAATTTGAAATTGGAAAAATCTGGACTTAAAAAATCCAGTGACGACCATGAAACCACTATCGATTGTTGCAAAATCCCATCTGGTTCTCTAATGCCTCTTAGGGAAGAAAGGAAATCTGCTGTTCTCAATGGTCTGGCCTATATGTGACTCCAGACCCACAGCAATGTGGTTCACTCTTAAAATGCATTCTGAAATGGTCCAGCAAGACACTCAGTTCAAGGGCAATTTGGAGTGTGTAAAAAATACTGTCCCAGTGAGTGACACCCAGATCCTATGAGAAATTATTTAAAGATTTGGATTTTCAGCACTGTTTTCTCCTATTGTATACTCCATACCAGGCATTGGTAAGTGTACTTAATTACAAACTAAATGGGAAAATAATTAATAAAAAATAACAATCCAGCAAAGAAGAAAATTGATTCGCAGACGTATTTATAAAGATTCTTCTTTCCAAAAACCTTCAGTTGTTGTGTTTAATGGGTATCATTTGGTGTTACAATAATGTAGAATTTGCCTCCGATGCTCCATATTTTAAACAGACTATTTTAAATTACAGGAATCCAGATACGGAAAGTGAATTTTCATAAATTAATGAATGGCGTGCTGCACACAAAACTCTGGATTGTTGACAAGAAACATTTATATATTGGCAGTGCTAATATGGATTGGCGAGCACTTACTCAGGTTAGTGTAATACCTTCTCAGTAGTAAAGCATTCCTATTAATCATTGAGTGTTCAACAGCATTGGATTGTTGGTGTAGGGGTATATTTCTCACTTTGGGTGCAATTATTAGTGACTTTACAAGAGGTCCTGAGTTCAAATCCCATACAGGGTATTTGATGTTGTATCCCATTTTGGGCGGTACAGTAGCACAGTGGTTAGCACTGCTGCCTCACAGCTCCAGGGGCCTGAGTTCGATTCCCAGCTTGGGTGACTGTGTGGAGTTTGCACATTGTCCTCATGTCTGTGTAGGTTTCCTCCGGGGTGCCCTGGTTTCCTCCCACAGTCTAAAGATGTGCAGGTTAGGTTGATTGGCTACGGTAAATTGTTCGTTAGTGTCACAGGATGTGCACGTGAGAGGGATTAGCGGAGTAAATATGTGGAATTTTGGCAATAGGGATTGAGATGCAGACACAACAGAGTCCAGACCCAGAAATGACCTGGATTGAAAACCAATCCCGTGAGTATCCAAGCTGTCTGTATGATCTTGAAAACGACTACCCTGAAAACACTTAACCTCCCACCCAGCCCAAAAAGTAAAAATAATTATGAAAAAGGCTATTGAGTTGAATGGGATCAGTAAATGATTCTGACAAAATGCCATCAATTTAAGCTGAATTATCCAGTTCCTCCTGTGGATCTGATGTTAAAACAACAGAACTTGAAATTTTATGTTCACAGCGTCACCAAAATCTACAATTTGGATTTACTAGGAGCAGCATTTGATATATTTTGTCACCTTGAGTTGCAGCAGATGGTATGAAGTAGAAATATTTGGTATCTGCTGGCACTGTTAGCTCTAACAATGTAAATCAGATACAATTTCACATCAGCTATGGGAGCAGTAGTTCAACATGATAATTAACAGTTTTAGAACAATCTCAAATCTGAACATGCACTGGTTGATTTGAATCACAGTAAAAAGTCTGACAACACCAGGTTTTAGTCCAACCGATTTATTTGATAGTAAACTCACAAGCTTTCGAGGGGACTCCCTCTTCGTCAGGTGAATGGAGAGTTCTGGCCTCGGACAGAGCATATAAAGCATAGACAGTTTAGAGATTACTGATTAGAATGCGAATCTTTACACCTAACCTGCTGTTCAAGTCCTAAAGTGGCTGACAATGTGTGTGGAAGGAGCACTGATCACAGGTTAAAGAGATGTGTATTGTCTCCAGACAGTACAGTAAGTGAGGTTTTGCAAACCCAGGCAAGTCACGGGGGTTACAGATAGTGCGACATGAACCCAAGATCCCTGTTGAGACCATCCTCATGTGTGTGGAACTTGGCTATCAGTCTCTGCTCAGCGACTCTGCGCTGTCGTGTGTCGTGAAGGCCGCCTTGGAGAATGCTTACCCGAAGGTCAGAGGCTGAATGCCCGTGACCACTGAAGTGTTCGCCAACAGGAAGGGAACAGTCTTGCCTGGTGATTGTCGAGCAATGTTCATTCATCCGTTGTCGTAGCGTCTGCATGGTCTCCCCAATGTACCATGCTTCGGGACATCCTTTCTTGCAACATATCAGGTAGACAATGTTGGCTGAGTTGCAAGAGTATTTACCATGTACCTGGTGGATGGTATTCTCACGTGTGATGATGGTATCCATGTCGATGATCAGGCATGTCTTGCAGAGGTTGCTGTGACAGGGTTGTGTGGTATTGTGGTCACTGTTCTCCTGAAGGCTGGGTAGTTTGCTGCGAACAATGGTCTGTTTGAGGTTGTGTGGTTGTCTGAAGGCAAGAAGTGGGGGTGTGGGGATAGCCCTGGTGAGATGTTCGTCTTCATCAATGATCAAGGCCAGAACTCTCCATTCACCTGACGAAGAGGGAGTCCCCTCGAAAGCTTGTGAGTTTACTATCAAATAAATCGGTTGGACTAAAACCTGGTGTTGTCAGACTTTTTACTGTGTTTACCCCAGTCCAACGCCGGCACATCCACATCATGATTTGAATCAGGCAGATGTAAATGCTCTTGTTCCGAAAACTAGCAACATGTTGAGAAAATCAACCACAAGAATTGATTTGAAGCAGATAGCGAAAGTGGTCTGGTCGTATGACTGCTGTATGGAGCAAGCCTACAATTATGTGGGTGATTTGGCTCCTATTATGTTATGAAACATAGTCACGGATCATTTACTGTCATCTCTGATAGGTGAAAGAATTGGGTGCTGTCGTTTACAACTGCAGTTGCCTTGCCAATGATTTCTCCAAAATCTTTGAAGCTTACTGGATCCTGGGACTGCCAAATGCCACCATCCCCTCGCCCTGGCCGTCGTTTTTTTCGACAAATTTCAACAAGGAAACACCTCTCGAAGTAAAACTGAATGGAACTGCCACAAAAATGTACTTATCAGTGAGTAGACACATGTCTTCAAAGCAATACCGCTGTCAGACAATCTGCAGTATTCATCACAATATTGGTGCTGATGTATACGCTAATTTTTTTGAAGTTTATTTATTAGTGTCACAAGTAGGCTTGCATTAACACCGCAATGAAGTTACTGTGAAAATCTCCCAGCCGCCGCCACAATCTGGTGTCTGTTCGGATACACGAGGGAGAATTTAGCATGGCCAATGTACCTAACCAGCACGTCCTTTGGACTGTGAGAGGAAACCAGAGCACGCGGACGAAACCCATGCAGATACGGGGAGAATGTGCAGACTCTGCACATACAGTGACCCAATTTATAATGACTGCAGGAATTGCTTGCATCTCCCTGTTATATTTTACATTTTGAGATCCGCGCTGTGGCTAGGACTGGTCCTGCTGTTTCTTCTCTGCCTTCAGTACCTTCTATTTATCTGTGTTTTTTTACAATAGGGCAGGATGAAGAGACAAGCCCCTTTCTATCTCAGCCAGGATGGGGATTGAACCCTGCACATGTTGGCACTGCATTGAGCCACATGCCTAGCTGTCTAACTAACTGCGTGAACCCCGACCCCATATTGACCTGACATCACTAAAGGACTTAGGCTAGTGAGAAACAAGCGGCCATTCACTGTCATTGATCATAACAAATATGTAGTGTATGAAACTTGTTTACTGGAGTCACTTTTCTCAATGGTTAAGGCACAACTTGTTGCATCAAGTGAGAACAATAAAGAGCACCTTGCTGAGATGTGCTTGTGATGCTTAGCAAAAGCTGCTTTCAGAGGGCTGAGCAGAGAGCTTCAGTCAGACTGTCAGAAGAAACATTTAGTGGGTACGATACTTCACAACTTGTTATGCAACACCGGCTAGTCTTATCAATGATGTGGAGATGCCGGTGTTTGACTGGGGTAAGCACAGTAAGAAGTCTCACAACACCAGGCTAAAATCCAACAGGTTTATTTGGTAGCACAAGCTTTTGGAGTGTTGGTCCTCGTCACCTGAAGAAGGAGTGACACTCCGAAAGCTTGTGCTACCAGATAAACTTATTGATCTTTAACCTGGTGTTGTGAGAATTCTTACTAGTCTTATCAAGCCAGAGATCCTATGAGTATGAATTCCTGTGTAGATCCTGTATGTATTTGAGACCCATTAATACAGTCTGCCACTTCCTGTCAAGCAGGCTGGATACTATCCCTGGAATTCAAAGAAACAACCCTCACAGACATGGCTAGAGATTGGGAGGAGGTAAATTTATTAGGAAGAGCCCCTCATGGAATATAGATTGGCATAGACCAACCAGTTGGGTTGTCTGGTCTGTTTCTATGCCACAGTCTCTATGTAATTCTGTATTAACTAGAAAAAACCTCCTAAGAATGTGTTGCTTCTTCCAAGTCTCCCCAGTCTGAATGCTTTCAATCTCTCAGTCACAAACTCACATGGATAAAATACACTGCTCCAAACACTTAACAGCCAATGGTTCAGGCCTGCCACATTGCTGAGATCGTTTATTTGCTTTATCTCTGTTTCCGTATCCTTCTTATCATCCCACTCCTCCAACTTTCCTCTCTTCTCCCCTTCTCCTGTTCTCCTCCTATTCCCCTACCCATAACCATGCCCCTTCCCTGTTGACCTCTCCTTTCTACCCTTCCACTTTCCCTCCTTTCCTCTTCCAATTTTCTCTCACCCTCTTACTCAGTCTCCCTTCTCCTTACTCCCTTTGCCACTCTTTGTTCCCGTTGCCTCTCCTTTCTTTCTCATCCTTCCTTGCTCCTTTCCTCCTTCACCTCCCCACCCTGTTCTGTTCCCATAAGTTTGGGAGCAATCTCGAGGACAGGTGTAATCCTGCAGGACTGAATGATGTGACAGTGTTTGATCAGTTCGTTGAAGGCACCACATTTAAAATAGGATCAAGGATGATATAGAGAGTGCAATCAGTATAGCTATAATTTAGTTATAATTATATTTAGGCTGATTGATTGGGTACTAAAATTGTCCCTAAATTGGACCTCCCTGATCCTCGCACGTTAGGCGTAGACTAAAATCATGAATAGGTCACTGAGATAGTAGGACGGCGGCGCGGGCTCGTTGGGCCGAAGGGCCTGTTTCCCGTGCTGTGTTGTTCTTTGTTCTTTGTTCTTTGTTCTATAACCTATCAATATAGATATATAACAAATTACCTTCACATGATACAGAGACAACTATGAACAATCACTGTATTGTAATTAAGTAGAAAAACGCTCAAGCTATTGAAATTGTTATTCCATCTAGAGCTCACCTTCCAGATTGTGTGCCAAAGGTCGCACTACTGACCTTGAAGCAATTCTCAGTGGTATCAATTCTGCAAAGAAGTTTCTGTACATTTCTGTTATGGAATATTTTCCAACATCACGTTTTCTACAACATGTCTTGTAAGTAAGATAATTTACCAGTGCATCATAACAGTTCTTGTTTCATTGGAAACCTAAAATGTGGGTTGCTGCATCCATTCTATCTGCAGTCCTCGTTCTTTTATCCACAGCCCAGCCCCCCACCTCCTTCCAGTCCTCCCAGTTAACAAACCGACCGAGAAAGAATTTAGAAAGCTGATGGGTATAGAAATCATGGAGGATCCATAAGATTGTCCTTAGAGGACAAAAAAGAGGGAAGTGTGGAAGTTAAAATGCTCAGATTAAAGCAATCATACCTTCTCTGTAACAGTTTGTGAGAATGTTATCAGTTGCAGGCCTTCAAGAGAGCCTGTCTGCTTTCAGACTAATCTTCTTTTGCAAAGGCCTCATAACATTCTTCCTTTTGATCTTCACTGGAGGGCGAGAAAGACCAGATTTTTTCCCATAAAAAATATCAAAGGCGAGATATGGGGATCTGCTATGCAAATAAAGGATTAGCAGAAGTCAATTTTTCATCGCATGAGAAAGGGCAAAAAGCCAGGATTTAATTGACGAATATGTATGTCAATGAAGGATGTGAACAAAATGCTTGTTCCTCATTTGCTGTAATTGACTATAACTGATGAGCTGTTTTTCTGTAATGTCAGAACCACTCCAGCCATTTTGATGGAAGAGGGGAATTCTCCTTGTGCATAAGTAATAAAAGGCCTTGCTTTGGATGCATGGTGTCTGCGCTGTTTGTATTAAGAGTCGACTAAGTGTGCCTCAGGTTGCTGGCTCCCAGGATCCCTGACAATGTTAAATTTCACTTTACAATCTAGATATTGGCCACATATTGATGACTCACTGAGAAAAGCAGCTATTGAACGTCATGTTCATGTTCAGATGTTGATTGGATACTGGAAACACACGGATAAATCCATGCTGGCTTACCTGCAGTCACTGCAAGCTCTAGGAAATATCAAGAAAGTCCATTTTGATGTGGTGAATAATGCTTTATTTCACTAACATTTTACTAATCTTAAATATGAGTTTATTCATTCTCAGCTAATTTTACAAAACTGTTTGAAAGCCAAATTATCCGTGGAGATAAAAAGCAGTCTCTTAAACTATTAACTCACTCCATGAAGCAACTTAATGATAATACTGATGTTAGTAAACTGTTTAGAAAATTGTTACAAGAAGTTATATTTACCTTCAATTTATTGAAAAATATCTTTGATTGCACTTCTTAGGACTTCCAAAAATTCTACCAGATGCACAATTATTTTTGAGGGGTTTCTAGTAGTTAAGCTTTGAATTCTTTGATATGTTTTATGCATAAGTTACACGTTGCTGGTGAACAATAAGCCAACGTCTTAACAATGCTTCACAAATGTGACCCTTTTGCAGAAACTGTTCATTGTTCCTGTGGGAAAGTTTGGTAAAATTCCTTATGCGAGAGTATGCCACACCAAGTATTTTGTAACGGAAAATATTGCTTATATAGGTAAGAGTTTTACCTTCCATGCAGCACTTTCTAAACTATTTGTGAAGGTCGTGCTATCAAGTATTCTAGGATGTTTCAACAATTAAAAAATCCATTTCAAGGGTAATTTAGGCATTCATGTCATAAGCTTTGATTGAACTGGAGCGTTAGTGATGTTTACTGTCATCATCCCCAGCACCTACATCACAAAGTAATTTGATGAGTAAAAGCATTGATGAAATTTCCAGGTAAATACAAAATTCCAAATTTGCTATTCTAATTATGTAATTGCTTTGAAACGATTCTCAGATCTTTGCCTGTGTTCTCTGCTGATTCTTTGACTGGTACCACCAGTTAATAGGAACCCTAGGATGCTTCTGTTGATATTAATATAGAATTGTAACCTTAACCAGTCACATTTCTCTGGTTCCTGAATCATGATCAACTCCTTGTTCATATCTTTTAATCTGTTAAAACATATTTCATCCTTGTCACCAGCATATGTCATGCCCACCCCCCCACTGATTGAAAATGAATCACTGATGTAGATGAGTTAATTTTCATTCCAAAGTGGAGGTTTTAAACTTGCATCCCATGTACAAGTAATGGGCCTGTATTTTGAGTTTTGAGCTGGGGAGGGGGAAGGGGGGTGGAAGAGTGTGAAATTGTATGGATGGGATTCACTCTGAGAGTCCATCCGTCCTGATCTGGAAGCAATTTTACAGTCGGGTGGGCAAGGCTTCTGGGGGGAGACCCACCCTCACCCAAACTAAGGTCCTTAAAGGGCCACTTAATGACCTGTTCTGGCCCATCCTCAATTTTTAGGCTAGTGGACGATGATAGATTTGGGATGGAGGGGGAGGAGGAAATAGAAAAATATAACCTACATCTTGGGGAAGAAAAGGGACACCGCCATCAAAAATCCCCCCTCCCTCACCTCATCCCTCCCTCCAACCCCTGCCTTTGCCCCTGGACTCCAATCATTCCCTCACAACCGCCGCCCCAGGTATCCCCTGCCCTCCCCTTGCCGGGACTCCCCCACTATTCATCTGGCAAGATTTTACAACCTTGCTTAAGCGAGACCAGAAATTCCCGCCTGAGGTCAACAGACATTCCTGTTGTCCGCCCTTTGCCCACTCCGATTCTGTGGCAGGTGAGGCGATAGAATTCCAGTGATGTCCTGAAACTTAGTCCCAGGCACATTGCTGTAGTTCCTCCTCCATCCACTGCAGCGCTGTGCCTGGAGTGCCTGGAGAGCTGTCAGCCAATCTGATTGCCAGTGGCTCTCTACGGCTGGACTTCACCCATCTCATCTCTCCTCCGGTAACAGGATGAAGTCCCATTTGCTGGCAATCAATGTTTGTTCAGGAGTAAAATGGCAGCAGACCTCATACCTCACCCAGATGGCGGGGGCTGAGCCCCTATCCCCATCCGAAATGTTCAGGTCGGGAAAATTCAGTCAACCATTTCATCTGTGATTATAGGGGAGCAGACATGAAGAATTGTTTGGATTGCGAAAGAGATTCAACAGCCAATTGTTTTTACTTACATATATTCTTCAGGTTTTGGAGGGGGGCAGTTTCTAATTTGCTCAAACAGTAAATGCTATTTTGACTTATTAAATAAATCTTGTTGGTTTCCAGGTACTTCAAATTGGTCTTTTGACTATTTCAATTCTACAACTGGTGTGGGTCTGCTCATTAATCAGGCTGAGGAAAATGAAGAAGAATCCGGTGATACAGTTCACCATCAGCTGAAGGCACTCTTTCAAAGAGATTGGAATTCCAACTATTCCGTGACCTTGGATGATCTGGGAGATAATTCCAAATTTCCATTTAAAGTGAATGGACTACAATGATGCTGTGTAGGGACCTCACCGAAAAGGAAATCACTAAACCCCACAATCCCACTTACTAATTATAGCTACAAGGATTTTGTTGGAAGTTAGAGGAAGAAAATTGATTAAAAATAAATCATTACATTATTAAAAGTCACTTACCGCCAGCACATATATTTTCTTGCAGTGTCCGTGACTACAAGCTAAGCTGTTAATGCTGTTTTGATTATTGGGAATAAAATAACACTGCTTTTCCAGTTAATGCAAAACACACTGTGAATCTGAAGTCTGAACACAGTGTGGCAACTAGAAGATTTTAACAATAACTTCATTGCAGTGTTAATGTAGGCCTACTTGTGACGCCAATGAATAAACTTTAAGCTTTGTTACATTTCTTTAAACCTGTTTCCATGGGAAGTTATGATTGAAACTGTGAGCCACTCTGTAATGCCAGGACATGGCCTAAGGTTGTATTTATGTACCAACCATAACGTTACAGCAAAATGATCTCCATGTTGCTGTCATGAGTGAAAGTGTTGCATGATGGGAATAACCTTGATTGGCATCACACTGGAGACATATTCTCAATTTCCCAGCACCTAATAATTTAACATCTCACCTGCAATGTGAGTGTGATCTTATACAGTTTGAGTTCAAGAAGAGATGGGAAGCAATTGGAACATTATAATATCACCGAGTAGCAATCTCACCATCTGGTCAAACATCTCCCAGCTGCCAGGTGTTTATTCATGAATAGGCCATTTGATCCAATGAATTTTCAAGCCATTTCGTTTTGCCTTTGACAGTCACTTCACATGCGTTATACCTTCTGGTGAATGTACTCCGTGCATTGTTACAACAGGGTGAGCATATTATATTTAAATTTAGCAATTCCACAACTCAGTTAGATTGTAGAACCATCAATATGTGTTTCCCTACAAAATAACAATTGCCATGCCCCATTGACTAGAATCCGTGCAGTGCAGAAGAAGGCCATTCAGCTCATCAAGCCTGTGCCCCATCCATGCCTATCGCTGTTAACCCCACATATTTACCCTGTTAATCCCCCTGACTCTAAGGGGCAATTTAGCATGGCCAATCCATCTAACCCACACATCTTTTGGACTGTGAGAGGAAACCGGAGCACCTGAAGAAAACATCCCCATGGGGAGAATGTGCAAACTCCACACAGACAATGACCCGAGGTCAGAATTGAACCCGGGTCCCTGGTGCTGTGAGATAGCAGTGCTAATCACTGCGCCACCGTGCTGCCCCACACTTCTTTGGCTGTAAAGTGCTCTTTCCTGTATTTTGTAAATTTGTACAAATTCTATTTGAAACTCCTTAGGCTATACATTCAGCACAGCATGGTTCTTTAGAACACCGCTAAACAGTCTTTTAGTAGTCACTAGGCCATCTAGGCAAATTTTATGTTACTACTGAAATGCTGTCTTTTAAAGACATTATTTGAAAATATACACAATGAACCTAAATAACACACACAAATTAACTATTGTAGTCATGGCATAGAATTGAACTGAATTAGGAATAGATGTAAAACCATTCCACGTTCCAGAATGAGCTGGTAGACTAACTGCGAGTATATTGAGGCAGGGAAAAGTCCCATAAAGGTATTTTTTATTGATTAAGTCCTAAACCTTTTGTTGGGTATAATATGTTCCAAAGGCTAATTTAATGAATGCACTACATGATATACGATTCTGGCATGTAGACTAGGAAAGTTTCAGATTGTTTTCTTCATCTGTGCTGAGTTAACTGATTTCAGTTTAGATAGCCTCATTAAGAGCACTACAATTGAATTTAATCTCTTTAATTTAGCAAGGTAGAGAATGAAGAACAAGTTCCCCAATTATCATCCGGTAATCTTGCCCTGGAAAGAGTTTACGTTTTCATCCTAGACAAAGGCAGGATTGAGTTGAGTTCTCCACTGTCTGTGGCCAAGGATGAAGATTGACCACACAGGTGAGCTGTAGAAGGGCTATGGGTGCCTTTGCAACCATGGCACAATGAGCATTAAGAGGATAAAAGGGGACACGTTCTGACAGTGCTAATGTCGAGATTACAGCTGTGTTCACCCTGTACAGTGCAAATAAAATTAAACTTTCAAAGAGCTTAGTCTGTTTTCCATTCAATTCAGACATGGCAATTTGAGTCATTAGTAAAGAGACAGATCCTTGGCCTCAAGTAAATTGAATTATGAATGATGCAACATAATGTGTGTATACTTAATTCAAGTGTTGCATAAAAATACAATGGACAGTTCATAGGATCCAGTGCTGAAGGAAGCTATTTGGCCCATCGATTCTGCATTGAGCACAATTCCATGCAGGCCCTAACCCAATAACCCCACACATTTACCTGCCAATCCCCGACACTAGGGTGCACTGTTGGATTAGCCTGAAATAACTGAAATGAAGAGGGGTGGAGTTGGTAGCGAAGGTTTTTGGCTGGAGCAGAACAAAATGGTTTTGGACTTCATGGCTTCAGATTTATTGATAAGTTGATGTTTTTTTCCTCAGATCTTGACTTCAGTGTAATTAATTCTGTGATTGCATCACCATCCCATCAATCATTGAATGACACAAATGTCTAGAAAGACCTGGTAATGTTTAGCAACTCATTTTAGAAGGTTCCACATCTAAAGTTCCATTGTCACTTTATTAGTTGAATAGTTTTGATATTCCTAATCGGATAATATATCACACAATATGGATAAGTCAGGCAGGATTCCTGTCACTTTGTTGAAGTAATTGAGAAATATCATGGAAACTGGAGACAATTTAAGGAACACCAATCGAATGTGAATCATATCTCTTCAGAAATCGAGTATGCATGTGACCTTTGAAATCTTGGGAGATCAAGATGAGTCTGCATCTTGTATCATTTCCATTACTAATATCCATTAGTCGTCTAGGAAACCAGAGTGTCTGTTCCGAATGGAAGCACTTACGAGAATGAATTTGCGACTGCCTATCTAAAATTAATGGAAGGGGGAAGAGGTTGCGTTAAATAAATTTAGACAGTGCTTTTTTAATACAAGCCCTGGCAAATTTATATGAAGGCCAGCCTGTATTCTGACTTTAACTGCATTAGTGTCTTCCGTTAACCTTGGGATATGTTAACGTAAGCCCTGCAGTAAGATATTGCAGCAATGCTGACTAAAACATGTGATTGCAGCAGGCAAAAAACACAAGACAGTCACCATTGCTCTGCCACTGCTCCCCACACTCCCCATCCCAACCCCTCCATTGTCCCACCACTCATGTAACAGAGAAAACTAAGCATTTATTGACTCAACAATCTATAGCACAAGTCCATTATAATTTTGATTGTTCTGTTAAGGTTAAAAAAAAAAGTCTCTAGGAATGATAATGTGTTGCCAAAACAAATTTGAAATTAAAGTTATTATTTATGTGCAAATGGTGCAGAAACTCCAAACAAGGGGGCAAATGCACACGTAAATTCAAATATCCAATATTAATTGTCTGAGGTGGAGCACTCCACAATTAAGACCACAAAATGGCATTGTGCTATCTGGCTTACCAACTATTTTGAATGGCATGGCATTTCTGTATTTGTATGGTAGATATAAATTAATCTTGGCACAGAAGTCAAGTCCATTTTAGTCAAAGTAGCCTTTCAACAATGTAATAATGAGATGGGAGGACTGTTAAAGTAAGGTAAAGGGAGGGGAGCCTGATATTGGAGGGTATGCTAGTACATATTCTCAGTAGCAGGAATCAGGAGGCCAATTAAGTGCTCAGTTCACAGCCACTTCATGCCTCTGCTATCATTTCACCTGTGTCAACAGGGCCTGCCACCATGTATTAGGTAACCCCTGCCAACCTGCCAATGGATTCCTGGAAGATACCCTTCTTAATGTCTGTTCCATAGTCCTGGAGAGGCCCCCTGGTGGGCAAATATGCTACTCCTGTGGCACATCCTTCACCCACCCCATTTGGCCCATTGAATCTGTTCTGACTCTCCGACAGAGCATCTTGCTCAAGCTGTGGCCCCGTAACCCCATATATTTACCCCACTAATCCCCCTAACCTACCCATCTTGGGACAGTCAGGGGCAACTTAGCATGGCCAATCCACCTAACTTGCACAAATTTGGACTGTGGGGGGAAACTGGAGGAAACCCACATAAGCATGGGGAGACTGTGAAGACTCCTCACAGACAGTAACTCCAAGGCCGGACTTGAATCCGGGTCTCTGGCGCTGTGGGGCAGCAATGCAGCCATGTGTCTTTACTACTTAAGTATTTAAATATTTTATTACTGAAGTATTAAGATTCAGCATTTGCAGCAACACCAATTATCTCAGTTAAAACAGTGTGTTTTTAATTTGCCATTGTTACAAATGCAATCAAAAGTAAACAGAATAGCTCGAGAATATTTTGAAAAAAACGTTCATTGCTAAATAAGGAACTTGGTAAAGAAACCACATCTCCTCAGAACACAGTTTTCACTTCCTTATTTAGCATTTGTGAGCAAGAATACGTACATAATGGAAGTGTAAAATTTGATTGTAAGTTTTACAATGTTTCCAGCTCTGGCAATGGGTGACATGCAGCTCTGAAAGAGCTCAGCAGCAGAACAGAACGCTGCATAGCTTGGTGTAGAGATGCAGGGGAGTCTAACATGTTTACATGATTCGTTCTATCCCAGTCTGCCAAGTTTACTCGTGAGAAACAGCCGACTGGACTTCAATCCATATTAGGTATTGATACAGAATGATGCACTTCAAGGGATTACAGTCAGGATTCCAAATAAAACAGTGCATCTGATTGGTCAGAAATGCTGTGAGTTAGAACTGACTTAAGATCAAATATATTCAGTACAGTATTTGTTATGTCCTGTTAGCCGCCATGTTACTGGTATATGGGTTAAATTGTTCATTGTGTTCTTTATGATGCTGACGTGCAAAGCCTTTTGGCTGTCCTTTTCCCTATTTTTCTTTTTAATTGGTTTGCATTTGTGTCAGGTATTAACAAAGTCAAGGATTTACAGGTCTTGAGTCACAAGTACAGAATGTCAGTGCTGGCTGCTGCAACCTCTTGATATTTCGTTTGCTTGAGCCTCGTAAAATGATGGCAGGATTTTGATTTTATGCCCAAAATTGGGCACAGAGTGAGTGGAATTGGCTTCAGGAGGCCCAGGCAAATTTGGTTACAATTGATCTGGTGCAGGAAGGAAATTATCCAGCTATCACACCTCACCAGTCCTCAAGTTGGGAGGAGGAGCCGTCCTTCCGGGGGTAACACACATGCCAGCCAGTGGGTTGCAGAGCATTGCTGCCATTGCTCCACAAAAATACTACACGCAATTCTTCTGGGGAACCTTTCCTTCAGCATCCACTGGCAGTTGGGCTGCTCACTGCCATATGTTGGATCACAAAAGTTTGCAGTCACTATGAATTTAGGCACCGACATAGCAGTGCACTTGCTGGCACCCCCAATAGCAGTGACTTCACCCCCTGTCAATGACCCAGCTTGTGCATTCTGTTAGACCTGGCATTGTGGACACCGGTGATGAGAAAGGCTCAGATTTAACTCCTGCTTTTTCAAGTGGGCACAATGGGTCAAATGCTATGTTCCTGTAATTTGCTGAGGTTTTAACGGTGGATCATTACAATCACTCATACTGTCTTGGGCTAGGCAGGATGAAATCAATTAGGTTTCTGTGTTTGCCATCATCAGTGCACAGAAACTTATGGGAAATGCTCCAATAATGCTAAGCGCAAGCATTAGTTGAAATTGTAATATGAACTTGGTTCTTAGGGTTGCTCGAGTATTGCAATATATCTACTGGATATATTAGCATTAGAATTTTGATTGTGTGTATGTGGGGATGGGGTGATTTAGTCAGCAAACATTGTGAGCTGGCTGTGTTGCCACAATGATGGAGTATCTTTCTGACAATTACTGTGGAGACCAAGGATGATCTGAATGTGTTATTGGAGGGCTGGGCTGCCAGTGCTTGGAGCATTAGTCATTATTTTCAGAGTGGAATTTGGAACCTGACCAAAAGAAAAAGAAATGTAAATCTTATCTGGGATGAATTACCATTATTGCTTTTGCGCAACTTTTACATTGCACAGTTTAACACTCAAGATACAGAATTGTCCAGTGTATCTGCTTAGTTGCTCTTACTTATGGAAACTACAAGACTGCTAAAAATGTTTAACACTGAATGCCAACAATTTCTTTATTTAATGAAATGTGCAAATAAACAACAAGATATAATTATGGGGTGGGCATAAATGGAGTGCTCTTTCATAGGGTCAATTCAGACTCGATGGGCTGAAAGGCCTTCTTCTACATTGAATGGCTTCTAAGTAGCCCACGCAAAAAAAAAGGCATCCTCATGTAACATTGTAAAAATTTCCTCCGTACACCAAGTAAATCATAAATATCTTCTTTGTAGTGCATCGGATGAGGGTGGGGGAGGGGGGAGGTGGAGGGAGGAGTGGGTGGGGGCGTGGGGAATGGGGGGGGGTCTCCCCCTGAAATGATTGTTGATTGGCTATCTGTTATATAACCTGCCTTTGAGCCATTGGAAATAAAGTCACGCGAGATCTCACTGGCACTGTACCCATGTGAAACCATGACTAATACTAATGGAAAAGACAAGGATGATGATGCTCTCTCTCAGAATAACAACAGGTTGGCTCCCTTCCACCAATTCCAGTTTCCACTCCCATGGCATGATTTACTTTTATTATTTCAGGGAAACAAAAATTTTAGAAAAAATATGAAATCAAGTAACATCTGCTGTATTTCTTTTTGATTCTCTTATTTTTACTATGTATCTCACATGAATGTTTATTATCTTTACTGGAGATCCAGAAGACCAGGGCTCGTGATAGTTCTGACGCCCAAAGCGATATTGCAGCATCTTAGATTGAGAAAGTTACTGGGAAGGTGAACAATGTCACAGGGTGGTACTCAGAGTTAAAGTCTATGAGTAAAGTCCTAACATGTATCAAACCAAAGGATTTAATAACTCTTTCTTCAGGGCCCAAGTTCAATTCTGGCCTTGGGTTATTGTCTGTGTAGAGTTTGCATGTTCTCCCTGTGTCTGCGTGAGTTTCCTCCAGGTGTTCTGGTTTCCTCCCATTCTCCAAAGATATGCAGGTTAGGTTGACTGGCCATGTTAAATTGCCCCTTAGTGTCAGGGAAATTAGCAGGATAAATATGTGTGGTTACGGGGAAAGGGCCTGGGTGGGGTTGTTGGCGGTGCAGGCTCGCTGGGCCGAACAGCCTCTTTCTGCACTGCAGGATTTCTTGTGGGTGGCATAGTGGCACAGTGGTTAGCACTGTTGCCTCACAACGCTAGGGACGCGGGTTCGATTCCCGCCTTGAGTCAGTGTCCGTGCGGAGTCTGCACATTCTCCCTATGTCTGTGTGGGTTTCCTCCAGGTGCTCCGGCTTCCTCCACAGTCTGCTAGTTCAGTGATTTGGCCACACTAAATTCTCCCTCAGTGTACCCAAACAGGCACCGGAGTGTGGTGACTAGGGGGATTTTCACGGTCACTTCATCGCAGTGTTAATGCAAGCCTACTTGTGACACTAATAAATAAATTTTAAAACTTTAAAAGATGATTCTATGAATTGTCTCTCCCTGTGAGAAAGTACTTTGTTTGGGAGTGGCTGGGTTTAGCAAATGATCACAGGAGTGAACCATTGCCCATCACTATGGCACACTCCAATCTCCCTCGATTAGATTGCACCACTCCGCTAGTCACTCAAAACTTGCCTTCAAATAATATCGAAGATTGGTCAGTAATAGGTAAAATTTACATATTAATACTGACTTGTTGTACAGCCACACATGTTCAGGGTCCTGTGAGCAACCTGAGCAGGCTGAAAATCACCTCCCAGAATCCTGTCTGTGTTATTTGCTTGTTTGCAAAGAGCAAAACATGACTTGAGGGGGGTGGTTGAACCATAATTTTTCAAACTTAATAAGGTCTTGCAGGATAGCACGACCATTCTGTAAGAGATATTCTTGAAAATGTGGGTGAGAAAAATTGGATAATTCCAGAATAAGCAAAACATTGAATTATTTTGATTGATTGCAGCAACCTGCCTTCAAGTAATATTTGATCAACAAAAATTTGATGAGTTATATTAATGCGGAGTAACGTCTCCCGTTTTTTTTAAATGAGGTGGAAATTGACAAAAGTCAACTTTAGTAAATCCATTTCAGGGTTTGAAGTTAGATAACGTGTGCAGGAATTTGCTGGCTGAAGCATTCTTTCTATTCTGGAAACTGGTGAGTGAAAAATGATCTTTCCCTTGCTGTTTAAGTCTGCCATGCAACTCCCATACCGCACCGCAACCAAAAATAACAGGGGTGGAGTAACCATGCCAACATCCCCTATAACATGACCTGCTGGGGTTTCCACACAATCTGAATGCCACCTTCTTGGAGGTAACCTCCTTGAGCATGGCTGGCTGTCCACTGCAAGGTTTGTCTGAGGAGGCAAGAGATCACAGCGTTGCCTGTGTCTGAAAGCACATTTACAAGTGCAAGTCAACAGACAACTGTGTAAAATCACACAGTGAATTCGTCAGTGGTATGTCTAAACATTTATACTTGTTGCAAATGTGGAAGAGGTACAGAACCAGAGTTAACAACATTTAAGTTGTGAATTGAACCTGCTGTAAGCTTCATCTCTGCCTGGCCCTGTCTCATTTCTGCTACAGATGCATTACTGAGGGCAGTGGGAAGGGAGCCAACCTGTTGTTATTCTGAAAGACAGCATCATCATCCTCGTCTTTTCCATAAGTATTAGTCATGGTTTCACATGGGTACAGTGCCAGTGAGATCAGTGAAGCACTACCTTATTGTTA
Organism: Carcharhinus amblyrhynchos; assembly: GCF_965287045.1. Classification (NCBI taxonomy): domain Eukaryota; kingdom Metazoa; phylum Chordata; class Chondrichthyes; order Carcharhiniformes; family Carcharhinidae; genus Carcharhinus; species Carcharhinus amblyrhynchos. Next base: position 34,314,689 of record NC_137337.1, read on the forward strand.
CCAAGCCTATTCCTTCCAAGCCCAGTAAGAAGTCTCACAACACCAGGTTAAAGTCCAACAGGTTTATTTGGTAGCAAAAGCCACCAGCTTTCAGAGTGCTGCCCCTTCATCAGGGAGTTCTATTCACAAACAGGGCATATAAAGATACAAACTCAATTTACAAAATAATGATTGGAATGCAATTCTTTACAGGTAATCAAGTCTTAAAGGTACAGACAATATGAGTGGAGAGAGCATTAAGCCCAGGTTAAAGAGATGTGTATTGTCTCCAGATTTTGAGATTTTGCAAGTCCCGGCAAGTCGTTATGGGGGTTACAGATAGTGCGACATGAACCCAAGATCCGGGTTGAGGCCGTCCTCATGTGTGCGGAACTTGACTATCAGTTTCTGCTCAACGACTTTGCGCTGTGGTGTATCGTGAAGGCCACCTTGGAGAATGCTTCCCCAAAGATCTGAGCCCGTGAGCGCTGAAGTGTTCCCCAACAGGAAGAGGTCAACACTCTTGCCTGGTGATTGTCGAGCAGTGTTCATTCATCTGTTGTCGTAACGTCTGCATGGTCTCCCCACTGTACCATGCCTCGGGACATCCTTTCCTGCAGCGTATCAGGTAGACAATGTTGGCCAAGTTGCAAGAGTATGTACCATGTACCTGGTGGATTGTGTTCTCACGTGAGATGATGGCATCTGTGTCAATGGTCCAGCAGGTCATGCAGAGGTTGCTATGGCAGGGTTGTGTGGTGTCATGGTCACTGTTCTCCTGAAGGGTGAGTTGTTCGCTGCGGATAATGGTCTGTTTGAGGTTGTGCTGTTGTTTGAAGGCAAGAGGTGGGGGTGTGGGTATGGCCTTGGTGAGATATTCGTCTTCATCAATGACATGTTGAAGGTTCTGGAGAAGATGTCATAGCTTCTCCGCTCCAAGGAAGTACTGGTCATTGAAGAGTACTCTGTCCGCCGTATACTGTGTTTGTCTTCTGAGGAGGTCGATGTGGTTTTTTCCTGTGGCGCATTGGAACTGTTGATTGATGAGTCAAGCGCCATATCCTGTTTTTTTGAGGGCATCTTTCAGCATCTGGAGGTGTCTGTTGCGACCCTCCTCATCTGAGCAGATCCTGGGTATACAGAGGGCATGTCCATAGGGGATGGCTTCTTTAACTTCTTTAGGGCAGAAGCTGGAGAAGTGGAGCATCATGAGTCCACGTCATGCTTCCAAGCCACGCACTTCCCTGACTTGGAAATAACCCCACCACTGTCAACCCTGCACTGTCAACCCCACCACTGTCAACCCCACCACTGTCAACCCTGCACTGTCAACCCCACACTGTCAACCCCACACTGTCAACCCCACCACTGTCAACCCCACCACTGTCAACCCCACCACTGTCAACCCCACCACTGTCAACCCCACCACTGTCAACCCTACACTGTCAACCCCACCACTGTCAACCCTACACTGTCAACCCCACCACTGTCAACCCCACCACTGTCAACCCTACACTGTCAACCCCATCACTGTCAACCCCACCACTGTCAACCCCACCACTGTCAACCCCACACTGTCAACCCCACCACTGTCAACCCTACACTGTCAACCCCACCACTGTCAACCCCACCACTGTCAACCCCACCACTGTCAACCCCACCACTGTCAACCCCACCACTGTCAACCCCACCACTGTCAACCCCACCACTGTCAACCCTACACTGTCAACCCCACCACTGTCAACCCCACCACTGTCAACCCTACACTGTCAACCCCATCACTGTCAACCCCACCACTGTCAACCCCACCACTGTCAACCCCACACTGTCAACCCCACCACTGTCAACCCCACCACTGTCAACCCCACCACTGTCAACCCCACCACTGTCAACCCCACCACTGTCAACTCCACACTGTCAACCCCACCACTATCAACCCCAACACTGTCAACCCCACCACTGTCAACCCCAACACTGTCAACCCCACCACTGTCAACCCCACCACTGTCAACCCCACCACTGTCAACCCCAACACTGTCAACCCCACCACTGTCAACCCCACCACTGTCAACCCCTCCACTGTCAACCCCACCACTCTTAACTCTATCACTGTCAACCCCACCACTGTCAACCCCACCACTAGCAACATGGCCACTGTCAACCCCACCAATGTCGACCCACCACTCTTAACTCTATCACTGTCAACTCCATCACTCTCAACCCCATCAACTGTCAGCCCCATCACTGTCAACCTTACTGCTGTCAACCCCATCACTCTTAACCTTATCACTGTCAACCCTGCCACTGTCAACCCCACCACTGTCAACCTTACCGCTGTCAACCCCACCACTGTCAACCCCAACACTGTCAACCCTGCCACTCTCAACCCCACCACTGTCAGCCCCATCACTGTCAACCTTACCGCTGTCAACCCCACCACTGTCAACCCTACACTGTCAACCCCACCACTGTCAACCCCATCACTCTCAACCCCACCACTGTCAGCCCCATCACTGTCAACCTTACCGCTGTCAACCCCACCACTATCAATGCCACCACTGTCAACCTCACCACTGTCAACCTCACCATTGTCAACCCCACCACTGTCAGCCCCATCACTGTCAACCTTACCGCTGTCAACCCCATCACTCTTAACCTTATCACTGTCAACCCTGCCAATGTCAAACCCGCCACTGTCAACCCCATCACTGTCAACCCCACCAGTCAACCCCACCATTGTAACCCAATCATTCTCAACTCTATTACTAACAATCCCATCACAGTCAACCCCACCACCACCACCACCAACCCCATCACTGTCAAACCCCCCATTGTCAGACCCACTATTGTCAACCCCACTGCTGTCAATCCCACCACTATCAACACCACCATTGTGAACCCCACCACTGTCAACCCCTCCACTGTCAACCTCTCCCCTGCCCCTGCAGCCCCTAGAATCCAGCATAAGAAAGTTCCTTACTTCCTTTCAAAAATTCTGAAAATCTCAATCAAATCGTTGTTTATGCTCTTACATTCTAGGGAATACTCATAAGTTCATGTAATCTTCCCTGTTACAGATTGTGGGGGTGAGTGGTGGAATTAAAACAGCCCTGATTTATCCTGTTGCTGACTATCTGTAAACAGAATGATGTTTCAGAGTTTCATTCCACTCTCCATCCCCCACCCTGCCTAATAAGCACTGGTGCATTTCCAAACTCCTCATTTTAGTATGATCCAATTCTCTATTAGTAACACCACAGCAAACTCAGGATAGAATAAATTAAAAGGGTTAGTTTATTTTACACTCACTCAACACATGGGAGGGTTCAGGTGCTACATAACCTAGACTACGCTACACCTATCCAGGACAAAGCAGTCCACTTAATTGGCCCCATCCACAAACATTCACTGCGTCCACCACCGACAACCTCTTCGTCAGGTGAATGGAGAGTTCTGGCCTCAGACAGAGCATATAAAGCACAGACAGTTTAGAGATTACTGATTAAAATGCGAATCCTTACACCTAACCTGCTGTTCAAGACCTGAAGTGGCTGACAATGTGAGTGGTAGGAGCACTGATCACAGTTTAAAGAGATGTGTATTGTCTCCAGACAGTACAGTAAGTGAGGTTTTGCAAACCCAGGCAAGTCACGGGGGTTACAGATAGTGCAACATGAACCCAAGATCCCTGTTGAGACCGTCCTCATGTGTGTGGAACTTGGCTATCAGTCTCTGCTCAGCGACTCTGCGCTGTCGTGTGTCGTCATTGTCAGCCACTTCAGGTCTTGAACAGCAGGTTAGGTGTAAGGATTCGCATTTTAATCAGTAATCTCTAAACTGTCTGTGCTTTATATGCTCTGTCTGAGGCCAGAACTCTCCATTCACCTGACGAAGAGGCTGTCCCCTCGAAAGCTAGTGAGAATATTATCAAATAAATAGGTTGGACTAAAACCTGGTGTTGTCAGACTTTTTACTGTGTTTACGCCAGTCCAACGCCGGCATACCCACATCATGTCCACCACCGACACACAGCAGCAGCAGTGTGTACCATCTACAAGGAGCAGCACGGCAACTCAACAAGGCTCCTTGGGCAGCACCTTTCAAATCCACGACTGCTATTGCCTAGAAGGATAAAGGCAGCAAATGCATGGGACTATCATCACCTGGAAGTCCCCTCCAAGCTACTCACCATCCTGACTTGAAAATATATCGCCTTTCCTTGAGTCAATAACCTGGAACCCCCTTCCTAACAGCACTACAGATGTAACTACAAGGCATGGATTTCAGTGGTTCAAGATGGCATCTGAGGATACCACCTTCTCAACGGTAATCTGGGATGGGCAATAAATGCTGGCCTAGCCAGCCATGTTCACTTTCCCTGAATGAACTTAAAAAAGGCTCACTCCAGCAACAAGCAGGTTCCCAACCCACTGCTGACATTCCAATAGTCCCACTCCTCACTTTCTACCCACTAGGAACAGGTCAGTTTTGTTCAAATTCTGCACAAAGTCACCACTTCAGCCGAACTAAACTAAACCAAATCACACCAAATTTTATGTTGAAACAAAATTTTTTTATTGATAACACATACACAAAATTGCAAATGAATTAACTGTAAGAAACTTAGCAAAGCAAAATCAATAATCCATGTGAGTAATACCCCACAGCAATTGTGTCAGAAATCAACAGCAGTTTTCAAGATACAAATTTTGGTTAATCATATTTACACCAAAAATATTCGCACAGATTTGCATACGTTTTAAAGGTTAATCGGAAAAGAACAAATTAAAGTTATATCTACTAAGCTCCAGTGACGTTGTGATGAATCCTTGTTACATTTTGTACTGTTTGTATGTTACTGACACACATGCTTTAAATGTTTTGTTACACCATATATTACAAGTATTAGTTCAGTGACTTGATATCCACTATAATCGTTTCAGAAGTAATGTGTTGTAAAAAACAGAGTGGTGCAGTGGATTAGGCCATTCCCGAGACCTGGATCGAAGACTGATGAGATGGAAATGCTCTCTACCTTCTGGCTGGAAATATTTATTGTGAAATGAATTCTAGTGGACACAGACCAACATCAGGAACTTGCTGCTAAATAGATGTTTGCCGGAAATTCTCCAATGTCATTTGCCTGCTGGCAACGGTGGAGAATTGGGCACTCAGCCAAATCTCCATTCACAGCAGTGGGACCGGAGAATCCCAGCTCAGGCAGGCCTAATGATGACCAATGTGAGAAATGAGATAACACAACACAGGTGCTTTGTGATATATGTTTCAAAATGGTGAGGCAAATTGAGTGGGCAATTGTCCAATTCCACTACTTAGGCCAGTGGGTCGTACTTCTTAATGTTTATTATTCAGAACTTGCAGATAATTCAAGTATGTTACTTTTAATTAGAGATGAAGTGCGAACTTTTAAAAATAATGTTAATTGCTGGCAAAATCTTCATACTTATTCTTTGTTAACTATTCCTGTTTAATGTAATTTGAATGTACAAATGATTTTGAGATAATGTCTCCTTATTAACACTTAGATATTCATGAAACTAACTGTGGAGATGATTATTCGATCAAGTTAAGTGAAGACAAGAGGTCACTAATTGAAAACCATAGGTAAGATGAATATCACTGAATGATGATTTAAAGGCATGAAGCTTTGTCCCAGTTGTATTTAGGTTTAAAGTAATTTTTGAGTAGCCTATGCATAGATATGCAAAACAGTGCATAACCTACTGAAGTAGTCAATATTTTAAATTCTGAATTTGTTGTTATGAACTAGTTCTATTATAATGTGAAAGTGTGATCTTTAACACCTAATGCAATATGAAATGTCCTTATTGTTATATAAAACTTCTCTCTAGCATAGAATAATCAAGTAAATATTTAGTTAAATACAGAAAACAGCAAAGGTAACTCTTGTGTAAAAGCATCATATCATAATTATAAATAAGGCCATGAATGCCTTATTCCTTATTTTCTGCCTTTTTATCTTCTTTTGTCTCAGATTTAGTTAAGGAGAGGGAAAACGAGGGAGGTTGGGATATTTCCGAGAACTGCTTTTGCTCACTCTGAATCATTTCCCCCTTTCTTTGGAAAGTAGTAGATGTATCAGTGGTAACTGTTGCTTCAGGAGCCATGTCTCCTTGTACTATGGAACTCTCAGTTGAGACAACTACAGTTCCTTCAGTTTTGGTATATTTCTTAGTGAAGGTGTGCCCTTCAGAAGATACAGTGTATTCTGGTTTGGGAGAATGAAATTCAGACAGGAATGAAGAACATTCTTTGGTGTATGTCACTGGTTCAGGTGTCCCACTGGCAGTTTGCTCTCGAGTAAGATGTTCTTTAGTGACAACTGTGGAATGTTCTGTTGGTTGGGTATGTTTTAAACTTTCAGGTAGTGAGGATGTTGATGGGTGAGGACCTTGAAAGATTTCTGGCTTTTTGAGACTTCGTTGCTTCTCATTCGCCTTTGTAATTTTGGTTTCAGTCAGAGTAGTTTGACAGAGTCCAGATTCGCAGGTTGGAACTTGGCCTTGATGGCAAGATTCCAGCAAAGACGTCTTGATTGCTTTGGATGATGGTACATGTGTTGTGAAATCACCTGATTCCAGCAAGACAAGCTCAGTTCTTGCAGTTGATGTCACTATTTGGCTGGGCTTCGTCACTTGTGTTCCTGATGTTGTGCTATCAGGGATTTTGCACGTGATTGTTACTGTGTGAGTTGTGTCACCTTCAGCTGATGCATGTTCAGTGCCTTCAACTTCTTTTGATGGCGGGGTGATTAATGGCGATACTTCATCTGAAGACCTTTTAGGTAAAATGTCATGGCCATCAGTTTTCACGTCACTCGCTTTGACACTAAATTGAACATGTTCTGAGCTGGATGCTGGCATTGCATGTGCAAGCTGCTTCTCACCATCAGGGCCTTTTTCTTTTTTCCACGGGGATGAAAAGCTGATTTTTGGAAATTTAAACCAACTTGTCTTCCCTTTAGATGGAGAACTCTCATCGGTTGTTGCTGATTCAGCATCCTTTTGGCCTTTGAATTTAGGATCCTCACCAATCTTTCCTTGAATTGAACGAAAAAGATGTGAGGGGATGAAAAAAGAGTGCAAGGGAATTTAAGTTTAATCTCATCAATTTTATCTACTGTACTTTTCTGATCAACATTCAATTCCAATTCATATGGAAATAGGTTCTTTCTTTTCTGAATGAATTAATACTTCAGTCAGTAACATCTGTAACTTCTTCATATTGTATAATTTCAAATGTGCATACTTTTCATCGTAGATTTTTACGATTGAGAAAAGCTTTCCTCCTTCAGTCTCTGACAGCTCTTTAACTACTGGACCTCAAAAGTCCAGAGCATGTCATTCATTCATTCATCAAGATCAAACTTTGATTACATTTTGAGGGTGGCATGATGGCACAGTGGTTAGCACTGGTGTCTCACATCACCAGGGACCCAGGTTCGATTCCCGACTTGGGTCACCATCTGTGTGGAGTCTGCGTGTTTTCCCTGCGTCTGTACAAGTTTCCACCAGATGCTCCGGTTTCCTTCCACAGCCTGAAAGGCGTGCTGTTAGGTGCATTAGCTAAATTCTCCCTCAGTGTATCCGAACAGGTGCCATAGTGTGTGACTAGGGGATTTTCACAGCAATTTCACTGCAATGTGAACGTAAGCCGACTTATGACATTATTAAAACTACTGCCAAGCATATGCCTTCATTTTAGTTAAATGATCAGCAAAAGGGTTCTCAGTATCTCTACAATTGACTGATTGTGATATCGATGATTTGTACTTAATGTATCATTGCAATATTTATTGACTATATCAGAATCAATTTTTTGCTCCCTTCTTCAATGAATGGGCATCAATTTTGACGGCATTTTCCTTCTGAGATGTGATTAAATGGGTTCTGGTATCTCCTGTTTATTTAGTGTTTATTACATAATCAACAAGGCTAATTGAATATTATGTACTGGACTTTTCAGGCACACCTTCCTTTCATCATATTTACTTGAAAGCACTCCAACACCAAGTTCATGTCAACATCTCTCAGGCTAAATCACCTGCCATTTGAGCCAAGGCTAAGCATTACCAAATTGTCAGCTTTAACAAGATTTAACTTATCTAAGTTTAATTAATTACCAAAAAGAGCATAGTTTGAGGCTGAATTGCCTATTGGAACAATCACAGAGGTGACATTGTCTTTTGAAGGTATTACAAAATGTTCAGTAAAGAACAATTATTTTCATTGGCTTTCAATGGAATAACAGTGTGGGTGATATGTAAATTGCCCACTTCACTCGAATGCTCAAATCTAAGTTCACCTTCCCAGATACGTTATTCCTCAATATTTCAAATCAATACACTATTATTGTGAGGTGAAACAATTTTCCAACAACATAGCCAACTTAAACATTAAATGTCGTTAAACAGCAGTACCTGGATCATCAGTCTTGGCCTTGGCAACATTAGGATCTTCGGATAGTGAGACATCTTTGCCTGTTGCTTCCGCGCCAAACTCAACATCTGGAAAGTTAAATTTAGAAAGTGACACTCCGAATAATGACACTTTTGTCTCAGGTGGTTTCAAATGTGGACCTGCACCTTCAGCTGTAATATGGACTGAATCAGCATCCTCATTTAATCTTGATGAATGAGTGACATGCTCTGAACTTTTGAGGTCCAGTGATATTTCAGCCATGACAGCTTCAGGTTTTGGCTGATTTGTATCAAGATTGACGTTATCTTGCACCGTTAATGGCTTTTGGACGTTTGACATTTTTAACAAGGTATCAGAGTCATGTGGTCCACGATCGCAAACATTAGGCTCACCAATGAACTTCCTGTCAGAATCAACTTCAAATGTTTTAGATGCCTTTACATCCATGCCACTTGCCGGTGTGCACACCTCAACCTGTGGGCCTTTAAGATCTATCTCCGGTTTTACAAGAGAAGTGTTGACATCCGTCTCCTTCATGCTAACATCGACTTCAGGATCTTTAAATTTTGGAAGTGAAATTCCTAATGATGGCATTTTAAACTTCCCACCATCACCTTTGATCTTCTGGTCTGCAAAATCAACACCCGTATGTTGGACAGGGATGTCAGATGATTGCTTTTTAATGTCAACTGATGGTCCGGGAGTTGTTAGCAGATCAGGTTTATGTAAGAATGAACCAACATCAAATCTACCTTTCACTTTTGGATGGGCACTGACAACGGATGGCATGTTAATCTCAGATATTTTATGACTGGCATCAGGGCCTTCAAGATCAGCAGCCTTAAAATCATTTTCCATCTTCTCTAATTTGACATCTTTACCAGGAACCTTTACATGCATATCAGGTTTTGGGAGAGAGATGTCAACTGTAGGCTCAGTGACATCAACGGTCATTTTCGGAGCTTTGATATCAGGTCTCGAAAATCCAAATTTCAGCGCTTTAAATTTTGGCAGTTTCATTCTTCCACCAGCCAATTGAATATCCACATCAGGTACCTCCTTCTCGGCTTCACAGTCCGGGGCTCCAACATCAACTTTTGGGACATCAATATTTACTTCAGGTTTTGCAAGTGAAATCTCCACATCTGCTTTCCGCACATTCAAATCCATCTCTGGTCCTCTGAATTTTGGAAGTGAGACACCAAATGATGACATTTTCATCGATGGCATTTTGAAACTCCCACCATCACCTTTGACCTTCAGATCTGCTGCTGGAACATCGACATCTACTGTTGGTGCATGGATGTCAGTGGTTGGGGCTTTAATGTCCACTGACAGTCCAGGAGTTGAAATGTCAACTTCAGGTTTCGGAATCGATGCATCAGCATCAAATTTCCCTTTCAATTTTGGAACATCAACTTCAATTGAAGGCTTTTTGACCTCAGGCATTTTTAGACTGACATCTGGTCCTTTCAGTTCAATGTCTCCAACACTGATGTCACCTTCTAACTTGCCTGGTTCTACATCAATACCAGGCACTGTCATGTCCACATCAGCTTTTGGTATTGACATGTCAACTGTTGGTAGTTTGACATCAATTTTGGGCCCTTTGATGTCAGGTGCTGAAATTCCAAATTTCGATCCTTTAAATTTAGGCAATTTTATTTTCCCTCCTTTTCCTTTGAGATCCATGTCAGGTGCCTCCACATCAACATCACATTCCGGTACACTGACGTCACCTTGCAGCCCTTGAATATCTACCTCAGGTTTTTCAAGTGAAATCTCCACATCTGGCTTCTTCACACTCACATCAATCTCTGGACCTTGGAATTTCGGAAGTGAGACACCAATCGATGGCATTTTCATTGATGGCATTTTGAAACTCCCCCCATCACCTTTAACCTTCAGATCTGCTGCTGGAACGTCGACATCTACTGTTGGTGCATGGATATCAGTGGTTGGACCTTTAATATCCACTGATAGTCCTGGAGTTGAAATGTCAGCTTCAGGTTTAGGAATCGATACATCAGCATCAAATTTCCCTTTCACCTTTGGAACATCAACTTCAATTGAAGGCTTTTTCACATCTGGCATTTTTAGACTGACATCTGGTCCTTTCAGTTCAATGTCTCCAACACTGATATCACCTTCTAACTTGCCTGGTTTTACATCAATACCAGGCACTGTCACGTCCACCTCAGCTTTTGGTATTGACATGTCAACTTTTGGTAGTTTGACATCAATGTTGGGCCCTTTGACATCAGGTGCTGAAAATCCAAATTTTGGTACTTTGAATTTAGGCATTTTAAATTTGCCTCCTTTTCCTGTGACATCTATATCAGGTGCCTCCACACCAACATCACTTTCTGGTACACTGACATCAACTTGCGGCCCTTGAATATCTACCTCAGGTTTTTCAAGTGAAAGATCCACATCTGGCTTCTTCACGCTCACATCAATCTCCGGACCTTCGAATTTAGGAAGTGAGACACCAATTGATGGCATTTTCATTGATGACATTTTGAAACTCCCACCATCACCTTTAACCTTCAGATCTGCTGCTGGAACATCGACATCTACTGTTGGTGCATGGATATCAGTGGTTGGGGCCTTAATGTCCACTGATAGTCCTGGAGTAGAAATGTCAACTTCAGGTTTAGCAATTGATGCATCAACATCAAATTTCCCTTTCACTTTTCCAGCAAAAACTTCAGTTGAAGGCGTTTTCACCTTGGGCATTTTTAGACTGACATCAGGTCCTTTCAGTTCAATGTCCCCAACACTGATGTCACCTTCTAACTTGCCTGGTTTTAAATCAATACCAGGCACCTCAGCTTTTGGTATTGACATGTCAACTTTTGGTAGTTTAACATCAATGTTGGGCCCTTTGACATCAGGTGCTGAAAATCCAAATTTGGGTACCTTAAATTTAGGCATTTTAAATTTGCCTCCTTTACCCTTGACATCTATATCAGGTGCCTCCACACCAACATCACATTCTGGGACACTGATGTCAATTTTCGGCTCTTGAATATCTACCTCAGGCTTTTCAAGTGAAAAATCCACATCTGGCTTCTTCACACTCACATCAATCTCCGGACCTTGGAATTTAGGAAGTGAGACACCAATCGATGGCATCTTCATCGATGGCATTTTGAAACTCCCACCATCACCTTTAACCTTCAGATCTGCTGCTGGGACATCGACATCTACTGTTGGTGCATGGATATCAGTGGTTGGGGCTTTAATGTCCACTGACAGTCCTGGAGTTGAAATGTCAGCTTCAGGTTTAGGAATCGATATATCAGCATCAAATTTCCCTTTCACCTTTGGAACATCAACTTCAATTGAAGGCTTTTTCACATCTGGCATTTTTAGACTGACATCAGGTCCTTTCAGTTCAATGTCTCCAACACTGATATCACCTTCTAACTTGCCTGGTTTTACATCAATACCAGGCACTGTCACGTCCACCTCAGCTTTTGGAATGGACGTGTCAACTTTTGGTAGTTTGACATCAATGTTGGGCCCTTTGATATCAGGTGCTGTAAATCCAAATTTTAGTCTTTTAAATTTAGGCAATTTCATTTTCCCTCCTTTTCCCTTGACATCTATATCAGGTGCCTCCACATCAACATCACATTCTGGTACACTGACGTCAATTTTCGGCCCTTGAATATCTACCTCGGGTTTTTCAAGTGAAAGATCCACATCTGGCTTCTTCACACTCACATCAATCTCCGGACCTTGGAATTTAGGAAGTGAGACACCAAATGATGGCATTTTCATCGATGGAATTTTGAAACTCCCACCATCATCTTTAACCTTCAGGTCTGCTGCTGGAAAATCGACGTCTACTGTTGGTGCATGGATATCAGTGGTTGGACCTTTAACGTCCACTGACAGTTCTGGAGTTGAAATGTCAACTTCAGGTTTAGGAATCGACGCATCAACATCAAATTTCCCTTTCATTTTCGGGATACCAATATCAAATGATGGTTTCTCCACCTTGGGCATTTTTAAACTGACATCAGGACCTTTCAGTTCAATGTCTCCAACACTGATATCACCTTCTAATTTGCCTGGTTTTACATCAATACCAGGCACTGTCACGTCCACTTCAGCCTTTGGTATTGACATGTCAACTTTTGGTAGTTTAACATCAATGTTGGGCCCTTTGACATCAGGTGCTGAAAATCCAAATTTTGGTACTTTAAATTTAGGCATTTTAAATTTGCCTCCTTTTCCCTTGACATCTATATCAGGTGCCTCCACATCAACATCACATTCTGGTACACTGACGTCAGTTTTCGGCCCTTGAACACCTACCTCAGGTTTTTCAAGTGAAAGATCCACATCTGGCTTCTTCACACTCACATCAATCTCTGGACTTTGGAATTTAGGAAGTGAGACACCAAACAATGGCATTTTCATCGATGGCATTTTGAAACTCCCACCATCACCTTTAACCTTCAGATCTGCTGCTGGGACATCGACATCCAGTGTTGGTGCATGGATATCAGTGGTTGGGGCTTTAATGTCCACTGACAGTCCTGGAGTTGAAATGTCAACTTCAGGTTTAGGAATTGTCACATCAGCATCAAATTTCCCTTTCACCTTTGAAACGTCAACTTCAATTGATGGCTTTTTCACATCTGGCATTTTTAGACTGACATCTGGTCCTTTCAGTTCAATGTCTCCAACACTGATATCACCTTCTAACTTGCTTGGTTTTACGTCAATACCAGGCACTGTCACGTCCACCTCAGCTTTTGGTATTGACATGTCAACTTTTGGTAGTTTGACATCAATTTTGGGCCCTTTGACATCAGGTGCTGAAAATCCAAATTTCGGTCCTTTAAATTTAGGCAATTTCATTTTCCCTCCTTTTCCCTTGACATCTATATCAGGTGCCTCCACATCAACATCACATTCTGGGACACCTACGTCAATTTTCGGCCCTTGAATGTCTACTTGAGGTTTTTCAACTGAAATCTCCACATCTGGCTTCTTCACACTCACATCAATCTCTGGACCTTGGAATTTAGGAAATGAAACACCAATCGATGGCATTTTCATTGATGGCATTTTGAAACTCCCCCCATCACCTTTAACCTTCAGATCGGCTGCTGGAACATCGACATCTACTGTTGGTGCATGGATATCAGTGGTTGGGGCCTTAATGTCCACTGATAGTCCTGGAGTTGAAATGTCAACTTCAGGTTTAGGAATCGATGCATCAGCATCAAATTTCCCTTTCACCTTGGGCATTTTTAGATTGGCATCTGGTCCTTTCAGGTCAATGTCTCCAACACTGATATCACCTTCTAACTTGCCTGGTTTTACATCAATACCAGGCACTGTCACGTCCACCTCAGCCTTTGGTATTGACATGTCAATTTTTGGTAGTTTAACATCAATGTTGGGCCCTTTGACATCAGGTGCTGAAAATCCAAATTTTGGTACTTTAAATTTAGGCATTTTAAATTTGCCTCCTTTTCCCTTGACATCTATATCAGGTGCCTCCACACCAACATCACATTCTGGTACACTGACGTCAATTTTCGGTTTATCAATTTCTACCTCAGGTTTTTCAAGTGAAAGATCCACATCTGGCTTCTTCACACTCACATCAATCTCCGGACTTTGGAATTTAGGAAGTGAGACACCAAACGGTGGCATTTTCATCGATGGCATTTTGAAACTCCCCCCATCACCTTTAACCTTCAGATCTGCTGCTGGAAAATCGACGTCTACTGTTGGTGCATGGATATCAGTGGTTGGGGCTTTAATGTCCACTGACAGTCCTGGAGTTGAAATGTCAACTTCAGGTTTAGGAATCGATGCATCAACATCAAATTTCCCTTTCATTTTCGGGATACCAATATCAAATGATGGTTTCTCCACCTTGGGCATTTTTAAGCTGACATCAGGTCCTTTCAGTTCAATGTCTCCAACACTGATATCACCTTCTAACTTGCCTGGTTTTACATCAATACCAGGCACTGTCACGTCCACCTCAGCCTTTGGTATTGACATGTCAACTTTTGGTAGTTTGACATCAATGTTGGGCCCTTTGACATCAGGTGCTGAAAATCCAAATTTTGGTACTTTAAATTTAGGCATTTTAAATTTCCCTCCTTTTCCCTTGACATCTATATCAGGTGCCTCCACATCAACATCACATTCTGGTACACTGACGTCAATTTTCGGCCCATGAATATCCACCTCAGGTTTTTCAAGTGAAAGATCCACATCTGGCTTCTTCACACTCACATCAATCTCTGGACCTTGGAATTTAGGAAGTGAGACACCAATCGATGGCATTTTCATTGATGGCATTTTGAAACTCCCCCCATCACCTTTAACCTTCAGGTCTGCTGCTGGAACGTCGACATCTACTGTTGGTGCATGGATATCAGTGGTTGGGGCCTTAATGTCCACTGATAGTCCTGGAGTTGAAATGTCAACTTCAGGTTTAGGAATCGATGCATCAACATCAAATTTCCCTTTCATTTTCAGGATACCAATATCAAATGATGGTTTCTCCACCTTGGGCATTTTTAAGCTGACATCAGGTCCTTTCAGGTCAATGTCTCCAACACTGATATCACCTTCTAACTTGCCTGGTTTTACATCAATACCAGGCACCCTTACATCCACCTCATCTGTTGGTATTGACATGTCAATTTTTGGTAGTTTGACATCAATGTTGGGTCCTTTGATCTCAGGTGCTGTAAATCCAAATTTTGGTACTTTAAATTTAGGCATTTTAAATTTGCCTCCTTTTCCCTTGACATCTATATCAGGTGCCTCCACATCAACATCACATTCCGGTACACTAACATCAATTTTTGGCCCTTGAATATCTACCTCAGGTTTTTCAAGTGAAAGATCGACATCTGGCTTCTTCACACTCACATCAATCTCTGGACCTTGGAATTTAGGAAGTGAGACACCAATCGATGGCATTTTCATCGACGGCATTTTGAAACTCCCACCATCACCTTTAATCTTCAGATCTGCTGCTGGAACATCGACATCTACTGTTGGTGCATGGATATCAGTGGTTGGGGCTTTAATGTCCACTGACAGTCCTGGAGTTGAAATGTCAGCTTCAGGTTTAGGAATCGATATATCAGCATCAAATTTCCCTTTCACCTTTGGAACATCAACTTGAATTGAAGGCTTTTTCACATCTGGCATTTTTAGACTGACATCTGGTCCTTTCAGTTCAATGTCTCCAACACTGATATCACCTTCTAACTTGCCTGGTTTTACATCAATACCAGGCACTGTCACGTCCACATCAGCCTTTGGTATTGACATGTCAACTTTTGGTAGTTTGACATCAATGTTGGGCCCTTTGACCTCAGGTGCTGAAAATCCAAATTTTGGTACATTCATATGAGGCATTTTAAATTTGCCTCCTTTTCCCTTGACATCTATATCAGGTGCCTCCACATCAACATCACATTCTGGTACACTTACGTCAATTTTTGGCCCTTGAATATCTACCTCAGGTTTTTCAAGTGAAAGATCCACATCTGGCTTCTTCACACTCACATCAATCTCCGGACCTTGGAATTTAGGAAGTGAGACACCAATCGATGGCATTTTCATCGATGGCATTTTGAAACTCCCACCATCACCTTTAACCTTCAGATCTGCTGCTGGAACATCGACATCTACTGTTGGTGCATGGGTATCAGTGATTGGACCTTTAATGTCCACTGACAGTCCTGGAGTTGAAATGTCAACTTCAGGTTTAGGAATTGAAAGATCAGCATCAAATTTCCCTTTCACCTTTGGAACGTCAACTTCAATTGAAGGCTTTTTAACATCTGGCATTTTGCGACTAACATCTGGCCCTTTCAGTTCAATGTCTCCAACACTGATATCACCTTCTAACTTGCCTGATTTTACGTCAATGCCAGGCATTGTAATGTCCACCTCAGCCTTTGGTATTGATATGTCAACTTTTGGTAGTTTGACATCAATGTTGGGCCCTTTGACATCAGGTGTTGTAAATCCAAATTTTGGTACCTTAAATTTAGGCATTTTAAATTTGCCTCCTTTTCCCTTGACATCTATATCAGGTGCCTCCACATCAACATCACATTCTGGGACACTGATGTCAATTTTCGGCTCTTGAATATCTACCTCAGGTTTTTCAAGTGAAAGATCCACATCTGGCTTCTTCACACTCACATCAATCTCTGGACCTTGGAATTTAGGAAGTGCGACACCAATCGATGGCATTTTCATCGATGGCATTTTGAAACTCCCCCCATCACCTTTAACCTTCAGATCCGCTGCTGGGACATCGACATCTACTGTTGGTGCATGGATATCAGTGGTTGGGGCTTTAGTGTCCACTGATAGTCCTGGAGTTGAAATGTCAACTTCAGGTTTAGGAATCGATATATCAGCATCAAATTTCCCTTTCACCTTTGGAACATCAACTTCAATTGAAGGCTTTTTCACATCTGGCATTTTTAGACTGACATCTGGTCCTTTCAGTTCAATGTCTCCAACACTGATATCACCTTCTAACTTGCCTGGTTTTACATCAATACCAGGCACTGTCACGTCCACCTCAGCTTTTGGTATTGACATGTCAACTTTTGGTAGTTTGACATCAACGTTGGGCCCTTTGACATCAGGTGCTGAAAATCCAAATTTTGGTACTTTCATATGAGGCATTTTAAATTTGCCTCCTTTTCCCTTTACACCTATATCAGGTGCCTCCACATCAACATCACATTCTGGGACACTGACGTCAATTTTTGGCCCTTGAATATCTACCTCAGGCTTTTCAAGTGAAAGATCCACATCTGGCTTCTTCACACTCACATCAATCTCCGGACTTTGGAATTTAGGAAGTGAGACTCCAATCGATGGCATTTTCATCGATGGCATTTTGAAACTCCCCCCATCACCTTTAACCTTCAGATCTGCTGCTGGAACATCGACATCTACTGTTGGTGCATGGATATCAGTGGTTGGGGCTTTAATGTCCACTGATAGTCCTGGAGTTGAAATGTCAACTTCAGGTTTAGGAATCGACGCATCAGCATCAAATTTCCTTTTAATTTTCGGGATACCAATATCAAATGATGGTTTCTCCACCTTGGGCATTTTTAAACTGACATCAGGACCTTTCAGTTCAATGTCTCCAACACTGATATCACCTTCTAACTTGCCAGGTTTTACATCAATACCAGGCACTGTCACCTCAGCTTTTGGTATTGACATGTCAACTTTTGGTAGTTTGACATCGATGTTGGGCCCTTTGACATCAGGTGCTGAAAATCCAAATTTTGGTACTTTGAATTTAGGCATTTTAAATTTGCCTCCTTTTCCCTTGACATCTATATCAGGTGCCTCCACATCAACATCACATTCTGGGACACTGATGTCAATTTTCGGCTCTTGAATATCTACTTCAGGTTTTTCAAATGGTTGATCGACATCTGGCTTCTTCACACTCACATCAATCTCTGGACCTTGGAATTTAGGAAGTGAGACACCAATCGATGGCATTTTCATCGATGGCATTTTGAAACTCCCCCCATCACCTTTAACCTTCAGATCTGCTGCTGGGACATTGACATCTACTGTTGGTGCATGGATATCAGTGGTTGGACCTTTAATGTCCACTGATAGTCCTGGAGTTGAAATGTCAGCTTCAGGTTGAGGAATCGATACATCAACATCAAATTTCCCTTTCACCTTTGGAACGTCAACTTCAATTGAAGGCTTTTTCACATCTGGCATTTTTAGACTGACATCTAGTCCTTTCAGTTCAATGTCTCCAACACTGATATCACCTTCTAACTTGCTTGGTTTTACATCAATACCAGGCACTGTCACGTCCACATCAGCTTTTGGTATTGACATGTCGGCTTTTGGTAGTTTGACATCAATGTTGGGCCCTTTGACATCAGGTGCTGAAAATCCAAATTTTGGTACCTTAATGTGAGGCATTTTAAATTTGCCTCCTTTTCCCTTGACATCTATATCAGGTGCCTCCACACCAACATCACATTCTGGTTCACTGACGTCAATTTTCGGCCGTTGAATATCGATCTCAGGTTTTTCAAGTGAAAGATCCACATCTGGCTTCTTCACACTCACATCAATCTCCGGACCTTCGAATTTAGGAAGTGAGACACCAATTGATGGCAATTTCATCGATGGCATTTTGAAACTCCCCCCATCACCTTTAACCTTCAGGTCTGCTGCTGGAACATCGACATCTACTGTTGGTGCATGGATATCAGTGGTTGGGGCTTTAATGTCCACTGATAGTCCTGGAGTTGAAATGTCAACTTCAGGTTTAGGAATCGATGCATCAACATCAAATTCCCCTTTCACATTCGGGATACCAATATCAAATGATGGTTTCTCCACCTTGGGCGTTTTTAGACTGACATCTGGTCCTTTCAGCTCAATGTCTCCAACACTCATATCACCTTCTAACTTGCCTGGTTTTAAATCAATACCAGGCACTGTCACATCCACCTCAGCTTTTGGTATTGACATGTCAACTTTTGGTACCTTGACATCAATGTTGGGCCCTTTGACATCAGTTGCTGAAAATCCAAATTTTGGTACTTTAAATTTAGGCATTTTAAATTTCCCTTCTTTTCCCTTGACATCTATATCAGGTGCCTCCACACCAACATCACATTCCGGTACACTAACGTCAATGTTCGGGTCTTGAATATCCACCTCAGCTTTTTCAAGTGAAAGATCCACATCTGGCTTCTTCACACTCACATCAATCTCCGGACCTTGGAATTTAGGAAGTGAAACAGCAAGTGATGGCAATTTCATCGATGGCATTTTGAAACTCCCCCCATCACCTTTAATCTTCAGATCTGCTGCTGGAACATCGACATCCAGTCTTGGTGCATGGATATCAGTGGTTGGGGCTTTAGTGTCCACTGATAGTCCTGGAGTTGAAATGTCAGCTTCAGGTTTAGGAATCGATACATCAGCATCAAATTTCCCTTTCACCTTTGGAACGTCAACTTCAATTGAAGGCTTTTTCACATCTGTCATTTTTAGACGGACATCTGGTCCTTTCAGTTCAATGTCTCCAACACTGATATCACCCTTTAATTTGCCTGGTTTTACGTCAACGCCAGGTACTGTAATGTCCACCTCAGCTTTTGGTATTGACATGTCAACTTTTGGTAGTTTGACATCAATGTTGGGCCCTTTGACATCAGGTGCTGAAAATCCAAATTTTGGTACTTTAATTTGAGGCATTTTAAATTTGCCTCCTTTTCCCTTGACATCTATATCAGGTGCCTCCACATCAACATCACATTCCGGTACACTGATGTCAATTTTCGGCCCTTGAATATCTACCTCAGGTTTTTCAAGTGAAAGATCCACATCTGGCTTCTTCACACTCACATCAATCTCCGGACCTTGGAATTTAGGAAGTGAGACTCCAATCGATGGCATTTCCATCGATGGCATTTTGAAACTCCCCCCATCACCTTTAACCTTCAGATCTGCTGCTGGAACATCGACATCTACTGTTGGTGCATGGATATCAGTGGTTGGGGCTTTAATGTCCACTGACAGTCCTGGAGTTGAAATGTCAGCTTCAGGTTTAGGAATCGATGCATCAGCATCAAATTTCCCTTTCACATTCAGGATACCAATATCAAATGATGGTTTCTCCACCTTGGGTGTTTTTAGACTGACATCTGGTCCTTTCAGTTCAATGTCTCCAACACTGATATCACCTTCTAACTTGCCTGGTTTTACATCAATACGAGGCACTGTCACGTCCATCTCAGCTTTTGGTATTGACATGTCAACTATTGGTAGTTTAACATCAATGTTGGGCCCTTTGACATCAGGTGCTGTAAATCCAAATTTTGGTACTTTAAATTTAGGCATTTTAAATTTGCCTCCTTTTCCCTTGACATCTATATCAGGTGCCTCCACATCAACATCACATTCTGGGACACTGATGTCAATTTTCGGCCCTTGAATATCTACCTCAGGCTTTTCAAGTGAAAGATCCACATCTGGCTTCTTCACACTCACATCAATCTCTGGACCTTGGAATTTAGGAAGTGAGACACCAATCGATGGCATTTTCATCGATGGCATTTTGAAACTCCCCCCATCACCTTTAACCTTCAGATCTGCTGCTGGGACATCGACATCCAGTGTTGGTGCATGGATATCAGTGGTTGGGGCTTTAATGTCCACTGACAGTCCTGGAGTTGAAATGTCAGCTTCAGGTTTAGGAATCGATATATCAGCATCAAATTTCCCTTTCACCTTTGAAACGTCAACTTCAATTGAAGGCTTTTTCACATCTGGCATTTTTAGACTGACATCTGGTCCTTTCAGTTCAATCTCTCCAACACTGATATCACCTTCTAACTTGCCTGGTTTTACATCAATACCAGGCACTGTCACGTCCATCTCAGCTTTTGGTATTGACATGTCAACTTTTGGTAGTTTAACATCAATGTTGGGCCCTTTGATTGCAGGTGCTGAAATTCCAAATTTTGGTCCTTTAAATTTAGGCATTTTTATTTTCCCTCCTTTTCCCTTGACATCTATATCAGGTGCCTCCACATCAACATCACATTCTGGTACACTAACGTCAATTTTCGCCTCTGTAATTTCTACCTCAGGTTTTTCAAGTGAAAGATCCACATCTGGCTTCTTCACACTCACATCAATCTCTGGACCTTGGAATTTAGGAAGTGAGACACCAATCGATGGCATTTTCATCGATGGCATTTTGAAACTCCCACCATCACCTTTAACCTTCAGATCTGCTGCTGGGACATCGACATCTACTGTTGGCGCATGGATATCAGTGATTGGGGCTTTAATGTCCACTGATAGTCCTGGAGCTGAAATGTCAACTTCAGGTTTAGGAATTGATGCGTCAACATCAAATTTCCCTTTCAGTTTTGGAACATCAATTTCAATATTAGGCTTTTTCATGTCTGGCATTTTTAGACTGACATCTGGTCCTTTCAGTTCAATGTCACCAACACTGATGTCACCTTCGATCTTGCTTGGTTTTACATCAATACCAGGCTCTGTCACGTCCATCTCAGTTTTTGGTATTGACATGTCAACTTTTGGTAGTTTGACATCAATGTTGGGCCCTTTGATATCCGGTGATGTAAATCCAAATTTTGGTACTTTAAATTTAGGCATTTTGATTTTCCCCCCTTTTCCCTTGACATCTATATCAGGTGCCGCCACATCAACATCACATTCCGGTACACTGATGTCAATTTTCGGCCCTTGAATATCTACCTCAGGTTTTTCAAGTGAAAGATCCACATCTGGCTTCTTCACACTCACATCAATCTCTGGACCTTGGTATTTAGGAAGTGAGACACCAATCGATGGCATTTTCATCGATGGCATTTTGAAACTCCCCCCATCACCTTTAACCTTCAGATCTGCTGCTGGGACATCGACATCTACTGTTGGTGCATGGATATCAGTGGTTGGGGCTTTAGTGTCCACTGACAGTCCTGGAGTAGAAATGTCAACTTCAGGTTTAGGAATCGATGCATCAGCATCAAATTTCCCTCCCAATTTTGGAACATCAACTTCAATTGAGGGTTTTTTCACATCTGGCATTTTTAGACTGAGGTCTGTTCCTTTCAGGTCAATGCCTCTAACACTAATATCACCTTCTAGCTTGCGTGGCTTTACATCAATACCAGGCACTGTCACATCAACCTCAGCTTTTGGGATTGATATGTCAACCTTTGGCGGTTTGACATCAATGTTGGGCCTTTTGATATCGGGTGCCGAAATTCCAAATTTTGGTCCTTTAAATTTAGGTATTTTAAATTTGCCTCCTTTTCCCTTGACATCTATATCAGGTGCCTCCACATCAACATCACATTCTGGGACACTAATGTCAATTTTCGGCCCTTGGATATCTACCTCAGGTTTTTCAAGTGCAACATCCACATCCACATCTGGCTTCTTCACACTCACATCAATCTCTGGACCTTGGAACTTAGGAAGTGAGACACCAATCGATGGCATTTTCATCGATGGCATTTTGAAACTCCCACCATCACCTTTAAACTTCAGATCTGCTGCTGGAACATCAACATCTACTGTTGGTGCATGGATATCAGTGGTTGGGGCTTTAATGTCCACTGATAGTTCTGGAGTTGAAATGTCAGCTTCAGGTTTAGGAATCAACGTATCAACATCAAATTTCCCTTTCATTTTTGAGAGACCAATATCAAATGAAGGTTTCTCCATCTTGGGCATTTTTAGACCGACATCCAGTCCTTTGAGATCAATGTCTCCAACACTAATATCACCCTTTAATTTGCCTGGTTTTACATCAATATTTGGCACTGTCACATCCACCTCAGGTTTTGGTATTGACATGTCAACTTTTGGTATCTTGACATCAATGTTGGGCCCTTTGACCTCAGGTGCTGAAAATCCAAATTTTGGCCCTTTAATTTTAGGCATTCTAAATTTCCCTCCTTTTCCCTTGACATCTATATCAGGTGCCTCCACATCAACATCACATTCTGGGACACTGATGTCAATTTTCGGCCCTTGAATATCTACCTCAGGCTTTTCAAGTGAAAGATCCACATCTGGCTTCTTCACACTCACATCAATCTCCGGACCTTGGAATTTAGGAAGTGAGACACCAATCGATGGCATTTTCATTGATGGCATTTTGAAACTCCCCCCATCACCTTTAACCTTCAGGTCTGCTGCTGGGACATCGACATCTACTGTTGGTGCATGGATATCAGTGGTTGGGGCTTTAATGTCCACTGACAGTCCTGGAGTTGAAATGTCAGCTTCAGGTTTAGGAATCGTTGCATCAGCATCAAATTTCCCTTTCAATTTTGGAACATCAACTTCAATTGAAGGCTTTTTTACCTTGGGCATTTTCAGACTGACATCAGGTCCTTTCAAGTCTATGTCTCCAACACTGATATCACCTTCTAATTTGCCTGGTTTTACGTCAATACCAGGCACTGTCACGTCCACCTCAGCTTTTGGTATTGACATGTCAACTTTTGGTAGTTTAACATCAATGTTGGGCCCTTTGACCTCAGGTGCTGAAAATCCAAATTTTGGTACTTTAAATTTAGGCATTTTAAATTTGCCTCCTTTTCCCTTGACATCTATATCAGGTGCCTCCACATCAACATCACATTCTGGGACACTGACGTCAGGTTTTTCAAGTGAAAGATCCACATCTGGCTTCTTCACACTCACATCAATCTCCGGACCTTGGAACTTAGGAAGTGAGACACCAAATGATGGCATTTCCATCGATGGCATTTTGAAACTCCCCCCATCACCTTTAACCTTCAGATCTGCTGCTGGGACATCAACATCTACTGTTGGTGCATGGATATCAGTGGTTGGACCTTTAATGTCCACTGACAGTCCTGGAGTTGAAATGTCAGCTTCAGGTTTAGGAATCAACACATCAACATCAAATTTCCCTTTCATTTTTGAGAGACCAATATCAAATGAAGGTTTCTCCATCTTGGGCATTTTTAGACCGACATCCGGTCCTTTGAGATCAATGTCTCCAACATTAATATCACCCTTTAATTTGCCTGGTTTTACATCAATACCAGGCACTGTCACGTCCACCTCAGGTTTTGGTATTGACATGTCAACTTTTGGTATCTTGACATCAATGTTGGGCCCTTTGACCTCAGGTGCTGAAAATCCAAATTTTGGCCCTTTAATTTTAGGCATTCTAAATTTGCCTCCTTTTCCCTTGACATCTATATCAGGTGCCTCCACATCAACATCACATTCTGGGACACTGATGTCAATTTTCGGCCCTTGAATATCTACCTCAGGCTTTTCAAGTGAAAGATCCACATCTGGCTTCTTCACACTCACATCAATCTCTGGACCTTGGAATTTAGGAAGTGAGACTCCAATCGATGGCATTTTCATTGATGGCATTTTGAAACTCCCCCCATCACCTTTAACCTTCAGGTCTGCTGCTGGGACATCGACATCTACTGTTGGTGCATGGATATCAGTGGTTGGGGCTTTAATGTCCACTGATAGTCCTGGAGTTGAAATGTCAGCTTCAGGTTTAGGAATCGTTGCATCAGCATCAAATTTCCCTTTCAATTTTGGAACGTCAACTTCAATTGAAGGCTTTTTTACCTTGGGCATTTTCAGACTGACATCAGGTCCTTTCAGTTCAATGTCTCCAACACTGATATCACCTTCTAATTTGCCTGGTTTTACGTCAATACCAGGCACTGTCACGTCCACCTCAGCTTTTGGTATTGACATGTCAACTTTTGGTAGTTTAACATCAATGTTGGGCCCTTTGACCTCAGGTGCTGAAAATCCAAATTTTGGTACTTTAAATTTAGGCATTTTAAATTTGCCTCCTTTTCCCTTGACATCTATATCAGGTGCCTCCACACCAACATCACATTCTGGGACACTGACGTCAGGTTTTTCAAGTGAAAGATCCACATCTGGCTTCTTCACACTCACATCAATCTCCGGACCTTGGAATTTAGGAAGTGAGATACCAAATGATGGCATTTCCATCGATGGCATTTTGAAACTCCCCCCATCACCTTTAACCTTCAGATCTGCTGCTGGAACATCAACATCTACTGTTGGTGCATGGATATCAGTGGTTGGGGCTTTAATGTCCACTGACAGTCCTGGAGTTGAAATGTCAGCTTCAGGTTTAGGAATCGACGTATCAACATCAAATTTCCCTTTCACCTTTGAGAGACTAATATCAAATGAAGGTTTCTCCATCTTGGGCATTTTTAGACCGACATCCGGTCCTTTGAGGTCAATGTCTCCAACATTAATATCACCCTTTAATTTGCCTGGTTTTACATCAATACCAGGCACTGTCATGTCCACCTCAGCTTTTGGTATTGACATGTCAACTTTTGGTACTTTGACATCAATGTTGGGCCCTTTGACATCAGGTGCTGAAATTCCAAATTTTGGTCCTTTAATTTTAGGCATTTTAAATTTGCCTCCTTTTCCCTTGACATCTATATCAGGTGCCTCCACATCAACATCACATTCTGGGACACTAACGTCAATTTTTGGCTCTTGAATATCCACCTCAGGTTTTTCAAGTGAAAGATCCACATCTGGCTTCTTCACACTCACATCAATCTCTGGACCTTGGAATTTAGGAAGTGAGACACCAATCGATGGCATTTTCATTGATGACATTTTGAAACTCCCCCCGTCACCTTTAACCTTCAGATCTGCTGCTGGAACATCAACATCCAGTGTTGGTGCATGGATATCAGTGGTTGGGGCTTTAATGTCCACTGATAGTCCTCGAGTGGAAATGTCAACTTCAGGTTTAGGAATCGTTGCATCAACATCAAATTTCCCTTTCAATTTTGGAACATCAACTTCAATTGAAGGCTTTTTTACCTTGGGCATTTTCAGACTGACATCAGGACCTTTCAGTTCAATGTCTCCAACACTGATATCACCTTCTAATTTGCCTGGTTTTACATCAATACCAGGCACTGTCACGTCCACCTCAGCTTTTGGTATTGACATGTCAACTTTTGGTAGTTTAACATCAATGTTGGGCCCTTTGACCTCAGGTGCTGAAAATCCAAATTTTGGTACTTTAAATTTAGGCATTTTAAATTTGCCTCCTTTTCCCTTGACATCTATATCAGGTGCCTCCACATCAACATCACATTCTGGGACACTGTTGTCAGGTTTTTCAAGTGAAAGATCCACATCTGGCTTCTTCACACTCACATCAATCTCCGGACCTTGGAATTTAGGAAGTGAGATACCAAATGATGGCATTTCCATCGATGGCATTTTGAAACTCCCACCATCACCTTTAACCTTCAGATCTGCTGCTGGAACATCAACATCTACTGTTGGTGCATGGATATCAGTGGTTGGACCTTTAATGTCCACTGACAGTCCTGGAGTTGAAATGTCAACTTCAGGTTTAGGAATCGACACATCAACATCAAATTTCCCTTTCACTTTTGGAACATCAAGTTCAATTGAAGGCTTTTTCACCTTGGGCGTTTTTAGACTGACATCTGGTCCTTTCAGTTCAATGTCTCCAACACTGATGTCACCTTCTATCTTGCCTGGTTTTACATCAATACCAGGCACTGTCACGTCCACTTCAGCTTTTGGTATTGACAAGTCAACTTTTGGTAGTTTAACACCAATGTTGGGCCCTTTGACATCAGGTACTGAAAATCCAAATTTTGGTTCTTTAAATTTAGGCATTTTAAATTTGCCTCCTTTTCCTTTGAGATCCATATCAGGTGCCTCCACACCAACATCACATTCTGGTACACTGATGTCAATTTTTGGCTCTTGAATATCTACTTGACGTTTTTCAGCTAAAATCTCCACATCTGGCTTCTTCACACTCACATCAATCTCTGGACCTTGGATTTTAGGAAGTGAAACACCAATCGATGGCATTTTCATCGATGGCATTTTGAAACTCCCACCATCACCTTTAACCTTCAGGTCTGCTGCTGGAACATTGACATCTACTGTTGGTGCATGGATATCAGTGGTTGGGGCTTTAATGTCCACTGACAGTCCTGGAGTTGAAATGTCAACTTCAGGTTTAGGAATGGATGCATCAACATCAAATTTCCCTTTCACTTTTGTGGTACCAATATAAAATGATGGTTTCTCCATTTTGGTCATTTTTAGACCAACATCTGGACCTTTCAGTTCAATGTCTCTAACAGTGATGTCATCTTCTAACTTGCCTGGTTTTACATCAATACTCGGCACTTTCACATTTATTGCTGGTTGTTTCCCATCTACATCAGCTTTTGGTCGTGAGGCCTCAGTCTGGGGTCGCTTTACTTCAAGACCAATTTTGTGAGGTTTTTCTTCAGTTGTTGAAAGCCCAAATTTCGGTCCTTTGATTTGTTCTACATTTCCTCTTTCACTCACCTGCATGCCAGAAATCTCCACTACTGTCTTACTTTCTGGCTCTAATGTGTCCCAGCTTTGGTCCCTCACATCAGATTGATGTCTGTAGTCTGAAATATCACTGTGTTTCTTCTTTGTGCTGATTCCCAAACTGGAATCGAAGCCTTCCAACTCAGCAATCCCAGAGGTGAGATCACCCTTCAATTCACCTGGTATCATTTTTACTGCTCCTTCTTTCACATCTGTGTCAGTGCTCGGAACTGTGGCATCAACCTTCATTAAGCTGACATCAATGGCCAGTGTTGAAGGCTTTAACTGTGTTCCAGAAGTTTTATCTTTGGCTTCTTTCCCTTTGGGCTTTTTTGTCTTTTCCTGCTTGTCGGTCTTGGGTTTCTTAGTTTGTGCTTCAGATTTTGAAAGTTGAATGTCAGGTGCCTGAATGCTAATGCCACCCATTTGGGACTTACCGTTTGGCATTCCACTATCTGTTCTTAATTGAATTCCTGAAGCTGTAATTGGAATGGCTGATTTGGTGTCATTGTCTCTTGTTGAATGCTCAACTTCAACTTTTTGACATTCCATCCTGGCGTCCAATGTTTGCAAACATGCGCCTTTCTCTGGTAATTTTGTCTCGTTGTCAACTGTGGGCTGAATTGGCTCTGAAAGGACAAACTTTGCTATTTTGAGTTTTGGCACTTTGAGTTTGGATTCAATACTAATATGATCCGAATCCATTTCATGACTTTGATCCTCTAGCTTTGAATCAGGCTGTTTCATTATTGTTACTGTGGTACCATTTGTGGTTTGAGATATACTCGTTGCACTTGTTTGGAGTGTGTCATATCTTAAAGCGGGTGATTCTTTGGTACTTGTCAAAGGGGTTTCTTTTTCCTCCTTGGAAGCTTCTGTTTTCCCTGTTCTTGTCTCCCTGGCACCAAAACGTGGAAGTTTTATTTTTCTTCTCCGTTTCTTCCCCTTTTCGGGGGTTTCCTCTGTTTTTAACTGCGATTCTATGTCTGTGCTTGTTGCAGTTA
Source organism: Carcharhinus amblyrhynchos (assembly GCF_965287045.1). NCBI lineage: Eukaryota > Metazoa > Chordata > Chondrichthyes > Carcharhiniformes > Carcharhinidae > Carcharhinus > Carcharhinus amblyrhynchos. Next base: position 34,343,133 of record NC_137337.1, read on the forward strand.
TGTCATGTTGATCACGTTCCTCTGTTTCGGATAAGCTGTGTGATCTGTCCAGTTTGTACTTCTTAGTCTTCTTAAAAGATGGAAATTTGGTGCAGGAAAACGCGCCATCGGGTACTTCAGCTGCCTTAGTCTTCCCCTTCTGAGCCGCATCTTGCATTTGTGTTTCTGTGCTCATTTCTTCAGCAGCACCTTTTGTTTTCTTCTCATAAAGTTTTGCAAACAAATCTTCTTCCCCTCCCTAGAAGAAAGTATTTTGTTATTGGTTTTCATTTGAAAGAAATCCACAAGATTAATAGAGACAGACATGCGTACAATGCTAGTGATAGTTCTTTTATTTTGTTGTTGAGTGGAGTGCTTAGCTCACTTGCTAGGCTGATCTCGACAATGCTTTGGTATTTCTTAGTACTTAAGCTGCTTTGCAAATGGACTAGATATTGTACTCAATGTCTAAGTGGCAAGCACTTTGTATGGATCTATTTTCTCATGTAGATTTCTCATGTAGCTCTTTTAGTGACCTGATTTACACTGTTACAGCTCAGGCATATTCTAATCATCTTCTCCAGCATGCATTCCAAAAGTCAACTATCCGTAAACTGCAATTCTATCTTATGCAAAAGGAACCTGCTATAAATTTGTTTAGGGGATCAAAACTGAAATCGTCTGCAAGTCAGGTATAGGCCAGAAATAATATATCTACCCACAATGGAAAAAAAACCCTCCCTCAAATCACCCCCTCCTCCAGTGGGTTGTTTAATTGTCCACCACCATTCGTGGCTTGATGTGGCAGGACTGCAGAGCTCAGATTTGATCCGTTTGTCATGCGATCACTTAGCTCAGCCTATTGCTTGCTATTTATGCTGTTTGGCACACAAGTAGTCCTGTGTTGTAGCATCACCAGATTGACACCTCATTTTTAGGTATGCCTCTTAATGCTGCCAGCATGCCCTCCTGCACTCATCATTGAACCAGGGTTGATTCTCTGGCTAGGTGGTAATGGCAGAGTGGGGGATATGCCAGGCCATGAGGTTACAGATTGTGGTTGAATACAATTCTGCTGCTGCTGATGGCCCACGCGCCTCGTGGATGCCCAGTCTTGGCCTGCTAGATCTGTTCAAAGTCTATCCCATTTAGCACGGTGGTAGTGCCACGCAACACGATGGAGGGTATTGTCAATGTGAACATGGGACTTCACCTCCACAAGGACTGTGGGGTAGTCACTCCTGATACTGTCATGGACAGATGCATCTGCAGCAGGCAGGTTGGTGAGGATGAGGTCAAGTGTGTTTTTCTCTCTTGTTAGTTCCCTCACCACCTGCTGCAGACCCAGTCTAGCAGCTACGTCCTTTAGGACCCAGCCAGCTCAATCTGTGGTGGTACTACTGAGCCGCTCTTGGTGATGGGCATCGCAGTCTCCCCACCTCGAGAATATTAGTATAGAGTGTATAAGTATACAGTATATTAGTGTAGAGTGAAAAGTATTGTTTCTTGCACAGACAAAGTATACCGTTAATTGAGAGGGAAAGGAGTGAGTGCAGAATGTAGTGTTACAGTGATAGCTAGGGTGTAGAGAAAGATCAATTTAGTGCAAGGTAGGTTCATGAGGTTCAGAGTCAATATTGAGGCCTTCCAGGGCATCTCCCTCCTGACTAGATGCTGCCACCTCTGTCGGGTCTGTCTAGTCAGTGGGACAAGACATATCCGGGGAGGGTGATGGCAATGTCTGGGAAATTATCAGTAAAATATGATTCTGTGAGAATGATCATGTCAGGCTGTTGTTCCACTAGTCTGTGAGACAGTTCTCCCAATTTTGGCACAAGCCCTCAGATGTTAATTAGGAGGGTTTTGCAGAGTAGACAGGGCTAAGTCTCTCACTATCTTTTATGGGCCTAGGTGGTCCATTTGGTATCATTCCTTATAGATTTTCAAATGATTGTGATATAACTGAATGGCTTGCTAGGCCATTTCAGAGGTTATTTAAGAATGAGCTACCACACTACTGGGGATCTGGGCCAGTACTTTACAATCTCACTCAGGTGAGGCCTGCAAAATCCCCCCAAGGCCAACAGAGAGTTCCATTCCGCAAGCCGTGCCCTCCCCAATTCTGGGGCGGTTGTGGCGGTAAAATTCCAGTACTGAAGTCACATGTAGGCCAGACCAGGGTAGGACAGCAGATTTCCTTCTCTAAAGGACATGAATGAATTTTTAAAAAATGCCAATACATTAAACTTAACTGTATTGTTTGAAGTAACTTCCTAAGAAAATAACATTAGCAGTATAGGTAATGAACATTTGATTTCTTATTGAAATTGGACCCACCTCAACAGGTTTGCTTCCTTTTACTTCAGTTGACTCAGACCCTGTTGCACAAGGTATTGTTCGCCTCAGACAATATTTCACTTTGTACGGTTCAGCGTACTGCAAAATCTTGAGGGCATCTTCATATTTAACATTATCAAAATAGATTGTAGCACTGATTAGTTGATCACCTGATCAAAAATAAATCATACATTTGGTTATATAAAGATCTGATCCTGAAATGAATTATAATCTTTCAGTATCATTGGCAAAAGTCCTGCAGTCAAAGCATTATCCGGTATAGTAAACCTTTCTGCATTTAGCAAACTGAAACCAAAATGTGAATGCAAACTCCTGTAACCGCACAACCTGTCAAAAACAAATTTTGGTTGTCCAAGTAATAGAAACATCAAATAACCTTGACTGGTGGACGGCATGGTGGCACAGTGGTTAGCACTGAGACCTCAGACTACCAGGGACCTGGGTTTGATTCCTAGCTTGGGTCACTGTCAATGTGGAGTCTGCACATTCTCCCTGTGTCTGTGTGGATTTCCTCCAGGTGCTCCGGTTTCCTCCCACAGACCAAAAGATGCGCTGGCTAGGCACATTGACCATGCTAAATTCTCCCTCAGTGTACCCAAACAGGTGCCAGAGTGTGGCGACTAGGGGATTTCATTGCAGTGTTAACAAAAGCCCACCTGTGACATGAATAGTTAAAATTAACAACGTATTAGCTTGGCTGAGGTAATAGCACTCTTGCCTCTGACTCGGAGGATAATGTGTTCAAGCCCCAATCCATAAGCTGACACTGTACCGGGGGAGTTCTTCCATGAATACAGATGGAATGCACAAATTTAGCTATCATTGAATATTAAACTTTACAAACAACTTGTAAACCATATTTCATGCAACTTTACAACTGTTGTCAGCATAATGGAGCATGGGTAGAAACACAAGTTACTTAACCAAATGTAATATTGCTGTAACAGGGTCTATATTGTTTGCTTCCTTGACCTTAATGTTCTTCAATGAGTGGACTTGTTGAGATAAATTGAAAATACTTGATATTAATAGCAAGGTTTTCCTTTGACTTAATGAACTAATTTATTATTTCATTAAGTGCAATATGTTTAGATCTTGCTACTGAATAAAATTATGGCTCAGATCTGATCAGTGGCAATGAAATGACACTAGTTATTGTCCTTGAAGAACGATGCACTTTGTATCAAGTGATCTCTACGATGTGGAGTTCCCTTTTCCCATTAGTTTGAATCTCCCACCTATTAAGGGGACCGATCACCAGGCATCCAGTGTCCATGATGCAACAGAGAAGCAAAAGCAGCCAATCACACTGAACAATTCTTATAGACAGTAAACTAGGGCATAGAATATTCTGATCATCCTTCAATTTTAATTATATCATACAGAGAGTTAAATAATGAACATTGGAAGCTGAAATACCATAAACATTTAAAATTACACTTTAAAACTTGGAATTTTTTCATTAGGGAAAATGATGTTAGACAAACATAAATTTAGTCTTTTAGGGTCCAAGAGGTTCTTCAGGAGCAGTTATAATGCAATACCACATTAAAAGAAAATGACAACACATTGGTAAGATGTATTTCTGGAGGGATTCTAACCGTGATATTACAGCATGAAAAGAAAATGTCTTATCAATTCAGTGATTTCTAGTTGATTTCAGTGTGGGACATTGCAATAGTGCACCTTATGGAGAAGTCAAGAATTCCCTGACAGCAACTTTTTGTCTGCTGCACTTAACTGTACATGTATGGACTTCAGAAATTCTGGTCAGTTTCAAAGAAGTTGACATTTCACCATGATTACGACTGCAAAATCTAGGCCTCATTCAACCTTTCTATAATATTAGCGTTAGCAAATTATTGCTTTGTTATTTAGCTGCTATAACTATATCTGCACACAAATTAATATTAAGGGAACTATTATAGCACTGCAGATTTTAACAACTGCTTCTCTTCCAATGTTTCATCAACTTCTCCTGTAAACAGACAATGATGTCCTGAAATGTTCAAGTAAACAATTTTTCTATGTTATAGTCACATGGAACTATATCTGGAGGGGTAAGAATGATCCCACTGACAGTAATCTATCCATGGACTTAACATAGCCACATAGAATGCTTTCAAATTCTCTTTAAAACAATGCATTTTATTAGACAAACATAGAAGATTGGAGCAGGAGGAGGCCATTTGGCCCTTCGAGCCTGCTCCACCATTCACTATAACCATGGCTGATTATCCAACTCACGAGTGTAATCCTGTTTTTTCCCCATAACCTTTGATCCCATTCACTCCCAAGTGCTATTTCCAGCTGCCTCTTGAATACGTTCAATATTCTGGCATCAACTATTTCCTGTGGTAATGAATTCCACAAGCTCACCACTCTTTGGGTGAAGAAATATCTCCTCACTTTCATCCTAAATGGTCTACCCTGAATCCTCAGACGGTGATCCCTGGTTCTGGACTCCCTCACCATTGGGAATATCCTCCCTACATCTACCCTGTCTAGTCCTGTTAGCATTTTATAAGTCTCTATGAAATTCCCCCCTCGTTTGCCTGAACTTCAGCGAAAACAATCCTAACCTAGTCAATTTTTCCTCATACATCAGTCCCACCATCTCCAAGTCAGACTGGTAATGAGAGTTTCACACACCAAAGTCACAGATAGTTTTATGAAGCTCCAATTAGCAAAATATCCTTGTACATGTTAGAAATAATTTTAATTTTTATGACATCCATAGACTATTTAGAGAATGTGGACATCAATAACACAGTCTTCTGCACTTTTATAGCAGAATGCTGCAGATGTACAGGTTAGGTGGATTGGCCATTCTAAATTGCCTCTTAGTGTCCCAACTTGGATAGGTTGTAGGGGGCTACTGGGGTAAATACTTGGTATTAAGGGATGAAGGTCTGGATGGGATTGCCCCTTAGTGTCAGGGGGATTATGTGGAATTACAAGGATAGGGCCTGGGTGGGATTGTTGTCAGTGCAGGCTTGATGGGTCGAATGGCCTCCTTCTGCACTGGAGGGATTCTATGATTCTATAATTCTACGCTAACAGTTTCTGTATCAACTTTTAATGTATTCACACTAAATACTTTCTTCTGCATTTTAGCAAAGGTATTAATCCGTTTCAAAAGTAGCAAAGACAAGTGGATGAACGAGTTAAATGTCTCTATACTACTATTAACATAAGAACATAAGAAATAGGAGCAGGAGTAGGCCATCTAGCCCTTCGAGCCTGCCTTGCCATTCAATAAGATCATGGCTGATCTGTCGTGGCTCAGTTCCACATTCCCGCCCTCTCCCCATAACCCTAATCCCCTCTCTCATCAAAAACCCGTCAACCCGCGTCTTAAAAATATTTAGCGAGGCAGCCTCCACCACTTCAACGGGCAGAGAATTCCAGAGATTCACCACCCTTTGAGTGAAGAAGTTCCTCCTCAACTCCGTTCTAAACCACCCCCCCTTTATCTTGAGGCTGTGCCCCCTAGTCCTATTATCCTTTCTGAGCAGGAAGAGTCTCTCCACTTCTATCCTATCCATCCCATTCATCATCTTATACGTCTCAATGAGATCTCCCCTCATTCTTCTAAACTCTAACGAGTACAAGCCTAGTTTATTCAGCCTCTCCTCATAGCTCAATCCCCTCAACTCCAGTATCAGCCTAGTAAACCTCCTCTGCACTCCCTCCAAGGCCAAAATATCCATGTGTAAGTACGGCGCCCAAAACTGCACACAGTACTCCAGCTGCGGCCTAACCTGGAAATGACTGCTGGTTATATTAGTCAATGGACAATGGGCGAAATCTTATCACCAAATGGCAAAGTGTTGTTTCCGACAAGAAAAACAGCATTTCTCTCCAAACACATCGGCTTTCTCTCCAGATCTTATGACAGTTAAATCAAGGGGGCAAGTTTCACGCCATCATGCGGCCAAATGCCTCAACTCATCAGCAAAGCCCGGCTGCAGATCAGGACACCATGTTTAACTATGATATCAGGTGCAGATGCTGGTGTTGGACTGGGGTAAACACAGTAAGAAGTCTCACTATACCAGGTTAAAGTCCAATAGGTTTATCAGGTAGTAAAAACCACTAGCTTTCGGAGCGCTGCTCCTTCATCAGGTGAGTGGGATTTCAGTTCACAAACAGGGCATATAAAGACACAAACTTAATTTACAAAATAATGGTTGGAATGCGGGTAATCAAGTCTTAAAGGTACAGACAATGTGAATGGAGAGAAGGTTAAGCACAGGTTAAAGTGATGTGTATTGTATTCTTGCCTTCAAACAACCGCACAACCTCAAACAGACTATTGTCTGCAGTAAACTACCCAGCCTTTAGGAGAACAGTGACCACAAGACCACATAACCCTGCCACAGCAACCTCTGCAAGATGTACTGGATCATCGACACGGATGCCATCATCTCACATGAGAACACCATCCACCAGGTACATGGTACATACTCTTGCAATTTGGCCAATGTTGTCTACCTGACACGCTGCAGGAAAGGATGTCCCGAGGCATGGTACATTGGGCAGACCATGCAGATGCTACAACAATGGATGAATGAACACCGCTCGACAATCACCAGGCAAGAGAGTTCTCTTCCTGTTGGGGAACACTTCAGTGATCATGGGCATTTGGCCTCTTATCTTCGGGTAAGTGTTCTCCAAGGCGGCCTTCATGACACATGACAACGCAGAGTCGCTGAGCAGAGACTGATAGCCAAGTTCCGCACACATGAGGATGGTCTCAACCGGGATCTTGGGTTCATGTCACACTATCTGTAACCCCCATCACTTGCCTGGGCTTGCAAAATCTCACTAACTCTCCTGGCTGGAGCCAATACACATCTCTTTAACCTGTGCTTAACCCTCTCTCCACTCACATTGTTGTCAGTACCTTTACGATTTGATTACCTGTAAAGACTTGCATTCCAACCATTATTTTGTAAATTGCATTTTTGTCTTTATATGCCCTGTTTGTGAACTGAAATTCCATTCACCTGATGAAGGAGTAGAGCTCCAAAAGCTAGTGGCTTTTGCTACCAAATAAACCTGTTGAACTTTAACCTGATGTTGTGAGGCTTCTTACATGACATCACCAGCAAGGGAAAGGGAAGATCCAAAGTAACAAACTTGCTGGCAAGATGCGCGATTTCCGGATCTTGAGCCCCTGCCAGCATTCTCACAGACGGAGGGAGCGGGCTCAAGGTCACCCCCAGTGCTTTTCCATGATATCCTTTTGTTTGCTATTTTCATATAGATGTGCACGGACCCAGGAATGTCAGCTAGTATTTCTGGGCTGATGTCTCTTTGGTAATTCCATGAAACAACAATGTATGAACATTTATCCTTACTTCTCTCCTAAAGATGATTTCTGCATATTTTCTCAGGGATTCTCCTGATTAAATAAATAGCCGGCGATGCCCAGATGCTGTAAATTAATTTTGAAAAACGGATTGGTGAAAGCCCCAATAACCCGTGTATCGGGGGTATTATCTAATCCTCTGTGGGGCAGGAATATTGTGGAGTATGTGCCCCGCATTTGTCCTAGCTGGCCTCCAATGTGCTTGATGTGCAAGACAAAATATTCACAACATCTGCATGCAGTTGGGTTCCGTCACCACTTGTACTTTCCAGTAGAGGTCACTAGGTCATGAAAAGCTGAAGGATAACTGGTTCATTTCATTTCCCACTTCACAGAAACTGAGGTCAATTTTTAAGCGTCAAACCTTTTAGACCTCAAAATCTCTTTAACCTTTCAAACCCAAATGCAACACTCTGTGAAAAGCGGGTAAATTTTTCATACTTTACCTTCTCTCATGCTTAGAAGTTTTGCAGCACGAGATCTTTTTGTGATGTGTCTGATAAATATGCCCTTCTTTTCTCCACTTTTAATACTGAAGCCAGTCGCACCTACTTCAGCCACTGTGTTCACCAGCACTTCAACAACCTGTTCTTCCTGGAAAGAAACGCAGAGGAAATACAAGTCCCAGTGAAAGGTGCAGCAGGGCGCTTTCAATTTTTTTAACCTCTGAATTGTATATTTCAAAGTTTTTTTAAAACAACAGACAACAAAGAAAATTGAACCCACCATTTTCTGACTCATGTTTTCAGATAATTGTATCTTTGACCAGATTTCTAAATCTTTTTTGTCATCTGTGTGGTCGTCAAATGCCCCATCTGGGATCTCTGGTACCTGCAATGTAAAAGTCCAGTGAGTGGTTGAACAAAGAACAGTAAAGTACAGTACAGCACAGGAAACAGGCCCTTCGGCCCTCCAAGCCTGTGCTGCTCATTGGTCCAACTAGACCATTCATTTGTATCCCTCCATTCCCAGGCTGCTCATGTGACTATCCAGGTAAGTCTTAAATGATGCCAGCGTGTCTGCCTCCACCACCCTACTTGGCAGTGCATTCCAGGCCCCCACTACCCTCTGCGTAAAAAATGTCCCTCTGATATCTGAGTTAAACCTCGCCCCCTACACCTTGAACCTGTGACCCCTCGTGATCATCACTAGAATGTCACACATCACAAAAAGATCTCGTGCTGCAAAACTTCTAAGCGTGAGAGAAGGTAAAATATGAAAAATTTACCCGCTTTTTACAAAAGTATTACATTTGGGTTTAAAAGGTTAAAAACATTTTGAGGTCTAAAAGGTTTAATGCTTAAAAAGTGACCTCAGTTTCGCTGAAGTGGGAATGAAATGAGAGAGGATTTGATCATGAAGCTTAATAGTTCTGGCATCATAGTAACATCCTGTGGATGGAAGGGCAACTCTTCTTGGAGGGATCTTCAGGTGGCAACATCATTGAAGTTGAATGTGTTGCCCAAACACGTGGGGCAGCACGGTGGCACAATGGTTAGCACAGCGCCAGGGACCCGGGTTTGATTCCCTGCTTGGGTCACTGTCAGTGTGGAGTCTGCACATTCTCCCCATGTCTGTGTGGGTTTCCTCTGAGTGCTGCAGTTTCCTCCTACAGTCTGAAAGACGTGCTGGTTAGGTGCATTGACCCAAACAGGTGCCAGGATGTGGTGGCTAAGGGAATTTCACAGTAACTTCATTGCAGTGTTAAATGTAAGCCTTACTTGTGACTAATAAATAAACTCTGATTAGCTTACTTAAAACACCGTTTGAATGTTTTTCCATGACAATTTATTCTTGACAAGTTTGGGCCTTCCTGAGACAGTTTTGCAGCAGCTATCCCCCTGAGGGATGCCTGCACTCTCCCTATTCTCAGTGCCCACTCTCTCCCCACCCTTCCCGGCAGTGCCCAGCTTTCCCCAGCTTGTGTTTCACACTGGCTGCCCATTAATCTCCCAACCAGTGTGAAATCATGTTCTGGAGCCGATCATGAGCACTATTTTCACATTTAACTGTTCATGTGCAATCATTGGAAGTTGATGTGCTGCTTAATAATGGTGAACTTTGATAGCCTCCACAAAATCCAGGCTGATACATTTTAGTACACATTCCATATTCCAGAACGGGCAGGGAAGTGGAATTGAGGCCAAGATAAGATCAGCAATGAGCATATTGAATAGCGGAGCAGGCTTGAGGGGCGAAATTGCTTACTCCAGCTCCTAGTACTTGTGTTCTTATGTGCACTAGAAAGAGGCAAAATGAGTGCCTTCATTTACTTGCTTGTGGTTTTGTGCACAGCTGATATCCCCAATTTGCCTGACAAAGATGGTGGTGAGCTGGGGTATTCCAATTAAGTAGCGAATTCCAGAATATTAACACCCAGGGATGATAACTGCAATGTATTTCCAAGTCAAGGTGGTAAGTGTCTCGGAAGAAGACTTGCAGTTGGTGGTGTTCCCGTGCATCTGCTGCACCTGTCCTTCTGGGCAGTGGAAGCTACAGATTTGAGAAGCGCTGTTAAAGAAGCTTTGGTATATTGCTTGTGTTCGTCTTGTGGACGGTGCACACTGCTGCCACTATACGCTAGATGTGGAGGATGTGAGGGTCTTTGGCATTGGAACAGGTGCCAGTCTAAAGGTTTAAGTCTAAAGATGGGATGAAAACTTTGAAAGCAACTCAATCCTGAAAACGTTTTAAAAACCATTTACATTATGGATAATTTTGAAACCTAATTTTACTTATCACAGATGCTACAACCACTAAACTACAAAAGGAAATTTACTTTCTGAAACCAGTTTCCGAGCTCAGCACAGATGATGATTGTATTTAAGTCGGATAATTAATGATCAGAGGGATGTTTCAGAAATCCTGTATATTTGCATCAATGGGCCAGATTTTCCAACCTAGCCTGCAGCTGGGATTCTCCAGTCCTGCTGCAGTGAACAGAGATTTGGCTGAGTGCCAAATTCTCTGTTCTTGCCGGCATCAGCATCAGGGTGTGAATGGCTGGAGAATTCCAGCCAATGTGTTTATGCATCAATGAATGTTTAGTACTATTTTCGAATTAAAATGATTTGCTACTTTTAAGAAAAAATATTTGGATATCGGGGTACTTGGGAAGAGGGAGTGTGTTTGTTATTCAAACCTATTTATTTCCTGAAGCCACTCCAGTCATTCTGCCATTAATAAATGCTTTTTCCACATTCCAAGAACATCCGTAAGCACTTTACAACCAATGGATTATTTTCTGAAGTGCAACCATTGTCTTAACATTTGGAAATTTGGAGTAGGTTTGGAGTGTGTGTAAAGTAAGCAGACCCTCTTTTTTATGTGAACAGGTCCTGCTAATCTCCCTAACCCACACATCCTGGGACACTAAAGGACAATTTTTCACAACCAATTCACCTAACCTGCAGAACTTTGAAGTGTGGGAGAAAATTGGAACACCTGGAGGAAACCCACACAGGCACAGGGAGAACATACAAACTTCATACAGTCACCCAAAGGGGCAGCACGATGGCACAGTGGTTAGCACTGCTGCCTCACAGTGCCAAGGACCTGGGTTCGATTCCTGGCTTGGGCCACTGACTGTGTGGAGTTTCCACATTCTCGCCATGTCTGCATGGGTTTCCTCCGGGTGCTCCAGTTTCCTCCCACAGTACGAAGAAGTGCAGGTTAGGTTGATTGGCCATGCTAAATTGTCATTTAGCATCAGGAGGACTAGTAGGGGTTGTGGGGATAGGGCCTGAGTGGGATTGTGGTTACTGCTGACTTAATGGGCTAAGTGGCCTCCTTCTGCACTGAAGCGATGCTATGAAAGCCAGAATTGAACCCTGGTCCCTGGTGCTGTGAAGTAGCAGTGCTAACCACTGTGCCACCATGTTGCTCATATGTGTTGGTTGCGAGAGAAAGATTGGCTAGAGATGTCGTTGATCCCACACACCCATCTTAGTAGGAAAGCAAGTTTTGAACGGTATCTGTTATTACAGGACACCCTGGCTGCTGCATTGAAGTGCCACAGTATACTCAAATCTGCCACAGAATCCACACCTGTCTGATTCACAATCAAGAGTGCTGCCAAGTGGCACATGAGAGGCAATCACAACAATAACATGCCTTTTCCTGCATCTTGCATTTTCTTGCTCCTCTGCTTAGCTTCTTGAACACGAATTCAAGGGAAAAGACAAACAAGTAGCAGCTGAAAGCTGGGTGTGAACTAGAACAGGAGGTGAGGCTAGCGCACCAAATAATCTTGCAGCATTTTCCCACATTTTGCATAGGACACTTGACATATAGCAAAATAAACACAACAGTTGATTGAAGCTTTTATATTTGAACTTTACAGCTCAAAAAGCAATCCTCCTCTGGGAGATACTAAATGATACTCGCCCAGCTGCAATTATACTGTGGAAAGCCAAGAGGAGGCAGGTTTACAAAAGCAGAAAATACTGGAGAAACTCAGAAAGTCTGATACAGTAGCACTGCTGCCTCACAGCCCCAGAGATCCAGGTTCGATTCCAGGCTTGGGTCACTGTGGAGTTTGCACATTCTCCCTGTATCTGCGTAGGTTTCCTCCAGGTGCTCACGTTTTCTCCCACAGTCCAAAGATGTGCAGGTTAGGTGCACTGGCCATGCTAAATTAACCCTTAGTGTCCTACATGCGCAGGTTAAAGGGATTAGAATCATAGAGTCCCTATGGTGTAGAAGGAGGCCATTTTGCCCATTGAGTCTACACCGACTACAATCTCACATAGGTCCTATTCCCACGACCCCGAGGTAAATACGTGAAGTTATGGGGATAGGGCCTAGATGGGATTGTTTTCAGTGCAGGCTTGATAGGCCAAATGGCCTCCTTCTGCAATGTAGGGTTTCTATGAGATTTCTATGACAGCATCTGTGGAGACAGGATAGAGTCAGCGTTTCGAGTCTGGGTGACCCTTCGTCAGGCCCTTTCAATCCCCGCAACCCCACACATTTCTCATGGCTAACCCATCTAACCTAAACATCTTGGGACACTTAGGAACAATTTAGCATGGCCAGTCCATTTAACCTGCACATCATTGGAGTGTGGGAGGAAACCAGAGCACCCAGAGGAAACCCATGCAGGCATAGGGAGGATATGCAAACTCACATAGACAGTCACCCGAGGCTGGAATTAAACCCGAGCGTCCACTTTTTGACCTCATAAAGGAAGTAGTACTCCAGGCAAGCAACCTGTCTCTGTCTACTGTTTGCCATCTCACAGGAATCAACAGAAAGAGACCTGATCTACATTTAAAATTGCCTGGACCTATCTACATTGTGAACTACTGGAACATTGAAACTTTCGTGCTTGTGTCTTTAAAACTAATTCAGCTCTATGTGCCTTCTCTCTTTATGAAAGTCCTCGTATTTGGAAAGACGGATCACTCTGAAACCATAAGCCTACTACCCCCTGAAGAAAAATGCCATTGGGCTTTTGATTTTGAAGTCTGGATTCACATGAAACCATAACTCTTATATCGTGGTTTTGTCCTCTGCCCCTTTCTTTCCCTTATCCCTCTTATATTGTGTGAGCGAAAATTAGATAGATGCCGCAGAACCCTTTTCCTGCATTTTGAGTGTGTGTAAAGTAAGCAGACTCTCTTACTTTTTTTTATTCATTTGTGGGACTTGGGCATCACTGGCTGGCTAGCATTTATTGCCCATCCCTGGGTGCCCGAGAGAAGGTAGTGGTGAGCTGCCTTCTTGAAGCGCTGCAGTCCGTGTGCTGTGGGTTGACCCACAATGCCATTAGGAAGGGAATTCCAGGATTTTGACCCAGCGACTGCAAAGAAACGGCGATATATTTCCAAGTCAGGATGGTGAGTGGCTTGGAGGGGAACTTGCAGGTGGTGGCCTTCCCATGTATCTGCTGCCCTTGTCCTTCTAGATGAAAGTGGTCATGGGCTTGAAGGGTGCTGTCTAAGGATCTTTGATGAATTATTTTGAATTTGTTGTGGAATCATTAATGGAAGTTTGGGAGAACAGGTCAAATTTACTACAATTGTTGGCATGAACAAGAATGGCAGAGTAAGCTTTATTTTGAAACAGGAAACACAAAAGTGCCAAATAATTTTAGAATTCACCTTGATGGAGGGAAGGGGGTTGAGGGAACTCCGCAATCCACCATTCCAAGAAGGAATGGCGTTAACAGAAAACAGGGTGGCACGGTGACAAGCACTGCTACCTCACAGCGCCAGGGACCTAGGTTCGATTCCCAGCTTGGGTCACTGTCTGTGCAGAGTCTGCACGTTCTCCTCGTGTCTATGTAGGCTTTCTCTGGGTGCTCCGGTTTCCTCCCACAGTCCGAAAGAGCTTGCAGAGCCTCTGGCGATGATCTTTGCATCATTGATGAAGACGGGAGAGGTTCCGGAGGATTGGAGGATTGCGGACGTGGTTCCTATATCTAAGAAAGGGAATAGAGATAGGCCAGGAAATTATCGACCAGTGAGTCTAACCTCAGTGGTTGGTAAGTTGATGGAGAAGATCCTGAGAGGCAGGAATTATGAACATTTAGAGAAGTATAGTATGATCAAAAGTAGTCAGCACAGCTTTGTCAAAGGCAGATCGTGCCTTATGAGCCTGGTTGTGTTTTTTGAAAATGTGACTAAACACATTGACGAAGAAAGAGCGGTAGATGTGGTTTATATGGACTTCAGCAAGGCGTTCAATAAGGTCCCCCATGCAAGACATTGAGAAAGTGAAGGGGCATGGGATCCAAGGGGATGTTGTTTTGTGGATCCAGAACTGGCTTGCCTGCAGAAGGCAGAGAGTGGTTGTAGACGGGTCTTTTTCTGCATGGAGGTTGGTCACCAGTGGAGTGCCCCAGGGATCTGTTCTAGGACCCTTGCTGTTTGTGATTTTTATAAATGACCTGGATTAGGAAGTGGAGGGATGGGTTGGTAAGTTTGCCGATGACACAAAGGTTGGAGGTGTTGTCGATAGTTTGGAGGGATGTCAGAAGTTGCAGCGTGACATAGATAGGATGCAAGACTGGGCGGAGAAGTGGCAGATGGACTTCAACCCGGATAAATATATAGTGGTACATTTTGGCAGGCCAAATGGGATGAAGGAATATAATATCAAGGGTAAGGCTCTTAGCAGTGTGGAAAATCAGAAGGATCCTGAGGTCCGGATTCATAGGATTCTCAAATCGGCTTCGCAGGTAGAGGATGTGGTTAAGAAGGTGTATGGTGTACTGGCCTTCATCAGTCGAGGGATTGAGTTTAGGAGTTGGGAGAAAATGCTGTAGCTTTATAAGACCCTGGTCAGACCGCACTTAGAGTACTGTGCTCGGTTCTGGTCGCCTCATTACAGGAAGGATATGGAAGCCATAGAAAGGGTGCAGAGGAGATTTACAATGATGTTGCATGGATTGGGTGGCATGCCTTATGAGGATAGGTTGAGAGAGCTCGGTCTTTTCTCCTTGGAGAGACAAAGGATGAGGGGTGACCTGATAGAGGTGTATAAGATGTTGAGAGGTATTGATCGAGTGGATTCTCAGAGGCTTTTTCCCAGGGCTGAAATGGCTGCCACAAGAGGACACAGGTTTAAGGTGCTGGGGAGTAGGTACAGAGGAAAGGTCAGGGTTAAGTTTTTCACTCAGAAGGTGGTGGGTGAGTGGAATTGGCTGCCGTTGGTGGTGGTGGAGGTAGGTTCGATAGGGTCTTTTAAGAGACTTCTGGATAAGTACATGGGACATAATATGATTGAGGGTTATAGGTAAGCCTAGTAGGTAGAGATATAATCAGCACAACTTGTGGGCCGAAGGGCCTGTTTGTGCTGTAATTTTTCTATGTTTCTAAGTGCTGGTTAGGCGCATTGGTCGTGCTAAACTCTCCCTCGGTGTACCCGAACAGGCGCCCGAGTGTGGTGACCAGGGGATTTTCATGTTAACTTCATTACATTGTTAATGTAAGCCTACTTATGACACTAATAAATAAGCCTTTTGTTTTAAAAGAAAAAATACCTCAGAAAATGGTGCTCAGACAGATTTTGCATTCAGTGCCAAATTGCAGGTAACTCCCAGATTTTAGCATCTTTGTTATTACTGTTGCATCTTTGCATTTGCTTACGTACCTTTTTGCTTTTGTATTCTTCTATAAATGCACAATCATATACTGGTGATGACCCTTGAGGCCTTGGTCTAACAGTTTCTACAAATTCTGTTGGCAGCTCACACACCTGTGAGAGAATGAATTACAAATGAAATCAATACTTTTCAATAAAATAAAACATCAATCCAACATTTTATAATGAGTCTATATGCCAAATCTTGAAACGGATCTTTTTAAGTGAATCATTTTACAATGGAATAGCAATAAACGTTACAATCACTGACATTATTCTGCCTGTCTTCGTATTTTTAAGTTTACTAGCAATCACAACACTTTGTACTCCGAGCTAGACATTTTTGAGCAAATGCTAAACTTTTAATAAATTAGAGACTGAATGTAACACAGTAGAGCAATATTATTATGTGTAAATCTATAATGTTTCAACGAGCATGATACAATCAAATTAGAATGGTTTCTTTTCTTTTTGGTTTTATACTTTACAATGAAATTCCATGATAATACATTTAACAAATCCTAAGTTTCATTTTAAAAACCATTTTAAAGGTCCAACGTACTCCAATATTTGACCTAAAGTGTATTTCAATGTCTTACAGATTTTTAAAAATATATTACTTACAGAGTCACGTTCCCCAGGGTCAACCTCAGCCTCTTTTAAACACTGGACTGAACCTATAAAAACATTAAAATAAATGGGACTTAATAATTTTGTTGTGTATCATGCTGCAAAAACTGCACAAATGCTTCAAAAATCTGATTATATACTTTCTGATACTCTATGCAAATATCTTGTTTCTAATATGGTCACTAAATTCCAGAGGATAAATTTACCAGGCAAAAGCAAGTTACATCATATTTAGAACAATGAGGTACAATCTGTTCCTATCAACATACATTGGAACATCTCCCAAAGTTTCTGGAAGCTATTTCTGACCATTACAACAGTAGCTATTTTCCAACCTCGGAACCAAAGGCTTAGGGTAATCTTAAAATATTAAATGTGTGCATTATCTGTGGACAAGAGTTACATTTTTTTCTAAGATAGAGGTGTACTTTGTTTTGACAGTATAATGTTTGTTTTGGCACGAAGACCAGCATGAGATGAATCCAATTCAATATGATTTGGATTGTGTGAGCTAAAAGATTTGTCAAAGCATCAACTGTGCAGAAGTGTAATGGCTATAAACAATGTGTGGTTTTTGGAATGAATGATGTGGAGATGCCGGCGTTGGACTGGGGTAAATACAGTAAGAAGTCTCACAACACCAGGTTAAAGTCCAACAGGTTTATTTGGTAGCAAAAGCCACTAGAACAGAACTCCCACTCACCTGACGAAGGGGCAGAGCTCCAAAAGCTAGTCGTTTTTGCTACCAAATAAACCTGCTGGACTTTAACCTGGTGTTGTGAGACTTCTTTCTGTATTTTAGAATTAAGCCTTTGTAAATGAGCCAATTGCCCTATTAAAGCACTTGTCATTGGTAAACATTGATTTGCCATTGTAAGTTTCTAAGTAGATTTTAACTTGTCAATTTGGCTAGATTTTATAACCTGTGAGAACATTTCTTTTACCAAACACTGTTCATCATAGCTACTCTACAATGATCTTTCAGAATCGCCTGCATTTTGAGCAGTGATAGATTGTGTTCCAAAACTGTGAGCAATAAAGGGCAAGTATTATGATCCAATCAACAGAACACTCAAACCTGCCAAGCATATGGAATTGTGATCTGGTCATGAAATTTGGTAGGGCTTCAGATCAAATCCCTTGGATGCATACCAGCAACCACTCATCCCCTCCACCCACCACCATTGGAATTGGACTCATGAAAATCTATTGAGTTAGGTTTTCACCATTGAATTGAGTGTGGTACTTCTGTGCTCTATGGAAGGCAAATTAAGGGGCTGTTAGCAGGGCCAAGGATTGAAATTCTACGGACTGTAAGATCACCTTCCCCTGGTAATTGTAGGGGTCTTGGATATCCTGGTGTTGTCACGATGTGGAGTTGCCAGCATTGGACTGGGGTAAAAACAGAAAGAAGTCTCACAATGCCAGCTTTGTCAGGTAAATTCCCACCCACCTGATGAAGAGACAGCCTGTTCCGAAAGCTTGTGGTGTTTGCTACAAATAAACCTGTTGGACTTTAAGCTGGTGTTGTGAGACTTCTTTCTGCTTTTATCCTGGTGTTGTCCAGAGCATAGAACAAAAGAGGGAACTTGCATTTTTATTGTGTTTCTCATGATTCATGAACATCACAATGAACTTTACAGCCAGTGGAGCACTGGAATAATGTAGGAAACATGATGGCACCATAAAGACGCCACAACAACAATAAGGTAATGATTTTAGTGATGTTGGTTGAGAATTAAATACTGGTCGGGAAAAGTCTCCAACTATTCTGCAAATAGTGCTGGGATCTCTTACATCCATCTGGGTAGTAAGGTGGGGCTACAGTTTAACTTCTTATCCAAAGGATGATACATCTCTAACACGTCAACATTTATTACTGCACTATACTGACAAAATCTTGGGTAATGTGTCAACTAGAGTATCCAGTTCTGGCTGGTCAATGATATAGAGGCCCTGTGAGAAATTCAAAAGAAGGCATTACATTAATATCTAGCTGAAAGGTCCTCAGTTACTATTAACAGCTTGGAAAGTTGGGTTATTCACCTCAAGGAAAGGATAGACTTTATAGAGATTTGAGTGAGATGTTTAAAATGTTCATGTGGATAGACTATTTGAGTTAGAAATTCAGGAAGAACTGGGAACGTGCAGAAAATATTTCTAAGCATAGAATTTGATTGGATGACAAATGTTTTGATGTGAGTTGTTGGATTCTACAAGGAGTATTAACTCATTCCAGCTTTTTGTAAAATGTTGGATGGGTTTTTAGCTGTGGCTATCACAGCGTACAAAATGTAGTTGGGATATGGGACAACATGTTTTACACTCACTATAATCTCTTGAACTAAGATCCTCCAATTCTGGTGGCAAGAAAGGTGACCCAACGGCATTATCATCTTTCAGGCCAACTTGCCCAGTTTTGTGGCGTTAATCACACAAAACTAGCTCCACTGAATGGGGCATGCTGTTCATACACTTGATACCAGACTCCCAAAGCAACTGTTCAACTCAGAATTCGGTTGTGGCAGGGGAGTCCCAGCATGACAGTGTAAACATTTCAGGAATGCCCTCAAAGTATCCCTGAAGAGGTTACACATACCTACCAATGCATGGGTGTCTCTGGCTTGTAACCAACCAAAATGGGGAAAGGTTATTTGGGAAGGCACCGAACACATTGAGAGACTTTATCCAGAATATGCAGAAGTGAAGTCGAGGTGTTGGGGGGAGCGCGTAAATCTTCAAGCCAACCATCTACCAACTCTTCCACATACCCCTGCCCTGAAAGTGTCAGAAACTGCACATCGTGCATTGGACATTGCAATCAACTCAGAACCCATCAAACTGAATGGAAGCAAATCATCCTAAATCCCATAGGACTGCCTAAAAAAAGAGTAAACTCAATCTTATTTTCACTCTTGGGGTTTGTGGAAATTTTCTCTTTGAATTAACCTAGCGTTCCATATCTCCCAAGTGTCTGCTTAAGGGTTGGCAACATTGTTATGGTCTGCTGCTTTGTGAACATGGGGCAGGCAAATAGGCCAGTGGTGTTTCTCTGCCCGTCATTTCTGGAGGTTTGTATAATCGTAAGATTGATTTTGGTTTGGTTCATGTTTATCTGTTTCAAACAAACTTAAGACTTCTAATTTGTACAAGAATTCACTTACCCACCAGTCAACGTGGATAATCATTTTATCAGACCAAATTTCTCACTATTAATTCCAAAAACAGCTCATAGATACATAACCTATGGATCCCCCCATTAACCTCAAACAAATATTCCCAACCTAAGGTCGAGCATCCCCAAACAATGCTCAGAAACTTCAATATTCACAAATAAGATTAAATCTTTCCTCTAACCGATGCCCTTATGCTGGGAGTGGGATAGAGTTGGACCTGTTGACAATGGAAACAGAGCATTGGCACTCACGGGTGTTCGAAGGCCCACTTAGATTCTCTGGCACTATATCCCAGGAATTATAGAACTTGTTTGGTCCTCTAACCTTTATTCCTTTTGCACATCCTCTCCTCCCCCTCTTGGCCTCCTCATAACCTCCATGCCAATTTAATTGAGGAGTGTCTGCGATGGCTTATTTTCCTGCTCCCAGACCATTACCTCTGCTGTCCCCTTTGGATCTATCCATAGCTCTCTCCTGTTTCACATCATCCAACATCACAGTGTTACTTTTCACAAGTATGCTAATGTCATCCAGCGGTACATCAGCAACCATCACTCCTGACTCCTCCTCTGCTTCTATATGTCACATCTGCCACTATCCTGTTTGGGACTGCTATTATTTGAAGAGAAATTTAAACATCCAGCAATCAACTGACAGAACAACACTACAAATTTCATGCTTTTATACAAAAATAAACTTTATTATACATAGAAATTAATTAAGCAAAAGAAGCACTATTAAATTAACACTATCAATTTACAATTACTAATGCAATGAATTCAGTTCCATTTTTCGTTTCCCACTAAGAATTACCTTATACAGAACAAAGAACAAAGAAAATTACAACACAGGCCCTCCAAACCAGCACCGACCATGCTGCCCAACTTAACTAAAACTCCCTACCCTTCCAGGGACCATATCCCTCTATCCCCATCTTATTCATGCATTTGTCAAGATGCCCCTTAAAAGTCACTACTGTATTCACTTCCATTACCTGCCCCAGCAGTGGGTTCCAGGCATCCACCACCCTCTATGTAAAAAATCTGCCTTGTACATCGCCTTTAAACCTTGCCCATTGCACATTAAACCTGTGCCCCCTAGTAACTGATTTGCCCACCCTGGGAAAAAGCTTCTGACTATCCACTTTGTCCATGCCTCTCATAATCTTGTAGATTCAAGCATTTTCCCTATTACAGAAGTCAAGTTAACTGGCCTACAGTTACTTGCCTTTTGTCTATCTGCTTTTTTAAACAGTGGCATCACATTTGCTGTTTTCCAATCTGCCGGAACCACTCCAGAGTCCAGTGAATTTTGGTAAATTACCACTAGTGCATTTGTTATTTCTCCTGCCATCTCTTTTAGTGTCCTGGGATGCGTTCCATCAGGACCAGGAGACTTGTCTACCTTGAGCACCATTAACTTGCCCCACCTCTTTCATGATAATGATGGTTTCTAGGTTCTCACCTGCCATAGCCTTCTTGTTATCAATTTTTGGCATGTTATTTGTGTCTTCCACTGTGAAGACCGACACAAAAGACCTGTTCAATGCCTCAGCCATTTTCTCATTTCCAGTTATTACATTAACCTTCTCGTCCTCTAAAGGACCAATGTTTACTTTCGCCACTCTTTTTTGTTTTCTACATTTGTAGAAACTTTTGCTATCTGTTTTTATATTCTGAGCTAGTTTATTCTCATAATCCATCTTACCTTTCTTTATATCTTTTTAGTGGCTTTTTGCTTTAAAGCTTTCCCAATCCTCTAGGTTCCCACTAATATTTGCCACTTTGTATGCATTTTCTTTCAATTTGATACCCTCTTTTATTTCCTTAGTTATCCATGGCTGATTATCTCTTTTCCTTCCTTATCACTGGCATATACTTTTGCTGAAGACTGTGAAAGATCACTTTGAAAGTCCTCCACTGTTCCTCAATTGTGCCACCATAAAGTTTTTGTTCCCAGTCTACCTTAAATAATTCCTCTCTCCTCCCTTTATAGTCTCCTTTGTTTAATACCTCATGATTGTGAATGCCTCAGTTCCTTGTTGCAAGTACCCTACTGCCTTCTCATAGCTTATGCTACGAACCTCTCTCTGCAAATAAGGACCACTGTAGATTTTGTCTGCGAGCTACAAGGTAGGGAAATCTTCAAACTGCATTTTCCCTCACAAAATGCAAACCGAGCCCCACCCACATTCTATACATGAACAGGAAAATTAGTATTTTCTCTGCTTAGAGATGCAGGCCACCAACAATCATCTCTGGTTGGCTCATCACTCCAATGACATGCAGTGTACAAAGAAAGCAAAACTACATCTGTCTGTTTTCTAAGCAAATATCTTTTTAACATAAACAAGGGAACTTTTAACCACACAACCCATCTCTATTACAACATGGCCTGATTTGGGGTGGTCTCAAACAGAAATTTAAATAAAGTATTTTACCTTCAACACAACTCTTTGATTATGTAACCCAAATGAGAAATGTATATTCCCAATGAAGTTTTCCTAATCTTTCTCTAAACTTGTTGGCTCCATTACAAGCTTAGAGAAAGATCATTTAGTGTTCAAGTTTTTTTTCACCCTGACCTTGTAAGATAAACACAGATTAATGAAAGTTAGGCTTGTTTGATTCATCGCTACATTAGGGTTGCTTAACCAATCTTTTCCATTTATTTTCCATTTAACAGCTCAACTCCTAAAACTGAAAGTTTTATTCTAAAACATATCCAAAATAGATATTTGCTACATATTATTTGTCCAACATCTAGTACTGAACAAACAGAAATTTCCTCTAACTGAATATTGAGAAGACCAAAGCCTTTGTCCCTTGTAACAATCTCAAGTTGAATCAGATTTTCCACAAACTTGGTGTCACATTCAGTCCTTCTATGAGCTTCCAATCAAATCTATGCCAAAATGAAGGCCAGCTATTTGATTTGATCTGATTTATTATTGTCACATGCATTGTTATACAGTGAAAAGTATTGTTTCTTGCCCTATACAGAAAAACATACCATTCATAGACTACATAGGGGAGAAGGAAAGGAGAAGGTTCAGAATCGAGTGTTACAACATAGAGTGTAGAAAAAGAGCAGCTCAATAGATTTATTCAAAAGTCTGATGACAGCAGGGAAGAAACTGTTTGTGAGTCAGTTTCCATACATTCTACCTATTTCCACATTTGTAATATCATCTAACTCTAACAGTGTATCAGCTGGTCTGCTACTGGAATGCTCATCAATTTTCCTGGACCCACAGACATAACTATTCCAACACACTCCTGCCTGACCTTCCCACCTTCCACAGACTTGAGGTCAGCAAAACCCTTTCTGCCCACCTCATGCCACTCCTATTCACCCACAACACTATTCTTGCTGACCTACATTAGCTCCCGGTTAAGCAATGCTTCAGTTTTAAAATTCTCATTCTCATTTTCAGATCCCTCCATGGCTGTTATCTCCTCCAACCCTACGACCCTTCGAAATATCAGTGCTACTCTCTAATTCTGGCCATGTGAGCAATCTGAATTTTAATCACTCCACATTGGCTGTGCCTTCAGCTCCCTCCTATCTCCAACTTTCCTCCCGTCTTTTGTCCACCATCTTCATTGACCAAGTTGCCTGATTACATACTTATATGGCTTTGCATCTGATTTTGTTTATCAATAGTCCTGTGAAGCACTTTGGTATATTTTGTTACAATCTCCACAGAGATCAGTGACTTTAAAAATATATTTGAATTTCCAGTGATAGTCTGGAAGGATCGTATGACAAAGTTTCAAGTTCTAAGACTGTGATAAACAAACTAAATGTGACATTATCTGAACACTATTCTACAGGCAATGTATACTCTAAATTACTGAAAAGATCCCACATTTAACTTTTAAATTAGCCACATTTCCCCCTCCATTATTATAATTGACGGCACGGTGGTACAGTAGTTAGCTCTGCTGCCTCACAGGGCCAGGGACCCGGGTTTGATTCCCGGTTTGGGTCATAGTCTGTGCGGAATTTGCACATTCTCCCAGTGTCTGCATGGGTTTCCTCCAGGAGCTTCAGTTTCCTTCACAGTCCAAAGACGTGTTGGTTAGGTGATTTGGCCATGCTAAATTTTCCTGAACAGGCACCAGAGCATGGCGACTAAGAGATTTTCACAGTAACTTCATTGCAGTGTTGATGTAAGCCTACTTGTGACAAATGAATAAACTTTAAATTTACTCTGTCCCTTAAATGAACATTTCACTCTCCAGGAATTGGTCCAAAGCTGCTCCCAGCCACTAATGGTTTACTTCCTTTCCCTTTTCCAGCTGGATAACTTTAATCCCCAAACTGACTTCCACAGTAGTGGTTATCCTGGAGATACTTCCCCTCAGCCAAAGTTAGTTGAATCTTCTAGCCCTTGGACTTGGTCTCTTTAATCCAAGTGCAAGGTCCCACCCACAATCTACATAATGATCACTACAGACTGGCTGCCTATATTTCATCGCTTCCGCCCAGTCCACCTCCACTCTTTCCGGGGTCACCCTCCGTGATTCCCAGAGAACCCTGCCAGACCAACGTCTGAGCTAGTCTGTCCATGTCGGCCTCGCAAAACTGGGAAATGTCACAGCTCTATGTACTCATCTCAGGA
This sequence comes from Carcharhinus amblyrhynchos, assembly GCF_965287045.1. Classification (NCBI taxonomy): domain Eukaryota; kingdom Metazoa; phylum Chordata; class Chondrichthyes; order Carcharhiniformes; family Carcharhinidae; genus Carcharhinus; species Carcharhinus amblyrhynchos. The sequence goes on from NC_137337.1 coordinate 34,367,368, forward strand.
GCAACAATTCAGGCCAAACAATCTACCCGGGTCATCACACATGCTCTTGCAATTGTCCAGATGTACAAACATCTTGAACTTCCTTCCCAGTAAATCCAGCTGAGCCTCACTGTCTCCATAGCAACTGAACAACTGCTGGTGGTGAAGCAGGATTCAAAGCAAGTCACATGACCTTCTTTGCTACTCCATTTTAGCTGTAATTGAATTGGCAGTCCTAAAGCATGACAGAATTACAAACTTTACATTTTGTGAAAACCCATAAAAGGTCCATGGGGAATCACTGATTGATCTCCTTGTGGAACTCATTGAGTATGAGTTCCCCTGGTGGCCTTCCTAGTTGGAACTCATTACCTGAGCCTTTTATAAGGCAGGCCCAGGACTGGGCCTGCTGAACTATAGTCCAAGGCAGGTTGTGGTTTCACTTTACATTCTGTAGTAAACTAAGTTCCTTTCCAGCTGGGCTTCCTGGGTCATTACATATTTGTAAAAGCTTTATTATGTCAGAGGAGCATTATAAATACAAGTTGTAATTATTGATTCAACTGTCTGGGTCACTCACCTGTAACAGGTATTCTGAACTTGTTAACCATGGACCAACAGCTAACTTCCTACCTCCAATTCTACAACAGTATGGAGGCTGAATTGTTGCCCATGCTTCCTCCACCCACAATCCCTCCACAACACATAGACACACAGCATTTGCCTTCATTCTCTCACAAGAGAATAGGCTGGTTCAACACCAAGCCAACCCTACTTAGCAAAGGCCTCAATGGACGAGCTGCATCAGGAAGCCTGGCTGGTGTCCACAGCTCAATGCTTTCATGGATATAAGACTGGCTGGCGTCCACAGCTCAATGCTTTCATGGATATAAGACTGGCTGGCGTCCACAGCTCAATGCTTTCATGGATATAAGACTTAAAACCCAACTGGAAACAAGCCTTTGACCAACATCTTCCAGGTGCACATCCCAAACAAAACAACAGAGTTAGCTAATGGTTCCATATGTGTGAAATCTAGGTTCAGACGTTCAATGGGTTGAACGCAGGACCATGATTAAAGGGTCGGATTGTCGTGAGGGTTGGGGGAGTTCTAGTTGGGAAACCTCCCAATTCAGCAGAGCTATTCCCTCTTAAAGGCTTTTTAAAGAACTAACCATATCTTAGTTTGAGGAGGTAATGATGGGTTGGAATTGGGCCCAATGCCCCAGAGGCAGTTCAGTGATGGCCACAGAGGAATTCAAGTACCAGGGCAGGATGATTAGAAAATCCAGATCAGTCCTGTGGTACTTTAGCCCAACTGTGTTAAAGACTGTTTGATCCTGTAACCCTCAATCCTCACATATCCTCAACCCCTCCATGCTTCCCTTGCTCCTGCATATCACGCAAGCCATCTTATATATTCCATGCCCCCTCAATGCCCCATGCCCCCCAAAATCCAATGCCCCTTCTATGCCATCCAGGCCCCTTGACTTCACACAAATGCCCCTTTCATATCTCCCTGCCCCATGACCCCGCATCCTTCAGAAGCTCATGGAAGGGAAATGGAAGGAACTTGGGGGCATGGGAGATGTGAGGGGACATATCGGGGTGTGATAGGCATGGAGGGGCATGGTGGATATGAAGGGGAAATGTAAGTAAGACCTTTAAACTTCCCCATCGGAAGGTTCCCAAATTCTGACTATGGTGGATGAGTCCTCAGTAGAGCTGTGCACCACGAGATGTTTGGAAGCTATCCGGACACGGGAGAATTGCAGGGACAGGGTTGTGAGATGCTGATCCCAGTAATGGTGCCAGCTAGGTCAGAAGTGCAGCCTTGCTGCAGCCTCACTGCCCCACACCCTATCTCCAGCTGCCAAAAATTCCCAGGAACTGAAACAGGGGTGGGAATCCTGGAATTACATCCTACCACATTGTTAAAGGCCTCCAGAGACAACCCAACTCACAAAAATGTAAGGCCGTTGTCTTAAAAAGCAGACATCCTTAGCAACTGAATAGTATTTTCTACTTTGCTAGAATAATGGATCACTGCCCAATATATGCCAGCTCCTACTCCATTTATAGACTAAGTGTATTAATAGTTTGCCATGGTTGCTGATTCCAAGTCATTTTACAGACATAAAATGAAAAGCATATCCTGTTGAGAAAGAAATTGAAGAATTTCCAGTCGCAGTTTTTGATAAGTCTGAACAGACCATTTAGAGACGGAACAATTTGAATTCATTTTCTCTATGGCCTATAAAACATGAACTGACTCTTGAAGCTCACAGAGATGTGCGGGTTAGGTGGATTGTCCATGCTAAATTGCCCCTTAGTATTGGGGCATTAGTTAGGGTAAATGCATGAGGTTATGGGGATAGGGCCTGGGTGGGATCGTGACTCAATGGGCCAAATGGCCTCCTTCTGTACTGTAAGAATTCTATGATTCTAACTGCTATCTAAGACATTAGCTTGTCTAATAATGTACGTATCGATCCACACATTGTGTGTAGTGGGCTTACTTTGATTAACTGGAGAGTTACAAGTGATAGTGCATAATTTTAAATTAGATTGACCATCCTTATTCAGGAATTACTAGGCAAGTTCTGTTTTCGCTCCTACTACTCCAGTTCCCTTTCCAATGCACTTACCAAAGAATCCTGTTTGTGATAATGAGGCGCATTATAATTCTGACAAAATCAAACTACACAAAGAGCCGTTATTGCAAAGGGATTGCGAGAGTACAAGAATAAGGGAGTCATACTACAAATGTACAGACCATTAGAGAGACCACACCTTGAGTACTATGTGCAGTTTTAGCCTTCAAGAGATCCATGCAAAGTAAGGGCGTACTTGCAATGGAGGCCACAAGGTGAAGCTTCATGTGATTGGTTGTCCCAGCATGGAATGGGTTGTCCTGTATAGGAAGACTCAGCAAATTGGGCCTACACTGCTTGGAGTTTCAAAGAATGAGAAGTGTTCTGTGAAAAATACAGGGGAGCTCGACTACGGAGGCACTGAGAGGTTGTTTCCCCTGACTGGGAAAACTAGTAAGAAGTCTCACAACACCAGGTTAAAGGCCAACAGGTTTATTTGATAATAAACACCACAAGCTTTGACGATGTTCCTTTGTCAGGTGAGTGGAGAGTTCTGCTCACAAACAGGGCATATAAAGGCACACACAGTTTACAGAATATTGATTAGAATGTGAGTCTTTACAGCTAATCTGCTGTTCAAGTCTTAAAGGTACAGGCAATGTGAGTGGAGATGGTATTAAGCACAGGTTAAAGAGATGTGTATTGTCTCCAAACAGAACAGCAAGTGAGATGTTGCAAGTTCAGGCAAGTCATGGTGGTTACAAATAGTGAGGCATGAACCTCAACCGGGATCTTGGGTTCATGTCACACCATCCGTAACCCCCATGACTTGCCTGAACTTGCAACATCTCACTTACTGTCCTGTCTGGAGACAATACACATCTCTTTAACCTGTGCCTAATGCTATCTCCACTCACATTGTCTGCACCTTTAAGAACAGAACAGCAGATTAGCTGTAAAGACTCGCATTCTAATCAGTATTCTGTAAACTGTGTGTGCCTTTATATGCCCTGCTTGTGAGCAGAACTCTCCACTCACCTGACGAAGGAACAGCGTTCTGAAAGCTAGTGGCATTTATTATCAAATAAACCTGCTGGACTTTTACCTGATGTTGTGAGACTTTTTACTGTGTTTACCCCAGTCCAACACTAGCATCTCCACATCATGGGAAATCTGGAACATGGGGGCACTGTTTCAGGATGAGAGGTCACCCATTTAGGAATGAGTTGAGGAAAAATTTCTTCACTCAATAGGTTGTGACTTTTTAAAACTCTACTCCAAAGCCCTGTGGATGCTCGCCATTATAAATGTACTTAAGAGTGACTAGGAATCAAGGTATGGGGGAGCAGGGGGTGGACAGGAAAATGGAGTTGAGGCAAAAGATCAGCTATGGTCATATTGAGTAGCAGAACAGGGAGTGGTTGATCCATTCCTACTCCTGTTTCTTTTGCTCTTATTTGAATGGAGCGTTATTTAAACAGCTGTGCCTACGATTCCTGCCAGTGGTTATGTTACTGCTCTATTTGACCTTCACCAAGCAAAGCTATTTTGTACTTAGCTCTTAGATTTACCGTTCACCTCCACATCACTCCAAGATCTTGGGTGGGGCGGGAAGTGACTACCTACTGCTAAATTTGCCAAGACCACAGTCAGCCAGGATGAAGTGAAGAAGCAGCTGTTAGTGTTTCCGAGAAGCTGGTCCACGAAATGCTGAGGTTGGGTTTCCTCCCATCACTGGGGGAGGGGAACATGTGATTCAAGTACAGGTGCTGCACACGCATTATAAAACACAGATCATCTCTTTATAAATATTAATGAGAAAGCTTAACTTTAGAGGAATGACATTCTTACAATGGATATTCAGGGCCAACACTCCAGATTCACTAGGATACCACTGACAGTCTAACTCCTGATCGCTAAACAGCCAAGTAGCAGAGTTCAGCTGGTGGAATTATAGAATCCATTCTTTGCAGATGGAGGCCATTCGGCCCAACAATTTGCACCAAATACAATCCCATCCAGATCCTCTCCCCATAATCCCAGATATTTATCCCAGCCAGTCCCCCTGACATGAGGGGTAATTTAGCATGGCGAATCAACCTAGCCAGCACATCTTTGGACTGTTTGAGGAAACCGGAGCACCCGGAGGAAACCCACACAGACATGGGGAGAATGTACAAACAGTGACCCAAGGCTGGAATTGAACCCGGGTCCCTGACGCTGTGAGGCAGCAGTGCTAATCACTTGCCACTGTACCGCCGCTACTACTAACTTCCTGTGACCACATGAACTAGATTAACTTGTCTTCCTGACACAAGGGGGATCTCCCTCACCTCATGGCCTCACAAACTCCAAGCTATCTGCCTAGATTTTCCACAGCAGTTCTCCCACTTCACACTGCCACTTCTCGGTTCCCCTGCCACTATCAGAGACTTCAGAATGTCCGATCTGTGGCCTTGACTCCTCAATGCTGTGATTCATTAGTCTTGGATTTCTGCTCTTGTTCCTTGCAGCTGCCTTGCCCTCTTCTCTCTCTCCCCTCTCACTCAGTCTCCAGCTTCTGGTCTCCCCAGTTTCTCCAGCCCATACTCTGGTCTTAAGACTCTGTCCCCTCTGCTTGAAACCACACTTCAGGCCTCAGACTCTTCTCCCAGCTTGCCAAAGTCATCTCTTCACATCCCAAGGAAGGAGCTCATGAGGTTGACTCAGTTCCCTGCCTGGCATCTTGGCATTCATAGCTGGGGGAACACAGTGCCCCGTATGAAATGCCCCACAGTGAGCGGGGCCCAGATTTCAGCTGCACAACTGCAGCCAGAAGTTTAAGTTTAGTTTATTTATTGTCACAAGTAGGCTTACATTAACACTGCAATGAAGTTACTGTGAAAATCGCCTAGTCGCCACACTTTGGCGCCTGTTTGGGTACACTGAGGGAGAATTTAATATGGCTAATGTGTCTAACCAGCACGTCTTTCAGGCTGTGGGAGGAAACCGGAGCACCTGGAGAAGACCCACGCAGACACGGGGAGAATGTGCACTCAGACAGTGACCCAAGTCGGGAATCGAACATGGGTCCCTGGCACGGTGAGACAGCACTATGCCACCATGCTGCCACAGAAGCCTGGACACCGAGGTCCCCCTCATCCCCCCGGCCACCACTTTTAAACATACCAATCATACACAAGAATTGGCAAAACAATAATGAGGGTTCTTTATTTAAAGATAAGACTAATTACAGATAAATGTAGAAGAAGGCTAAGCACAGTATATCTGATCTCTATCCTGCTGCTTGTCAGCTGTGTACAGGTGAATGGATTAATCCATCACATCCTGTTGAGGCATGTAATGTTTGATCACAGTTTAAGACACGCTCCCTTAAAGGTGTAAAGGTATTTTTCTAGGTCTATTATTCCCTAGGCAGCGATTATTAATCACATCTAGCAGTATATCTGATAGAATGACATTACATGCTGGATAAGCCAATAAATTATCAAAAGCACCTTACAAATAGACTTTATGTAATGAATTCCTGAGCTCTTGGAATTTGCTCACAACTGATAATAATATTCTTGCATTAGCTGGCCAGGCTTCTCCTAAAACAAGCTAAGTGGCTAATGGGTGGGAAAACTGAAGGATTTTTTGGGCGTGCTTACCTGAATGAGTCTCCGATACTCTGAGCAATGCAGAATGTCTCAGCGTCATCCACTCTGAGAAGTGGCGAGACGGCCTATTCCCACCCCAAGAGGCCAGCAGCATAGTGCTGAGCAGGCGCCGATTTCTCAGTGCGGCCTCCTGATCGTTGGCTTTCCCAGCTCTCCCCCTGCCCCCACACCGCAGGCCTTCCCAATCCCCCACCTGACCAGCTTTAGTCTCCCCCTCCCCCGACAGCCCGCCCCGATCACCCTCCTCCCTCCCTTTCCCACCAGGCTGGCAACGGCAGGCTGGCACTGTCCAAGGGGTAACCCCACCCTTGTCCCCGACCTCCCAGGGGGGCCTCAACGACCTCGATCTCCACCAGTAGGGTGAGGATAGCTGTTCCCCGTTAGCAGGGAGCAGTTGCAAACCTCGCTGGTGGGAATATTGTCCCGGGAACAATGAGCATATGGAAATGTCAATTTCAATGATTTTTCAAAATGATAATCAGTTCCTTGCCAATTACTGGTGGGGAGTTGATTTCGCAAAAAAACAAGCACTTGGGAGACTCATGATTGGCTGGATGCCGGCAATGAATCTTGCGAAAGGCTGATGTCTCCTGGCTCAAACAGCGCTGGGAGAACAGGCCATAGTAATTGGATAACTTCAGCATTGCTGAAAAAGAGACAAACTGTCGAAGCTTTTCATCTTATGCTCATCAGGACAGATTTGCGAGAATGCCAACAAGTGAAATGAACAATTTATGCCATGTGAGAAGAGAGTACTGATTGGTTGGCAAGTGAACTCTGATTGGTAGAGGTGTTGCCATGGATAAAGCACTGGGGAAATTTATCCACTCTGTCTAGACTTTTCATGATTTTGAATGACTTCAGCAAAAGTCCCCTTCAATCTTCCCTTCTCTCAGGGGAAGATTACAGTTTCGCTAATCTCTGGAACCATTCCAGTAACTTTTTTTTCTGCCAAATTTTCCATTCTGGTTGACAGTGGTGTATGACATCGGGGAATTCTGGTCCACATCTCAGTCCCTCCATTTCTCTTCTCACATTCCCTCTAAACATTCTATATTCAGTCTTTTTGCCACCAGTATTATCAACTGAGTCTCTGGCACATGGACCCTTCTCCTGCTTTTTCTTATTCTCTATCTCTTTCATCATTCAGACAGCTCTGGTGTTGGGTGCTCCACCCTTCCCCTTCATGGGAATGCATCTAGATTATAACCAAACCATTTTGTCTTTTTAAATGTTTATTTGAAGCAGCCCTGCCTTTAAATCCCTGCTTGCAATTAACACAAGCCATCAATCTGCTGAAATGTGTCAGCTTCCAGTTCAGTCATTTTATTCGAGATTATTCCTTGTCCTTTTCCATAGCTAATCTAAACTATCAGATAATTTGAACACTTGTTCCCTCAAGATTCTTGATTCACACTGTTACTTTCTAAATCAGCCAGGCCTTTCCCAGCTTATCATGGGCAACATTGGAACTACCTGTTGGAATCTCCCAACAGAAACTCCACCAGTCATGAATCATAGAACCACAGAATCCCTACAGTGCAGAAAGAGGCCATTTGGTCCATCAAGTCTGCACCTACAACAATCCCACCCGGGCCCTATCCCCGCATATCTATCCCGCTAATCCCCCTGACACTATGGGGCATTTTAGCATGGCCAATCAAACTAACCCGCACATCCTTGGAATGTGGGAGGAAACTGGAGCACCCAGAGGAAACCCACGCAGACATGGGGAGAACGTGCAGACACGGCACAGATCGTCACCCAAGGCCGGAATTAAACCCAGATCCCTGGCGCTGTGAGGCAACCGTGCTAACCGCTGTGTCACCATGCTGCCCTCCCTCGCCCTAATTCTATACACGGAGCAGCTGCTTGCTCATGCTGAATCCAATGATTTGAATGCCAGTGTTTTCACGAACTGTTTTTCAAACCCCAGGAGGGCCATTTTGAGTGATGATGCAGCAGGAAAATCTGGGAGACTTGAGAAACTCTGGAATGATCACATTTCCCGATTTACCCCTGGCCCTCACTGGTGACGTCACAAGGTTCATGCCCACAAAAGGACGGGAACCTCATTTTAATGAATTTAGATAAATGTGAATATCAATATCCAGTTCCCCCCACCCCCCCCCGATCATACAACACCCCCTTCCCCCACTGAATATTTAAACCTCGCCGACGTGACAAAGTTTACAATGAACAACTTTTTGAAGATGGGATTCAATCGAGGGGAGCACCCCCTGGGCTGTAAAGGGAAATTTAGTCCCCGAGGTCAGGGGAAAAGCCTGGCACTGTTTCTCCCACTACCTCTTGGCACAGGGTGGCACTGCTGGGGTGGCACTGTGCCAACCTGGCAGTGCCAATGGCAAAGGGGAGAAGGGGTAGTGGAAGGAGGGGAGCAACACCACTACCTCAGCAGTGGCTGGAGGGGTGAGAGAGCACCCCCAATGATTGTGTGGGGGTGGGGGTGTGCGTGGGGGGGCTGGTAGAACCCCTGATGCCTCTGTGTGGTCGTGGGGAGGGGGTGGTTTGGAGAGGCGGAGTTGAACTTCAGTTCTGATCAGGGCATCCTTTAAAGATGGCACGCTGACCTCTGTGGTGCCAATCTTGCCAGCTGTATCAGGCCCTGCCTCACCGAGTAAACCCCAGCTACTCAGTTATTTTACTCAGACAAGCTCAGGACCTGGAGTGAAACCTGGACTGTGTGACTGCGGGACACACACTGGTATTCAGTCAGAGCCTAACACTTCCAAAAACTACTGTGGGATTCTGCCCTGGGTGATATCTATTACCAATTGATAACTCAGTAAAATAGCCTGCCTTTGCCTCACTGCCTCATTAAAAACTCTCATTCCCAAACCATCATCTCCAGTCCCAACATCTCAAGCACTTTCTTCACTAGCTTCCTCAGCTCCACCTTACATGAAGTCCAAAGCCCTGTCTGTATTAATTCCCATTCATCTATCTCCAATATCCTCACATCTCTTCACTATCTCGCTCATTTAGTCTCCTAACTTCCTGAAGCTCTACAACTCTCTCCGTGCACCATCCACGGCAGCACCTTTAGCCAGATTTTCCAGCCGCGCCAGCTCAGACACCAGGAATTCCCACCCAATGTCGATGGACCTTTAAATAGGCCATCAAATTTCGATTCATGAAGTGGGCAGGAAAGGAAAATCTACTCCAATAGCTCTGCACTCTGGACCTCTCCACTCATATCTCACCCAATTTTCAAACTCTCTTCCAAGCTTTTTAAACATGCCTTTTGTTACCTCCATAATCTCTGTCCTGACTCCTGCTTAATGGTGATTAATGAAGTGTTTCAGACATTTGAAAGATTTGATCAGTTGATAGAATGAAAATATTTCCTTCAGTAGGGGAGGCAAGAAAGGGGTGACATAACCTTAAAAATAAAATTAGGCTAATCAAAACTGATGTTAGAAAATCCTAAGCAAAGTGGAAATCTGTAACCCTTTCCCCACAAAAAGTTGTGTCTAGATCAACTGAATATTCCAAAATTGAGACTGGAAGACTTTGTTCAGCTAGGGTATTAAGGGAACCAAAGCAGGCAAAATAAGATTTTTTTATTTGTTCTGGGATTATGCGGGTTCCTGATAACCGTAGAATCCATACAATGCAGAAAGAGGTCATTCGGCCCATCAAGTCTGCACTGACTCACTGAAAGGTTATCTTATCCAGGCCCACTTCCCTGTCCTATCCCTGCCACCCTGTGTATTCACCATGGCTAATCTATCTAACCCACACATCTTTGGACACTGTGAGAATTTAGCATATCCAATCCATTTCACCTGCATATCTTTGGTCACTGAGGGAGAATTTAGCATGGTCAATTCACCTAACCTGCATATCTTTGGACACTGAGGGAGAATTCAGCATGGCCAATCCACCTAATCTGCATATCTTTGGATTATGGGAGGAAACCTATGCAGGTACTCCACACAGACACTCACCCAAGGCCAGAATTGAACCTGGGTCCCTAGCACTATGAGGCAGCAGTGCTAACCAGCATGCCACCATGCAACCCCTCAAACCCTACATTTGTTGCTCTTTCCCAATTGCTCTTGAGAATATGATGGTGAGTTGAAATGGAGATCAGCCATAATCCAATGGAATGATGGAACAAGCTTGAAAGACTGAACGGCCAGCTCCTTTGTTCCCATAAAAGCTACTTTATAAATGTTAGCTGCAGTTGTTGGATTTTGTTATTTCACTTGTAAAGCTTATGACACACCTACTCAATACCAAAAATATTTCCCTAGTTTATATTTTAATTCAAAGTAAGAATCCGTTGCACGTTGTAATGCCACATATTTTTAATATAAAACAAGAAAAGGGAATGACTTTAAGTGACATCTCTGTTTTTGGCAGCTACTCAACAATACTTACAGGCTGAAAGCTTTCTTTGTTGTAGGTTCTTGCTGCCAAGGAACTACAAACAAATTTAGTGACTTTCATGTACCATTACATAGTATCAAAAAGATTTAGCATGATGCTTGAGGGTTCATTTCCGATACTCCAAAAACTGCAGCTCCAACACAGACTTGCTTCTGTATCCAATAAAAGTTTATTTATTAGTCACAGGTACACTTACATTAACACTGCAATGAAGTTACTGTGGAAATCCCGTAGTCGCCACACTCCAGCACCTGTTTGGGTACACTGAGCGAGAATTTAGCATGGTCAATGCACTGAACCAGTATGTCTTTCGGAGGAAACCCATGCAGACACCCCACACAGAAAATGTGCAGACTCCACACAGACAGTGGCTCAAGCCACGAATCGAATCCAGGTCCACGGCGCTGTGAAACAGAAGTGCTAACCGCTGTACCATCATGCCATCAAGGTGTGTGTGGGAAGTGAGAAGTCAGTTGAATTTAAAACAACTGACTACGTCATTCTTAATTTGATATCACTGACTTTAGTGGCATCTCAAGTGTGTTGAACACATATGCTGTAAGAGATTTACTTAAATTATAATATTTATCATTATGTGCTGCTCTATGACACAGTGTCACAGTGGTTAGCACCGCTGCCTCACAGCACCAGGGACACAGATTCGATTCCGACCTTGGGTGACTGTGTGGAGTTTGCATGTTCTCCCATGTCTGTATGGGTTTCCTCTGGGTGTTCCAGTTTCCTATCACACTCCAAAGATGTGGGGGTTAGGTGGTTTGGCCATGTTAAACTGCCCTTTAGTGTCAGGGAGATTAGCAGGGTAAATACGTGAGTCATGGGGATAGAGTGTGGGTGGGACTGTTGTCGGTGTAGGTTTGATGGGCCGAATGGCCTCCTTCTGCACTGTAGGGATGATTTTATGCAACATTTCTAAATCCCTCACACAGAAAGTATTAAGTTATTGTTGTTGTACTGGCATGCTAGGTTAGATATAATGATATAATGAAGGTAGCATTGATTCCACTTCCACTATTTTACCTGAGTTAAATATTGCTTCTTGTAAATTCTTCTGTCTTTATAATAATACAGCCATTTTTGCTTTCCCACTGTCAACACTTAGTGTAAGCGTGGGAATAAATTACCCCTCAATCCCCTCAAAGCTATTTATTTCTGAAGAAAATTGCTCTTAATAATCTAATTGATGCTAACAAACTACAACTCACATTAATAACTTGCTTACTGGCCCAACTGATAAATGAACTTTACTAGTTAATCTAATGCTATTTGATTGATAACCCTTGATTAGTTAGCCTGACAGTCTGTTATCATATCTACTGAGAGGCAGATATAAAGTTTCGAAAAAGAAGGTATTAAAGAAATTCATTAAAAGCATCATTGCTGCCATGCATAAACTACAATATGGTCTCAAAGAACTTGAATAATCCTTAAAGGCGCATAAAATCTACGTCATCCAAGTTCATAGAATTATTATAGAATCCCTACAGTGCAGAAGGAGGCTATTCGGCCCATCAAGTCTGCACCGACCACAATCCCATTCAGGCTGGTGGCCTGGTATCCCCATAACTCCACATATTTAGCCTGCAAGTCTCCGTAATACTAGGATCAACTTAGCATGGCCATCAACCTAATCTACACACCTTTGGACTGCGGGAGGAAACCGGTGCACCTGGAGGAAACCCACACAGACATGGGGAGAATGTGCAAACTCCACACAGGCAGTGACCTGAGGCCGGAATTGAACCAGGTTCTCTGGCGCTGTGACACAGCAGTGCTAACCAGTGTGCCACTATGCTACCTTAGTATGCCGAGCATAACCTAGCATGCCAGCACAAGTTCTCACAAATGTATTCTGCTCTGAACATTTAGAAGTTATAATTTAAAATTTCAAATACTTTGACTCTGCTCTGGATTTCTTCAGTTGCTTTTTCCCGTGGCGACAATAATACGCTGATAGGATACTCAATTACAGTAAGAGATTTTAAGCATCTAGTAATACTAGGAACAAGATAATGCTGAGATAATCTCAGGGTGCACAATTATTCATAAACTGTCCATGATTGATTCTCTCACTAAAGTCAATAACAACTTCTCAATGGATTTAATGTCATGTCACTCAAAGATGACTTTGTACATATAGATTTTATTTTTTCCCACTTATTTTAGGATCTTTTGCACATATGGTACTTCTAATAACATGCAGTTTTAACATAGTGGCATGGTGGCACAATGGTTAGCACTGCTGCCTCGCCACCAGGGACACAGGTTTGATTTCAGCCTTGGGTGACCGTCTGTGTAGAGTTTGCATGTTCTCCCTGTCTCCGTGGGGGTTTTCTCTGGATGCTCCGGTTTCCTCCCACACTCCAAAGTTATTTTACTCTGACAGGCTGTGTGGTTGGAGGGACACACACTGGTCTTCTAAACTGCCCCTTAGTGTCCAGGGGAATTAGTAGGGTAAATGCATGGGATGGGATGGGATTGTTGTTGGTGCGGGCTGAATGGGCTGACTGACTTCCTTCTGCACTGGAGGGATTCTATGATAAAACTTTCATCTTTTAGCTGTAGTGAAAGAGGAGCATTAAGAAGTCAGGAAGATAGTTTCAATAAAAGACAATTATTTACAGCAATCCCCATTTCCATCATTCCATCAATTTACTCAAATGATTTTTTAAAAAGTTTTTATTCTACTTCCATTTTAGACCAAATCCCTCTGCAAATACTACTCTCATGCTTTACAGGTCACCAACAATCCACTCTCAAGCTTTTGGTAATGCTGCTCTAAAAACTTCCTGTTAAGAATTAGACACATCACCCTGGCCTCAGGTTTTTTTTCCCCATTAATTCCTATGGAGAACAGACTTACTCTAAGCCTGTGCCACTAACAGCCAAGCTGAGAGTGAAACTGCGGCATCTGAGGGAATTACAAATCTAAATGTTCATTCCACAAATCCATGTAATGGCACTTTAGGACTTGAACTGGATTAACCCAGCCACCTTAAGCATCAATCTGATCTTGATCAGAAAAGAATAAATATTTACAAGTATATCTTGTATATTAGAAACTGCTAAAATTCAATTTGCAAAAGCCCTTCGCAGTGATGTAAACATATTGGCTACAAACAACAAGAGTGCTAGCATTATTACTAGAATAATGGCTTTTTTGTTAAGATTCCACAAACATATTTTGAAAGATTTGATACTTTGTGTTTAGATTTCTAATCTAGTTGTATGAACTACGGACATGAATCCCATGAGTAAGTCATGGGGGAATCGTCTGCTCTTCCAAATGGATCATCAGGCAGGCAAACAGCATACCAAGCTAAAAATAATTAGCAGTTCATGTGAGTCACATGGCATAAGCCCAGGCAGTGACTCTATGGCAGCCATCATATTTCTCCTGCTGCATATAAACACAGGAGCACTGGGAATAAAGTGCTCCAAATGGCAGACGTTTTCCTCATACATTAGAGATGTTGCCAAAGATTAGGTGTACTCGAGTTCAGCCTGTCATGACTGATATTGTTCTGAAGTAAGCCGTTGTGATCTCAGTCATGCATGCTCTTCTGCTTCCTGCAGCAGAATACACAAGAGGTCTGCGGGAGCCACTACAGCAGAACAGGTGGTACAGTGGTTAACACTGCTGCCTCACAGTGCCAGGGACCCGGGTTCGGTTCCTGGCTTCAGTCATTGTCAGTGTGCAGCCTGCACGTTCTCCTCATGCCTGCATGGGTTTTCTTTGGGGGCTCTGGTTTCCTCCCACTGTCTGAAACATGTGCTGCTTAGGTGCCTTGGCCATGCTAAATTCCCTCTCAGTGTATCCGAACAGGCATCAGAGTGTGGCGACCAGGGGGTTTTCACAGTAACTTCATTGCGGTGTTGATGTAAGCCTACTTGTGACACTAATAAATGTGTTGGAAATTTCAGAATTTTCACCGATCAGGGAAAGGAATGAATGTCAGTCACTGTTCAAATACTGTCAGTTGGTGCAGTAAGAGTTATTTTTTAAAATGAGATACTTAAAAGAGATTTTTTTTAAAATGCAAGAAAACACTGTTAAATGATCAGACATTGAAAGAGGAAAGTATTTCAGGAAAGTAGCATCATGGATTACCTGTCAAAGTCAACACTAATTAATTTATTTTTGATCCATAAAACCAACTTTTTAATAGGGAGAATTTCTCCCTGAAGCCACAATCAGTTTCTGAGGGACTTTTCATCTTATATCATTAAGAAATGAGATTTTCCAGCCACATTCAGCCCGGAACCAGAAAATCCCGGCCGTGGTCAAAAGACTTTTCCATTGTCCGCCCCTCGCCTGCTATGATTCCTGTAGCAGAAAGGGAAAATTTGCCCTAAGGTGTCTGACTTGCTAGGAGTATTCAGTTTGTAATCTGACTTTCTTTTCGTGACATTCTCCTCATGCATGCAGAACTTGGCTAGCAAAGGTTGAGGACGGCCTCAACTGGGAACTTGTATTCATGTCACACACCATATAACTCCCACCACTGGGTTTGCAAAATCTTACTAGCTGCCCTGTTTGAAACAATTCACACCTCTTTAACCTGTGATTATCCCTCGCTCCACCAGCACTGTCTGTACCTGTAAAGACTTGATTACCTGTAAAGACCCGCATCCTAACCATTATCTTGCAATTGTGTCTTTGTCTATATATGCCATGCTGGTGAACCCACCTCTCCAGGATGAAGCAGCAGTCCTCTGGAAGCTCGTGATACCAAATAAACCTGGTTGTCTCCTTACCGTGCTCCCCAGTGCCGATATCTCCACATCATCACATGTTTAAGGAAGATAATGTCCTTTAAGATTTAGGTAGATGAGGAGGTGTGCCAGCAATTTGAAAAGTTGGTGCCTACTGTTAATAGGGTGGCAGGAAATGAGCCAGATTATGCTGTTGCCTCAGGGACGCAGGATACATAAAGGTGCAGCTGTGATCTAATAATGTCTTGAGTGATTCAAAGATATACTCTTCTTTTATGACATCAATATCATAAAAAAATTTAAATTACATCACAATCAATATTTTTTGAACTCACCAGCAGCTGGGATTTTCCAGTCCCGCTGCAGTAAATGGAAATTTGGCTGTGTACCAAATTCTCCATTCTTGCTGGCAGTGGTAGTGTGGCACGCGAAGACCAGAGAATTCCAGCCCATGTTTTAGTACAAAATGTGTAGCAAATGTTCTAACATTGGACTTATGATTGTTTTATAATGGAACAGTCAATTGTAGAGACAGACATTCAGAGACCATTCTTATTAATTGTGATGTCAATGGGGGGAGTTCTCTGGCCTCCCAGTTGCGTGTGGCAAGTCAAACACTGTGAGGCAGCAGTACTAACCAATGTGCCACTGTGCAAAGGAACGTAGGCAAGTTAAGTGAATAGCAAAACGGTGGTGAATATAATTTGGGGTAATATTAAACTATCCACTTTGGTAGGAGAATAGAGAAGTATTTTAGGAGATGAGAGGCTAATAAATGTTGGCCTGAGAAAGGACCCATGTTTTTGTGCACATATCACAGAAAGTTAACATGCAAAAGCAACAGGCAACTAGGAAGGTAAGTGGCATTTTGGCCTTTATTCTACACTTTGACAAACAGTAGCTGAGGCTAGAGGATCATCAACTTGGTGAGAGATGCTCTTTGGTCTGCCCAAAACTTCAGGGTCTCTACAGTGCAGAAAGAGGTCACTTAGCCCATCAAGTCTGCACAAACTCACCTTTTTATATTCTCAAGGCCCTATCCCCATAATCCCATATATTTACTCCGCTAATCCCCCTAACCTACTTATTGTGTCATACTAAGGAGCAATTTAGCACGGTCAATCTACCTAACCTAAACATCTTTGGATTGTGGAAGGAAGCCGGAACACCCATTGGAAACCCATACAGACATGGGGAGAATGTGCGAACTCCACACAGACAGTTCTGGAATCGAAGTTGGGTCCCTTGCACTGTGAGGTGGCAGTGCTAAACATCATACCACTATGCAAAATGGTGCATTCCAATGTACAGGACAACACTAAAGCTTGGAGCAGTTGCTGTTGAAAAGAAATAGGGAAGGTTTGCTGTCTAAGGCCTTCCAGCCACAGCGCAGCGTGGAACTGGAAAATCCCCTCAAGTTGAATACAAATGCAAAAGTATAGAAATTGCATCAAGGCACCTCAGGGAGGAACATGCCATATGAAGGAGTGTTGAATTCCACAGCATTTTTTGCAATTATTGAATTTGAAACTTTTCTTCCCCAGGCTGTTTAGAAAGAAATCATAGAAACACTATAGTACAGAAAGAGGCCATTCGGCCCATCGAGTTTGCACTGACCACAATCCCACCCAGGCCCTACCCCCATATCCCTACATATTTTACCCATTAATCCCTCTAACCTGCACATCTCTGGACACTAAGGGACAATTTAGCATGGCAAATCAACCTAATCCCCACATCTTTGGACTGTGGGAGGAAACCAGAGCACCCGGAGGGAACCCACATAGACACGAGGAGAGTGTGCAAACTCCACACAGACAGCGACCCAAGCTGAGAATCGAACCCAGATCCCTGGAGCTGTGAAGCAGCAGTGCTAACCACTGTGCTACCATGCCGCCTCGTGCTGTTTGCCTGACCTGAAATATATATTGAAAATATCAAACCAATTACAGCTGCATCATGGATCACAGTGGGAGGAATTTTACAACCCCTCTAATTGGTAGGGTTTTCCAGTCCCATCGGACATTTCAACACCTCATCGCATTTTCCAGGCCAGCTTCCACCACAACACGGCCGTAAAATTCCTCCCACTGGGAGGAAACAAGTCAGTTTTTATGACACTTTCCGTAAATTTAAAGTTGAAATGCTTTGTAATGTACTTTCACAAATGTTGCTAATAAATTTTTCTTTGCGGGGGGAGAGAGTGGGAATGTTTAGCCTTTATTGCAAAGATGTTGGAGTGAGGAAGACTTGCTGCAAATCTTTAAGACGTTGGCAAGGCCCACCTGATGCTGCACAGTTTTGTTCTGCTCAACTAAGAATGGCTATAGTTACAACAACATGGAAGGAGGGGTCACTAGGCTGATCCCTGATATAATGGAGCTGGCTTGGGAACAAAGGTTGAGAAGAATAAATCTACATTTTATCAGGTTTAGCAAAATAAAATTCTGATATGATGGATGCAGTGAGGCTGTTCACCCTGGTTGGAGAGTGTGGAATTAAGGGTCATAGCCTCTGACGAGGGGTCACCTGTTCAGGACTGAGGTGAAGTGTCTTCATCCAGAGTGTTATGAATTTGTGGAATTCTTTGACGCAGAGGGCTGCAGATGTTCTTTTGTTGAGTCCATTCAAGGCAGAGATTTACAGATGTTTGGGCATTAAGAAATCAATTAATAGTGGAGTTGAGATAGAAAATCAGCTATGATCTTATTCAATGGTGGCATAGGTGTGAGAGGCCACATAGAATCATAGAAACAAGAACAATACTAGGCCATACGGCCCTTCAAACATGCTCCACCATTCATTTTGATCACGGCTGCCTGGTCCCACCCGCTTCCCCTCATATCCCTGGATCCCTTTAGCCCCAAGAGCTATACTTAATTTCGTCTTGAAATCAGACAACATTTTGGCCTCAACTACATTCTGTGGTAGTAATTTCCACACATTCATCACCCTCTGGGTGAAGAAATTTCTCCACACCTCAATTCCAAAAGGTTTACCCCTTATCCACAAACTATGACCCCTAAGTCTGGACTCCCCCACCATCAGGAACATTCTTTCTTAATCTACCCTGTCTAACCGTATTAGAAATTTCATAAGTTTTTATGAGCTCCCCTCTCACTGTACTAAACTCCAGTGAATGTAATCCTAACCGAGTTAATCTCTCCTCACATGACAGGCCTGCCATCCCAGGAATCAGCATGTAGAATCATAGGATCCAGTTTCCTCCCACTGTCCAAAGATGTGTGGGTTAGGTTGGTTGGCCGTGATAAAAAAAATTGTCCTTAGTGTCCTGAGTTGCTTAGGTTAGAGGGATGAGTGGGTAAATATGTAGGGATATTGGGTTAGGGCCTGGGTGGGATTGTAGTCAGTGCAGCCTTGATGGGCCAAATGGCCTCCTTCAGCACTGTAGGGATTCCAGAATCTAGAATTCCCTACAGTACAGAAGGAGGCCATTCGGCCCATCGAGTCTGCACCAACATCCTAACAGAGCGTCTTACCTCGGCCCACACATCCCTACCGTCTCCCTATTACCCCACGTACTTACCCCACTAATCCACCTAACCTACACATCTTTGGACATTAAGGGGCAATTTAGCTTGCCCAATCCATCTAATCTGCACATCATTGGAGTGTTGGAGGAAACTGGAGCACCCAGAGGAAACCCATACAGACATGAGGAGAACATGTAAACTCCGCGCAGTCACTCAAGGCCAGAATTGGACTCGGATCCCTGGCTCTGTGAGGCAACAGTGCTAACCACTGTGCCTGGCCTGCTCCTGTTCCCATTTTGTTCTTATGATGGACTTAGTGTCTCACTCATTTGAAATCTGATCTATTCTGATTCATGTGCTGCCTGTTTCCTATATTTAGTTTACAGAACCCTTTCCAAGTTCCAAATCAGTCTCTATATTTCTTGAATAAATCATTTCGGTGAGTCATACTGTTTAGAACAAAATTAGAAGTAAATTGATTCCTCCAAAAAGATAAAATAAAGAGAGAATTTTTTACTCCGTGCAAGGAAATTGGCCACAATTTGGGCTCTGTAGCAGCCCTACTTTCTGCGTTGCAGGTGCTGTTTTGGTATCAAAATGCTGTCTTGTTCCAAGTCAACACTTCCAATGCCAGACATCATTTTGCTGAGGTTGTTAAGAATGTGGAAGTATGCAAAGCAGGCAAGCAATGGCGTCAGCGTTCGTGAGCACTGCATTTAGCAGTAGGAAAGACCTACCACCAACACTGTTTAAAGGAATCGTCATCTACTTTCAGGTTAGTTACTTATTAATCTCTGCTGACTACGCTTGCCTTTGTAGGAATTCTTGGTGATTTCCAGAGTTGGTTAAAGTCAGTAGATGGAATGTTATCACCGGCAGGGCTTTCCCATCCTGCTGCGGTCAACAGTTATTTGGCTGAGAACCAAATTCTCTGATCTTGCTGCAGTGGGAACATGGTATGAACGGCCGGTAAGATTGCGCCCAGTGAGATTGACAGGCTGTGGTGCTACACGTGGGAAAAGTCTTGATTCTGACTCCAAGAGTCAGACTGCTTTCTCCCAGTTATGGATGCTTTGTTTTCCATCCGCCTGGAGCTTCAACGTGAAAGGAAAATGGAATAGAGGCAAAAAGAGGTCAAGATGCTCGCATAGGGAGGTGGGAGATTACGGCTCTCTGCAGGAGGTCTTAACCACCTGGGGGTCTTCTGGGAGCCTTTCTCTTATTCTCCCCTAAGCCATGAGCCGGTCGCTTGAACTTTACAAAGGAGCTGCTCACAGAACTCTGCTGCTGCTCAGTATCTGCAGCCTGAGAGCAGAGTAAGAATGATGCTGCCCCTGGTTGTGAAGGTAACTGTGTCCTGAATTTCTCTGAGTCTGAGTCCTTCCAGGCCAGAGTTGGCAAGGCTTGCAATCCCCGTTCACTGTTCACTGCTATGTCGAATGCCTGAAGGGAGAGGGGACTCATTGTGTTCTCTCTGACAGAGAGAGACGTAGGCAGATCTTGCCTGATGTAATAAGATAGCTTGAACAGGGTGCCACCAACTCCGCACAAGTGGCGTTGTGGGCTCCACCTCTGAAAGTGAGTTGTACCACAACCACAAAGGTTGTAATCGCTGCATCCACTCCGTGGTGCATCTATACTCACCAGATTTTGCTGGTGCACACCCACTATCCTGATAGTCAAAAGGCTTTCATTTTGTGCCAGTCTGCTCACTGTTTCCTAAGTATCAAAACCTATAGCGATGCAGAGGCTGGCTGCTGGGCAACAAGGCCTAACTGCTTAACACCTGGCTCATGACACCACTCTACAACCCAACAACACAAGGACAGCATGTGTCCAACGAGAGCCATGCTGCCACACACAACATCATGGGGTAAACCACTGGGGAGCTGAAACAATCGCCCTGCTATCTGAATTCCTCTCAAAGAGCTCTCCAGCACTTGCCAGAGCACATATTCTAGTTCATGATGATCTACTGTATCCTCCACAACCTGCCCTCTGGACACAGCCCGTGCTACCAGGGACACAGGGGACAGATCAGGAAGCAGGAGAAGGAGGAGCAGGAGGAAAGGGAGGAGAAGCCAGAGGTACATCCCCTTTCCAGCCAGGCCTTCGGTAACTATTTCATTCAATTACAGTTCCACGGGACACAACCCAAAATCTCCGCTGTCTCCTAACTTTACCATCCCTCAGTTAGGAACCAGCAGAACCTCCTCCTGACCACAGTGCTGAAAATAAAAGGCCATCACAAAAGATTCCAAAGCAACTTTATCCAACAAAAAATAGTTATTCTATAAACTAAATATCCTCTCTGTGCATTCCCTTAGCGCCTGTCCTGTGGGTGTTGTCACCTTTCTCAGTGATGCTAAATAGTGTAACTCCAGTGGCTGATGCATGGCTGCCGGAAGGTTGCTGACTGTAAGTGGGGGAGACTGCAGATGGCCCTCCAGGGCATTCTCCAGTGGCCCTAGGCCCAGGAAGCCTGGCTAATCACCTGTTTCCTCTTCCCTCCTGCACCAGAACTTAACCAATTGGCAACCAAAAGGAGAAAACCACAAGGATTGGCTTGTGCTCAGGGAAGCTGAGGGAAAGTAAGAGGTGAATACTTAGGCCGCATGCAGCTCGTAAATCAGAAGAAATTGTGGGATGCTGGGAGATGGATTAGGAACATACCGTCATCCTCTGTGGTTTCAGCCTCACCACAGTTATGGTCACCCTAATGATGCTCAGCACCATGGGGGTGAGGCCTTGCAGCCAAGTCTGTGTCCGATGCTGTTGCTTCTGATTATGGGTCACCGGGTCCACATCAGACAGAGAAGTGTGTCAGTGAGTGTGGTACAATATGTTTGGATGATGTCAAATAGTTGGCAGTGTGCACAAGCTGCGAGATGTGAGTGCGAAGCTTATAACTAAATGTGTGAGGATGAGGTGAGCCAGTGAATGTAAGGCGTGAGTTGATAATGTTGTCGGTTGGTGAATGAAGGGTGTACAGTGAATGGAGCAGCATGTGAAGCCTGTGGTCCTTTCTGGCATGTGTGGATGTATTCACTGGTCTTGACCACATATGTGAAGATGTGGCGATGCCGGCATTGGACTGGGGTAAGAAGTCTCACAGCACCAGGTTAAAGTCCAACAGGTTTATTTGGTAGCACAAGCCACAAGCTTTTGGAGCACTGCTCCTTCATCAGGTGGGTGAGTGGGAGGTGTACTCACAAACAGGGCATATAAAGACACAAAACTCAATTTACAAGATAATGGTTGGAAGGCGAGTCATATGTGAAGTAATTGAATTTTACACCCAGGTTTTTCAAGCCAGATTAGTGCCTGTGACAACTGTCTGGTCCCACTACCCCCACCGTGCCTTCATGGAAGACCCCTGGCCTCCTGAATGAAGGAAGATCTCTCTATTCCCCCGTCACCACCTGGAGCAAGGCCTCTAGTGCTGCACTGGAAAACTTCAGAACCTGCTGCCGGCCTGACGAGCTATTTCCACTCCCCTTTCTGCTCGCAAAGCCTTCTTTTCAGGAGCCATCAAAGCCAGAATGCAGCTTTTAAAAACAAGAGGTGCTAGCCTCTCATGAACCTGGGCCATCTGCTGATGCTGAAATGTGCTTAGCCCTAGACTAGTTCCCCTTCACTCTCGTTTAAATTGTGCGTGTGCTGTCTACATTGTTGCAAACCAACAAAAACAGAAAACCTCAGCAGGTCAGACAGCATCTGTGGAGAGAACAGAGCCAACGTTTCGAGTGTGGATGACTCCATCAAATTCCAGCATCTGCAATAATTTGCTTTTATCTTATTGTTACAAATGAGCACAGGCTAATGAAATGTCACCACTCCCCCCACACTCAGATATCCAATTTTCTCCCTTTATGTAAGACATAGTACATATCAGCAGAATCTCCCAAGTGCTTTTTAGCCAATGAAATGCCTCTGAAGTGGAGTCATTACAGTAATATTAGCAAATAACTTGAAATTGCTACAAAAAAGGCTTAAATTTCCCTAATAAAAGGGACCCATTAGCCCAGGCATGCAGCTTAGGTGTTATTCATACATCTGGGTTGTATTACATGCAATGCTCAAGCTGTCAAAATCAGAGGTGGGGCTGAAATCTCAGCAGAGATATGGCACCCCTTGCTTGCCAGGGCTGCTTTCTTTATTAGCTTGAGCATTTCAGAGAAGTCCAACTATTTTTCTGTCCACTGTCTGTGACCTAGCAGTTCTGTGCTAAACCTCAGTTTATTTTTGTTTCCAGACCATTGCAGAAAGGAATGGAACTAATTGGTGTCGGGCAGATTTAAGGCACTATCACGCCAATGAATTAAAAACTTACAACCTTGCTTTACAAAACGCCCCATTACTATAAAAAGACATTAGGGAGAGAATATATCCGGGAACAAAACTGAAAACAATCCTGCATATTCAAGAAGAATGAAATCACCCCGGAGATTTCACAGTCAAACAAACAATGTAAAATAGCCAATGCCAAGACTTCTTTTTGGCACCAGCTTCTAAGAGTTATAGCGCAAAATGCTGTAAGTAAAAATTACTGTGAAACTTCACTGTTCCCTCAGCTTTAAGTCTCAATATCCTATGAATGGCTAGCGAGTCCACAAAATGTTGGTGTTTGCACATGACTTGAAATGTTACAGCCACATGGTGAAATAGGATCCGACTTTACAATTACACTGAAAGTAAAAGCAATCAGAATGTAAGCTGCCCTTGCATTTCATTTGTATTTAGCCTTCTGAATGCGAAATGATAAATTTGTTTAGATTAACATGTCCTCACTCCAATAGGCAAAGCGTTATATTTAACAAAGCTGTTAGAAAAAGTTAACTTTTCACAGAAGTACTGGAACAATCTGGGTGATACCAGAAAGCTCAGTCTAGGTTGTATTTTCTTGCTGACAAGACCTCATCCAGTCTAACTACGTTATATGCACAAAATCCACTGCACATACAAACAGTTCATTCATCATTGTCTGTGCAAGACATGAACCATATGGAACTCATACAATCATATACTTTGGCAAAGACAGCACTTGCGTCTTAATCTTTTACAATGTTTGAGATGTTACATTAGCTCTGGAAGTTAACTCTGGAAGTTAAGCTTTTTGTACAAAGATTGATTCAAGTGTGTATCTCTATCAGGTTAGGTTGATTGGCCATGCTAAATTGCTCCTTAGTGTTAGGGGGATTAGCAAAGGTAAATACATAGGGTTTCAGGAATAGGGCCTGGGTAGGATTGTTGTTGATGCAGTCTCGATGGGTTGAACGGCCACCTTCTGCACAGTGGGTATTCCAGGTTAGTCTATTCATTGGATTTTGAATAGACTATTCAAGTGCCATCAACAAAATTGACAGCAGAAACCTGCATTTTCATGTCACCTTTAATGGACTGAAACATCCCAGGGTGCTTCACAGGAACATAATTAGACAGAAATGGTCATCAAACCAAAGATAGAGGTTTTAGGATGGGTAACTTGAAGTTTGGTATAAGAGATACATTGAAAGGGTCATTTTATCAGACAAGAGAGAGGCAAAGAAGCTGAGGAATTTACAGAGGGCATTCTAGAGTTTACGGCCTAGACAGCTGAAAGCAACTGAACAAGATGTCAGAGTTGTAGGTATAGAGAGTTCTTGGAGGGCCAGGGAATGTTATGGAGATTGGGAAGGCCAAGGCAATCGAAGGATTGGAATATGGGGATGACAGTTTTACTATGGAGTTGTCGATGGACAGCAAGCATAGATGTAATGGGTGAGCCAGGCTGGGTACAGAACAGGATAGGGACTGTAAAGTTTTTTGAATGATTTTCTGAAGGGTGACAAATGGGATGCCTGCCAGCAGTATATTGAAGTACGCTGGAAGTAACTAAGGCTCAGATTTGGGTGCCAGCTGAAGCAGAAGTGGATACAGGCAATGCCATAGATGGGGAAGTGGATGGATTTTGCGACGTAGAGGACAGGGATTAGGAAACTCAGTTCAGAGTGATTTAGGACATGAGGTTATGAACAGTCTGACTCAGTCTGAAGCAGCAGACAGGGACAGCAATTGAATCAATGATGAAGGGTACAGGATTTGTGATGAGGACGAGAGAATGGCTTTGGATTTTCCAATGTTTATTCAGAGGAAATTACTGTTTATCCGGTATTGGACATTAGAAAAACAATCTGACATCACAGACGTCAGATATGTAAAATCATGTAAATTCATGTGAGTGGAGTCACAGTGTTAATTAAATAGTTGCTGTGAAGTAACATGAACTGCATGGGGGCGACCTGTGTTTTACCCAATTGTGGAAAATGTGTTGCGCAGTTGCTTACTTCCTACACTGTGAGACAGGACATGATTGCTGCAGGAGTGTATTCAATAACTTTCAAGCATTCTAATATTGCTCTACATTACACACCAAATACTTAAAGCGGCTGCTTGAGTGATCACATTTTTTTCTGATGTATACCACAACTAACCTCTGTTCAACCTGCAGATGTTTCCCTTGGTATAAACTCAGATGGACCATATTAATCTATATTGTCAGGTATATCAAACACACATTAAGTTTCATAAGGTCTTTCCAGAAAACATTTTGCAAATTACAAATAACTCCAAAGTTGTTACCAATTCATGTAGCATACTGTTAAACTTTACTTTGACTCACTTGTTTATCAGTTAACACTCAGCTGCTTGCAGTCCCAAGATGCACAATGCCTAATATCCTTTCATTATAGCTTGAACCTATTGCTCCTCTCTTACTGCACTATTTGTCATCGAGATATTTCCGAATGAAATGTTAGTTTACTTTATTTCCCCTTCACTTCTGCAATGAACAGGAGCCAGTGCTTTCTGTGTACAACAGTGTGCATATCTGAACTCACCCAAAATTTGAAATTTATTTATCTCCCCTCAATTAATTTAGCAAAAACAAACCTCTACTCCTATCAAGCAGAGAACAACATAGGTTAAATTTGCTCCTTGATGCAAAGCAAGATTTTAATGGCAGGTTTTGTGCTGTTTGGAAATTCTGACCTTGTACGTTTCGTACACAGCCTGGTAATCAAAACCATAGTGGACATGCCTGAAGTTCTTGCCCTTCAGATATGCAGTAGCTTGATCTTCTCCTTTACAACTGTCAGGACCAAACACCGTTCTGTTTTTTTCCCCACTATTGCTATAGCCCTTGTTTCTGAGTCAAGTTTCTTTGGCAAAAATACAAAAACAAAGCCAGAAGTGATATTTTGATCCTGCTCACATCTTAATACGTACTAGACCAACACTCTCAGTTATGTTCCTGGGACACCAATGAACACTATTGTTTCATGACAGTAGTTTCACAAAAATGCCCTAACAGAAGCAGGCATGCATCTTAAGCTTTTCTTCAACAGCACAGGGTCTTATTGAATAACAAACAAATCTGTGATTAGGATTTTCAGCTTGAGAAACTCAAACCTTTTTAACCGCAGACTGCACTAACTCAGCATACAAGGGAAAAGTTCAATCCTAAAACTTACCGGAAGATCTGCCACAGTTCAAGACCAGGGAATCTTAAGAATTTGTAGAAACTAGCCTTGAAGTGAACGAGCCCTGATCGTCAGCCTGACTGCTGCTCTCTGCCAGTGTGTGAGTGACAACTGAGGGGAGTTTTTTGTGAAAGTAGTTTTGTCTATGTAAGGATAAAGGGGGCGGTCCATCAGAGTTAAATTTGACTGGGTCTCTTCTAATCTAGCTGCCTAACCACAACTAAAGCAGTGTCATCAAGACACTTTGAAATTGAAACCCACAGTTTTAAAGCAACAACTGGGCTGCTGCATTTAGACCAAGGCTGAGCAATGAAAGATCCCTTTATTTACACATTTAGCCACAAGTAGTTTAAGAATAATTCAAAATTATCAGTATGACTGTACTTTACAGGATCATACACAAAATTTTTCTTCCCCCAGAGTAACAACAATGGGCATTTATATATATTGTAGAAAAACCCATCTGATTCACTAATGTACTTTAGGGAAGGAAATATGCTGTCCTTACCTGGTCTGGTCTACACGTGTCTCCAGAGCCACAGCAATGTGGTTAACTCTCAACTGCCCTCTGAAACGGCTTAGCAAGCCACTCAGTTCAAGGGCAATTAGCGATGGACAATAAATGCTGGCCCAGCCAGCGATGCGCATATCCCATGAACGAATTTAAAAAAAAGATGCAAGGGGTTTCACAGGAACATAATCAGGTCAGAAGAGGAAACATTTGAAGGAGTGACCTAAAGATTGGTCAGAGATAAAGTTCCTTGAAATGACTTCAAGTTGGAGATCAGGGAGGTGGTGACTGGACACACTGCTGGAGGACAGAGAAGTGAAGAGCTGACATGAAGGAGCAAAGCTTTATTCAGGAGTCTAACAGAAGTGTATTATGGCCTGAGGTAAGTCAGCAGAACAGGAGGAGTGATGGGAGTGAAACGAGTGGACCAGTAGGGTAGTGAAGTCCAGGGAGCCAGGGGACAGTGAAAGGTCAATCTCACTATTGGAAAAAATTGAACATGAAGAAAAGAGAAGCCTGAGGGTTGACCTAATAGCGGTCCTTCAAATTATGAAGGGGTTTGATAGGATAGATTGAGCGGATATTTTCACTTGTGAAGGAATCCAAAACAATGGCCCATAAATATAAGGTAGTTGCTAATAAATTCAATAAGAAGTTTAGGAGAAACTTCTTCAGCTGAAGAATGGTTAGAAAATAAACTTAATTCTACATGGAGTAATTAAAGTGAAAAATGTAGATGCAATTAAGGAAAATTCTATAAGTCATGAGGAGAAAAGGAGTGAGAGGAAATGCTGATAGGATCAGATGAAGAAGGATGGGAGAAGGCTTGTGTTGATCATAAACACCAGGTCAGACCAGATGGGCTGAATGGCCTGTTTCTGTTTGCAGGTTTTACGTGAATCTATATAAATCCATTGGAAGAGTGAAGGTGAGGAGGGAACACAAGATTGGAGTAAGCAGTAGGAGCCTGAAGACAAGATTACATGAAGCAACAATGTGGATGATGTGTCATGATCTTATGATGCCATGAGATAGAGGGTGGGACAGAGAGAGAGAGAGAAGCAAGAAAATCCACCACACAAACAGAGCAGCAGCCTTTTTGCTTTTTTTCTCAAATCCTCAAAGCACGTATAGTCTATACAAGTAGAAACTTGCATAAAGTTCCAGATTTGTCCTGCCTTAGAATGGTAAATTTTAAACAGTAGATTCTTTTCTTTTATACTTCAATGTTCTCTTCTTACTGCTTTATTTCGTTCATTTTCCTAATGCAAAGAAAGGCAAACAACCATTTTAATTTCATGCATTGAAATTAAAAAATCCCTTTTAACAAAAGAAATAGAATTAATAATCCTGATTTTATATCTCCACCACCACCCAAGCCCAGGAGGAACTGTGTGGGCAAGGAGTTAAAACAGAGTTGCCTTCCCATTCTCAGGGCACTTTGGCCAGCCTTAATGTTAACTCTTGGTTTTCAGTAGGCAGAGAACAACATTAGTAATTTTCAAAAGCCATGTCCCTACCATGTCAAATAATCCTAATATTTCTCCCTTAACCGAAGGTCATGTGGTTTGACCTTAATGCCCAGGAATCAAATCTAGATTCAAAGAAGGCTTCAGGGTAGCAATGCTTCAAAACTTTTAATGGTGTCAGTGTGGGCTGGAAAAAAGTGAGGGAACTCTTCTGGCCCTCCACGGGAATCACTGTTTTTTTCCTGTCAATTGTTTTTCTTCCTCTTAACTTCCCCATGCAAGTGTGGAAGAATTTAGAACAGTTTGCTGCCTTTTTCCACTGTGGAGTGCTCAGTTCACAAGACACAAAGGTCAGGAAAACATGAGTGTTAAAAGCTCAAAGAATATATTGTTTCTGGTGCATTGACTTTACTGGGACTGAATGTAACATAGCTACTCTCAGCCTGTACAGCATGACAGAGACTATGGCAAGCCAGGTAGGACCTTTATTACACGATGGTATTTCAATCCCAAACATCCCCCTTTTCATAACAAACAAAATGCCTGCACAATCATGTGTAATTGTGAGTTTTCCAAGTTAGCCACTGCCCAAAACAGAAAAAAAACTAATGGAATTCCAGTTGAACTGCAGTTAGCTGCCCTATAGGTTGAAGTCAGTTCAGTCCCCTGTTAGTATGCGCCCTTACTTTCAAGGTCTTCATTTATTTTTTTCTTGATTTCTGCTGCTCTGAACATTTCTGTGTTCCTGTTTTAGTGGTTGTGGCTTCTCCCCAGCTCTTCAGTAGTTAATCTCAGTTCCACTTCTGACACCTTGGAAAGAGACATTCCTTCTGTCTTAATTCAACCTGATGGTAACAATGGCTGCCCCCAGCTAATGCCTCATGGCAGAGGACACCTGACTACAGCAAGCCAGGTGGGACCTTCAGTCCCTGTTTGAATTTGAATGACAAACAGAAATGATTCACTGACTCCCCATCCCTACAATGGTGTGCTGGGATTTGTGATGAATGGTGGAATTTGGCCTATGACTACAGTCAGTTTGGAGCAAATGTGAGATTGTAGTGCGATTTTCCAGACACATTCACCAGCAGAAAGAACTGCAACACAGGCGGAAAGTCCGGAGAGAATCAGGAAACACAATTCTCTCCGGGGGAGCCGTGTTTCCTGATTTTCCACAGCCCCTTGCCAGTGACATCACAAGGTTCATTCCCACAAAGGGCGAGAACCTTATTTTAATGGATTATAATATATTAAAGATTAGCCAACCCCCTGCCGCATGACACTCCTCTCACTGAGTAGTCAAACTCACCAACATGAGGCATGTCAGCGAGGTTTACAACAGATTTTGAAAGACGAGGGCTGGAATTCTCCTGCAGGTGGGATATTCCAGTCCCGCTGCAGTGAACGGAGGTTCGACTGTCAACCAAATTCTCCATCCTCTCTTGCAGCGGTGACGGGACATGAACGGCTGGAGTATTCTGGCTGAGATTTAGTCAAGGGGCACCCCCAGAGATGCAAAGGCGTGCATAGAGGGGTATGCCTGGGCTGTGGCCCCTGGTACTGCCCCTGGCACAGGTTGGTACTTGCCATGCTGCCACAACGTTAACATGGCAGTGCTAAATTGGCACTACCAACCTGTGCCAGGAGGGAGTGCCAGGGGCAGGTTTTCATGTGGGGGTCCCAGTTATGTGTGGTCAGCCGTGTGGGGGGATTGTGGAGGTGGGGGGGGGGGGGTGAGGGTAGTCAGTAAGGGGGTAACTTGCAGGAGCAGGAATTGAGAGGGGGAAATTGTGGCGACATTTCCATTGTGGTAGCGAGCCCCCAATGATTGTGTGGGTGGGGAAGCCCCCAAGGTCTCCTTGGTGGCATGGGGATGGGGGGGGCAGAGTTCGACTTCAGCACTGATTGGGGTGTCCTTTAAAGACGGCACCCTGATCTCTGTGGAGCCAGCTCAACTGGGACCCGCCTCAACAGAATGATGGTGTAAGCCCCACCCACTCATGTACTTTATTCAGAGAGATTCAAGATCTGGATTGAAAACCGGACAGTGCAACAGGAGAACAACACGTTGGTTTTCATTCAAATACTTTGATAAAATATAGTAAGATTCTATACATGGTCTCTGTTTCAATCACTAACTCTGGTAATGCAAAGTTTTTTTTAAAATTGCTTTTTAAGTAGCAATTTTCTATAGTGTACTATCAGCCTTGAATCTGGTGGCATGGTGGCACAGTAATTAGCACTGCTGCCTCACAGCACCAGGGACCCGGGTTCAATTCGAGCTTTGGGTGACTGTCTGTGTGGAATTTGCATGTTCTCCCCATGTCTGCATGGGTTTCCTCTGGGTGCTCTGGTTTCCTCTCACAATCCAAACATGTGCGGGGTAGGCTGATTGGCCACACTAAATTGCCCCTTAGTGTCTCTAGATGTGCAGGCTAGATGGTGTGGCTATGGCAAATTGCCCCTTATTGTTCAAAGATGCATAGGTTAGATGGATTGGCCATGGCAAATTGCCCCTTATTGTTCAAAGATGTGTAGGTTAGATGGATTGGCCATGCTAAATTACCCCTTAGTGTCCAAAGATGTGTAGGTTGGGTGGATTGGCCATACTAAATTGCCCCTTAGTGTCCAATGGTTAGATGAATTGGCCATGCCAAATGCCCCTTAGTGTCCCAAGCTATGTAGGTTAAGGGTTTAGTGGGGTAAATGCGTGGGGTTACAGGACTAGGGGGGTTGGTCCTAGGTAAGGTGCTCTGTTGGAGGATTGGTGCAGATTCAATGGGCTTTTTTCTGCACTGAAGGGATTCCATGATTCTGTGATAATAGGTAAAACTAGAGGTTATTTTAGTTTTATTTACTTTGATAAAGTATTCCATAGTTTTCCATTTTCTTCCCTTGGACTTTTTTTCCATTGCATGCTGCTCCTAGGTCACGTATCCATGAATGCCCCAGTCGAAGGCAGTCACCCCTCCCATGGCAACTGTCAGAGAAATTTGCAGCCAGGCCCAAGGTGTGCCTCAGTCTGTGCTGCTGCCAAAAATGTACTTGCTGAACTGGATGAGTTATATTGCTACTGGGTAAGAAGTGCTTTAGCGCAAAGTGTAAAAGCCACAAAGTATACAGAGTATGCATATTCTAAACACTATTATCCCTACTTGAAATGTATTCTTTATGTATCTATGTTCACGTGTGGATTCAAGACTACTTTAATAAATAATCATAGAATCCCTACAGTGCAGAAGGAGGCCATTTGGCCCTTCGAGCCTGCACTGGTAACAATCCCAATCCCAGTAACCTCATATATTTACCTTGCTAATCTACCTGACACTAAGGGGCAATTTACCATAGCCAATCAACATAATCTGCATATCTTTGGAGTGTGAGAGGAAACCGGAGCACCCGGAGAAAACCCACACAGAGAGAATCTGCAAACTCCGCGCACACTTTAACCCGAGGCCGGAATTGAACCCAGGTCCCTGGCGCTGTGAGGCAACAGTGCTAACCACTGTGCCACCGTGCTGCCCAAAAGTCAGCAACAATAAGATTGGGGTGAGAATTTTTTTTTGCTTTAACACATGAGATTCCATGACCTGAAATAAGCAACAATCAGCGTTTTCTATCAGTTTGCATGTCAGTGTTAGAGTTGCTGTTGTCAAAGCTTGGTAGCCTTCTCACTTGTAAGACAATGGTTTGCGCTCTGGTGGTTAACTCAGTGTTAACCATGGCCCAGTGTGGCTCAGGAACCCCTCTCAGGTATGGCAATGTCTGCCGCATTTACGGCAGAGGAAGATAGTGGGCCACAAAAGCGCATTTGTCAGCCTTTGTTTTCTCTGGGCCCACCTGAGCGTCTTGTTTCCTTTCGTCTCTTCCAATGGTCTTCCAGCCTCCAAAGCTCAATTTGTCAGAGACTGTCGCCCGACTGTCACTGTCAGTATCCACCATCTTCATAACTCCTTGTAGCGGAGGTATCGACCCTTAGAAGGTCATGACCCAATGGTCAAAATGTCATTAGATGTACCGTTATCATCCTCCTGGAAAGAGTTGCTGAGCCAGTGCCGGTATCATTGGTTTACTGAATTAACTCTGACCTGCTGACCTTGTCTGGCCAATTGGTGCTGAGGATACATGTGACACAGCACAAGTAGAAACTGTTTGTCCTTTTCTCCTGCCTGGCATAAGTGATCGAGGGGGAGGTGGTGGCATCATGGTAATCCAGAGTAACCTAGTAATCCAGAGACCCAGCGTAATGATCCAGTTGGTATCAATGGGGCATAGGGAGCGTGTTGGTGTAAGGATTTGTGTAGGGTATAGGGTTGTTTTTTGGGAAGCCCTCTTCGCAGCTTGGGAGTGAAAGTCCAGGCCTAACTCTCCCTGATTAATGGGAAATGTGCAGAAAGTGGTTTGAATGCAGATGCTTGGGTTCCTGCACTGTTGCTGCCCATCTCCAATGTTCATACCATTGATTTTGATAGCAGTTGAAGACTCCATCAGATTCCCAACCACAAACCACATCTTGCTGTTAGCATTTTTCTCAATGTGCTGGCTGCCTCATCTCCATCTCCCCTGTCAATCAGTTGCTAAAAACAGCCAAGCAGCAAGCTGAAGATATCCAAATGAGGCAAAGGAGATGAAACCTGCTGAGCCCCTGATAACGAACCATGTCTTTCACCAGAGAAGTTAAAATCAGCCCTGACATATTTACAAATGGATGGTGGAAGTAGACATGATAGTAGCTTTTAAGGGGCATCTGGACAAATACATGAATAAATGGGAATAGAGAGATATGGTTCCCGGAAGGGTAGAGGGTTTTAGTTCAGATGGGTAGCATGGTCGGTGCAGGCTTGGAGGGCCGAAGAGCCTGTTCCTGTGCTGTAATTTTCTTTGTTCTTTGTTTTAAATAACAAGAAGTCACATTGTGCACTTGATAGGTTGTAACTATCAGTCAATTATAGGTTGTAACTATAGTTGTATTGTAATTATAAGTTGTATATTGTAACTGTCGGTTGTAACTAAACTTTAAACTTTCAAACTGGTGTTTCAGATTTGTGCTGACTTTGGCATCCCATAGTAATACCCCACCAGTTGATCGACCTGAATTTTGTAAGCTGGATGAAGAATTGCGCTCGTTCCAAGACCTAACTACCAGATTTGAGAGTAGTGGCACCAAGGTCGGTCTACTCATCAACAGCGATGATGGCTTGGCGGCAACAAGGCCTTCCCACAACCATTGGGCAATAGAATATTGAGGATGTCAACTGCTTCTAATACTTAGGAAGAAACGTTGGGGGGGGACGCTGGGGAGACAATGTAGAGATCGATGTCCACTCAAGAATCAGCAAAGCAGCATCTGTCCTCCACATGATCTGGGCATCAAATAGAATCATAATGGCCCATGAAGCTGTGACTGTATGGTGGATGGGGGAGGATTTTCTGGCCTCCTCACGGTGTGTTTCTTGCAGCACATCCTTTGCTGGCCGTGGGATATTCTGATCCTGCCTAGGCCAGTGGGATTGCCTACTGACCACCCCTTACATTGCTGGGAAACCCACAGCAGGGGTGGGCTGCTGGCAGGACCAGAAGATCATGTAAGCGAGAATTCCAGCCTATATGTCCATAGTAGCACCAAGTACAACATTTGCTAGCAAGACATGGAAGAGAACAGCATGGTGCATGTAAGTTGGGTGTATATCACCAACGTTGCCTACAAAAGATCCAGGGTATCACACGGAGAGACAACATCACCAGTGTGAAATGCCACAGAGAATTGTTCAGAAGCACTTGTGGGACATGGTGATTTAGAAACAGCTGAGGGTTGTCACCTCCCAGACTTAGGCCCAATGTGGCAGTAGAATGAACAGCACCAAATGGAAAAAGAAGACAGGGTGAGCCAAAAAAAGAGCTGGCAAAGTACATTTAAACAGGGCCATCTAGAACGGGACACCACCTGAGCTGGAGCGAAAGAGATTCCAATGGACCAAGCGTGGTGATGGATTCCTGTTGCCCATTGTGCCACATGGAAGCAGAGGTCTGAATAAAGTCTGAATAAAACATCTCCATTTGTTAACCTAAATTTCAACACTTCCATTTTTATATCAATCTGATCTTTAATGGAATGGGAGATGCATGAACCCAAGCCAGTCCTGGACCCTACACCAGCCCAATGGTGAGCGAACCTTCCACATCCTCACAAATTAATAATTTCCTAATGGCACCCTGGTCTGCAGATGGTTGCAGGGTGAATGAATTGCATCAATGTTAAGACACAAATCCTTAATTTCACACAAAATGCCTAAGAGAAAAAAAAAGCAAAATAAGAGATTGCAGAGTCAAATGTGTAAACAGTGGTGCTGGATTAAATTTGAATTTTGTTTGTCAATATACACAGGTTGAATATTCATGGCCATTTTGACACCATGGGCGGCACAGAGGGCCAATGGTTCGAGCTGCTGCCTCACAACTCCAGGGACCCAGAAGTCAGTGGGGATGGGGGTGGGAGGTGGTATCCTAGTGTCATGGAGATGTCACTCCAGTGAACCATTGGAGCAGACCCATTGTCTCCCCAGACAGGGAGGCTGAGGAATTGCCTTAACTTCTGTGATTGATGTTTTGATAGTAGAACCATTGCCCACTCAAACAAGGTTCTCAACAAAAGAGGGACTAGGGAAGCACTTAAACTTAGGATTGCATCTCTCAGGTCCTCAGAGTATCCAACATAGGGGCAACCAAGTCTAACCAGGTTAGACTAGACACACTCAGCTCAACGATAGCAGACCCACCAGAGTTAAATTCCCAAGGAACATTTCTCATCTTTTTGAACTGCCCCTTCACAAAGGGACTTTCAGGGACACAGTGGGAGCGTCCATAACCTCTTTTGTTGGGTAAAATCAACCCAGCACCTCTCTCCTGGTACCAGGTACAAGTGCCAAGTTTCCAGGTATGTCATTGACTGATCCAAAAAACACATACAGGCTCTCCACGAACACATGTGGGCGTGTCCACACGCACCTGCACCTGTTAGTAACACCAAAATGGTTTGAACCCGGTACTGGCTTCCCTGTTGGGAGGCGGGGGAGGCAAGAGCTGCAGGTGCCACTGCCCGGGGGGACACAGCATGGCCAGTTGTCACTAAGCAGTTGGACAGAGGGTCTCTCTGATGATTCATCCCTCCATCTCCCCTCACCAATCAAATGTTGACAGAGTCAGTGGCCAGACCAAAAAAAAGAACTTGCATTTATATAGCACCTTTCACAACTTCTCAAGAGTGTTTTACAGCCAATAAGAGACCCTAGTGAGTCCATCTTGCCATGTTTGGGCTGGAATGTGCCCCCACCTCTGCCTTTTGGCCTGATGTTGTTTGATATCCTGACATTCTAAAGACAGAAAGGAGATGCATTCAGATTTCATTTAAGCTTCATTTCAAATGTGTGTATTATTGCCAATGAGGATTTTCTGTTTCATGATATTTAGCAGTCATTGTCAATTCACAAGGTGTACGATACAACAGGAGCTGAAAAGTTGCTATGTTAAACATGATTTTTGAATTTGGTTTTGTCTCCAATTGAGGAGATGTGAATAAGAGGATTCTTTACTGCAGTCCAATAGGTCACAAACATCTGAAATTATAGCTCTTCCCTTGTTCAAAGGGAAATTACGGGCGGAATTCTCCCCAAAAATTTCTAAGTGTTGAATTTGCAGGAAAATTGGAGTGATTCACGCTGTATTTTCCAGTGGGAGTTCACACTAGGGTCTCCCACACTCTGTTCAATGCAGAGTTCACCGACGTGTCTATCATTAGATTTCAGTGGCAAGATCTATTCCTGCCCAGAAGACTGAAACCAGTGAAACTCTGCGCATGCACCGAACTGGCTAGCTCGATTGCTGGCCAACCCAGGACCCCTGCAGTACTGCCTCCCCCAAACCCCCATGGCCCAACACAGTCCCCCCAACCATCCCTGAACCTGCCTCGGACCCCCCCACCTGATCTCCAGTCCCGCCCTCCTTCACAGTGCCAATTCCCTCACCCCCCCTCTCAGGCAGACACCCTCCCAACAGTCCCCCTTCCCCCAGCAAACCCCCCCCCACTCCATGTCAGACTCCCCCTTGACAGACCTGCCCCCCAACCCACCCCAATCGCCGGCTTCCCTCCAGCCCCATTGGTCCCAATACAGAGTGGCAGCAGGACTCCCCACCCTATTGATCAGTCTTAGGCCCTCCCCATCATGCCCCACCTCTCCATATGCCCTGCCCCCATATGCCCCACCAGCTTGGCACTTCCCCATGCCCTGGGCATGGACACTTTGCCCCTTGGGCAGTGTCGGGGGCATAGGCTGGCACTGCCAGGGTGCCAATGCTCTGGGGGCCCCACACCCCCACTGCCTGTGGGGAGCTATTCTAAACACTGCTGGAGTGAAATACTCCTAGTGGGGTGGGTGAGGCTAATGGGCCCAGAGAATTCAATCCCGGGTCTGCTAATAGCATTTAAATGATCAGTCAGTATAGTATCATTTTCAGCCCTGCAGCTGGCCCTGACCAGATCAAATACCATCACAATAACGGCAACTACCTTCCCCTCGGTGGTGGTGGTTACAACATACAGGCACACCTGACCCCCTGCCAGCTAGCCCATGCTGCCTCCAGCTGTGTGCCACTTTGTCCTGCAGCAGAGGGGAAAGTGTATCAGAGAGTGTCGTGCAATCTGTTTGGTTTACATGGCTATCATGGCTGAATGCAACTTCAAACGCCATTTCCTAGCCTCACATAGCACCATTTGCCTTAGTCAGCTGGTTGTGTGCACAGGCTGTGAGCTGTGGGTGTGGAGCTTGCAGCGTTGCTCAGTACGTGAGGGTGAGGTGACTCTCTGAATGTCAGGAATGAGTCCTGATTGACAGAGCTTGTTAGGTGAGTGATGGGGGTGTGATGCACTGAGCAGTGGTGCTGTGCGAGGCTAAGACACGACATTTGGTGCTGCCTTCACTGATTTTAACTCATGTGAGGTTGCTGAAATGTTTGTGGTACTACACTCAGGTCCTTGGGGGTAGACACCTGGTGTTGACAGCTCCAGATGTGTGCCTTTGAACCACGTGGCTGGAGGGCATGTGGAACGCCTGCAGATACAGGATATCTCTCCTGCCAGTGCAGCATTGAAAACGTTGCCTGTTCTCTTGTGCTAGTGCCTTCTCTTTCTCAGCTTCTTTCCACCTGCCCCAGCCAAATATACATCTCCCCTTTAAGAAGCTCAGGTTACATTTAATCAGCGCTAGCCACTCGTGATTTGGCCTCCGGCTGATGAATCCAGTCAATGGACAACCCGGTTTGGTTAGTGCTGGCTCGAGGCAGAGATCATTCAAATGAGCAAGCAACACAAAGTTGACATGCTGCTGGCATTGCAATCAAGGGGTGTGGGCTATCTGCACACAGTGATCCCTGTGTGCATATTCAGAGGGTTATCCAGTTTCACCCCCACACTGTGCTCAACTGCCTAGTCAGCCTACGTACTGGGAACTAAAACAACCACTATAAAATCTTTAGCTCCATGATTATATTTAAAATTCAGACTTTTTTTTAAAAAAGCAATTCTTTTTCAAGTAAAATGCCAACAGAGTAGGTGCAATTTTCAGATAACTATTTAGGTTTAGAATGTTTAGAATCCCTACAGTGCAGAAGGAGCCCATTCGGCCCATCGATTCTGCACTGACCATAATTCCACCCAGGCCCTATCTCCATAACTCCGTGCATTTACCTTGCTAGTCCCCCTGTCACCAAGGGACAATTTGGCATGGCCAATCCACCTACCCCGCACATATTTGGAGTGTCGGGGGAAACCAGATCATTTGGAGGAAACCCATGCAGACACACGAAGAATGTGCAAAATCCACACTGACAATGACCCGAGCTGGGAATTGAACCCGGCTCCCTGGAGCTGTGAGGCAGCAGCGTTAACCACTATGCAACCTTACCATCCAAATTTAATTGTGGAATTTTGAACATAGACCTAGCAATTCATAAATTCAATTTTTAACATCTATTCTTCAACTCTGCTCTGCATGTCTAATGTAGTTTTGTGCTTCTAAGAGTGAAATATGGCAGAAAATCATTTGCTTTGTGTAACCATATGTTTCTCATTCATGTCTGTCCCATACGTAACCTAAAATTACATATTTAGCAAGATCAGCTTGAGAACTGTACACCTTTTACATGTTATACCAGCATGGTATTGATAAATGCAAAATTGTCAATATTTCCAAGCTCACCTCATTAAAGCTTTTGCCAAAACCAGTCTCAGTTAAATAATACAGCCGAAATGTTACCACCATTCACACCAGTGGGATTTTCCCATCCCGCTGCAGTGAATGGAGGTTTGGTTGAGCACCAAGTTCTTCAATCTCACTGCAGTGGGAGTGTGGTGTGAATGGCCAGTAAGATCATGCCCTGTAAGGAGTCTTCCGAGCTGTCAGGGGCAAGATGCTGTGCAAATGGGGTAATACAGAAAGGGAAACACAAAAGCAACATATTGTGCGGATGGCGGAAATCTGAAATAAAAATGAGAACAGCTGGAAATGCTCAGCAGATCAGGCAGCTACCCTGGAGAAAAACAGAGTTAACATTTCGGGTTGAGCTGGTCATTTCGACTCTGTATCTCTCCATTAGTGAAGAAAGGGTGTTGGCCTCATACCCAAATAAGACTGTATTCGTACATTCACTGTAATACCTGAGAAGAAATCAGTCATGCTTCTGTCCATCAAAAGGTGCTTTGGAGAGGGTACAGAAGAGGTTTACCAGTATGTTGCCTAGTCTGGAGGGTATTAGTTATGAGGAGAGGTTGAATAAACCCTGTTTGTTCTCACTGGAATGATGGAGAGGTGACCTGATAGAGGTTTACAAGATTATGAATGGCATGGACAGAGTGGATAGTCAGATGCTCTTTCCTAGAGTAGAAAAATCAAGTACTAGGGGACATAGGTTTAAGGTGCGTGGGGAAAAGTTTCGAGAAGATGTGTGAGACAAATTATTTTACACAGAGGGTGGTGAATGTCTGGAACATGCTGCCCGGGAAGTGATGGGAGCAGGTATGATAGTGGCATTTAATGGGCATCCGGGTGAATACATGAAAAGGATGGGAATGGAAGGATATGGACTCCGTAAGCGCATATGGTTTTAGTTTAGGCAGGCATCATGATTGATGCAGGCTTGGATGGCTGAAGGGTCTGCTCCTGTGCTGTACCTTTCTTTGTTCTTTGTTCCTTGTTTTCCTAAGATAATAAGGAATTGCAAATGCTCGATTACCATCTTAATAATGATAAATCAGTTATCTCCAAAACTTTTATGCAATCAGATCACTTTTTGTAGGCTGGTGGTAACCATTTCACTAAGAACTGGAAATATTAATCACCAGTGTAAAACAAAAATTGATTAAACAAAATAAATCTTTGTGCTAACACAGCATAGTATTTACGATTGTTCTTTTGCAATACAGATATTAACAATCTGGAATTAAGAATCTACTGATGACTGTGAAACCATTGACGATTATTGAAAAAACCCATCTGGTTCACTAAAGGGAAGGAAATCTGCCATCTTTACCTGGTCTGGCCTACATGTGACTCCAGAGCCACAGGAACATGATTGATTCTCAGCTGTCCTCTAAGGGCATCTAAGGATGGGCAATAAATGCAGGCTAGCCGGCGACACCCATATCCCACCATTGAATTAAAAAAATTACAACACATCACTAACAAAAACTGGGATGCTTTTGTGTCAGGTCACTGAGGTTGAAGGGATGGTATTCCTCCATTAAATCACAGATATGACAACTTTCCTTCTCTATATGTAGAAAGCCCAGGACTCCTGAACATCAGAAGTGTGGCCTTTAACCACAGGTAAATTATCAAAGATTTCAAAGTATTTTTTATCAGAGTGGAGGAACTGTAGCTCATATCAAGAAATTTTTAAGTGGCAGCTTGGCTGTTTTGGTATATTTCTTATTGCACATCCACCCACCCTCATGCACTCACCCAACTGCACACAAGACACGTACAAGAGGTTACAGGTTTAAGTTCTATTCTGAAACTGAGTATTTATAATTTAGATTGATGGTAAGACAGGTCTGCATATTTGGAGACGTATGCTGGAATTCTACCACTCCACCTGCCACAGAAATTGGAGCAGGTGAGGGGTGGACAGTGGAAAGGTCTGTTGACCTCGAGCAGGATTTTCCAGTCTCAGGTTGAGCAAGGCCCTAAAATCCCACCTGCTGTACTTTTGATGAAGTTAAGCTTTCTGCTGTTTGGATGGATGTAAAAGAACAGATGGCTGTCTTTGAAGAAACGTAGGGACTTCTCCTGGGCTCCTGGCCAACATTCTTCCCTCACAATAGGTTAATTCTCCATTCATTCTTCTGTTTGTTTAAATTTTGCCATGGGCAAATTGACTGTCACATCTACCTATACAAGAACACTGATTGTACTTTAAAAACAATTCATTGGCTCTGACGCATAGCGAATGCCCCAAAAACATAATAAGGTGCTATATAAATGCAAGTTCTATCTTTCTTAAACGTTAGCAGATTTCATATTGTTTTTTCAATTTGGATTCTGGTCATCATCTTTATTGACAGTCCTTCAATTTGAGGATGACATCGATTCTTGGATTCCGCTTTCTGCCATCGGTCATCATGTGACTGAACAGACCAAGTCTCAACCCATGAATCTTTGAGTAAAAGAGGCAGACACAGTTTCCATGGTTTCCAACATGGTTTCCACGAGGCAGTGGGATCTGGAATGCAGGATTTGCTCTTGCTCCTTTTCTTCTCTGCAGATGGTCTGCTTCGTCACTAAGGTGTTGTAACTCAAAGTGTGATACGTCTTGATGAAGAAGTTGGTACCATTTTGAATGATCGAAGCTCTGCCCCAGTCAATATTGCCGCTGCTTAAGGAGAACTTCCGGGTGCCTTTGAACCATATTCTTTGTCCTCACCTGGAACTTTGACCCTTTGCAAAACTGAGGACATAGGACCTGACAAAGAAGATCATTTTCACTGCTCACTTCATTGCTATTGATTTTGCAATGCTTTTGAAAAATTGTGGCAGAGAGAGCATTTTCTTACTGAGGTGCTGTTCTAATTACTTGTACATAGCTGACTGCTACCCTGAAACGCAAAGGCCTCTGAATGACCCTTTGGTTTCAAGAGCTCACCCATCATCCTTAATTGGAAGAGAACCTGTCTCCATGTCAATTAAGGGTTCACCCCCCCCCCCAATCTATTTCCTATCAGAGGTAGATTCAGGTATTGCTTGAATGCTTATGGAGCTCATTTCAAGTAGGACAATAGCTTTATCTTTATACTTTCACA
The DNA here is from genome assembly GCF_965287045.1 of Carcharhinus amblyrhynchos. NCBI lineage: Eukaryota > Metazoa > Chordata > Chondrichthyes > Carcharhiniformes > Carcharhinidae > Carcharhinus > Carcharhinus amblyrhynchos. Next base: position 34,409,092 of record NC_137337.1, read on the forward strand.
CAATGTGGGCATCACTGGCTGAGTGAACATTTGTTGCCCATCCTTAATTGCCCTTGAACTGAATGGCCAACAAGACCATTTCAGAAGAGGTGAATATTTTGGGGGGAGGGGTAGGATATTTCAGGGGAGCAGTGGGATATTTCAGGGGAGCAGTGGGATATTTTGGGGGGAAGGGTGGGATACTTGGGGGGAGGGATGAGATATTTGGGGGGAGGCGTGGAATATTTGGGGAGGGGGTGGGATATTTGGGGGAGGTGTGGAATATTTGGCAGGAGGGAGTGGGATATTTGGGGAGGGTGTGGGATATTTGAGGGGAAGGGGTGGGACATTTGGGGAGATATTTGGGGGGTGGGATATTTAGGCAAGACAGTGGAATATTTGGTGGAAGAGATGGAATATTTGGGCAGAGGGGTGGGATATTTGGGGGATATTTAGGGGGAGGGAGTGGGATATTTGGAGAGAACGGTGGGATATTTGGGGGAAGGTGGCATATTTGGGTATAGGGTCGAATATTTGGGCAAAGGGTGGTATATTTCAGGGATAGGATATTTGGGGGTGGCATACTGGGGGGTTGGGATATATGGGCAGAATGGGGGTGGGATATTTGGGGGTGGAATATTTGGGGCAAGGAGGTGGGATAATTGGGGGGTGGGATATACGGGGGTAGGGTATTTGGGGGGATATTTGGGGAGAGGGGGTGGGATATTTGGGGGTGGGATATTTGAAGGGTAGTAAAATCAAAACTCACTCCTATATTTGCGAAATCCGTGTTTCACCAGATCTTGAACCCCCACTGCCAGCCCCACAGACAGCAACAGTGGGCTCAACATCCCTCCCATATTCACACAATACAGACACGTACAAAAGATTATGGGTTCAAGTCCCTCTCTGAATCTGAGTATATAATTTAGATTAATAATAAGATAGTACTGCATGGTTAGAGATGCCTGTTTGATGGAAGTTAAGCTTTCTGCTGTTTGGATGGAACAGGTGGCCCTCTTTGAAGAAAAATAGGGTGTTCTCTTGGGCTCCTGGCCAACATTCTTCCCTCACTCAGCAAGAGGTTAACTCCCCTTCTATTTTTATGTTTGGTTAATCTTTGCTATGGGCAAATTGGCTGTCACACTTGTCTGTACCGTAATAGCAAGTCATTGGCTGTGAAGCATTTTGAAATGTCCTAACAACATGATTAGGTGCTATGTAGGTGCAGGTTTTCCTTAAACTTGCAATGCTTTTGTATTATTCTTTTAATTTGGATTCTTGCATCCACAAGCTGACTCTCAACCTCAATGATGTTCAATCCATTTGCAGCAGCCTAGCATAAATCCCTCATTCCAAGACTAGGTGGATCCTTGAGTCAACTGCCCAGAAATGGACAACTATGGAAATTGCTAAAACAGAGTAATGTAACATAAACCTTTCCGCTTAGAGGCCGTGTTTCAAGAAACCTACTCAGAAGTGTGAACAGATTTTGTTGCTGATGATGGATAGATACCGGAGAATCGAAAGGAAAAAACATTAAGTTCATGTCTTCGCTCTCACACTTCTCAGTACTTCCAGAAGCACCTCAGCAATTAATTACTTTGAGATGCAACTATTATCATCAAATAGGCAAAAATAGCACCACCAACTGCAAAGAGCTGAATGAGCAGTTAATTCATTTTAGACTGAGTTGATTGCGGCAAGAGTTTAAATAAGTAAATTTATTAGTTACAAGTAGACTTACATTAACACTGCAATGAAGTTACTGTGAAAATCCCTTGTCGCCACACCTGTTTGGACATATAGGGAGAACTTAGCATGGCCAGTGCAACCATCCAGCATGTCTTTCAGACTGTGGAGGAAACTGGAGCACCCGGAGGAAACCCACACAGACACGGGGAGAATGTGCAGACTCCATATAGATAATGATCCACTTTGTCTAAACTTCCTGCTGCCTTGGAAAAGCAGCCAACATAATTAAGGAACTCACGCACCGAGGACATTCTCTCTTCCACCTTCTTCCATCAGGAGAATGATACAAAAGTCTGAGGTCACATTGTAACTGACTCAAGAACAGCATCTTCCCTGCTGCCATCAGTCTTTTGAATGGACCTACCTTGTATTAAACTGATCTTTCCCTACACCCTATCTATAACTGCAACACTACATTCTGCACCCTCTCCTTTCCTTCTCTACGAACGGTATGCTTTGTCTGTACAACGCGCAAGAAACAAAACTTTTCACTTTATGCTAATACATGTGATAATAATAAATCAAATCAAAGCCAGGAATCAAACATAGGTCCCTGGCACAGTGAGGCAGCTGTGCTAACCATTGTGCCACTCTGCTCTGTGTATGTTAACTTTGTTTTTATGTGTGTAAACTATCAAAAATACTGCTGCAGCAAACTTAATTGAAATCACAGAATAAGTACTTGGCTAATCTACAACTGTCACTAAATCCCTCAGTGCAAAATGTGGAGTCAAGATTTATTTGTTACTTGTGTAGAGACTTGATCCTTTGTCATGAATAAATGGGAAGCCTGGAGGTATGTTGATTGATACAGTATACAATGGGTGTGGCAAATAGGAAGGAGTGAGTCAACCTCACAGTCATTAAGGAGTTTCTCCACAAGAAATATTATTCTTGCCTGGCATTGTTCCATTTGTTGATTGGTTCAGTTAACAGTCAGAGAGTCTGAGGAGCTAAATAACTAATTTCAGTAAGGTTCTCTTCAGGGCAAATCTAAGGGGATTGCTAACCTGCTGATCTTTAACGTTCAAAGAGCAGGCTATAGTGAGTTTTAGTTGTACAAATGGATATTTACAATAATGGTTATCCTCTTAACTTCTGATACTTTTAAAGGCGGCTGCTGTCATGACTAAGTGGTTCATAAATCTGTATGTTAGATTATGTAAAAGATAGGAAGAAAGACCTCAAATTTAATAAACGTATTTATAGTAAAGGTTAGTCAAAATAAAGATGAGACTTATTAGGGATCAAAAAAAAATTTTCCAGAGACGGAGGTCAATGGCTGAGGTACTAAATGAATTATTTGCATCTAACTTCACTATAGAAAAGAACAATGTCAGTGTCACTGCAAAGGAGAAGACAGTAGGAATGTTAGGTAGGATAAAACAAATGTTAGGGGAGGCAGTGGCCTGGTGGTATTGTAACTGGATAAGCAATCCAGAGACCCAGTGTAATGCTTTGGGGACCCAGGTTCAAATCTCACTGTGGCAGATGGTGAAATCTAAATTCAATAAAAATCTGGAATTAAAAGTTGTAAAAACCATCTGGTTCACCAATGTCCCTTAGTGAAGGAAATCTGCCATCTTTACCTGGTTTGGCCTACATGTGACTCCAGACCCACAGCAATATGGTATGATGCTCTGAAATAGAGGGCAATTAGGGATGGGCAATAAATGCTGGTGCAGCCAGTGATACCCACATCCTGTGAATGAATAATTAAAAAAAGGAGGTACTTTAAAGGTTGCCAGTCCTCAAAGTGGAAAAATCATCAGGCCCAGATGGAATAAATTCTCCAGAGGGAAATAAGGATGGAAGTGGCAAAGACTCTGACTACAAACTTCCAACTCTTCTTGGATCTCTGGCAACTGCCAGAGGACTGAAGCACTGAGGACTTCAAATGTTTTCCCATGTTTAGAAAAGGGGAGCGGGTTAAACATGGCAACTACAGGCCAGTTAGCATTGCTGCAGTGGTAGGGGAGCATTTTAAAGAACAAGAATCCAGGGCAACATGATTTGGCATTTGGAAAAGTATGAGCTGAAAATCAGCAAAAATTTGTCAAAGGCACATCATGCTTGAAGGGACTTGATCAAGTTCTTTGATAAATTAAGGAAGAGGATTGATCAGGGCAGTGTGGTTAATGTTGTATATATGTACTTTCAAAATATGTTTGGTAAAGTATCACAAAATAAATATGTGACACTTTATGTGCCAGGGGGCAGCATGGTGGCACAGTGGTTAGCACCGCTGCCTCACAGCTCCAGGGACTTGTGTTCAATTCCCAGCGTGGGTCACTGCCTGTGTGGAATTTACACATTCTTCCCGTGTCTGCGTGGGTTTCCTCCGGATGCTCCTGTTTCCTCCCACACACCAAAGATATGCGGGTTAGGTGGATTGGCCATGCTAAATTGTTCCTTAGTATCAGGAGAATTCGATGGGCTGAGTGGCCTCCTTCTACACTTCTACTCCTTCTATGAAATATGTTAGCAAAACAGAAGCCCATAGAATTAAGTGGATAGTGGCAGCATGGATACACAATTGGCTACAGGATAGAAAGCAGAGTTATTGAGAACTTTTGCTTTTCAGATTGGAGAGAGGTATACAGTGGTGTTCCCCAGTGGCCAGCAAATGTTCTTTTGTTGCTGCTTGAATTTTTTTTGGAGGTCAGAGGAACCCAGTCACCTCCAATTAGCTACCTGTTCAACTCCTTATGTAGCTTATTATTGGGCTGGAGATGGTCAGAAGGCAACTTTGAAACTGCAGATTGGTAAACCCAAACAGTCTAGTGCACATCAGACTGGGTGAAATGCAGGGAGCCATTAAGTAAGATCTTTTCTGAGTAAAAATGTTTGGCAATAAGAACTAATCTCACAGATTGTACCTTGGAGACAATGCCTCATTAGCCATTGGGGTTGGTCTTCTGGTATCCAGCCCCCTCTTCTCTGCAAAGCAGCAACAGAGCTGCCATTTTTCTTTGAGAACTGTGTTTAACAGTCAGCTCCAGTCTCCCGGCACAGTTTGCCACTAATTAGACACCGCGGACACCTACAGACTAGTTAAGGCATTGATACAAGCAGATAGCACTATGTGGGGTCTAGGTCCAGAAAGATCAAGGCATCAGGTTCCCCACCCCAGAATGCAAAGAATGCCCAAAATTTAAAATTTTGCAAAACTCTACTTTTATCAAACCCTTGCTCTGCTAACCTTTAACAGGTGTTACATTTAGATAGAAACAGTCACAAAGTCAGGTGGACTGCAACATTTCACCACCACCTTCTCAAGGGCAACTATGGATAGGCAATAAATACTGGCCAGCCAGTGATGCCCATGTCCCACAAATGAATAAAAAAAGTTGTTCATTTTAATAGGATCAAGTTTCAGCCCATAGTTTCAGCTATGAAGAGAGGTTGGTTAGTGTGGAGTTATTTTCCTTGGAAGGCTGAGGAGGGGACCTGATTGTGGTGTACAAAATTATGAAGGACATAGATAGGGTAGGTAAGAAGAAACTTTTCCCCTTATTAGAGAAGTCAATAATCAGGAGGCACAGATTTAAGATCAGGAGCAGGAGATTTAGAGGGGTTTTGAGGAGAAACCTCTTCATCTAGAGGGTGGTGGGGATCTGGAAGAATGGTAGAGGAGGGAACCCTCACAACATTTAGGAAACATTTACTTGAACACTTGAAATGCCGTAGCATACGAGGCTAGGGGCCAAGTGCTGGAAAATGGAACTAGGATAGGTATTTGATGGTTGGCACTGACACAATGGGCTTTCTGTGCTGTAAAACCTGATGACCCTATAACTAACATGCTACATACATCAAAGCACTGCTGGGAACAGTTTACAATCGTTTACTTAGGACATTTATAAGATTCAAGCTATATATAAACAGTTTTACACATAGATTGTATTTCTAAAACTTTACAGAAGCTTGCCAAGCACTTCTTCATGTCGCTGTGCATTGATAGACAAAATTAATTCTTCCATTGTAAAAAAATCACTAACATTTTCGAGTTAGGGAGTTTTCAAAAGCTAAGAGTTTCAAAAGACAAGCTGTGACATGAACTTAGACAAAATGGAATTCCTGTCCTATTAACTGCAAACAGTGAAAATCTCGTTTAATAGATAGGATTATGCTCTATTTTTAACCAGATTACTTCCAAACACTGAGGAATTTCCTGAGGTGCATGTACAAATTGAACTAAAAGTTAACAGGACATTCCTGAAAGAGAATATTGCTGCTGAATATGTTTATGTGACATTTTTAGCTTAAGAATAACTCAGCTGCTGCACCCTTAAAAATGTGATATGCATTAGCTGTATTTTCACTGCTACATGTGCCATTTTGGGTCTAAAATGCCATCCACGCTTCTGGAGCAGGCTGAGCCAGACACCATTTTGAGTAAGACAAAGCACCAGCAGAGTGGGCAGGATGTGAAACCAGTAAACCTTAAACAGTGATTGACTCTTGCAGTGCAATTTTCAATCTTAATGCTCCCGCTAACACCCTCTCAACACCACAGATCTGTAGAAAGAGGCCACCACCGCTGCTAGTTAAAGAACTCATTAATTACATTCAGATTAGTTACTGACTGGTTTCTACCAGCTGTTGCTAAGTCAGTAGAAGTAGTTGGAAGTTAGTGCTGTCAGTTGAATTCTCTCAACACGGAGTGGTGGTGCACCTGGAGAAGGCCTTGGTTCTGCACTTCAAGGGTTTCTGCTCAGACCAATTGCTTCCAGGGCAGCACGGTGGCACAGTGGTTAGCACTGCTGCCTCACAGTGCTAGGGTCTCAGGTTCAATTCCTGCTTCTGGTCAAGGTCGGTCTGTGTGGAGTTTGAACATTCTCCCTATGCCTGCATGAGTTTCCTCCGGGTGCTCCAGTTTCCTCCCACAGTCCAAAGATTTGCAGGTTAGGTGGATTGGCCATGCTAAATTGTCCCTTAGTGTCAGGAGATTAGCAGAGCAAATGTGTGGAACTGCAGAATTAGGGCCTGGGTGGGATCATGGTCAGTGCATATTTGATGGGCCGAATGGCCTTCTATAGTTATGGAATTCTATGGATGCTTATAACAAAGATGTGGAGATACCAGTGTTGGACTGGGGTAAACACAGTAAGAAGTCTCACAACACCAGGTTTATTTGGTAGCAAAAGCCACTAGCTTTTCAAAAATCAAAAGCTAGTGGCTTTTACTACCAAATAAACCCGTAGGACTTTAACCTGATGTTGTGAGACTTCTTAGTGAGCTTATAACAAAAACATGGCATCAAACAGGTCATTCAGGTGCTTAAGAAACACTTCCATTACCTGGACTGCTCTAGGAAAGCTCTCGATAGCATATGTCTAGATTTATCAAAGTCTGCTGCATAAACTAACCATCATCATTTCCTTGCTGCCAGGTACACAGTGACCAGCCAATGGAGGGAAGATTGAGAAGAAAGAGAGGGGGGAAAGAGACATAGTCCCTTTCCAACAAGCTGCCCTTGATTGACTCATGCAACTGTAATCCTGATTTCTCATCAGTGTTCCCCTGCCTTACCTTTCCTCTATTTCAACACTGTGGCCAAGGCTATACAGTAATGGTCAGTAACAAAAACCAATGCAAAACAAACATTCCAAACAAACTTTATCATCAAACATCTGATATTCCATATAAAATTTTACTAATCACTCGAATGCATTCCCTTAGTGCTTGTTTCCTACATGCCTCTGTTGTAGTTCTCCAATGCAACTACCGCAGTGGCTACAGACTGGCTGGTAGAAGGCTGTTGACTTTCCATGGGGGACAGTACACATGTCTTTGTGGGACAACCTTTAGGAGATCGGGACTTGAGTGTCCAGCTCTAGACTGTATCATCTCAGAGTGGGTGGCAGCAGTCTGAGCTGGCTGGCTGGCAGATAAATGCTGTTGCTCTGAGAGACGGCAGCAGGTTCATGTATCACAGACCCAATGTCACTCTCCTGGGGTGTCACCTCAGCAGTGTATTGGAGGATGGGTTGATGGAATACGCTATGCCCCTTTCAACCCTTTAACCACTGGGAGCAGTCTGAGCTTGCATGATTTCAGTGTAAACCTCCTCTGCAGCATCCAGACATTGGATTGCTTCTGCTTGAGCTGCAATGGAAATTGAGACATTGACCATTCGATGCTGCATCACAGCCATATCCACAAGTATCTTAATGGACTTGGCCTCTGCTTCCACACCCAATGGCATGAGTTCCAAGCTCTGTACGAAGTAATGTATAAATTTGGAGCTGGCCATCTCCATGCTCTGTGTCAGTGAATGCAAGCTTTGTAGCAGGCTTGTCGGGTCAAATATTTCATGATGATGCTCATTAACCTTTCTCTACACATTGTCATGCCCTCATCTGAGTCCTCTGCAGCAGGACTCATATATGACCTTATCCTCCAGGAGCTGGCACCGCCACAATCCCTTCCTCCCATTCCTGACTGGAAGCCAATCATCTTGGTGTCTCACTACATGTAGATCTCACCTTTATAAAGTATCTTCAAAGGTTTGTGCCAGTTGTCAGTGCCCAGGCATGTTGACTGTGAGTGTGAAAGGTTTCTTCATCAACAAACTCTTCTTCCTTTTTCTTGCTCCTGAATCACTGCCTAACTGTGTCACTGTTCTTGAGTAGGGTTGCAGTTTTGGCAAGGAGAGGGTGCTGGATTCAAGAACTGCATTCTTAGACCATCTGTAACTTTGTTACAGGGTGGTAGAGTGGCATAGTAGTTAGCACTGCTTGTTCACAATGCAGGGATCCAGGTTTTGGAATCAGGCGACTGTCTGTGTGCAGTCTACACATTCTTCCTGTGTCTGTGTGGGTTTCTTCCGGGTGCTCCAGTTTCTTCCCACAGTCCAAAGATGTGCAGGTTAGGTGGATTGGCCATGCTACATTGTCCCTCAGTATTTGGAGATTAGCAAGGGTAAATACATGGGGTAACAAGGATAAGGCCTGGGTGGGATTTTTGTCAGTGCAGACTTGATGGGCCAAGTGGCCTCTTTCTGCACTGTTGGGATTCTATGGGGGCAATTCTCCCATCCCACCGTGCTAATTTTCTGTGAGCCTGCTGGCATCTCTCACCCTGCCAGTACAATTTCATTCCGGCAGGGTTCAGACTAGCCACCTATGGGGAACTAACAGGCCGATCCTGCTGGACTGAAGAGGGGGCAATCAGGGTCCCTCAGGGAGTCGGGCGGTGGGGGGGGTGGTGACCCCTGGGCATTGGCACCTTGGCGGTGCTAACCTGTGCCCCACCACTGCCCAAGGAGAAAAATGCCCATGCCCAGGGGCACCATGGCACTGCCCATTGGGCATGGGGCAGTGCCAAGGAGGTGGGACCTAGAGGGCAGTGCTAAGGGGGAGAGGCCTAGGAGCAGAGCCAGCTGGGGCGAGGCCAAGGAGGCAATTCATGGAGTTCAGGGGGTCCTGCTGCCACTCTGCATTAGGATGGATTAGGGCTGGAGAGAGCCAGCAATGGGGTGGGCTGGGCAATAAGTCTGTTAGGGGGATCTGCCTTCCATGGGGATGTCTGCCGGGGGGGGAGTCTACCAGGGGGTGGGGGGTCTAGCGGAGGGTTGTCTGCCTCCCGTGGGTGGGGAGGGTATCTGCCAGGGGTGAATCATCACTGCTGGGAGCGGAGGGGGGGAGCTGGAAATCAGGACATTCCAGGACAAAGGAGGGGGGTCAAGGCTGGCCCAAAAATGTCGTGGGAACATCAGGAGTGGCAGCACTGCGGGATTCTGGGATTGCTGGACAGTTCGGGGCCACTGCACATGCACAGAGTTCCGGAACAGTCTAACTCCGGCGCGAATAGGCCCCGCCCCCTCAACCTTTTAATAATATTCACAGTTGTGACCTCTGCATTGCAGAGTGAGGGAAATTCGAGTCTGAACTCCCACTGAAAAAACAATCATGACTTACACCAGTTTCCCCGCGAAATCAGCTAAGTAACCTTTTGGGAGAACGACCCCCTATGCTTGTAATTTAAAAAAAGGATTGGGGAAGTGAGGAATGTGGGATGTGGGAAGGTGTATGAGGCAGGAGCGTTGGGGGTGACTTTGAGCCCACACTAGCCATCAGCGTAAAAGGTGATGTGGGCCCAAAATCTCGCAAAGGTCGGGAAACAAGATTCTCACTGGCAAGAAAGGGTAGGAACTTCAATAGATTTTAATAAGTTTAAATGTCATTATGGGGCTGCCCCCTCACTGAATATTCATACCCCACCAATGCGACTTTGCATCAAAAAGGTTCAAAACAGGTTCAGAAAAACATGAAGCAGTCAAGGTGAAGCCACTAGGAGCACAAATGTAGCTATAGATGCAGAAGGGAGAGGGTCATGCCACCCTGGCACCACCAGGGGCATGCCTTCTGGGGAGCCCTTTTGAGGCATCCCCTTACATGTGGTAAGGGGGGACACGCTGATGCTTGTGGAGAGGGAGACCTAATGCTCGCAAGGGGGGGGGGTCACCCCAGTGCCTGCATGCTGAGGAGGGGAGTGGATGCCCAATGCCGATGTGGTATGGTTGCGGGGGGGGGGGGTCACCTGGATGCCTGTGTGGTGGGGGAGGGGCTCACCCCGATGTCTGCGTAGTGTGGTGGGGGGGGTGTCACCCAGATGTCTGTGTGGGGGGGAAGGGGCTCACCCCGATGCCTGCATGGCATGGTGGGTGGGGCGGGGGCGTCACTCAGATGCCCGTATGGGGGGGAGGGAGTCACCCCTACGCCTACACAGTGGGGGCGGGGGGGGTCACCCAGATGCCTATGTGGCATGGTGAGGGGGGGTCACTCAGATGCCTGTATGATTGGGGAGGTGGTCATCCCAATACTTGTGGGGGATACCCAGAGTCTGTGGGGGAGTGCTGGGAGAGTTGGAGAGTTTATTTCTTTCCCAGACTGGCTGTGGTGCTGGCCTTGCTGTTGTTTCAGGCCCTGTCCCGCCAGAGTGATGGCAAAAACCACACCCAGAAAATATCGGAAAATGTGAACTTATGCTAGCCCCTGACAGGTGGGTCTGGAAAATTCTGCCCAAAGTTTGCGTGCTGCTGAAAACAGAATAAATCGGTTTGAGCATGACTATTTTTGTGCTCTATCCAGTTTTGTCCCTCGAATGTTTATTGCTGTTTTCCGAGCTTGTTTGAAAGTTGCAAGATTTAGCAAGTTTGATGGAAAGGCTATGGCTTCAAGAGCTGTGGATCATGGGTCACACAACTCGAGGCTGGATTTAACTGAGTGGGGTCTAGTCCTCACTATGATCCGCCCTGTGAAAGCCAGGGAAGGAGTGAGGGGAAGGGTGTGGGTGATGGGTTTGGAGGCTAGGCAAGGAGTAACAAAGGAAGGGGCCTGGGTAACATCTTGTGGTGTGGTGCCCTCAATGGGCACAGGGCACCCCTCAAAAGACATCCTTCCCTTTCTGCCCACTCCAGCCCACCTGCCCCTGTGGGAGTATATTATAACACGGGTAACTTAATATCAAATCAATTGGCTTGGTCAGAAGCTCATTTGACCCTTCTGCATTTAAAAATAGCAGACAGCTGCCAAGTTCAGCTCCCATCTATCATTTTATGGGAGAAAAAAGAACCAAGAACAAAGAAAATTACAGCACAGGAACAGGTCCTTCAAGCCTGCACTGACCCTGCTACCCGACTAAACTAAAACCCTCTATCTTTCCGGAGACCATATCCCTCCATTATCATCCTATTCACATATTTATCCAAACGCCCCTTAAAAGTCACTATCGTATCTGCTTCCACTACCTCTCCCAGCAGTGAGTTCCAAGCACCCACCACCCTCTGTAAAAAACGGCTTGGAGTAGGTGAGAAGGTGGTGGGCTTGGCACCACCCTCCCGTATTTAAATACCCCCTCACTCCCAGTGGAGGGCTGGGGGCATGAAATCCAGCCCAGAGATTAGGCAGCACTTATGAAATCTCACACAATCAAAAGCAAAAACTGTGGATGCTGGAAATCCAAAATAAAAGCAGAAGAAGTTGGAAATACTCAGCAGATCAGGAGAGAGAAACAGAATTAACATGCAAGGTCAATGATCTTTCATCAGAATTTGAAAGGATTTGAGGTAGATCAGGTTTTAAGCCAGTAGAGAGGCAGGGAGGGGAAGAAAGATCAGCGATGGGATGCAAGACAGGAGTAACTAAATAATTAAAAGTGCAAGAGAAAGGGGCTGGGAGTAAAGGAACTAAATGTGTGTCCAGGAGACTTACAGGAGGGATTAACAGAAAGACAGGCTGTGACATGAATTCAGACAAAATGGAACCACCTCATTCCAATATTATTAACTGTAAACAGCAAAGCCTTATTTTGTGGATAAAGCTGGATATGGATAGGTATTCTTAGCAGGAACATTTGCAAATACTGAGAAATCTGTTTAAGTGCGTGTATGAATTCTGCCTAAAAGTAATGGTGCGAGGTCACACAACACCAGAATGTAGTCCAACCCATTTGTTTGAAATCACAAGCTTTGGGAGAGTTGGGTGACAAAGGTGCAGTGCTCCGAAAGCTCGTGATTTCAAATAAACCCGTTGGACTATAACCTGGTGTCGTGTGACTTCTCATCTTGTCCACCCCAGTCCAACACTGGCATCTCCACATTCAAAAATTAATAGCGACTTTCTTAAATTAAAATTTCACTGCACAGTGAAATTGCAGAGATTGATACTTGAAGCTTAAGCATGACTCTATCTAAAACTTTAAAACATCTACTGCAGTTTTCATAACAGCGTGAAAGTTACAAATTTCATTTATAAAAAATTGTCTATATTTTCTCCCCTTGCCTTAAATCCAAAATGTTTTGCTCACTCTATCAGCTCCTCATTTCACCAAATCCAAAAGTGCTGCAAAATCTCATTCATAAAGTTGCACATACAGTGGAACTAACTATCCTAATATCCCTTCAGGTAACTATTACTTACATCAGGTGGCGGCATGTAAATCTGTCCATTCATTCAAACCCAGCAACCAGAAACAAATCAATAATTGACTGCCAACAAGTGCCATAAAGAAGCTCTAGGGCATTTGTAACAAGATATTTTATCTACAAAAAGAGCACTGCTTCCTGCAGTCTGCCATATATGTATTAAAAATTGGCCATAAGAAAAATTAAGGTAATCTAGTTATTTGCGCAGCGATGATTTATGCTCTGTGGCAGCAACTATTCCCACCGTCTTAAAATACTATGGATAATCAATTCTTACTGTTTGCAGATGGATATACAGAAATGAAAAAATCAGATTTGGGTTATAATGGGGACAATCTCAATTTGGCAGAGTGTCAAATCCGCTGAGAAAAGTAGAATGAGTCGTGCAGATAGCTCCGGCATAATTTCTGACCGAGCCTTCAGCCCTCATGAACAGAACTTCTTATGGGCACGAGAATCCCTCTCATTCACCCGGCAGGGCTGAACTTAATCACTTCAATCACTGGGGAACTGCATATGAACGGCTCCCCAGCACTTGTTCCACAGTGACTGCAGGGGATGGTAGCCAGGAAGCCCGCACCGCGTCTCTCAGAGGGATCCCTCACCAGACCTGTCGATGGAGTGCAGCAGAAGCGGGGTGCACTCTATCTCCACTCCAGGAGAAAGCCTTGCACTAAGATCACCACCCCTGCCTGGGAAGCAGTGGCAGCCTTTGTGAGTGCAAGCTCACTGCAGAAGAGTACAGCACAGTAATGTTGCAAAAAGGTGAAGGATCTTCCGCACTCAACCAGGGTAATCGAGCCTCCAGGTCTTTTTCTGGATCCCCCTCGCACACCCCTCCCACCTCCATCTTCATCTCTCACCCAGCCACTTTAGGCTTTGCCAACACCTGTAAGGAGGCTCTCCTCCCCCCTCCCCCAAACACCATGTTACCCTCCTCCTTCCTGCCAGGCTCCAACTCCCACTCAAGACCCATGCCTATTGCACCTCACCACCACCTTAAATGTTAGCACTGCTGGCTACATGCTCCCTATTTGTGTCATTGCATGACATACTCAACCACAATAGGAGTGAAAAGCACACCCTGCTGGAGCAATGCCAGAGCTCAGGACATTAAGCTGTCTGAGGAGCGAGCCCTCGAGTTGGCCAGGAAGGAGGAATATTGCACCTGTACTGCTGGTGAAGTGGGGGGCAGCAGAGAAACCTGAGAATCCTCAAGACATATGCTGTCACTCCTCAAGTCTCAGTGAGTAATCAATGTTCCCTCCATTTCCCCTGGAAAGCACTAATACTATCTTCTTTCGCTTTCCTGCAAAGCAGCCAAGCAGGCCGGACCATCCTTGCGTCCCCCTGGTCCAACCGGATTCAAGCAACTCAGAGGGAGATTTCTCCAACTCCGCCATTAAAGAGGTGTCACAGCAGTCACCCACACCCGGCACCACACCTCACACCTCAGTGGGATCACTAAGTAGACAAGCACCTGGGTCCCTCACTGGTGTGCACCTCATAGGTGCAGATTCACAGCAGGTGGAGGAAGGAATGTCCCAGAGTTCTGGCACTTGGAGGGATACCAGTTCCTAGGAGTCTGCTGTGCTCCTGGGTCCGGTTGTCCCAGAGCTGATGGAACTGCAAAGACTGTCTTCACTGCAGCGCAATGAGGCCAACACGGCGAGGTTGGTGTCTGCAGTGGAGAGCTTGGGATAGGATGTGCACTCCATGGCAGGAGATATCTGCAGCACATGGCCTCCATGTCTTTGTGTAAGTGACTTGCACATGCTCCACAGCATCTGCAGATGGCTTTTTAAAGTTAATTTATAGGATATGGCTAGGCCAGCAATTATTGCCCATCCCTAGTTGTTCTTGAAAAAGTGCTGGTGAGCTGCCTTCTTTATCCATCACTGCTCCTGTGGTGCAGGTACACCCACAGTGCTGTTAGGCAAGGAGTTCCAGGATTTTAACACATCTCACCACATTGGGAATGACAGTAATAAACCTTTGTACTAACACACATGGCACAATGTGTGGGTAATACTGTGTCATCAAAGACTCCACATTAAGCATATAATCCCATAATTTAGCTAGGAAGACTCATTAACTATGGTTGAGTATAGCATGGTTTACATATTGTGCCAAATTAGACATTACCCACCGTGCCACAAGACCGCACGGTAACTGTCGCCAAAATTGGGATGAGTTGTCAACAACTTAAGTATTGGAAAGTACTATTTAAAGTTTAGGTAAACATTAGCACAGCTGGGGGTCATGGGATTCCTCTGTGGTCAACTGAGTATTTGACATGCATAGAATCGCAGTACCATGATTAAGAGTCTCCAAACCAAACCACTGATAAAGTTTTAATTTGCCTGCTATGAAGTGCCTTCACTCTCCCATTAAAGATATGTCCACTACTGTCCAGCTGAAACCTAGGCAGAGGTAAGCAAGGGATACAGTCAGAGGTTGACGGATTAAAACTAGCTGGAGCTGACCAGCACAAAACAGAACTGTTTTAGCAGCTAAAAACAAGAACATAATATGAAATGAAAGCATTTTGCTGGTGATTGTTGGTGACACAGTTCTGATGAAATATGAAATGAATGTTTGCAGAGATAGATAACAAGCAGATGATTGAATACATGTGTTTTATACTGCTATCGAAAAGTCATAATTATGCCCAAGGGTTGCAAATTCACTTAAATTATTTACATTTTCCACTTAAAAGGAAGACTTATGAATCATGCCATATATTTCAAATCATTGATCTACTTTCTGCAGTCCTCTGCATTCTTCTGAACTCCATTATTTCTTTGATGATGATGTGGCGATGCCGGCATTGGACTGGGGCACAGTAAGATGTCTCACAGCACCAAGTTAAAGACCAATAGGTTTATTTGGGATCAAGAGCTTTCGGAGCGCTGCTCTTTCATCAGGTGAGTGGAGAGTTGGGTTTCACAAACACGGCATATATAAACAAAGACACAATTGCAAGGTAATGGTTGGAAAGCCAGTCTTTTCAGGTAATCAAGTCTTTACAGGTACAGACAGTGCAAGTGGAGAGAGGGATAATCACAGGTTAAAGCCAGGACAGTTACTAGTATTTTGCAAGCCCAGGCTAAATAGTGGAGTTACATGTAGTGTGACGTGAACCCTATATCCTGGTTGAAGCCATCCACAACCTTGGGTAGCCAAGTTCCACACGCATGAGGATAGAATCAATAGGGTTCTTGGATTCATGTCACACTACATGTAACTCCACCATTTGGCTTGGGTTTGCAAAATCCTACTAACTGCCCTAGCTTGAGACAATTCACACCTCTTTAACCTATGATTATCCATCTGTGCACTAGCACTGACTGTACCTGTAAAGACTTGATTACCTGTAGAGATCCGCATCCCAACCATTATCTTGCAATTGTGTCTTTGTCTATATATGCTGTGTTTGTGAACTCACCTCTCCACTCACCTGATAAAGGAGCAGCACTGCAAAAGCTCATGATGTCAAATAAACCGATTGGACTTTAATCTGGGGTTGTGAAATTTCCTTGATGATGCTAAAGTGTACATTTTGTATTTGTGTGGATGGCAAAATAAATTTGCTTCTTTGAAAAGCTTGCTTCAATTTACTGTACAATTTGATTTGCTCAAATTATGCAGTATCAGGGAAATGTGTCTTAAAATCATGATCTTTAAATATCCGCATTCAAATTCTTAATGCTTTTCAATGAATTCCTCTGTTCACTAATTTAGTGAAAGGGTTAACCTGTTTAACATATGATGGATGAAGGAGATCAAGCAGATGGATTGAGCTTTCTAACACAAATACTCAAAGATTTAATTACAGATCTACAATGTCTATTTAACCACTGTTTCCCATCATTTGCTGTCACTATTATAGATAAACAATAGTGCCCAATTTTACCATGAAGTTGTGCCTGTTTTCGGGCACATAAATGTGATCCAGATTCGGTGCGAACAGATATGCTCCACAAAAATCCAGTTCAGGCGCTCCAGTTAGTGAGGAGGTAAGTGCCGAGCGTCCAACAGCTCTCTGCTTGAGATCAGTGGGGAGAGGGGGGAAGGGGAGGGGTCTGCTGCCACTCTGCCTGAGATCAGTGGTGGGGGGGAAGGGGGGTTCCACTGTCACTCTGCCTGAGATCAGTGGGGGAGTGAAGGGGGTTCTGCTGCCACTCTGCCTGTGATCAGTGAGGGGGAAGGAGAGGGGTCTACTGTCACTCTGCCTGAGATCGGGGTGGGGGGTGGGGGGGGGGAAGGGGGGGGTTCCACTATCACTCTGCCCGAGATCAGTGGGGTAGTGAAGGGGGGGGGTCTGCTGTCACTTTGCCTGAGATCAGTGGGGAAGAAGGGGGAGGGGCCCATGTTCTGAGTGGTGGAGGGAGTGGGGGGGATAAGGGGGTCAGTAATTTTGTGGGGGTGGGGCAATGTCTGTGGAAGGCGGGGGAGGCATTATCCGGCCCAGAGTGACGTGGCGGGGAGCTGCATTCTATAATTTTTTTCTGCACATGCGCAGTTGGCGATGGTGATTGGAGCTGCAGGATTTCGGGCGTGTTAAGTCCCATCCACAGGCTTGTGCAGTGCGATTCGGAATCACTGATATTTTTGCAGGCAGAATGCATATGGGGGGTGCCTGAGAACAGGTGTGAAAGTCAGATCTGAAACACCCAGTTTCAAGTCCGTCCAGCACTTACAATCAAAATGGTAAAATAGGGTCCATATTGTCTGTTTGACAGAATAAACAAAATATCTTATAGGTGATAAAAACTGCAGGAGACCAAACCAAACCAGAGCTAAATTTGCATGAGGAAAATGGGACTGGGGTTTCTGGGTCCTCTGCTATTTCTGGTGACTTTTTTTGATAATTTATTCATAAATATGTTATTGCAATGTTGACTTATATTACTCTTATGGGTAGGGTCGCACCAATTCTTAAGTAAAAAAAGTCAGAGATTGAAGTCTGTCTTCCTGAACTGGCAAACTAAAAAACAAAGCCATGTAATTACTCAAAATCTAATCATATTATTTAATTTATCTGCAAATGATACCTCCAAATTGAGGTTGTGACTTACACAACCCCATCAGCAGAGTGTGATTAACACCACTGACCCAATAGCATATAATCCAACACTCACTCCAGTAACTATGCTGATAAACAGTTGGAATACATTACAGCTATGCAAGATCATCTCTGGATAGGAGCTATTGAGTCTTCCAAAGAGACACAGGGAAAGTAACAGCTGGTAATCCTTCCCACCTCTTTATGCATCTTGACAGAACCAGTGGGGTGGCTTTCTCTGACACATCAGACCATTTAAAATGTTGATGACACTGTGAGATTTGGTAATACCCAGTGGTATGACAGTAATATACAACTCCATGGGTCTTGGCTGGGAAAAGGTGACAGAACAGATTGGCTCAGGAGTTAATCTGCTCATCACAGTCTGCACAGTGGACTCCTTTTATTGACACCAATGATCCTTTGAGTCATCTGAAAACCAGACAGGAGAAGGTGGACTCCAATATCAAGTTCTTCTGTATAATCACATCTGGACATTAACCTTGCAAAGTATCCTTCAGGTGATGTTTCCTTCTCACATAACTTGGCAAAGGTTCCTTTGTGAAATCTATAAATAGCACATATTGGTATGGTCAGTGTCATGTTCCATTTATTTGACAAATATAAGAGGGAAAATGACAACTTTGGAATATATAATTTGAAAATCAAGAAATATGTTCATTTACCTGTCCAATTGGATTTGACTATTGGATTTCACAGTCTATAACTTCTTTCTCTGTTGCATTCCTTTTTATTCTATTTTCATCTCATTTTCAGACAGCAGGTTTGCTGGTTTGTAAACCTTCAAACGTAAAATTTTTACTGCTCCTGCAATCTCCCATTGTGTATGCTGTTCCTTTTTCCTCTGTATTGGTTCATTCTCATTCACTTAGCTGTATAATTTTACTTCCATATACTGTATATATTTCTTTAATGTGCACCCTGCTACATTAAAATGACATGTTTTAACATGAATTAGACAAAATACTGCAAAAATGCAAAGCTTAGTTTCATGTGCATCATTAAGAGTTCAACATTCATTTTACATTCTTGATTTTCTGCATTAAAAATTGGAGTAAATTGTTCAATGTCTGAAAAATCTGGTTCATTTGAGTTTTAAAATGCTGGAGGCATAACAAATTTCAAAGATCAGAAATTGCCATACTTGCTGAAATTTAACTATCAACATCCATTAATTATCTTAAATACCCTTTTTAGAGGATTATTAATGAGTGTTTATGGCTGCAGTAAACATATATTGGAAACATATGAACATGCCAAAAGGCTGCTGCTTTGCCCAAACGACAGGTTAACAATGTGAAAGAAATGATACATCCAAAATTCAGTTGAAAGGGAGTTTTAACTCTCTCTGATTGATAGGAGAAGAGCAAGTACAGGAAAAATGGAAATAATTGCTCATTTTAATGCTATTCGTCCCACCTGGAAAAGCCTTCGGGAATGCAATGAGACCCTTTAAGGCAAATTTAAAATATAAAAGTAGTTTTTCTCTTCTGGGCAGTATTCAAAGGAGACCAAACAGTTAAAACCTGCTGGGTCTCCAACAAAAGCACTGATAGAGGGTTATTACTGCTTCCATCAGTTTCCCAGCAAGTTAAAACCAGCTCCAACTATGCAGATCTTTCGACCTTGACAGCTGTGTGAAGGTAAAGGCATCAGGTTGGTCAATTATTGTACACTCCACCCAATTATTCTTACCACTGGTATCAATGGCAGGATAAATAATGAGTCATTCCATTCCTGCCTATTTTAAGAGCTCTTGCCAAACTTCATTTTCAGTGTCAATTTTGTATTTAAAGATTTTTTAAAGTTTATTTGTCAGTGTCACAAGTAGGCTTACATTAATACTGCAATGAACTTCCAATGAAAATCCCCTAATCATCACACTCCAGCACCTGTTCGGATATGTCCGTTGAGAGGACGCTTAATACGCTTAAAAACCCTAGGATGAAACTACAAAATTCAATCATCCATGCAAATTGATGTATTCTGATCTTTACTTGGTCTATGCCTTTCAGATATGTTCTTTTATATTGTTCTAGAAAATGTTCCAGAGAGCTTTTGTATCACATTCCCTCCTCCATCCCTATATCCCTGTGTATTTTGATTATGTGGTTTGGCCCATTTTTTGTTCCAATTTTCTTAAGTATTTTACCAGACATTTCTTTATCTAGAGCTACGGTTTCCTTGTTTTGTTTTGCACTTCCTTTTGGGTTCTTGCGGCTAGTAAAACCTGAACTAATTCCAATAGCAAAGATTACTGCAGATGGCAAAATTATTACACCAAAATATGAACAATGTTTTTTATATCAGCAATAAAGTGCACTGTTTACATTTAGCGATCTATTATCTCTGGACTGTATAGTTCGTAAAAATACATTAAATCGTGAAAACAATCACTTGTGTGATGATACTGTGTCTTTAAGAGATTAATTTTTATTATATTTTTTGTGAGGGGCATGTTTAAAATTCAGCTCTGTTGACATTGTGCTAATTTGTCTGTATCAGGCAGCTCGCATGCTGAGAATGCAGGTTAATAATTGACCTTAGCTAATAAGGTGTTTGTTTACATTTGAGTCAGGTGCTAATGTGAGGAGTTAAATTTACAGGGGAATGTATGTAATTTCTGCTTGCTTTTGGAAGAAGCAAGAGGTGGCTCTGTCTTTCTCTCTCTCTTTCTGAAGGTTGCTGTTTGGATTCAGTGTCAGAAGACAGGTGCCTCTCTCTATCTCTCTCTAGAGGTGATCAAAGGCTCTAGGTTTGTTAACAAGTAAAAATATGCAAGCCTGTGTTGTTTGCTAATTAATTTTGAAGAAACATTTAAATATATAAGAATATTGCTTAAATTGGAACTAATAGAAATAGGTTAGAAGTTAAGAATTGTATCTTGTCAAGTTTAAGTAAGTCAATTGATAAAGTTAAACTAATTCATTTTTATAGTTAAACTGTGTTATTAAATAAAGTTTGTTTTGACAAAAGCCTCCTCACGGGTCAAAAGAATCACACCCGGAATGAAACACTAATGCCAAAACAGAAAAACTAGTCAGGTTTCATGACATATCTTGGGGTTTCTGCTATGGTACCCTAATACTTAGCACTGAAAATTGATCAGTTTCTAATTTTCTTTTTTTTTTAGCCTCCAAATGAGTCTAGAAAATTATTAGGTTATAGCAGTCCAACATGTATTGTGTAAGAACTGCAGGAGCTGAACTAAATTAAACAATACATTTGAAAGCAATTTAATATATTCAATATAAATCAAAGTTGATTGAAGCATACTTATCAATAATTGCATTTTATAAACAATAGATAAATCAGCATCAAAACTGTTACATTAAGCTGTTAGGTAAATCAAAATGTCAAACTTCTATGTTATTGCTAACTACAGGAAGAAAACAGTGCAAAGTATATCCTTCCAGACTGTGCCAACAATTGTATGAAAATTAATGAAGGAGACATTGATGAATTAGGTGTTTCCAACCAACATTAAGAATGCACATAATTACGTTAGATGATTAATTTCAAGATTACTTTGTATGCATTATATTGCTTGGGCTCCAAAATTGTTAGCATGGCTGTTAGCATAGCCTGCACATATTGCAGGCTATGTTTCTATTACACCCACTGTTTCATTTCACTTCCCCATTAATATTTGCCATACTGTTGTTTGAATACGTAAAGAGAATTAATAATGGTTCATAGCTTCAATCTGAAGACCTACAACAGATGTGTTGTGAGTTATTTTGTCAAAGTGTTATGGTTCAATATCAACATTTGTCAATTGCAGTAGGGCTTCACAGTAAATGTGAAGCAGATAGGTGACTGAAGTTTGAGTAAACTCCCTACACTATAAGTTGCTGTAAAGGTTTTTTTAAAAAAAAGTATTCATTTATGGGACATGGGCATCGCTCGCTGGCTGGCCAGCTTTTACTGCCCATCTCTAGTTGCCCTTGAGAAGGTGGTGGTGAGCTGCCTTCTTGACAACTGAGCAGATTGCTCGGCCATTCCAGAGGGCAGTTGCGAGTCAACCATATTGTCATGGCTCCAGAATCACATGTAAGTCAGACCAGTAAGGATGGCAAATTTTCTTCCCTAAAGGACATTAGTGAACCAGATTAGTTTTTCCAACAATCGACAATGATTTCGTTGTGATCAATAGATTCTTAATTCAAGATATTTCTTATTGAATTCAAATTCCACCAGCTGCCATAGCAGGATTCCCCAGAATATGAGCTGAGTTTCTGGATTAATAATCTATTGCTAATACCACTAGGCCATCACCATCTCTTAGGTACCCATCTAATGAAACCTCATGTTGAAGAGCCAATTTATTTTCTCTGTTTAAAAAATTCATAGGTTTGTCAACTTCAAACTGATTTAGGTAGCTTCCTTCCTTTTGCTCCTGATTTTTTTCCCATTTGCTGTCCTTTTTCATACTTACCCAATTTCTGATCTGCTGATTTATTTTATTTCCCCATTGTATATATTCTCTTTATTTGTATCTTGGTATATTTTTCAATCAATTGCTCCTTGTGTTCTCCTGTCTTACACACAATTCCCTGGCTGAACAGTTAATCAGATGACATGCTTTCTCTCCTCTACTTTGACCACTGTAATGGGTCAGTGAGAATAATCTGAGGACACAGTTAGCAATTTTGTCCCACCAAAGTTCATAGTCTCACAACAATGATCAACTTTGATGACATTTAGAATGTGTCATGCCAAAAACCATGAGATACTGCATTTTTTAGATCTCTCTCCCTTTGAGTCCCATTATGGACATTAAATAAGCATCTTAAATATTAATCAGACCATTGGTCAGGAAAATAACAGTGGTGAAAATGCTACAGTTTGAGCTCAAATTGAGCAATGACTTAGCACTCATGAGAATCTGAAATGTATCCAAAATTGAAAGTAACTCTGATATTAAAAACATGTAGGGACATAGGATTATTAAAACTGTACCTTTCAAACCTAATGAGGTGCCCTGATAAACAAATTTGGTACTTGGTGTTACAATATGTGCATTACCACAGAATTATAAAACCACCCACACTTCTTCATCTAGAGCCAGCTTTATCATCAAAAATATACGTGATAAAGGAGAATGTTACAGATAGTCATGATTCTATCACACTACTCATTACTACTGTAAAAAATTAATTTGCCATCACATTTGTTTATTTCCCTTGTTTTATGAAAGAAGGTGGTAAGTGCTGTGCCTATCCAGAACAATGCCAAACAAAGGCACACTTTCCCACATTTAGAGCTCTGTACTGCCAAGTCAGTTAGTGCAGGGGTTAATTCACACTGCAGGGTTAAGCACTCAAATAACACAAGTCAGATTTTGTTAAATCAATGTGTTTTCAAGTTATGACCACTGAGGTAAATACAAAGTCCTAGGGTGTCTCTATGCATGCAGAAGCAAATATACCAACAATATGCAGAATGGAGCACTCCACCCTCTTCCTTCTGCCAGGACAATAGAGTCCCTAGATTTTGGCCCATTTGATCTAGTCATACTATTTACTCATTCTTTACCAGACTAGTATCCTAACTGGAGATAGTTAAGCTCACATCTGTAAACTGATGGGCTGTTTAAAACTGGGCCATAATACTGTGGTGCTTTCGGGATACAATTAGCTCCAGTTTGGCACAGTGTTACCCCCGGAATCAAACCACTAACTTGGGCGTGTCTCAATGCAGCCAAGAGGCCACTCGGTGCTGTAGGCTCGAATTTACATTCTGAATTAATAATGCAACAAATGCGCAAAAAATCTGATATAACAGATCAACGCTTCACTGGCACTGTTTATATTTGTTACACCGATCTTAAGGCTCGCTCTCAGTGTAACTGATTCCATAAACTGCTAAATCAGGGGTGGTGCTTTTGCATTATGTTTGAATGCCACATTAGGATTCTCACACGCCGCACACACTTTCCACATTGGAACCAGTTATCTAAAGGAGCACTGTTCTAAATCGAACTCATTTCCTGTTTGTTTTATATAAATAGGATTTCTGGCAGGTGATTGCCAATCGCAGCATCATGACTTGGCCACACTTATTTTTCAGCATTGTTCGGTAGTGGGAAGAAGTTAAGGGAGGAGGGGAAATTCAAGGTGATAGTCGGAGGCTGGTTTAGGACCATTTTCTCCCTTCACCCTTATTGCTACTCCTGCTTGCGATAACTTGCGCCTGTTTAGTTGTAGCGTGTTGGCAGAGATTTTGGGGACGGCACTTGCAGCACAGAATGCGCCTGTACAGCGCCAGCGGCTCAATGTCAGCGCACTGTTAAAACACTGGACATGTTTGAAGAAAGGCAAGTGGGTGAGGCTGGTCGCCCGTTCTCTGACACCGGCCATTCCAGTACACCTCCACCGCTGTGTGACAGGTTACCAAACAACACATTGTAACTTCTCCAGAGTTACACCCGGCTTTGTTTAGGTTACCGTTCCTAACGCACGCCCAACGACACACCTTACTGAGTTAAAAACTGGGTGGAAAAGTGCAAAAACGTACACAAAATTCTCACGCCCTAATAAATCACAAAGAACAGCTTTGTCCGTGCCAACAGTGAACAGAGCATGCAAACATTCTTTTACAAAAAAAATTGCAAAACATTAATGTTATCGAGACAAAAGAATACTGCAACGCATCAGCCAGGACACAAGCAGCGAGTGGGGAGAGTGGCAATTATTTTGTTCTCTTTTCCCTCTTCTTTTTTCTTAGATCTGCACCGTCTGGCTCATGCAAAGATGGACCACGCCCTAAAGCTGCGGGGAACCAGAGGGCTGCGGAGCAAAGCAAATCAAAGCAGCAGCAGCAAGGCTACAAAGTATAGATAAGGAGCCCACCACTGGCCGGGTCCCCTCGCCAGTTCGGAAAGGGCAGATGAAAACAGTCGCACATCTTGGGAATCTTCCGATAGTCCCCGAGATCCCAACTGAGTCGAGTCAGTCCAACGAGCCTGGAATTGAGAGAGAGAATCAGAAGCAGTATCCCCGCGGGCGAGAGGTTTAGCTTGTGATCTGCAGGCACGGCGTCTCACTAAGAGGCAGCAGAAAAGATGCTGACACACGGAGCCTGCATCACTGAATACGGGTCCCTAGGCAGAGGGCAATTTATCCAGGTCAGCTCTGCAAATCCATTGTGCCCAATCCTGATCAGACCTGCAGAGTAGGGGCGGACAAGTAAGTGGCTGCAGAGGAAGCTATCAAAGTGCCCATCAGCTGCCCCACTCCTGTAAAAAAACCTCTCGTCACGCACACAGTTCTGAGAAGTGAAGGAAACAACATGCATTCATTGTCCAGGGCAGGAGAAGGTATTGATTGGGATCATTCCCATTCCTCGGTGAACGTGCATGCGGGTACAGATGGTGGAATATTGGAGCTCTGGGGGGACGTTTAAGGGTATCGTTTTGCATCTCACACTCTGAAAGAAAGAAGCATTTCGCCCCCATTCGAGATTAAAGTTTATCCTATCGCAATTAGGACACTTTTTTCACGATTAAACACTACGTGTGGGAAGATTATAATTCATTAACATTTCTGGTCAATTTCCATAAGGCTTAATACAAAATAAACACAGACCACCCCTAGAAAATATCTTTTTTAATCATGCCACTAGACAGGCGTCACATTTAACCTTGCCCTTTGCCTATATCTAAATGCATTTGGCATCTTTATTAAATAAAAACATTCTTGTGAGGAAAGGAGCGCGGCCTTGCTACCTTTCATTAATGGTGACTTCAGCTATTGTTTAATTTCGAAAACAAACATTTTTTTAATGTCCTGGGTTTTTGAAAAAAACAAACAAAACTGAACCAAATCTGATGTTAAAACTGTATGATTTCCTGGAGCAGGAAAATCGCCCTCCGGAAATACACCATTGGAATTTTAAAGTCTTATAAAGCAGTGGCGAGTCATTAATACACTCGGAAACTCGGGGCTTGCGGCGCAGTTAAGAGAATGGAAATATTTTTGTACAGGTAAGTAACACAACGTGAACAAGGGACTGTTGATTGTGAATTACAATAAGATGCTGGAGGTACAGGCTTGTAAATAAACGAAATGGGCGTGAATGAAGATTTCAGCTAGAAATAACTCGCAGGTTATTTATTAGTGACTACATCTTGTTGCGGGGTTGACGGAGACCGAATCTTGTTTGAGGACAGTCTGGTTAGCATTATCGGAATTGACCGTTTATTTTATATTTCGCGGAACCCGGAACCTTGCTGTTAAACAAACTGCCGCTTGTCCTAGTCCTTTTGATTTCCAAAACCTGTGTGTGCCAGGTTCAGCACTCCTGGGTGAGTGGAAAGGACACGGACTGGTGCAGTGGTCCCTTGCATCAACAATTCCCCAGTCACACAGTGAAATTTGATGCTGCGATTTAAGAAGCTCTGGGTAAAAGTGTGAACTGATTAGACGAGTGAAGTAACGAATCGATATCAGTGACATAAATTATGCGGCTTTAAGTGTTTTTAATGGATTTATTTTGCATATAACGTTTTTGTGTCTTCTCCCATGAATAATCTGAAATCAATTGGACAGTTTCGTCATCTCTGTTGTCGTTTAGTTTATTTGCAGAGATGATGAGGGACATAAGATTAACAGAACAACATGATTGAAACTATTCCCATAAATTTTAATGTATTTGTGAATTTATTACAGTCTGATTGCTAGTGCGGATAATTCCATTGTATTCTGATTACAATAGCTTTGGAATGTAGGTCTCAGAACTGTCAGTAGAAATATATACAAACTGTTTAATTGAGATAATAAAATAATGTTAGCGTGTATGATTTGGAAATATTTTCACCCTTGTATGTTTGTCTATTTGTCTGTAAGTAATCTACATGCCCCCCAAAAAAACTAATGGATGGGTTTCATTAACAGTTGATACACAGATAGGATCTGACCTAAGGAAAAACTGATCAGTTTTTTACCATGATCCAGATGCAGATACTGGAATTTTTTAAAGGATTTGTTAACTTTGGGAGATAGGGTGAATTGACTTGCTTTTCTTAATTATTGTCACAGTATACAGTGAAAAACATTGTTTCTTGCACACTATACAGACAAAGCATACTGTTCATACATAAGGAAAGGAGAGGGTGCAGAATCAAGCATTACAGTCATTGCTAGGGTGTAGAGAAAGATCAATTTAGCATAAGATAGATTCATTCAAAAGTCTGATGGCAGCAGGAAAGAAGCTGTTCTTGGGTCGGTTGGTATGTGACCTCAGATTTTTATACCTTTTCCTGATGGAAGAAGGTGGAAGAGAGTGTGTGGGGTCCTTGATTATGCTGGCTCTTTTCCAAGGCAGCAGGAAAGATAGACAGAGTCAGTGGATGGGAGGCTGGTTTGCATGATGGACTGAGGTACATTTACAACTTTTTGTAGTTTCTTGCAGTCTTAGAGCAGGTGCCGTATCAAGCTGTGATACATTCAGAAGGAATGTTTTCCATGCTGCACCTGTTAAGTAATATTTGTAGAGTAGTATTTGTCTAATTTAGAATGTTGTTGATTATTTTAGAATGTTGCAGGTTGTTTCTGCTGCTGTCAAAATGTATGCAGAGTTTTCATAGCAGGTTGTTGGATGCAAATTGGCCTGACCTCAGTGAGATGGAAATTCTTAATAAAGAGATTTGAGGAGGCGGGGGTGTGGTTCAGTTTTCAAGTCACAGAGCATCAGGTTGAGGTATGTGCCCTACTGAATGCCTTCATGTTTGAAATGTGTTGAGAGGTTTTTCAATACAAACGCTATAAAAATCGTAAAACACGGCCAGCTTAACATGTATTTTTAACTAGATGAGGTTTTGTTTTAGCTTACCTTTATTAAAAACTAATAAATATTAATAAGTGGAGAACTTGTGTTTTTAAATTATTACGTGTAACATAAAACAATGCATGTTTCAACTCACAAATCCATTAGGACAACACTTGAATGAAGCTTTGTGCTAGTCGTAAACGAATCCTTTGATTTTTGAGAGGAAATTACGAATGAAAATGATTAATAATAAATGTAAACGGATTTCACGGAAGTTTTCTCTTTGATCCTAAGGGGTCACATCTCCGAATTCCACCTTCACCTCTGCTGCAAAGGGACGTCCTTGTTGGAGTATCATCTTATTCGGGTTTTTTAAAAGCCAGAACGCGGCTGATTATTAACTGTAAAAAAAGTCCAGAGTCTATATCCAACACGACTTTGTATTTTCGAAATAGCTTAGAAGGCACGAGAGCAAAATTTCAAATTTGAAGTGAACGAAAAGACAGATTTAAACAGGCGTCATTTGTAGATGTAGAATTGCAGTGTGTAACAGTGAAAATACATCAGCCAGACAGCCACATCCTGCAGCGCCTGAGGAGGGCTAGGTTTCACTCATCGAAAGCCTAAACTCGGAAGAAAATCATACCACCAAACCGAATTCCTATCTCACATTGCATATATCACTTGATAGTATGTGGGGAAAGCTCTGTGTTTTACAGTGATGGGCGAGTGCGGATAACTACACTGGACTTTAGATTTCCAGTATCAATATGCCACAGTTAAATGCGCAAATCCATCCAGGGCTCCAGGATATCTGTTTTCTAAAGGAGCAGTCTTGGTGGATTCCAGAAGAAAAGGTCCAAGCAGAAGAAGATAAAAGCACATTATTGCGGATGCTGGAATCTAAAGCCAAATGAGGAAATGCTGGAAAATGTCAGCAGGTCTGGAGGCATCGCTAAGTCATGATGTGGATGTGCCGGCGTTGGACTGGGGTAAACACAGTAAAAAGTCTGACAACACCAGGTTTTAGTCCAACCGATTGTCCAGTCCAGCCAGAACTCTCCATTCACCTGACGAAGAGGGAGTCCCCTCGAAAGCTTGTGAGTTTACTATCAAATAAATCGGTTGGACTAAAACCTGGTGTTGTCAGACTTTTTACGGCATCTGTAAGTACAGAAAAGAGCTGACGTTTCGAGTCCAGATGACCCTGGGGTATTTTTCGGGGTTTTGGTTTACACAACTTGTTTACGAAGCCCGAGCTTTGACAAAAGGCCATCGGGACTTTCTTTTCTCTCCTTACAGATGCCAGCAGACCTGCTGAGGTTTTCCAGCATTTTCTCTTTTGGTTCCAAGCAGAGCAGGGACACACAAAAAACTGCATCATTAAAACAGGCCGAGGGAGTTGTGATCAATTTATACGATGCTCCGGTTAGCCCCAGCTTGAGTAACGTGGGCAGATCCGCTTGATCACGAGAAGCAAAGCCCTCATGAGCCAGCAGATTGCTTCTTGGAGTCTGTAATTCGACATGTGAGGACAGGGTGGGAAGACTCCAACTTTTTCAGGCGGGAAAAGAGAGAGATGTCTGAGGCGCGACTTCATTAATTAGAGTATAGAAAACTAGTAGAGCATAGAAAACTTTTCGAGTGTGGAGAGGGATTAGAGCAAAGCGAGTGATTAGAGTACAAAGCAAGATAACACGCGTTAAACCGCTTAAATCCGGGCTGGACGGTCCAGTGTGGGATGAATTTAGAGCTGATATTAAGAAAATTATTTGCTCCACGTGTGATCCCATGGGAATAATGAGAGGGTGGAAATAGAGTCGGCTAAACATGAAACGAATTTTCTGGAGGTAGCAGGCTCGAGGGGCCGAATGGCCACTCCTAATTCCCTTGTATGTTTCCTATGGGCAGAACCTCCAGCAGCAGTCCACACCTTTAAAAATGAGGTGACTGTTTTTCCCACTTTACTGGAACATCCTCTGTGAGTCGTCCAGTATTAGATATTGAAGAGAAAGCTTCACGGAGTGTCCGTTTAGAGCGGGTGCCTCTTTTTGTGTACCAACCAATTATACAAAATCAAATTTACTTCGGCGATACAATCTCCATCCTAGAGTTACCCATCTTCAGTGAGGTCAAAATCCCTGGTGAGAGAGTGGGATGCCAGGCTGAGGGGAGTATTAGGGTGAGCCAGGGTAAATGATGACCAGCAGGGCCGAGTGGCCCAGTGTTGTGCACAGATTTTGGGGGGGGGTGGGGGTTAAATACCTCTCGCCTCCCAGGGACAGACAGATCTGTCACATTCCTGCAGCCTCTGAGAGAGGTGGGGTATGAGATAGACCTTTACATTTCACAGGCTGGGGACACTGTCACCATATTTACATGTGCTCCGTTTACCAGTTCCCTGGGTGCGAGGTCTTTGCTGAAAGCAGCCAGGAAAGGCGTTCTGACCCAGAGTCGGATTTCATTCGGAGACAAACCGAGCCGTTTGTAAAGCCGGCAGCGTGGCACAGCGCCGGAGCTGCTGCTCCCTCCCTGCTGGACACAACACTCACATCGGTCAGCCAGCAGGGACAGCGCAGAACAGCTGCTGGAAACCTCCAAAAATAGAAAACAATGTCAGTAACTTTGTTTAACAAATTCATTGTCCACACGAACTCATCAAGAGACAATAATGGTAATGGCACAGTTTTTCAAGTCACGTGTTGGCATGAAGCTATTTTTTGACCATTGTGGTCCATGCGCTGGTTTGCCCTTTAAACGGGAGACTATTCCCTGTTTGGAAATACATTGTGAGCACGTGTCTTAATTTCTGGCTCATATGCCGCCTTCGAGGTGCATTGACCGGAGACAGGGCCAAGCCAGAGAGCAAGAAAGGACTGTCAATGTTACCTATACAGGAAGTGCTGGAAAATCTAAGCAGGTCTGACAGCATCTGTGGACATGATGTGGATGTGCCGGCGTTGGACTGGGGTAAACACAGTAAAAAGTCTGACAACGCCAGGTTTTAGTCCAAAAGTTTTAGTCCCGAAAGCTTGTGCGTTTACTAATAAATCGGTTGGACTAAAACCTGGTGTCGTCAGACTTTTTACAGCATCTGTGGAGACAGAAGAGAGCCAACGTTTCAAGTCTGGATCCAGCCACGAGGGTATCTCTATTCTCTCTCCACAGATGTGCGCGCTCGTCAATCACCAGGCAAGACTGTTCCCTTCCTGTTGGCGAACACTTCAGTGGTCACGGGCATTCAGCCTCTGACCTTCGGGTAAGCATTCTCCAAGGCGGCCTTCAGGACACATGACAGCGCAGAGTCGCTAAGCAGAGACTGATAGCCAAGTTCTGCACACATGAGGACGGTCTCAACAGGGATCTTGGGTTCATGTCGCACTATCTGTAACCCCCGTGACTTGCCTGGGTTTGCAAAACCTTACTTACTGTACTGTCTGGAGACAATACACATCTCTTTAACCTGTGACCAGTGCTCCTTCCACACACATTGTCAGCCACTTTAAGACTTGAACAGCAGGTTAGGTGTAAAGATTCGCATTCTAATCAGTAATCTGTAAACTGTGCTTTATATGCTCTGTCTGAGGCCAGAACTCTCCATTCACCTGACGAAGGGGCTAACCTGAAAGCTAGTGAATTTACTATCAAATAAATCGGTTGGACTGAAACCTGTTGTTGTCAGACTTTTTACTGTGTTTACCCCAGTCCAACGCCGGCATATCCACATCATGTCCACAGATGTTGTCAGACCTGCTTAGATTTTCCAGCATTTTCTGTTTTTGTTTCAGATTCCAGCATCCACAGTATTTTGCCTTGATACAGGAGTATCAATGTATTTTGTGTGGTTTCGGATGTCATTAGTTACTGGAATGTACATCAAGTAAACTTGCTAAATTTCAAATGCTGAACATTTAAATTGAGAAACTTTCTCTGCATCAATTGGATTTTCCGCTGAAATTCCGAAACAGAAGATAATAGATAACAAAATAACTTGTCTTACTAAAGTTGTACGTGTGGATGCATTTGATGTTAGGAAGGATAAAATAGTGGCAGTGAATCAGGAGAGTCAGCTGAAGAGAAAGGTTCTAAAAGCACAAAGGGTAAGGCTGCCAAACTCCCAGCATTTTGCTGGAGTCTCCAGAATTTAAAGGGTGATTTCCTGGACATTGCAGACAGCAATGCAGGAGAAAAAGCAGAAGGACAGGCATGAATAAAAACTGCTTTTCGTTTCTGATGAACATTACTGGGTAATTAACAAATGGAGATGGGACAAAAATGATGTTTGACTGAGAGTCAACATTGGCCCAGTTGGGTATCGAAGAGTTTGTTTTCCATTGACAGTGGTGCACTGTGAGGGTATACATGACCGGCAGCCAATGGTGCTCCTATGGCTGGAGGCAGGAGGTTGTGTGATGAAACTGCCATGGACCAGAATTTGAAACCCTAAGGGACAAAAGTGGCAAGAGAATCCCAGGTGGCAGAGGTATGATGGTTGAATGGGTAGCCACCATGGGATAGGGGGAGGAATCGGAGCATGGGACAGCTATGTGGAATACAAGGTTGGAATACACAAAGGTAGGAAGATGTTACAGCATGGGGGATTTGGAAAAATGCCTGCTATTATGGTTATTATAGTAATAAACAGATCTAACTTCAATAATTTAGTTTTAATCCTAGTCTGCTAAATGAAGCTCCAAACTTTGCATTTAAAAATCCAAGTTTATCCTGTCCCACCTGTTTGCCACGCTTTCTTATTAATCCCTATCTTAATTTTAACTTCAGTTTTCCTTTCTTGCATTTATTTAGATCCTGATCTGTTATTTTTATTTATTTAGTGAATGCAAATCCCCACAGCCAAGTGATCACCTAATTTGCTGAGTTGGAGGTGATGGGCTTGCCACTTAGTTTATGGAGCAGACACTCCTCAATGATGCACAGTATTGTCTCTGTCTCTCCACAAGTACATAAAGAGTTTGGACTGAGGCCCCAGTGATGGAGGTTGGCTGCGCTGCAGCCCTGACCTCTGCTGAACCTGTTTAGCAAGAACCGCACCCTCCATGGGTGATCAAAGCCTGTCATTCCATTGGTGCAGTTTGTCACCAGCAGTGTATTAGTTGGGTTCGACTCCTGGCCTGTTCAATGTGAGGTTTTTAATAGTAGTTCACTAACTTCATGTTGCTTTCGATAAAAAAAAGCAGTTTATTAGTGACCTGCATCTGACATATTAAAAGCTTTTCTTAACCTTTCTTCTGACTAGTCCATTTTAGAAGCAGAACAGCATTTCCCTTTTTCAGAGGATTACTTTGGCTAAGATTTGGTTTTCAAGGACAGTTTTATAGCCTCTAGGAAACTTGAGTTAACTGATTGACTTTGGACATAAAATCTCATCCCATGATGGTATTGCTCTGTCAGTGAAAGCAAGATGAAACATTCCCACCAAAGCTGCAAAACGTGAGAGGGAAATGGATCAACATGACACAGTGCTTTGACACAGTATCAAACTTGCCAGCAACACCCAGATGAGTAAAGCAGGGGAAAAAAACCATGTGATCATCCTTTGCAAGTGAAACATCTAAGGAGAGCAGGATTGAATTTACAAGTTTATTTGGCAGCATCCAGATTTGGTATGGGATTATCTAAACTGCAACAGATTTGAAACTAAATCTAGAGCAAATTGTAAGCTGCCTGCCATGACTCAGTGATAATGCTCAGGTTCTGAAGCAGAGGGCCATGGATTTGAGCACTAATCCAACGCGTTGAGTGCCTAGGCTGGCACTTTGATGTAGTGGTGAGGGAGTGCTGCACTGTCAGAGGTGCATTCTTTGGATGGTATAGCTCCATGCCTGGCTTCTCAGCTGGGTGACAAGATCACCAACAACCTGTCCTGGTCCCCCGATGCTGACACTATAGTTAAGAAAGCGCACCAATGCCTCTACTTTCTCAGGAGGCTAAGGAAATTTGGCATGTCAGCTATGACTCTCACCAACTTTCACAAATGCACCATAGAAAGCATTCTTTCTGGTTGTATCACAGCTTGGTATGGCTCCTGCTCTGCCCAAGACTGCAAGAAATTACAAAAGGTTGTGAATGTAGCCCAATCCATCACACAAACCAGCCTCCCAACCGTTGACTCTGTCTACACTTCCCGCTGCCTCGGCAAAATACCCAGCATAATTAAGGACCGCACGCACCACGAACATTCTCTCTTCTACCTTCTTCTGTCAGGAAAAGTATACAAAAATCTGAGGCCACGTACCAACCGACTCAAGAACAGCTGCTTTCCTGCTGCCGTCAGACTTTTGAATGGACCTAGCTTGCACTTTGTTGATCTTTCTTTACACTCTAGCTATGACTGTAACACTACATTCTGCACTCTCTCGTTTCCTTCTATATGAATGGTATGTTTTGTCTGTTTAGTGCACAAGAAACAATACATTTCACTGTATACTAATACATGTAACAATAATAAATCAAATCAAAAAGGTGTAGGAGATCCCATAGCACCATTTGAAGATGAGCTGGGATGTCTTGGCCAACACATGATGTTCAACAAATATTTCAAACAGATGAGTTGGTTGGTCATCTTATTGTTTGTTCAGCATTACTAGGCTCAACAGTGTTTGTCATTCAAGTTTGGCATCCCCCCCATCACAACATGCTGATTATCCAATCTCACCTTTCAATAGTTTTTCACCTTGCTTGGAGAACCTCACCTAGATTTTTCAATAAGAAACCTGGAATAGAAAGAAGTTGCACATGGTAACATTCTTTATGGCCTAGGAGTGTCCTAAAGCACTTTACAGTAAATGAAGTGCTTTGACATATAGTCATTGTTGCACTGTGTGAAACAATATAACATATTGCGGTACTGTTCTACGGAGTACATAGCGATTCAGCTGAAATAAATTAACACAATATCAATGTTCTTACACAGTTGTGCTTCTTTGCACAATTATTAACTAGGTTACCACCATCATCAGCTTTGAAATAGCTACGTGCATTTCTGCTTTGTATCCAAAATGTTCTTTTCACATTTTAAATTTAATATTGAAAATTGAATAAATTGTGCAAAACAGAGGATATTCAAAAATTGTTTCCCTTAGTGTGCAATGATAGAAAGGAAGTGACAGATAAAAACAGTAAGTAATTGAAAGATTTTCATTAATAGCTTGTTTCCAAGGGCATACATTAAAAACAAACATCTTCAGTAGAAGATACAATGTAGTTTTATCATGCAAACAATGATACTGTTTCATATCACAGACATTCTATAATTAATGTAATTAACTGAATGCAATTCCATAAATGCTTCAAAATTGTTTTGGAATCAGTCAAATGTACAACAAAAGTGATATTCAGAGATAATTTCACATCATTATCATTTTGAATAGTCTTTTTATTAAAGCTGCCCATTTGGCCTCTCTGCCAGATAGATATTCAGTTCCATAAACCATTACTAAATTGGATGCTGGAATGCAGTTGCTGACTCATTCTTCATTTGTTCCAGGCTATAATGGATTCTGACACATGGCTGGTGATTCATTCATGGTGCATTATGTTTTAATGCTTTTAAAAGAAATATCTTACTTTGTTCCACATCATAAAATCGATCCATCGAACTCAATTCTGGAAAGCCAGAATTCTCAGTTTTCAACTAGCGAAGCTTTTGTCTTACTTTCAACCAGACAGTGTATGATGTGGGGAAATTTGGAGGTGGCCAACTGTGTCTTAACTTAGACAATTCAAAACTCGCAAGGCAAAGATCTCTGTGCAAAGATGTAACAAATTTATTTTACAAATAAAACATAGAGCAAACAAACATACCGGAGACTGCCAAAGGGTTAAGTAGCTCTGTGAATAGAGTAACAAAACCACTTTGAAAGATCTGACATACCTCATCACATACAGATCAATTATAATTTTTTCTAATCAACAATTCCATCTTTCATTAGCTTAAAATCATTTCATTGAGCAATCCTACATCAATACAAATCTCTGTCATGTACTTCAGCCATCCACATGATTGATACTTAATAATATGGTGATATCTTATTCATCCAAAGTCTGGATGTTGCCCCCCTTTTTGTCTCTAACTGTTTCCCTGTTGCATGGTAACAGCGGACGTGATTGTAAGGTCAAAGTGGACATTCCCACAGGCTCGCTGCCAAGTTGAATAGACATGTGATCCTGCATCCAGGGGCATATCTATCCTTGTGTCTGAACAGTGAATGCACCTATTCATTAATGTTGCTAAGTATGTTCCCTCATAGGAATCCTCCCAATATGACTACTGCTGACTAGCCATTTCCCAGACCTCTGGGTTTGAACTATTGACCTTTACCACCATGCCTTTCAGTAACTTTGCTTGGCTAAAGTGAATAATATATTTAAAATATCAGCATATATGTTTTGAAACCATAACTACTTGATTTGATTGTCTTACTGCATTCACACATGTGTTCACTGTTCATGTTACCTTGTCTTAAGAATCATCTAACTCCTTACTGATCTTCTGTCATCTGAAAGACTACATCCTGCCTATCAATCTTATTAGCTGGGTAGGAATCCCCTTCTTCAGTGTATCAATAAGAATCTTTTGCTAATCTCCACACAATAAGGTGACTGTTATGACCTCAAATGCTACCTTTAATGCTTTGGATTGCAAAATTTGCAAGACCAAACCTTGACCTCTGAATTCAGGACCTTGATTTTAACTCCAGGCAGGTTTTGATGTGGTGTGAATTAGAAACTCTTTTGCTTCACCAGAAAACAGGCCTGGGTGCTGTCATTCTCAGTGTCATTGTAATCCCACTCTCCCCTAATACAATGGGGAAAGCACCCACTCTCTGTATCCACGGCTCAGTCCGAGGTCTATTTTAAATGACTTTGCCACTCTTTCAGTGAGGTTATATTCCCCCCTAGTTCATTTCACTGGTGAATGGATGGCAGAAAAACTGAATTCAACCCATATCACAGGCATTCAGGTTCTCTGCAGTTTTCCTGTGGTTTCTGCTGGAAGTGGTCAGAGTGAGGACAGAGTTCTCTCCAGATACTGGGCGGAAGGTCCCAAAGACTAGATGCACCAAGTACAGAGAGAGATTGTTTTCTTCAGGTGCAACACTCTCAAGGCCCAGATACAGTGAAGAAGCACCCTTCAATAATCTCAAAAGAGTAGCAAGGGTGAGAGCAACTCTTCATTTCTCCATATTTTTTAACAACAGGCCAACAATCCTCTCCTTTAGCAATCTTCCTGTTCACTGCTCCTGAACCATATTTCTCACCATCCAACACAAGATTACATCATCTCTCATTCTCCATACAAATGTACACTCATGTCTTTTCTGTCCTCTTCACAGCAGTCATTACTCGCATTCTCTTTTCCCATAGTGACCCTTTCATGACCCCCATGTAACTCCTTCCTGATCACAATCCAGCCACTTCCTTTCCATTTAGCATCCCTACTAAATTTATTTCATTGATCGTAAATCATCGATTTACATTCTGATTATCTGTTTTCTCTTTGTATTAGAAATGCCTTCATCTTCCAGCTCTCCTGCTTGTAGCTTTCCGTTGTCTGTTCAGGCTTCTGGTCTTCCAGATCAAAGGTCTCCAAGTCACAAGAACCAGTATTTCTTATTGTCCAAGAACATCACAATTGCATCAATTGTAATGGTGTCGAATTCTTTAAGGTCCTTTTCAATAATTGCAGATTGCACAGACATTTTATAGAAACTACAAATTTTCCTGACTACTGTATCCAGGTCAAACATCATCACACACGGCATGTGAACTTCATATCAAGGCCATCATTCTTCTGCCCATTTAAATTTTCCCTTTGAAAGCTAGTGTTTAGAATCTTCTTGAACCATGGCACTCCATGTGGTTCAGTTACACACACAGCTGTTGGGAGGGCGGGGGGGACATTCCAAGATTTTAACCCTGTGACAGTGAAGTAGTGGCAATATATTTCCAATTCAGAACAGTATGTGTCATGGAGGGAGACTTGTCGGTGGCAATGTTACCATTTGCCTTGTTGTCCTTATTCTTCTATTGGAACACAAGGTTGAAATGAAATTACACAGAAGAGCTATATTTTCTGGAGCTGTGCTTTCAAACATTCAGCTGTAAGAATTTTGAGGAACTGTCTTGGCTGTGCTGCAACCTTTTACTCATCAGTAACCATGGAACCCGAGTTTCAAAAGAGCAAAATCAATGATCCTGAAGGAAAGTTAGAGTCAGGTTACAAAACAATGATATTTAACCTGCAAAGAATTGGACTCATGCTGATATCATTGAGCCTATATTTAGTGGAGTGGTTTGTTTATATGTATAATTTTCTTGAATTTGAAGGTCAGAGTTAGCCATCTTCAAACTGCCAAATTGCTTGCCCTTTTGTTCATTTGATGCTGTGGGTGTTTATTTTCAGCCAACATTAATCTTAAGAGGTTTTCAATAGATTATTTTCCAAAATACAAAGTATAAGATGATTTTCCATTTTTGTATTTGTTATATAGTTCATATATATTTCCTCCTCCTGCAGGTAGCATGCTGTATGAGGGTATTGGTGACTATGGACTTCCATTGGATTGGTCCATGATCATGATGGATAAATTACTGCAGTGTTTTGCCATTGCCTTCTGCGATCCGACTGGCCAGGATGCTCTCCTGTTCACACTGCCTGGTATCAAACCCGTTGGAAGAATTTACAGGTTGGTAATCAACTATTTATTGGTGAAATTAAACAGTGGATACTAATCTCTCCCTAACCAAAATACAGTCCTTCACCCATGCCATCTTGGTGGACCGTACAACTTTTTACTTTTTCAATGCCTACCGCTTCAACTAGGTGCCTCAAAGTGTTTGACCCTGCCACACCCTGGTGGCAAATTGATGCTTGAATGGAGGCTCTGGCAGAAGATAAAACCATTCATTTTTAAATTATATGTACCAATTGTTTACACCACATCCTGTACTCACAGAAGCACTAACTCCCAACTGAAGTGGTTTCAGCGTGCACCTTACCATTACAGGGATTTATTTTCTTCAGATGTAGCTGCAAAATATTATTTCGCTATCTCATAATCAGAGACAGGAAGCCATTTTCCAAAATGTTGCTCCAAAATTTGGGCTAGGGCCATGGCTTTGCTGCATCTTGCTTCTGGAATGCCAGCCCACTCCAAAACTGTTAACAAGTTGTTTTTTTGTTAACTTATTAAAGGAATATAGACTTTGTTGGATAGACCAAGATTTATTACCCATCCCTAATTGCCCCACAGAAGGTGGTAGTGAGCTGCCTTCTTGAGCCACTGCAGTCCCTGTGATCATAGGTACAGCCACAGTGCTGTTAGAGATGGGAGGGCATTTGCAAGATTTTGACCCAGTGACAGTGAAGGAAGGCCAATATATTTCCCAGTCAGGATGGTGAGGGATGTGGAGAGGTGCCTCCAGGTGATAGTGTTCCCATGTAATACTTGTAATGATAGCTCTTGATGGGAGGTAGACAATATTTTCAAACCATCAATTTTGTGAGACATTGACACAATGTCTTCCAATTACTTGTCCTTCCTGGAACAAAATTCACTTTATAGCAGTGTTGGCATCTGTACAATTTCAATAAAATGAGAACCATTAAAGAATATCAGAAAGGCTGAAATTTCGTTTCAAAATCAAATGCTGTTGAAGCAAACATCATTTAAATGTAGAGGAGAAAGATTCCTGTCTGAAAAACTGAAACTCCAACTCCTTACAACAAAGATTTAGAGATAAAATATGATGTATATTCCCGATTCTTGTCTGTTCATGTGAGAATCCATCAGTTATTTCACTGGTATTTACTTTAAGTACCCAAAACAAAAGTGAGCTATAAATTAAAGTGGCACAGCAAAGGATAAAAGATAAGGTAGCATTTGATGAAGGAATGCATGGGAAAATACTATGCTATTAATAAAATTAGTATGGAACAAAGGATTTTGATGGTGACTGAAGCCTAGAAATTATTATAAACTATATTAGCAGACATTTGTTTAATGCTTCTTTGACACTCCTTTGTCTGCTATTTTAGGCAATGTCAAACTCATTTAAAATAAGCAAGTTAACACTTGCATAAAGTTAGCAAACATAGGAGTGTGTTTCAGACAACTTCAGCATTCGCTCTCTGATTTGATCAAGTAATTTCTTATATAAGTTTTTTTTTAAGGAATGTGAGTGTCTGGCAAAGCCAGTCAAGTAGAGATGGTTAAAACCTCTTTTGTTGGAGATAGTTGTTGCCTGGCACTTTTATGGCATGAATGTTACTTGCCACTTACTACCCTGAGCCTGATTATTGTCCAGGTCATATGGACATGGACTGCTCCAATATTTGGGAAGTTACAAGTTGGTACTGAACACCTCCATTTCTGACCGTAGGATGGAGGGGAGATTATTAATGATGCAGCTGAAAATGTTTGGGCCTAGGACACTGCCCTGAGGAAATTCGGCAGCAATGTCCTGAGGTGAGATGATTGTCATCCAGCAACCACAACCTTTGTGCTCGGTATGGCTTTGACCAGTGAAGAGTTTTCCCTCTCCTTCCAATTCCCATTGACATCAGTTTTGCTAGGGCTCTTTAATACCACACTCAGTCCAGTGCTGCCATGATGTCAAGGGCAATTGCTCTGACCAGGCCTGCTATCTCCAGGTTAGTGATGCACAGCAATGCCAACAGCACAGGTTCAATCCCCGCATCAATTATTCATGAAGGCCCCACCTTGTCAACTTTGCTCCTTGCCTGGGATGTGGTGATTCTCAGGCTGAATCACTACCAGTCACAGTCTATGCTCATCTGGGACTATGCTGACTTCACTTTTTTTTATTATAATTATATTTTTGACGATGGCTTTTTAGTATTCCAAGCAAAATGATAAATATGTTTTTTTCCAACAGAATTACATCTCACTTTTTTAATCAAAATATTTTTAAATTTTGTTTTTCAGACTTCCTAATTTTTTTGGACGATATTCCAATTCAATTGATTTGTGCGCTTCACACTTGCTCCAATCGTTTAGAATGACAAGGTTCTTGAAAAAGAGGGCTCATTCCTGGCCTGCCACATGGCCTGGCATTCTCATAGGCCCCCTTGTCACTGTTGACATGGAGAGACTCTGGTCTTTCTGGGCAGTATTGACTTTATTGGCAACATATTTGCCTGTTGAGAGGGGCGAGATCAGTTCACAACTTTTTTAACATGGTTTTTAGGGTCTTGTTTCCTCTCCCTATCACTGCTGATGACTGAATGTGATAGGAGAGGTGCTGTTTAATTCTGATCCCTATTATTTACTATATTTGAGTAAAGGTTTTCCCAAATATAAAATGCGACCTTTGATCACTGTTCACTTGCAATGCCATTCCCTAGTTGCCGATCACATCCTTCAATAAGATCCTGGCAGCTATGAATACAATGTTAGATCTATAGGGAAAAGCTTCTATCTTTCAATGAATTGATCTACCACCACCAGAGTATAGGAATAGTTATTCTGTAGTGTGTATAAAGATCCAACTAAATCAATGTGCAGATGGGTTCAGAGTCACTTGGGAGGAGGGGCATTTCTCAACGAAGTATCTTTAGTATATGGATGAGAATAATGTTGGAGCCAGGCTAAGCATCACGGCACATATAAGTTGACTGCATTTTTCATGGTGGGCAACCGTATAGTTGCAGCAACATCAGCAAGACAGTAATCCAACTGCAAAGTGGGAGCAAGAAGAGTAAGACCAGTTCCTCACCCAGCACCTATACAGCACACACCACAGGACATGCCTGTAACATTAATAATTGCATATCAGAATTGATCATTGGAAAAGTTAGGGTACTGAGGACCCAGGTTGTGAGTTGCAGGAGCGGTTTACTCAGTTCATGCCACACAATCACTGTACCATTGGGTCTGTAATACTGCTGTAAAGTCTCCAAATGAATGGAATCAGATAAAGCAATGCCTGTCACCAAGAAATAATGCGCAGTGAGTGAGCTCTCCAATTCATCTGAGACAAGATGCCACCTTGGCTGCCCGATTAGTGTTTGAATCCCCTTCATTGTGGGGTCTCCTGTGGGCTGCTACCTTCCCAATGAAACAAGACTGGCGACAACTGGGTTTCCTTTTTGGGCGCTCCGGTTTCCTTCCACAGTCCAAAGATGCGCGGGTTAGGTTAATTGACCATGCTAAAAATTGCCCCTTAGAGTCCTGAGATGCGTAGATTAGAGGGATTAGCGAGTAAATATGTAGGGATATGTGGGTAGGGCTTGGGTGGGATTGTGGTTGGTGCAGACTCGATGGGCCAAATGGCCTCTTTCTGCACTGTAGGGTTTCTATGATTTTATGATTGTCAGTGCAGACTTGATGGATCGAATGGCTTCCTTCTGCACGAGGGTTTCTATGATTCTTCTATGAACTGCTTAGAGCTGACCACAATGGTTGGAACCATGGCCTCTGTATGAGTGATTTACCATACATCATACCATACATATTTTTGGAATATAATGGGAGGAACAGAATATGATTGATTGTTTAGGCACTATCAGAGCAAATGTTCACCAGTCAGTCAGAAGTCTCCCTTAAGGGAATCTTGTAGACTAGTATCTCAGCATGCTGAGATAAATGTCAGATGCACTGACATTGAATGGCTTTTTCTGGCTATGTCACTGCACAGTCAGCAAGTGGCAAGCCTGTACATGGTATAACGAACTGTCTTAACAATGGGAAGAAGGAAACACCCTTGAACCTAAATAGAAAGGTCCATTTCCAAATATGGACCACGTAAACACATTGGTACATATTTGATACAGTTCACAAAGATAAAGGGCTAGGATCTAACTTAAGGGGATTGTATCATATTCTGTGAAAACTGTAAATAAATAAATTCGACACTGCCTATGAATGTAGCCTTGAGACATTGTTGTAACACACTGTTTATACTGATATAAGCTTTAACTTGTAATAATCAATCTTCTGTTGTCTGAAACTTCAAAACCATAAAGACGGACCAATAAGTTGAGTTACTTTAATGGCCAAAAAATAATAAATGATGGGAGAACAATAAATCTATTCGCTTCTCAAGGTGGGGGATTGCAAGGGATCCACTAATGTTCTTCAATTGTCCAAACTGTGTTCATAATTAAAGGAATTATCTCCAATTATAATCTACCTTTAATTATATTCACATTCCATTTTGTAAACACTGAGAATCATGTTCTGGATGGTGCATTCAGAGTGTGGCCAAACAGGTTGATTAACAACCTGAAAAACCTCCCAATACACCTGCTGGCAGATGGTAAAGAGTGGGAGGGTTCCCTTGTCAGCTACACTGTAGAAGACAACAGCAAACACTGCAGTACTTTGCCACACAAAATCACGGACAATCCAATAGAAGTCAACGATCGTCAATGCTCTGTTGGGGCATGCGACCCGAAGGAAGAGGGAGGATCATGTTAACATTTCACTTTCTAACAATTGAGACCACTAAGGTGATCATTTTATGAATTTTAGACTGTTCATCTCTCAGCACGGTGGCACAGTGGTTAAAACTGCTGCCTTAAAGCACCAAGGACGCGGGTTCAATTCTGGCCTTCGGTCACTGTCTGTACGGAGTCTGCATGTTCTCCCCGTGTCTGTGTGGGTTCCCTCCAGCTGCTTCGATTTCCTTCCACATGCCAAAGATGTGCTGGTTGGGCTGATTTGCCATCATAAATTGCCCCTTCGTGTCAGGGGATTAGCAGGGTAAATCCTTGGGGGTACATGAATAGGGCCTGGGTGGGATTGTTGTTGGTGCAAGTTTGATGGGCCAAATGGTCTCCTTCTGCACCAGAGGGATTCTATGATTTATAACTAACTCAATGACAAAGTACTTACAATTGCTAAAGAATGATTGCAAACTTCATTAAATCTTAATTGCATTATAAGGAGCTATGTG
This sequence comes from Carcharhinus amblyrhynchos, assembly GCF_965287045.1. Lineage (NCBI taxonomy): Eukaryota > Metazoa > Chordata > Chondrichthyes > Carcharhiniformes > Carcharhinidae > Carcharhinus > Carcharhinus amblyrhynchos. The sequence continues at coordinate 34,452,561 of NC_137337.1, forward strand.
GACTTTGTTTGAAATATAACCTTTGGGTTGGAGGGTACAGGGTGTGGATCTCACGGTTATTCCACATTAGCCCGATTGAGTCCAGGGCAGGAAGATTCTTGGACAGCTTTCCAACCTGAATGCTGATATTCAACATAGCGCTGGGCTATGAAATCACCATGTGGGGAGCCTGAGAAGCATTCTTTGTTGCATTTGCTTGTGGACCTCTAGGTTGTCTCTCATTCGAAGACACTCAGGGAGGGATTTTCTCGCCGCGCTTGCCCCAAGGCTAGAAAATCCCACCCGAAGTCAACGGATCTTTGCATGGTCCGTGTCCCATCTGTTACAATTCCCATGGTGGGTGGCCAGAAAAATTCCACCCTCAGTGTCTGATCAAGGAAGGAATGCTCACTGAGAGACACTCCCCTTTTCTCCTCCTGATCCCATCACCAATCCCCAGCTCCCCCAACCAGTGACAACTCCCTGCCTCCCCCATCCTGCCCTCACTCACCTGCGACCTGGGTTCCTCAACATTGCGTGACTTCTGAGGGAGAGTTACCCACAGCAGCCAATGTTCACAATGACACCCACAGGCAATGGGGATCTTCTGGACTCGGATTAGGTGGTAGTTCTCAGGAGGACAGGATTTCTGTCCCCGAAATCCTAATCCCAGGAAGATCTGAAGGGTACTGAATTTCAGTAGGTCTTTCCTGCCCCGTGGAGACTATACAGGACCTCTGCTGATTTCCTGTCAGTGGGTGAGACCCCCATCAGCAACATTACATTTTGTCCATTGTATCACACCAAAATATAAATGATGCATTTTTATGTCACAAAATCAATATAGCAAGATTTGAGGATGTGAGCTGTATGTAATGTTCAGAACTGTAAAAAATTACTATTTCTTTTAAAAATGGGATGACGCCTGGGAAATGTCAGATGAACAAGTAACTATCTACTAATATTATCAAAAGCGGCCTCATAGATATATCTGTCATTGGAGCAGCGCCAAAATATTGAAAGATTATTGTTTTCTTCAGAAAATATAAATAAATAATAGGTATAAAAACATAATTTCTTAAGGTGATGACTGTTAAGTTTAAGTTTACTTATTAGTGTCACAAATAAATTTACATTAACACTGCAGTGAAGTTACTGTGAAAATCCCCTAATCGTCACACTCTGGCGCCTGTTTGGTTACACTGAGGGAGAATTTAGCATGGCCAATGCACCTAACCAGCATGTCTTTTGGAACGTGGAAGGAAACTGGAGCATCCGGAGGAAAACCACAACTGACACTATTCTGTGTGAATGCTCCATTCTTCCCTGACAAACTGATGCAGATTGCATTAGTGATGGTTGCAGACAAGTTGACAGCCTAGCCACTTGCCACTCTCATCTGCCGTACCTCAGTAAAGGATTTCTTAGGAAAGAAAAACCCTGGGGAAGATGGAGGAATGTGCAAAGAACACAGACAAAGAAGAATCTCTGTTTGTGCTATATTTTATTCTGACTGTCTTCAGCCAAAATGCCCTGAGTCCTCAATCATGGATAATGCAACATCATGATGCACAGCCTAACATTTCCCATGGAGTCATGAAGAGGCAGGAGTCATGTATGGATTTGCCTTTATTACTGGTCCATTTGTTTTGATAACAAACAATGACAAATGACATTGCTTTAAAATTATATTTCAAATGACGCCATAACAATTCTTAAATATGCGTTTTTTTAATTATTTGATTTATTATTGTCACATATATTGGAATACAGTGAAAAGTATTGTTTCGTGCACACTATACAGACAAAACATACCATTCATAGAGTACATAGGGGAGAAGGAAAGGAGAGGGTGCAGAATATATTGTTACATTCATAACTAGGGTCTAGAGAAAGATCAGCTTAATATATGATTGATCCATGCAAAAGTCTGATGGCAGCAGGGAAGAAGCTGTTCTTTAAAACTAAAGAAATCATAGAAACCCTACAGTGCAGACGGAGGCCATTTGGCCCATTGAGCCTGCACTGACAACAATCTTACCCAGGCCCTACCCCTGTAATCCCACACATTTACTCCACTAATCCCTCTAGCCTACGCATCCCAGGACATTAAGGGGCAATTTGGTATGGCCAATTCAGATAACCCACACATCTTCGGACTGTGGGAGGAAACCAGAGTACCCAGAGGAAATCCACAGACACAGGGAGAATGTGCAAACTCCACACAGACAATGACCCAAGCTGGGAATCGAAGCCAGGTCCCTGGACAGCAAGGCAGCAATGCTAACCACAATGCTACTGTGCTGCCTAGTCTTGAGCCACTTGGTACTTGATCTCAGATTTTTGCGCCTGTTTCTCAAGGGAAGAAATGGAAGAGAGTATGCCCGGAGTGCGTTAGGTCCTTGATTATGCTGGCTGCTGAGGTGGCGGGAAGTGTAGAAGGGATCAGTGGATGGGAGGCTGGTGTGTGTGCCGTTCACAACCCTAAATTAGCACTGCACTGTGCAAGTACATTAATATCATTCTGACTCTGTTGGACCTTTTATTTGTACAGTTCCTCTGTCATCAAAACCTGTTTTACAGGTTTATCACTCGTCCTGTTTAATTTCCCCTACAACAGGAAACCACATAGTTACTGTAAGTCATGGGCCACCATTCTGTTTCTGGCTGTCTCACTCTGCTGAGCAAGAACTGTGTGGTCCAGCTGTCAGGAAACCAATCCCAGGCAGTGTGGTAGAACAGCTCAGCGCCCGGCTGGCTGGCAACCAGATAAATTGTCAGTCACTACAGCAGAGGGAGAAGACAGCCAAACCACCTCCTCTAACTCACAGTACCTGCCACTGATGTCAATGCTTCCGTTAGTAGCAGCTCCTCTACCATAAATTCACCCCTTGTCATCTCACTATAAAAAATAGCTTTCTGCTTATAGCTAATCAGAAAAGGCCAGAAGGAAAAATCACATCACACTCTGTGAATCACTTCCCATCTCTTCCCCCCACCTGCCCATGTTGTTGTGGCGTCTCATCCGATCACAGCAGGTGGTGCCCATGAGTCTGCACCCGACTCTCGCTGGCTGCTTACTCCTTACTTAGCAGCTGGAAAGATCAAATTGTAAATAATTCAACATAAAACAATCCACTCAAAATAATTGCTTTCCACAGCGTGCAGTGGCACTCAAATCATTACGGAGGAATGCAATTCAGAATAAATACCCATTAACAACAGCAGATCCGAACTTCAGGGTGGAATTTCAAACTGATGCTCCCTCGCCAAAAAACAGGACTGGGAGTGACTTGGAGCCTGTTTTTGCTGTGGTTCCTTAACTGAGCCATAGCATTAGAATCACACTTTCATTCCTTCAACAATCAGCGAGGATATGGGCCAAGGCGACTTTCACAGTTACTTCATTGCAATGTTAATGTAAGCCTATTTGTGACACTAATAAATAAACTTCAAGTTAAACAAAGGAAGGATCTTTGATTAAAGTGATCCCAGCATGGATTACAATGGCTTGCCAGAGAGGTAGTCTCCAGAGATCAGCATGATGATCACTGCCAATATAAACCTAGGTGCTCCACTGGGAAGGAGGTCTTATTCCTGGAGGTGGTAGATGTAAGCAATGACCTGCTGTGAAAGCCTGTGCCTCATAAGTCACTCGTGCTCACACATGTTGAGGTTGTAAATTTATCTCCTTACCCACCCCGGAATCAGAGCGGGTGAGGCTCACAGAACAGAATTCTCCATTGACCTCAGGCAGGATTTTACGAGCCTCCCCCGAGTGAGATCATAAAATTCCGGCAACAATCTTCTTCTTGTAAATTCTCCATTAGGTGTCTCACTCCAAGGAGCTGGATTTCCTTGGCCCTCCTCTTTGCTCTGTGGAGGTTGAGGAGAAGGCAGTTTGCAATACTGCTAGTGCATGCTAGGAGGAGTTCTACAAGCTGCATTCATGTCTTGGTGACTGCTGGCAGCAGGCAAGTGCAGCTAAAGTGAGGGAGGTGAAGGGACTTCCTAGCAGTTGGTAATCATCTTTCAAACAGCCAAAGCTCTTTAATAAAGGAGGTGCCACGAGCCGCAGTTTCCTACTTGGCCATGGCTGCAGCTCTTCAGTTTCACTGATCACAGGCTTCCCAGCCTATCAGTTTCAGTGAAGAAGCTCTTCCCAATGTGCACTCATCTCAGCAAGTTACTCATTGCTCATACAATAGATCCACTGGTGATTGAAGTTAGACACTTTGATTAAAACAGAACTTTAATGAGCAACTTGAATATTTACTTGCATTATTTGATTTCAACCTCAGATTTGGATGAAGTGATAAACATATCAGGTACCTGCAGTGATTTTTGCATTGGTTATGGCATTATCAAAATCAAGCGAGATGTGCCTATTTTACTACATTAAATTTAATGTTCCTGTGGTTGACACAATGCATTAAATACTGGTCTTCAATCTACCTGTCACAGAAGCATCTGTCCATGACAGTATTGATAGGAGTGACCATCACTCCTTGTGGAGACAAAGTCTCGTCTTCACACTAAGGGTACTTTCCATCATGTTGTATGGGATAGACTCAATGACTCATAGGGCATCCTTGAGATAGTGTGGGCCAGCAGTAGCAGAAGAATTGTATTCAACCACGATCTGTAATTTCATGGCCTGGCATAACCCCCCCACTTTACCATTACCACCAAGCTGGGGGATCAACTCTGGTTCAATAAAGAAGGCATGTCAGGAGCAGCATGAGGTACACCTAAAAATGAGGAGTCAGCCTCTTGAAGCTATAACACAGGACTATTTGCATGCCAAACATCAGAAGTAGCATGCAATACACAGAGCGAAGCAATCCCACAACCAATAATCAGATCCAGGTTCTGCAGTCCTGCCACACCCAGTTATGAATGATGGTAGATAATTGAACAACTAACTGTAGGAGGATGGTCCACAAATATCCCAATCCTCAATGATTGAGGAGCCCAACTCACCAGTGTAAAAGAAAAGGCAATTTCAACAATCTTGAGCCAGAAGGCACTTTGGCCGTACTAAATTCTTCCTCAGTGTACCCGAACAGGCGCCAGAGTGTGGTGACTAGAGGATTTTCACAGTAACTTTGTTGCAGTGTTAATGTAAACCTACTTGTGACACTAGTAAATAAGCTTTTAATTTTTTTTGTGCGGCATGGCTGCACAGTTGTTAGCACTGCTGCCTCACAGCACGAAGGTCCCAGGTTCAATTCTGGCTCCGGGTTGCTGTCTGTGTGGAGTTTGCATGTCCTCCCTGTGTCTGCATGGGTTTCCTCTGTGTGCTCCAGTTTCCTCCCACAGTCCAAAGATGTGCGGGTTAGGCCATGCTAAATTGACCCTACTGTCAAGGAATTAGCAGGATAAATGCATGGGAATAGGGCCTGAGTAGGATTGTGGTCAGTACAGACTTGATGGGCCAAATGGCCTCCTTTTATATTGTAGGGATTCTATGAAGTGCCTTCTGTGGATGATCCATCTTGGTCTTCTCCTGGACTCCAGGCATCGTAGTTATCAGTCTTTTGTCAATTCAACTCACTCCACATGATATCAAGAAATAGCTGAAGACACTCAGTGTAGAGAAGGCTATGGGTCCTGACAAATTCCCAGCAATAATGCTGAAGACTTTTGCTCCAGATGTATTGATGACTCTAGCCAAGGTGTTCCAGTACAGCTACAAATCTACCTGATAATGTGGAAAATTGCCCAGGACAAAAGCAGAACAAATCCAATCCAGTCAATTACCACCCCACCAATCTACTCCTGATCATTAGCAGTGTGAAGGAAGCTATCATTGACAGTGCTATCAAGCAGCACTTGAACAGGAAGTGTAACCAGTTCACTGATGCTCAGTTTGAGTTCTACTAGGGTCACTCAGCTACTGACCTCGTTACAGCAAAGGTCTAAACATGGACAAAAGAGCTGAACTCTAGAGGGGAGGTGAGTGTTCTTGACATCATGACAGCATTTGACCAAGTGTAGCATCAAGGGGCCCTAGAAAAACTCTGTTCCTCTCTATCTGTCCCTCAAAATGAGGACATTTACCACAGAGCCCAGGACATGTGCTTATGTATGGAATCTTTTTAACATGGAGAGACAGCTGGACTGCAACTACCACACGGTTCTGGCTAACCATGAAACTCTCTTGCTTTTATCGCCTACCATAGGTATATTGGAAGATCTTTCAGGATGACAGTCAAATTACTTGGCTACATAAACAAATGTTTAGTGGCATCAAGCCCTGGTGTGGGGCTTGAAACTTATTGCTCAGAGACAGGAATCATAGAATCTACAGTGCAGACAGGGGTCATTTGGCCCATCAAGTCTGCACCAATCACAATCCCACCCAAGTCCTATCTCCAAAACTGCATGTGTTTACCTTAGCTAGTCCCCCTGACACTAAAGGGCAATTTAGCATGGCCTAATTTGCACATCTTTGGACGACCCTCAGCACCAAAATACCTCCTTTACCTAACAGAACTGGTCAATGGGAATCAGAGGGAAAACCCTGCAGTGATTGGAGTCATATCTGGAAAAAAAATAAGATGGTTATGTTGTTGGAGATCAGTCATCTAAATCTTGGGATATTGCTGGAGTTCCTCAGGGAGGTGTCCTAGACCCAAACATCTTCAGCTGCTTCATCGATGACTTTCCCTCCATCATAAGGTCAGGAATGAGATGTCCATTGATGATTGTTCAGTTCATTACCATTCACAACTCCTCAGCTACTGAAGCAGTCCATGTCCGTATTCAGCAACAATCAGACTTAGACTGATAAGTGGCAATTAATGTTTATTTATACCACATAGTGCCAGACAATGACTATCTCCAAGAAGACAGAATATAACTATTTCCCCTTGATATGCAATATCCTTACCATTACTGACCCCCCTCACTAACATTCTGGGGAGTTAGCAGTGGACAGAAACGGAACTGGATAATTATATGAATACTGTGACTACAAGAGTAAGTCAGAAGCTGGGAATTCTGCAGCAAGTAACTCACATCCTGACTCCCCAGAAACCTGTCCACCATCGACAAACACACTAATGAGAAGTGTCTTAGAATACTTGCCTGAATGAGCGTAATTCCAACAACATTCAAGAAGTTTGATACCATCCAGAACAAATTAACCCACATGATCAGCCCTTCATCCACCATCTTAAACATTCACTTCCTCCACATGACACACAATGGCAGCAATGTGTTTCATTTACAATACCTTCCAAACCAGGGATCTCTGTCATCAGGAAGGACAAGAGACAACAGATGCATGGGAACACCACTACCTGCACATTCCCCCCCAATTAAGGCACAGAGCATCAGGCTTGGAAATATACCACCCTTCCTTCACATGTCGCTGGGTCAAAGTCCTGGAACGCTTAACAGCACTGTGGGAACACTGTGCACCAAATGGGCTGCAGCAGTTCAAGAAGCCAACTAACTACTGCATACAAAAGGGCAATTAGGGATTAGCAACAAATGTTGGTGTGTTTGTAGATGGTGGACAGGCTTCAGGGGAGTCAGGAGGTGAGTTACTCGCTGCAGAATTCCCAGATTCTGACTTGCTCTTGTAGTCACTGTATGCCCACATCACACCCATGAAAGAATAAAAAAATGCTTTTTACAATGTCAAACCCCTTGTCAGTTGACAGTCAAAAGGGAAATTTCCATTCAGATTTCTGGGAAAACTGTTAAAATTAAACCAGATGGAGTTAATAGTTTTTTAACTGGCACAGACACAATGGGCTGAATGGCCTCTTTCTGTGCTTTAACTTTTCTATGGTTCCATGTGTTAGGGACCAGATCAAAAACTCCAAGGTATAGTATGAAATTAGCCTACACTCTAACTTTTTCTTTTGAATTTGGCATTGGGGTGAGCATAACGTGTTTCACTCCAGGTATGATTCAATTGACCCACTAGGAAGCTTTTATTAAAACAAATTTTAGTTTTAACAACACAGTTAAAATATAACAAAAAGTAGCAGCATAACTTTCACCAACTGGAAATACTTAAACATGACAGGGTATAATTTCCCAATAATAGCAAGTTCCATAGTTCCAACGTAGACAGTACCTCATGGCCTCTTTTAAGTTCAAACCAAATAAACAAACTCAAGTTAAATCAGGACAAAGTAAAAAGGGACAGCTCCCCAAAAGGAGGGGGAACAGTGCGATCAAAGGAAACTTGAAAACATCAAATTAAAATGTGATTATTAGAGTCAATAATGCATCCCAGACCCTGCGGTGCCCAACAGGTGTGGAAAGCATCAACTGTGCCCATGGACACCGCATGCTCCCTCTCCAGGGACACCTGGCTGCAACTGTAGCCACGGTAGAGGGGCAGACAGTCAGGATGGACGGCCCCCTCGATCGCCCACTGCCTGGACCTATAAATGGCGCATTTCACCAGGCCCAGGAGCAGGTTAACAGTAACTCATGGACATAAATCCATTTTTTTAAAACCAGCACAAAAACAGATATGCTCACATTAATGCCAGATTTCTAGCCTTTTAAAGTCTCTGGATAGAGATCGAGACAGACACCTGCCTTCTGACTCTCATACAACAATCTCCAAAGAAAAGTCCCTCCCCAAACTGCAGAATCTCAGAGAAAGAGGTTTCTTTCCTGGCAGATTCCAGTCTCTAACTCCATAAGGAGAAAGCAATCTCTCTCTACGGATCCCAAGCAGCAGATTGAGCTTGATTTCCCAGTGTAAGCCTAGCTCTATCCAGTCACCTGATTTTCCTGTCAATCAACCCAATCAAGCCCTGCACTGTAAAACTCCACTGCTAAAAATGATTGAACAGCATTGGTCCAGATTAAAACAAACACACTTGCAATTAGGAGCAATTATGCTGCTGCAGTAACAACAGAGAATGCCAGTTACAGACCCAGTGACACTGATGTTAGAACAGACTAAAAAAAATCCTGCGCAGAAACATGACTCAAATATATTTCTTAAAGGAACATGGCTGTATAGAAACAATGCAGCACCGAATTGTAAATCAAAGATACCAGAGAATTACTTGCTGATAATGTGCAAACACATGACAGAGAAAGGAATAAACTGAATCAGCTCTCTGAGATGGTGGCTCAACATCAATTTTTTTTATTCATTCGTGGGACATGGGCATCGCTGGCTGGCCAACATTTATTGCCCATCCTAATTTCCCTTGAGAAGGTGGCGGCGAGCTGCCTTCTTGAATCATTGTTCTGTGGGTTGATCTATAATGCCATTAGGGAGGGAATTCCAGGATTTTGACCCAGTGACTGTGAATGAATGGCAATATATTTCCAAGTCAGGATGGTGAGTGGCTTGGAGGGGAACTTGCAGGTGGTTTTCCCATTTATCTGCTGCCCTTGTCCTTCTAGATGGAAGTGGTGGTGGGTTTGGAAGATGCTGTCTAAGGACCTTTGGTGATTTGCTGCAGTGCATCTTGTAGGTAGTACACACTGCTGCTACTGAGCGTCAGTGGTGGAGGGGTTGAATGTTTGTAGTGCGCTGCCAATCAAGCGGTCTGCTGTGTCCTGGATGGTGTCAAGCTTCTTGAGTGTTGACGGAGCTGCACCCTTCCAGGTAAGTGGGGAGTATTCCATCACACTCCTGACTTGTGCCTCGTAGATTGTAGATAGGCTCTGGGGAGTTTGGAAGTGAGTTACTTGCCGCATTATTCCTAGCCACTGACCTGCTCTTGTAGCCACTGTGTTTATGTGGTGAGTCCAGTTGAGTTTCTGGTCAGTGGTAATCGCAAGGATGTTGACAGTGGAGGATTCAATGATGGTTACACCATTGAATGCCAAGGGGCGGTGATTAGAGTGTCTATTATTGGTGATGGTTATTGCCTGGCATTTGTGTGGCGCGAATGTTATTTGCCACTTGTCAGCCCAAGCCTGGATATTGTCCAGATCTTATTG